>NC_137889.1:23393982-24023557 GCF_963455335.1 Martes martes | reverse complement strand
TTAAACTAAACTTCCTTCCAAGAAACTCTTTAAATTAAGGTACCATTTCCCTTACAAGCAAATTAGTCAGTTAAAATTTCCAGAGATGTTTTTCCTTTGCAACTATATTCTTATATTCTAACTTTTAAAGTAATTTGTCCTAATTTATTTTTCCAGAAACAAAAGTCAGAATGATATAATATTGATACCAGAGATTTCAAATCTTTTTTTAATTGAAATTTTTATTGAGATAATTGTAGATTCACATGCAGTTGTAAGAAATAATAGAAATTCCTCGTATACTTTTCCCTGTATATTCCAATAGTAACATTTTGCAAAACCATAACACAATATCCTAATCAGTAAATTGACATTATATAATCCAGTCATTTCATCCAAATTTTTCTAGTTACGCATGCACTCATTTGTGTGTGTGTGTGCGTTTATTGTTTGATACAATTTTATCACCTGCATAAGTTTAAGTACCCACTAGCACAGTCTAGAAACTGAATAGTTAGTTCTGCCAATATGAAAATCCCTTATAATTTATTATTTTTCATTTAGCAGTCAGCTACACTATGGTAAATGGGAGACACCAAAGTGTTGCCTGCTTTTTATTTATTCAGCTATTACCTAAATGGGATTTTTCACAATAAGTGTCCATTTTTCAATCCATTTTTCATAATCAGCCATCTCGGAAGGATCCAGATTACAACTGTAGTTTTTTTAATCAAGTCTTATTTTCAGCAGACCATACTTGCTGCACACTATTGTTAGAAAAGAGAATAGAAGCACTTTTAAGATGGTATAACCAACAGAGTCCCAAGACTGACAAATGTTAGAGTCCCCAGCAAAGTGGATAACCACAATCCATATATTGCTTTGGTTTTGGCCTGGCTGCCATGTCTCCTTCTCTCTACTTCTAAAGTCTGTGTTATCCTATCTGCATCCTTACTTATTTTTAAGGAGATATTGACAATTAAAAGAAGTTAAAACTGTTTATTTTGAACTCTTAATGTCAGAAAAATTTGAAGTCAAGGCCAGGAGTTGATACAGGGTAGATGACACAGGTAATCAAAAAGAGTAGAAGGAAAGAAATATGGGGAAGGGGAATGTTATCAGCAACCATCCAAGTAATTCCACCTTCGTGAAACAAGGAAGATTCTGATACAGCAGCAATTTTTAAAAGAGAGAACATGGGGAAAATTATGGATGTGTATGTATGTATGTATCTATGTATGTAAATTAAGAATAGGAACAAAGATGTTTGTGTATTGGAGTTAAATAGGAAAACAGATCAGAACTCAGCATGTATGTAAATTAAGAACAGGAACAAAGATGTTCGTGTTTTGGAGTTAAACAATAAGCCTACATCTGAGCTTCTCAAGCTAACACATCACAGACCACTCCACTGTCACAGGTACAGCTTATCCAGAGTGAGCTGCACTATGTCTGCACAAAGGGGATTCCTACAAGTTCAAGATCAGGACAGCCAGGTTTGGAGAGCTGCACCACATGGCTTATCTAAGCCAGTGTCCTTGGGAGGCAAAGCCATCTTTAAAACTTTCAGTATTGCATAACACACTTCATTCCAGGGATTTACCAAAAGCACCAACCTAAAAGGCACTTTCTGAGGTTCACTAGAGAGAGATACCCACTTCCCAGTAAGGGAAGGGGCTGGAAAGTCCCACCATACATTGTGACTTAGATCTCACAAGGGATGCAATCAAGATATCATTCTCCTTACAAGCAAATTAGTCAGCTAAAATTTCCAGAGATGTTTTTCCTTTGCAACTATATTTTTATATACTAACTTTTAGGATATAGTTATCCTAAACTCCTATATCTCCACTCTCTCAGTCATTAGAAATAAACCAAATGGAGATTACCTTCTGAAATATACACTGCTCAGTTGCAATTTCCACTGTTGATACCCTTCTATACCTCCTTAATTCTGTTCGCCAACTAGATAAATTTCTACCAAGTACCTACAGTTGTGCAATAAAGAGAAATCAGTGAATAATGTTCAATAGCATTCTTTCTACAGGTTCATGTTGTGTTGCATTTATATATATTCTTATCACATTTTCATGAGAATTATATAGTATAGCATGTGTTTTCAACACCCATGCTACAAACTCCCCTTGCTTCTTCCTCCTTTGCCTTACAAATCGCTTTTTATGCTAACAAATACAACTAAAGTATTAGTCTATGCTAACTAACCCAAGTAAATTAGTATTTGATGTTGATTCACCCAAGTTTTTTTTAAATAGAAAAATAGTTTTAATTGAAAGATATGAATAAAAAATACAAATGGTTAATAAGCACATGAACAGAAGATCAATTCCACTAATACTTAAGACAGTAGTGAGCTATCAGGCTCGCCCATTGCATAAAACAAAACATGTATTCAACCACTCAACTTTTTTATTCCATTCCAGTCCCGTAGGAACTGCTACCTGTTGCAAACAAGATATGTTCATTATCAGTTCCAAAGAAGACAGACAGTCCCCCAGTGGGTTCCTATCACACCTTGAACTTCCCAAATAATAGCAGTGATCATCCTGTACTGAAACTGTCTTTTCACTTGTCAGCTAACCCAGTATAACGTGTTTGCAGAGTAAGAAATGTGTCTATTTTATTCATCATTGCCATCCCACTACCTGGGGTAAATGCTCTGTTGTTCTCTGAATGATCACAGGCCCTCTTTGTTTTGTATGCATGTCCTCTGATTCAAACTGCTGACACCAGTACACAAAATTATCCCACATCATGCCTTACCACTATTTGACCCCTTTCAATATCCTTTCTCAGCTATTGTTTTCTGCTTCTTGAAAACATAACAAATCACAGGACCACTCTTTTTCAGTAAATTCTAAAAAATAATCAACTTACAAATCATACCAGGAGAATCTCATTAAGCTCTTTTGATGCAGTTAATACCAATTCATAAAAGAAAATGTCCTAAATCCTGACTTTAACAATGACGAAAGATCAGGGATGTGTCTAATTCAAGTCACAAAACTGGATATCATCTCTTTTGCCATGAGCATAATGAAAGGGATTCAACAGGCTGAATTTAGGAAAACAAAAGTAAAGTTTAAGTAATGGCGTATTAAATTTGTTTGGGGGTGGGGAGAGTTTCTAATGCTATAATATAGGGATTACTTTTGAACTGGCTTTTCCCACCCTTATTAATGACTTTGGGGAAGAGAAACAAATAGCATCTTAATAACCTCTGCAGGCAAATGACAACATCCATCTGTGCAGTGTTGTTAGCATTCAGAGCTGAGAAATGAAACCAAGTAATACAGTCAGATTAGAAATGGAGGCAGGCAATAAAAATAAGTAAGCTAATATCTCTGTAGGGAATGCTATAAAACACCTTTCTGTAATGGAAGGAAGGTCCTTGTAAAGGTAGAATAGTAAAAGAGACATAGAACTGTTATAAGAAACTAAAACAAGATTTACAATGAGTGATGACAGCTTAAACACACACACACACCAACCAATGACTGAGGTATGGATGGCACAAATACCAGCAGCTAGTCCCACTTAGAAGGGACATGGTCATCTCAGAAAGGACCCAATGAATCAGCATCACCAGGTTACGCTTAGTTCTCAGGACTCCTGGTGAGAAAAAGACAAATAAAGTAAATGTAAGAGGCAGAAAATAATGATAAAAAACCTCAAGGAAAATTTATATGAAAAGATTTGAAAAATCAGGTCCATGTGGTTTTCCTAAATAATGTCTTTGGAGATATAGAACGATCTCCAGATGTCTACAGAGTGTACATATTTAAGAAAACATAAAAATTATTTAGAATGCTATAGAAAACATATGAAAATAAAGAAATAGAAAGAAATTGAAGGAAAACATTTATAATGTCTTTATTTGGATTTGGTAATAGTCTTTACACAGACATGAAGCAAACGCCACTATGGACTAACTCTAAAGTCTTGTATTACATAAGATTTAGGGGTATTTTATGGTACAAAAGAAAATTAAAATTCTTCCCTTTCATAAATAACTAAGGATACATTTCCTCACCTTTTCTTCTTGTACTAAACCCCTGTGTTACCTAGCCTGTATTGAGAATACATGGAAAACATTTAAACCTCTATTCACACTCTTTTTTTTTAAGATTTTATTTATTTATTCGAAAGAAAGAGATAGCTAGAGAAGAGAGAGAGCACAAGCTGGGGTGGGAGGTGGAGAGGCAGACGGAGAAACAGACTCCCCGCTGAGCAAGGAAAACAATAAAATAGTCAAACACTGAAACTCTGCTCAGTTCACAGTAAAACAAAATTTCTATTTTATCAGGTCATTGAATGGCACTTAAAGTTCAGGATTTTAGCAGGGATCACATATATCCTAAGAAAGGTTAAAACCTAAGCTCAGATTGCTGACCAAAACTTCCTTACATGACCCTCCCAATTAGGAAATAACAATAACAACAGTAAAAATTATAACAAAAATAACAACAATAAAAATTATAACAAAAATATTTATGGATCACTAAGTAATATTGCAACACACTCAAAGGTAGAGCCATTTTGTCTACTGGACACCTGTCATGGACCTATAGCAACAAAACAGTTTGATTAGAAATACAATGTGGGAAGGCTAAACAATAATTGAGAGGATAAGTAGATATGAAGCTTACAAGTAACACAGTCAATCAGAGCCTGGCAGATAAGCCTGAGGCTGTTCCAATGGCAGATCAAGGCAGGTAAGCCAAACAAAAATCAGGAGTGTGCAAATATCAGAAAACACAACAGGGTGTGTGGGGGGGAGGGGCGGGGTGTCCAAAGGTCAAAATTTCAATAAAACAGCCAGGCACCAGTCAATCAACTGAAGTTTGAACAAGGGGGAGTTGGCCAAGCGGTAGAGAGAAAGGCAGGCGTGGAGGTCCGTAACAGGAAACAGGCTGCTGCAAATTATTTGATTCGCTTGGAGAGTATGGTGCTTTTCTGAGGCTAAGAAAATAATTAGGAGCCAGGAAATGGAGGGCTATCTACAGCGTATTAAAGAGTTAGCACCTGATTCTGCAGGTGCTAAGGACCTGTGCAAGTTTCTTAGCAAGTGAGTGGTATCGTCAGGTTGCGTCACATTTGAGAAAAAATAAATATAAATTGGTGGGAGACAGAGGCAAGGAGACCAGATGGAATTCCTTAGAAGAAATAATAAGGCTCTAAATTACAAAGTGGCCATGGATATGGAAAGAGAGTAGACTTAGGAGTTTCAAACAGAAACTAGAAGAGAGAGATAAAGGAGGGAGATCAAGGGTAAGAGACTCATAGCTTTCTGACCTGAACATCAAGGTGAAAATAACAGGGGCTACAAGAATAAGGGAAACAAGTAGTTTCTCTTTCTATAAGAAGTAGGATGAACTGAGTTCTATTTTGTACAGAAGGACAGGGAGAAACTTCTAGTAATTCATTCTGATTGTTTAAGCAAAAAAAGAAAGGAAAGGAAAAAATGAAGCCGAACATTATAGAAGTGATAAGAGTATTTTACTATATTGATGTATAGAAAACAGGTCCAAGAAAGTAAAACATTTCATGTTTCTCTTCTGGTTAGCAAAAAAGAAATTTTATTTTCTGTTAAAGTTTGTGATAACCTATTGTTTCAATTAATAAAGGTAGGCAGGATAAGTATGGGCTTTAAAATACATATAAAATTAGTTGCCTTTGGAAAAGAGAGTATTTCCTATGGTCTTAAATCATCCTTCAAAATGATGCGCTCTGAGACAAATGTAATCCTATTTATCTATGTGGCCTTTTCCTCAACAAAGTAAAAATTTACACAAAATCTTACATTGCAAAGACACTAATACACTCACTTGTTAATCTGCAGCACACAAAATGTACAAAGCAAGGGATTTATAAAACTAGTCATGCCATTCTAATGGGAAAGATTATTCCAAAATTCTTCTGCATGCTTTAGAAAAATTTCACAATTAAAATCCCCGTACTTTCTAAAATCATCCTCTGATACTTAATAAAGCATATCTATAACACTAACAATTACCTTACAGTTTATAAGGTTTATAACAGTTTATAAAACACTTTCATGGGACGCCTGGGTGGCTCAGTCCTTAAGTGTCTGCCTTCAACTCAGGTCTTGAACCCAGGGTCCTGGGATGGAGCCACGCATTGGGCTCCCTGCTCAGCAGGAAGCCTGCTTCTCCCTCTCCCACTGCCCCTGCTTGTGTTCCCTCTCTTGCTGTGTTTCTGTCAAATAAATAAATAAAATCTTAAAAAAAAAACAAACCACTTTCAATACTGCACCACATTTTTTTAAAAAGATTTTATTTATTTATTTGTCAGAGAGAGAGAGAGAGAGAGAGCGCGAGCACAGGCAGACAGAGTGGCAGGCAGAGGCAGAGGGAGAAGCAGGCTCCCTGCCGAGCGAGGAGCCCGATGCGGGGCTCGATCCCAGGACGCTGGGATCATGACCTGAGCCGAAGGCAGCCGCCCAACCAACTGAGCCACCCAGGCGCCCCTATATACTGCACCACATTTAAGAGAAGTCTGTATAGTCAGTATATCCATACATGTTAAAAAACAACAGCTTTTTAAGACTGCATTTGTTAGTGTAAATCACAAAGTTTAAACTATTTCTGACCCCTGTTATAGGTATAAGCCTGGGAATTGTTATTTGGTATCATTTGGTCTGTAAATAAATCACAGAAGGCAAAGCATCCCCCCGGAAGCATTGGGGGAGCGAAAGGCTCCAGTGCCACAGGCGAAGGGCTGTAATTTAGTTCAATCATGCATTTGTTATGAGAACTCTGACAAGCTTCAGCTCTACAAGTAAACTTGGCAACACAAAGAAATTCTGTGAAAAAATACTGCCCAAAAAAGGATCACTCCCCTCATTCTGAGATAGAAGATGTGAGTTTCCCAAGGCTGATCTCTGAAGAGCAAATAAAATAGAAATTCCACACTAGTGCCTTGGAAAAATATGTAACTCACAAAATGCTTCTTCTCTTGGCCTCGTAAAATCAAACTTATTCTTCACGGAAACTCAAACAGCACCTGACATCCCTGTTCCTCCCACCAGGTACATTTGCTGACCACATCCCCTCTCCAGAACACATGGCACTTTCCACATGGTATCAACACTTAGACAGTAATTGAATGCCTATGGTCAGGGCTTTCCAACTCATTTTGTGACTCCAGCTATAATTTTCCTGCACCAGGCACACAGGAGATGCTCATAAATGTTGTTGGGACACTTTGAAACCTTGGATAGCTAAGTAGTCATTCCAACATGGCTAATGATTTTTCAGAACATTTTGGAAGTTCTTTTGGAACAGATTTTTAAGATTTTTAAAATATTTCCATGGATAGCAGGTCCTACCCTTCAAGTTAGAGCCTACTTTATTTTAGAAACTGTTGAAAGTCATGAAAAATCAAGCCTATAGTTCTGCACATTCTTCTTCCCCTGTTGATGCTAAAGAATGGTCCCTTTTCCTTCCCAGGGCAACCATTCCACAAATACATGTGTTGAAAAAATGAAAAAATGAGTAAGTGAAGTAAGTGGGAGGTCAAAGTGCATAGGGGTATATTTATCCAAAAATAAGAGATGTAATTATCAAACTGCTATAATCAGGCTCTACCCTAACCTTGGCAACCAATGGCTTTGACAATGAAGAAGAAAAAGGACCAAATCCCTACCTGCCCCAGTACTCTAAAACTTTCCCATTTGCCCAAAGAAGATGCCCTTGCAGATGAGAAATGACGGTGCAGAAATATGGGAAGATGGGGTGTCTGGGTGGTTCAGTTGGTTGAGCATCCAACTCTTGGTTTCAGCTCAGGCCTTGATCTCATGGGTCATGGGATGGAGCCCCACATCAGGCTCTGTGCTCAGTGATGAGTCTGCTTGGATTCTCTCCCTCTGGCTACCCCCCCCCCACCCTCTCTAAAATAAATAAATCTTTAAAAAGAAAAAAGTATGGGGAGAATTTGAATTGCCCACAAGTTTGACTGGGACAGAAGAAATTAATCTAGGCTTAACAGGAAACAAGTTACTGGCCCCTGGACAAGGCAATAACTGCCATCCATCTTCTGTATCTGCTACTACCTTGGCTCCAAATAATTCAGCACTAGAAATACCTTGACCAGAGGCCCCAATCTCATGCCTAAGTGGCTTTCAAAAGCATCACTTCCCACTCTTCTGATCTGCCTCCCTTTCCTCCTAGGACTTAACAGGGGCCTCCAGCACCACAGTTACACATTCCCTGGTTCCCTAATACCCAAGTATGGCTCCTCATTTTCTAGTAAACATCAAGCTTGGTTGTGTGTCTAACCTCTGAGAGGTCAGACCTCATAGTAAGCCTTGATGAGAAATCAGGGACAGGGAAGAGGGAAGGAGGGAAAGAATACCCTGTACAGGATTTATACACATGACCACATTTCATCCACACAACAACCCTATAAAGTATGTGTTATATCAGAAAACAGGCTCAAGGAGCTTAAATAACTTGTCTAAAACCTTATATCTGCACTGAGAGTGGAGCCTGGATTCTAGACAGTTATGAGACCCTGAAGTCCATGTTAGTCCCACTATATGTGACCCTAAAATGCAAACCAGTAAGATCAACTTCATCATAGGAATTACCACTAGCTTTGAAGACCAATTCAATAGAAGAATCTTCAAAATGCTTTATGAGCAATTATAGTGTCATGAGAATAAGTTAATAAATTTCCAGGGTATGGGGCGCCTGGGTGGCTCAGTGGGTTAAAGCCTCTGCCTTCGGCTCAGGTCATGATCCCAGGGTCCTGGGATCGAGCCCCGCATCGGGCTCTCTGCTCAGCAGGGAGCCTGCTTCCCTTCCTCTCTCTCTCTCTGCCTACTTGTGATCTCTGTCAAATAAATAAATAAAATCTTTTAAAAAAAAATTTCCAGGGTAACTATTTGAAAGTCATTTGAGTTTTTTCTCCATATATGGAATCTGAGTAAGGAAATAAAGGATCTAAAAGGATGGGGGCAGGGGGCTCTAACAGGGCTGAACCTTACATATGTTGACCAGAGCAGATAATGTTAGAATTTTCTCTCTCTTTTTCCAGACAAATCCAATAAAGATGTCTGTATCTGTTATCTAAAATCAACTTGAAAGACTTGCCCCCTCCCACCTTAAGTGACTTTGAATAGAGAACATAATTCAACTTTAGTTCTGACAGCAAAGTTATTTCTTTCAATGTTTTTATAATATCATTCAAAGCAAGTTTTCTTTTTATTTTATCCTTAGCAACTATAAGCAGAATGTCAACAGTGTTCAACATATTAGCTATATTAGAGAGAAAACACAATGAAACTCTAAAGACCTTGATTATTGGGGCAATGAAAAATTCATGCCCTGCTCTGGTGGAGCAAAGCTTTGGCAGGGTTAGTGAGACGCCTTCAAAGTATACCAATGAATTTTCCAACCTGCTGTTTCAGATAAATGGTTTTCATTTTTTTGTTTGCTTGTGTTTGATAAGGTTACTGGATTGATTCAAGTTGTTTGCAACGCCTTGAAGGCAAAGGATGTTACAGCATACAGTATCCTTGTGACTCACTATTGTTTTTCTAAGGAAGGTTCCAATCATAATACCTGAGATAGCAACAGATAATATTCCACTCCTTATCATATTTTAATTTTGCTCTGGAATAAGTAAATATAATTACCAAAAATGACCAATGAAGATTCCATGTTGGTGCTTATGCATGTTCTTTAACCCATAAGTAGACCAAAGGAAGATCTCCTTTAAACTGCGATTCTAAGGCTCAGGCCACAGCAGGACATATATCAAAATACTGATTCTCTACTTGGAGCTGAGAATTCTAACAAGAATTCTATTTTCTCCATAATCACAAAATAGTATTATCATGGTCTGAGTTTTACAGGCCTCCCCCAAATTTGTAAGTTGAAAACCTAATCCCTAATGGTACTCTGAGGTGGGGCCTTTTGGAGGTGATTAGAACATGAAGGTGGAGACTTCATGAAAGGGATTCATGTCCTTATAAAAGAGACCCCAGAGACCTCAGTCACTCCTTTCACTATGTGAAGACACAGTAAGAAGGCAGGCCTTCACCAGACTCTGAATCTGCTGGCACCAGATTCAGAGTTTCCAGTTTCCAGAACTGTGAGAAATAAATGTTTATTGTTTATAAGCCACCCAGTTTATGGTATTTTTATTACAGCAACTCAAACAAATTAAGACAAGTACCAAGAAAAATGTTTTGACCTCTTAAAATATAGATCTTTGGAAAGTAAATCCTTCTACTCTTCCCATAAATAAACTGAGCATTTGGAAATAAAATTCATCCCTGGAACCATTACCCTACCTTTATCCAGAGTTGACAGAATGGTTCATGAAGATTTGTGGCTTTGACACATTTAGATACAGACATCTAAACCTATTGTTTCACACTAATCAGAATACCAGCCATAGAAATCTCAAATGGGAAGACCATTTCTGAAGATATCTGGTCTTCTTCTGGACTGCAAGTTTCAACTTTCTTATCACGGTGCCCAAGCTAGGAAAGTATACTTCCCACATGAAGATGTTTTCTTCTGAATAAAGACCTCATTGCTACCCTCCAAAAATAAAACAAAATAAAACAAAACAAATGAAAACAAAAAACCCATAGAAAATTGAGATCATTGCTCCCTTCCTTCTTTCAGGCTGATTTCTGAAAAATGAAAAGTAAGAAATCAGAAAAGGAAATACTTGGCACTTGTGTATTCAACATCTAGAACTATACAAAGAAGGTAGAAGAATTACAGAACTATGAAGGGTAAAATGTTTCCTTTGCCTCAGTAGTTTAAAAACTAGAGTCAGAAACTAATATAAAAATTTTGAATATATTCCAAATAAAGGGCAAAAACAAACATGAGAGAAAACAAACAACAAACAAACAAACATGAGGGAAGAGATGAGAAGCCAGAACTTGTCCAAGTATTTCAGTGTGGACAAAGCAGTTCTACTGTGAGAGATCTCTGGAGCTTTTCAGTGTCCTCTACAGGCTCTACTCCATGGCCTCTTCCCCTCACTGGAGAACCCTCCAAGCCATGTCAGTTTCTTTTCACAAACTCTTCCACCTAATTCATTCAAACAGAATATATAGAATGCTTAGTAGGAGCATTGTTTTAAGCAATGAAAATGCAACAATGATACAAAACAAAATATTTAAAAATACATAAAACAAAAATATTTACCCTTATTCAGATTACATTTTAGTGGGTGAAGACAGACCATCAATAAAATAAACAGGTTAAAATATATAATATTCTAGAAAGTGATAAGTGGTACAAAGAAAAATTAAGCAAGGAAAAGGGATAAGGAATGCTGGGAGTGAATAGGTACAAAGACAAATAGGATGGTCAAGGAAGGTATAGTAGGCAGAATAAAGGCCCTCAAATATGTTTACATCCTGGTGTGACAAAAGTGATGTTGCAAATGTGGTTAAGTTAAGGATCATGAGATAGAGAGAGTATCAGGGTTTCTGGGTGGGTTCAGTGTAATCACAAGGGTCCTTTTACGGGAAAGAGGTAGATGGCAAATTCAGAGACAGGAGATATGACAGTAGAGGTTGGAGTGACAACTGCTGGCTGGAAGGGCTATGAGCCCTGGAATGTGAGCATCCTCTAGAAGCTGGAAAAGGTAAGGAAATGAATTCTTATGAAGAGAAAATGTGTGTTCTTTTAAGTCACTAAATTTTTGCTAATTGGCTATAGCAGTAATAAGAAACTAAAACAGATAATGTCACTGAGAAGATGACATTTAAGCAGACTTAAAGGTGGTGAGGGAACCTCTCTGCAGATATCTGGGGGAAGGGTACAAACAGCAGAATGCCCTCTGCAGAAACATCCCTAGCCATATGCATGAAACACAGCAACAACAGGAGTGGGGTGAACAGGAAGAAGCAGAGAGAGTAGGCTGGGTCAGCTCATTTGGGGTCTTATTGGCCACTGTAAGCACTTTGTCTTATTCTGAGTGAGACAGAGAATTTAGGAGGGGTTATGAATATTTATAGGAATTTCAAATGCTTACAAGAAGAATAAAAGTGATGTACTGATAAACCAGTGGGGGGAGGGTAGATGGATTTGTAGCATTTGCTGATCTTTCTGATGTAAATACTCTCACCATGCTTGACTTCAAGCTACCAATTGTTTAACAACCAACTCACAAAATTCCTAAATATTTAATTATCAGATTCAATATGACATTCCTCATATGATCCCCACTCGCCAATTGCACACTATATTCCATCTGGGCTAAGCAATTTAGGAGTCAACTAACTAGTGGCAAAATACATAAGAAAGGACTCAATAAAAATCAGTGAGAAGATACTTGCGTTTGATAGATGCCTGATTCGAGAATCTAATTTCTCCTCATCTGCTCTGCCTGGTGATTAAATGTTGATTTAAAGATTTTTTTTTTATTTTTGTTTATTTGACAGAGAGAGAAAGATCACAAGTATGGAGAGAAGCAGGGTAGCGGGGGGGAAGCAGGCCCCCCGCTGATCAGAGAGCCCGATGTGGGACTCGATCCCAGGACCCTGGGATCATGACCCGAGCAAAGGGAGAGGCCTAACCCACTGAGCCACCCAGGCACCCTAAATGTTGATTTAAAAAGGACTTCTCCTCCATATGAGAATATTGCCACCAAATAAGTAGAAGACAAACTAACTGTATTCAGTCTTGTCTATTTTTCATTATGTTCAACAGAAACATTATCAGAGACTAGCTTCATGAAAGGAGATATTGGATAAAAAAATGTTAATGTATATTGGATGAATCAAAGGGAAAAAAGTAGATGGATAGGAAAGAAGGCTTGCTTGACGAAACCAATGAAGAAGCTAAATTTAAGAGGCCCTGGAGAAAAAAGTGGCTCTGACATAAAAGTATACAATCTTAGAGTTTCAAGAGAGTACCTAGTCTATCAATATATTTTACACTATATTTTATATACACTGCAATGTACATCAAATGCAGACATCATATGTAGATTATGTCCTAGGAAAACATGATCAAGATGGCTCATAGTGACGTTTCTTTTACAGGGACAGTCATCACCATTCTTTTCCTAACATTGGAAGCCAATATGGAGCTAATCACAATTCCTGAATTAATGTAAATTAATATAGCTCAGCACTCTCCATTAAAACTTATTTCTTCATTCAAGGAGTAGATATGCTACCCAAAGCAATTCACATATTCAGTCCAATCTCCATTAAAATACCAACAGCATTTTTCACAGAACTAGAATAAACGATCTAAAAATTTATACGGAGCCACAGAACACCCCAAATAGCCAAAGCAATCTTGAAAAAGAAAAGCAAAGCTGGAGGCATCACAGTTCTGGACTTCAAATTATATACAAAGCTGTAGTGATCACAACAGTATGGCATAAAAATGGACAAAGATCAATAGAACAGAATAGAAAACCCAGAAATGAACCCAGAGCTATATGGTGAATTAATCTTCAATAAAGCAGGAAATAATATTCAGTGGGAAAAAACCAGTCTCCTCAACAAATGATGTTGGGAAAACTTGTTAGCTACATGCCAAAAAAAAAAAAAAAAAGAAAAGAAAAAGAAAGAAAGAAAGAAACTGGACCACTTTCTTAAATTATACACAAAAATAAATTCAAAATAGAGTAAAGAACAAAATGTGAGACATGAAACCATAAAAATCCTAGAGGAGAATAGTTAGTAACCTCTTTGACATTGGCCATAGCAACTTCTTTCTAGATATGTCTGCTGAGGGCAGGGAAACAAAAGTAAAAATAAACTACTGAGATTTCATTAAAATGAAAAGCTTTTGCATGGCAAAGGAAACAACAAAACTAAAAGGCAACCTACATAATGAGAGTAGATATTTGCAAATGACATAGCCAATAAAGGGTTAGTATCCAAAATATATAAAGAACTTATAAAACTCAACACCCAAAAAACAAATAATCCAGTTAAGAAATGGGCAGAAGACATGAATAGACATTTTTCCAAAGAAGACATTCAGATAACTGACAGACACATGAAAAGATGCTGAACATCACTCATTATCAGGAGACTGCAAATTAAAACTACAATGACATATCCCCTTACACCTGTCAGAATGGCTACAATCAACAGTACAAGAAACAACAGATGTTGGCAAGGCTGTGGAGAAAGGGGAACCCTCCTGCATTGTTGGTGGGAATGCACACTAGTGCAGCCACTCTGGAGAACCATATAGAGTTTCCTCAAAAAGTTACAAATAGAACTATGCCACAATCCAGCAATTTCACTACTAGGTATTTACCCAAAGAATGCAAAAATATTAATTCAAAGAGATGCATGCACCTCAGTGTTTATAGCAGCATTACCTACAATAGCCAAACTATGGAAATAGCCTAAGTATCCATCAACTAATGAATAGATTTAAAAAAGAGAGAGAGAGAGATGATATATGATGGAATATTACTCAGCAATAAAAAAGAATGAAATCTTGCCATTTGCAACAATATAGATGGAGCTCGAGAGTATTATTCTAAGTGAAATAAGCCAGAGAAAGACAAATATCATATGATTTCACTCATATGTGGAATTTAAGAAACAAAACAAGTGAGCAAAAGGGAAAAAAAGAGAGAGAGAAGAAGAGAGAGAGGCAAACCAAGAAACAGACTCTGAGCTGTAGAGAACAAACTGATTGTTACCAGTGGGGAGGTGGGTAGAGCAATGGGTGAAATAGCTGATAGGGATTAAGTAGAGCACCTGTGATGAGCATCAGGCATTGTATGGAACTAATTGTACTAATATAACCCTGCATGTTAACTAATTGGAATTTAAATAAAAACTTAAAATTTTTTTTCATCCCTTTTTATAGTTGAGTAATTTTCCATTGTGTATATATACCACCTTTTGTTTATTCATTTATCCATCAGTGAACATTTGGGTTATTTCTACCTTTTGCCTATTGTGAATAATGTTGCTATGAATATGGGTGTGCTATAACTGTTTGAATCCCTGCTTTCAATTCCTTTACATATATATCCATCTATGAGTGGGATTGGTGAATCATATGGTAATTCTATGTTTTACTTTTTCAGGAACCAGCATACTATTTTCCACGGCAGCTCTACCATTTTACATTCTCACCAGCCAAGCACAAGTGTTCCAATTTCTCCATATCATTGCTCACACTTGTTGTTTTGTTTTTTTTTAAATAATAGCCATCCCAAGGAGTATTAAAATGTGTTTTTTAATGCCCCTCCTGTGATTCTAATGTGTAACTGGGGGAACAAAAAAAAAAAAAAAAGGCATGGGGCATGGGTCCGAGGCTCAATTTTTCATCTGGGTAAAATGAAAAATAAAATCTAACTTTAAGGGTTGATGTGATGATTAAATGAGTGCCCAATAAAAAGCAATCAACAAATGTTGGTCCCTCTCTCATCCCCTTAGATTTCTACTGAACTTTCTCCCTCAATGTCCAGGAAAGCTCTGTGAAGTTTTTAAACTATGTAGATTTGACAAAGGGCTGATTTTAACTTCAGTTTTGCTTTACCTATAGATCTTGCAACAGATGTCAAATGTGTCCTCGATTACATCTAAATAGCACTGCACCTGCACCCAGCTTTCCTTTCAAATGAAGTTCTCATCAGTTCTATTATTAAAAAAACAAGGAGCAGCTGTAATGCTCATGGAACCAGTGGGATTACACTTTAAAATTATAGCTCTGCCAAGAGTTTTAGTTTATTGAATAACTCCAACAAGTTGTCCAGTTAAATTAATAGACTGCTCTGGTACCATAAAATCCTGAAATACTTGGCAAATAGTGGTAACAAAATATTTTGCAAGTAAAGTGTACATGTATGACACCTTAGAAATGCTTCCGGAGATAAGCAATGAAGGTGTTTATTTTTAATTAGCATGTTTTCTTTCATCTCTCAGTCACAACCATGGATTACTCCATTGGTTGAACACTCATTACACATCCTTTGTGAAATGCTGAAGATCTGCAATAATTTTATTACTGGGCATCTGACACAAAGCTCCAAGAACCACAAACCGATGAGTCGACTATTTAATATCCAAGGAGTCTGCAACAAAACACTGAACAATTGACTTGCAACAAAGCTAAAAATCAAACTACATTAAAGAATAGGTGTTCAAGTTAGACTTTCTACAATGTGTTCCACAACCATGGATCAATGAAATATTGGAAAACCCAAACAAATTGCAGCTCGCTGATATGTGTTTATCCTACGGTGTCACAATGTGGCCAATCAAAACAAAACAACTATAGAAAGTGGTTTTTCAGAGCGAAGTCAAAAATTTGTTAAAACAAAGAAAACTTCTAGCAATTTTCAGTTTGTTCAGAATAAACGATTCACAGATTTCACATGTCCCTCTATATAAACCCAAACTTTTGAAAGGTCAACCTTAGGTAAAATTCAAAATAAACAGCTTCTGATTGGCAGGCTTCACCTCTCCCTGCTTCCTCCCTTATACTTCACTTTCTTTTCCTTGTGGGTGCCACAGATGCTGTCAGTGAATCCATCAGGTGACTTAATGTATACTGGCCAGTTGAGGAAGTTCTCTCTAAAGAACTAATACTTAGGCTGAGATCTAAAGCAGAGCTTCTCAAATTTTCCTATGTACATGACTCACCTGAAGACTTTGTTTTAGTGCAGACTCTGATTCACGAGGGCTAGAGTGGAACCTGAGTCCTAACAAGCATTCCCAGATGCCCATGTTGCTGGGTTGGGACACCATATAATGTAGCAAGGATACAAGGGAATGCTAGCCTTCAAGGGAGAGTGAGTGTATCACAGCTCAGGCAACCCCAGCTTAGCTCACAGATCTGAGAAAAGAGCAATGTGATTGAGACAGATGAGTGCTGGTGTGAGAGATGAGGCTGAAAATGTAGGTAGAATGTGTTAAGTGCCTACTAGATACTAGGCACCAGGCTAGGCTCTGGGTACATAGCAATAAAGAAGGCAAACCTAGTCCCTGTATCCTTAGAGCCTGCAATCTAGCAGAATTACCTTGTGAGTGGGAAACCATTGACGATATTTAAACAGAGAAGAGACGCGATCTAATTGAAATCTTTAAAGTATCTCTCTGAATGGTCTGTAGAGAAGGTAGTGGAAGGGTACAAAGCTAGAAAGAGGAGTTTATGTTTGCAGACCAAGTGGGAGATGTCAAGGGGGATGGCAGGAGAAGATTATTGTAGCATATGTTTTTGAGGTAGAATAGCAGAGCTGGATTGCAAACAGTTATGGTAGAAGTGTGGCAGGAACAAGGAAGCATCAAGGTTTATTATTCGTTATTGCTGGCAGAAGCAAGTAAGTAAAAGAAAGTAATTTGTGTGAAGAACAATACAACTGGAGAAGAAATAAATAGGAAGGAATAGATATAGGAAGAGGCATAAGTTTGAGGGCAGAACTCAAGAGTTCTGAGTTCTGGTTTAGGAATCTTATGAAAATCCAAGAGGGAGTTTTAAGAAAGGATTTGGACATAATGTTTCAGCACTTAGCAGGAGAGGTCTATAGGACAAATTTATATTTGGGAGTCATGATAATTTAAATTATATTTAAAAACATAGGAATTAATAAAATCTTATTTTGAGCCTGAGTAGATTGAGATTGGAGACACAGAAGGAGGAGATGGGGGGAAAGTCTGAATTAGCCTAAGAAAAGGAGCCAAGTATAGAGTACCAAACAAGCCCCCTGAAAAAGAGGGTTTAAGCTAGAGGAAGAGGTCCACTCTACTGAGTGTTCCTGAGATCCCTCTGGACTTAATAACAGAAAAGCTATTAGGGACTTCATGGACTCACCTGTGTTCCTCCAAAGTTCACATATTGAAGTCCTAACCCCAGTACCAAAGAATGTGACTATATTTGGAGATACGGTCTTTACAGAGGTAATTAAGGTTAAGTGAGGTCTTGTAGGTAGACCCTAATCAAAGACTGGTGTCCTATAAGAAGAGAAGATTAGGACACAGACAGAGGGAGGACAATGTGAGGACACAGTGAGAGAAGGACACACTATGTCAAGAAGAGCGGCCTCAAAGGAAACTAAACCTAAAGATACCTTGATCTTGAATTTCCAGCCTCTAGAACTGTGAGAACATAAATTTCTGTTATTTAAGCAACCCTGTCCATGGTATTTTTGTTATGGCAATCCTAGCAAACTAATATAGTGACCTTAGCAAAAGTAGTGCAATGGACTCGGTGAAAGTGAAAGTCAAGTTGGCATGGATAAAAGAGTGAACGGGAAATGAGGAAGGGGAGGTAGTAAAAGTGAAATATTCTTCAGGAAAATTTGGCATGAAGGAAGAAGATAGATGGCTCAGTAGCTAGAAAGGCATGCAGAGTCAAAGGAAGAGTCTCTCCAAGATGGAAGATAACATTCTTTAAATGAGAGATTTATATTTGGGGGGGCCTGGATGGCTCAGTAGGTTAAGCCTCTACCTTCGGCTCAGGTCATGATCTCAGGGTCCTGGGATCGAGCCCCGCATCGGGCTCTCTGCTCAGCGGGGAGCCTGCTTCCCCCACCCCTCTCTGCCTGCTTCTCTGCCTACTTGTGATCTCTGCCTGTCAAATAAATAAATAAAATCTTTTTTTAAAGAAAGGAAAGAAAGAAAGATTTATATTTGCAGGCTGACAGAATACATCAAGAAGGCAAGAGATTGAACTGTGGATGAGAAATGGAAAAATAATGAACAGAATCCCTGAAAAGCCAGGAAAAGAATGAACCCAGAGATCCTATAGAAATCCTGTAGAGGGATCTTCTACCAGAAGAAGGATACTTCTTTCATGACCCCAGGATTGTAGAAGCTTACAAATGACAGGTAATATTACACTTGATTACAGAGCTTTATGCTTTTTCATAAATTTGGTTATACATTATCTAAGACGTTCACTCTGTGAATTAAGCGGGGCAGACAAAGGATCTATATTTTGCACATGAAGAAATAAGGTCTAGAAAGATGAAATAGTTTGCTTGAGGTCATACAGTGGGTCAGTCACCCTGTTAGCTTTAGATCACAGGGCTCCTGACATTATTTCACACCAGAAATGTAGACCGAATTAGATAGTGTCAGTTATTATATTTTTAAATCTTAAAAATTAGAAAATTCTTTGTAAGATTTTTACTTATAAACAAAGTATACATCAGAGGGTCAGCCCCCTCAAAGTGTTTTGTTACCCAAATCACAAAACACAAGGAGAGGTTCCCTTTTCTCCTTATTTGCATGAATAAAATAAGGTCTAGGTCAAACGGGAAATTCAAATACAGGAAAATTATTTTTGGAGTGATGAAATTAAAGCTAGCACAATAGGTGAATGAAGTTCTAATTAAGTGAAAAATGATGAAGTTCAAAATGAAAGGATTTCACTTTCATGAATCTGAGACCAGGGGCGGGGGAAAGGAAATGAAAATGACACAAAATCAGAAGAGGGGGGCAGGGAATAGAAGAACCATCAGTTAGAAAAGCTCTTCAAATTCAAGTGGACTATTAAATGTATGGAATCCTAAGAGTAAAAACTCCAACTGGGAAAAACTCTGAAGAAAATGATCTCCCACTCCCATGAGATAGCAAACATGATTTAGGTAAAAAGCT
Source organism: Martes martes (assembly GCF_963455335.1). Lineage (NCBI taxonomy): Eukaryota > Metazoa > Chordata > Mammalia > Carnivora > Mustelidae > Martes > Martes martes. The sequence goes on along the minus strand of NC_137889.1, from coordinate 24,003,975 downwards.
TTTAGTTTTATGGCTGGGGAGGTAGCAATAAAGAAAATGAACTTCCTGCCAGTGATTTTTTTTTTCAAGCCCTGCCAATTCCCGCGTCTGGGGAAACTATAAAGAATATCCAGCCTCACGTTAAAAGAATTGCCGCAGATCTCCAACTTACCTGCGTTCAAGCATCTGAACATCTATAAGCCTAGTCCTAGCCCAGCCTGGAAGTGACGGGGTCAGGAGACCCTTTGCTGTTCTTCAGCTTCAGCTGCACTGTCTACATGTCAGCAAACCAGGGCCATGGACAGTAGGTGCTGGAGAGACACAGATTGTTGAAGCAAACAGCTGATGAAAAGCAGAATCTTTTCTGTTTGGCAGCAATACCAATTCCACGAAGCACGTTTCTTTTGAAGCTTTCCAAACCACTTCAAAAGCAAGTTTTCTGGTATGGATCAAGAAAGCTAGGCAAATTGTCCCCAAGTGCATAGCCACTAGCCAAGATATTGATGAGGGAAGGCATCTGGTGACCAAAGCTCAGGCCGCAGTATGGTCCTTGTCAGAGCTCTGTTTAACTCCAGCAGGCGTGAAAAGCATTTGAAGAAAGCAGGGTTGATTTTTGTGATCTTCAGCTAACCCAAATGTGGACAGTTCCCTAGACTCCTGGCAGCATCTTCCCCCAGTGCCTGCCTACTTTATGATGGCCTGCCCAGGCTCACTATCACCAGACTTGTCTTCTGTCCCTGTCAAAACTGAGCAGTGCTGTGTCTGTTTCCCTTTGGACTATACAACTAACTGATTCCGTAAATCTGTTAAGTGAACTTTCGTTAGCTAGGATGCAACAGGAAGTTACTCAAATAAGAGGACTGAAAGCTATCAGCAGAAGGGAGAAAGGGAAAGGACAAAAGCTGGGAATGAATGTGTTTTGTTTAGCAGAACCAACAGTTGCAGCCAAGAAAAGGCCCAGCTGGGTGTTTCACCTAATAGGTTAGCCCCTAGCTAGGTGTGTCTCCCCTGACAGCCCCTATATGAGCCAGTCTGAGCTGGATTGGAGCTGACTATCTGCACACAAGCCCCCCTGAATTGTCCCAAAGTTACCTTTAGCTCCTTATAATACAAAGATCTCCTCCTGTGGGTGGAGTTTTCTGCCATTTTTTGAGCCTATGATGAATGCACTAGCATGTTGACACACTAAGCGTGCACAATTGAACCAGAAGTGCCTAAGTAAGTTCCTTAATGTGTATGCAAGCTCCCTGCCTCTACCCCCTAATACACTGAATGAAAGCTTCCTATATTAACCCTATGGGCAGACAGTGCTTTAAGAGCTATCTCCCTGTCTCCTAACTTATCACAAGTAATACAAATTCCTTTGTTTCCAGCACTTCTTAGGTTGTGTTCAGTTTGATGCACTCCAAGCAGTGAGCCCCTTGCGTTTGGTTACACTTCTACTCATGGTTTCATGAACACTGCACACTGACAGGTTTGCTAACAATTACCTAACTCAGCTCTGCCTACTTCAAATTGAACTGAGGTCCATTTAGGTTGGGGAAACCTCTGAGACCTAAACGTAAAATCTGAGGTGGCTTTTTTCATGTCTCTCAGTCCTTTCTCTGTCTTTTTTTTAAGTTTTCATAGAAATTATTTTATTTAACCCAAAAGGGAAACTAGCATGACATTTGAACGAACATGGCAAGTCAAGACCAAAAATTTGGTGACAGTCTTTCAGAACCCCGCAAATTACGGGACGTTTATCAATGAACAGCCCCTCCGCACCACCACCGTGCATCTCTCAAGCTCCAAACCTCCACTCTCAGCGGCAAAGTTTAAAGTGGTAGTTTTCCCCCTTGTGAAATCTACAGTTGAAGATTAATTCCTGAAAACTAAGTACTCTGAAGAATCAAAGAAAGAACTCTCTGGTGACAAGATGGCCAAAAGGTGGTGGTCCAGAATTAGACAAAAGTGCTACAAACCTCAGCACCATCTTTTCCTAGCTGCAGTTCTTAGTCTCTCTTGAACCTAGGTTTTGTCATCTCTAAAATGGAACTAGTAACCTGTACCTCAAGAGTATTATTGTGGGGGGTCGAATGTGAAGATACTCAAAATTACCTAATGTGGCCAGTACTTAACATTGAAAAAAAAATATATTACTAGCCTTTCGAGCTCTCATGTCCAAATAGTGGGATTTCTGACAGACAGGAGAGGGTTCCCAGTGGTCCTATAGGTGGTGGTCTAATTTACCGCAAATCAATCAGGAAGTCTGCCTTAGACCAAAATGTTACCTTTATGAAAGTCTAGAACTTGAAGAACAAAGGGGTGGGGTGGGGTGGGGGGACAACATGTCCCTACAAGAAGCTGATTAAGGATTTACATAACATAACATAATTCTTTCACCATAGTTGTTTCTCAAAACTCCATTTAGATTTCAGTTCCACAAAGGAAATAAAATTTGTTATAATCCAAGTGATTAAGACAGTATCCGGCAAGGAACAAATTTCCCCATGACGTCCCTAAGAAAGATATATACATAACACTTTATTACTACCCAGAGATCTTCCGCAAATACAGAAAGAGGTCTAATGAGCTAAGCTTAAGGTTGGAAGGATTTTGTTACTAACATGGTCTCTTGCCAAAGCAGGCCAGAGACCTCCTCTATCTACTTCTCCCAGACCCAAACCCTGTCTTAGATCTGGCCACTCTGGTGTGAGAGGACTGAAACACCTATCAGAGAGGAGGGCAAGGAAAACAGCCAGCCAGAGACTGGTCTCAATGATGCCAGGGGAACTTGCCTAGGCTTTGGAGTTTTTTTGTTTTTTGTTTTCCTATTTTTGATTGTATGTTTGGTGAAAGAGGAAACCTTCGGATGATGCTCATGCGATGACAATACCACAGAACTGGTTCTTCTCTCACCATGAATGTTAAAGATTTCAAAGAATTTCTCATCTGCGTTGTGGTGCCCTTTACACAGATTAATAAAGCTGCTACCCAAAAAGGAGTGAGACTTGCAATGAAAAGATGTTAGCACTCCCAGGGACTTAAAAAGTATTGTAGGAGAATGGGAAGTAGGTCCTGGAATCAGATAGACTTGATTCAAATCTCAGCCATACCACTTATTAACTGTGCAACCTCAGGCAACTCTCTCAAATTTAGTATCTCTGCAAAACTGGACCACCAAGAGTGGCCAACAACAGGGTTTCATGTGGATTAAATTAAATAATGTATATAAAGCACTTAGCATTAACTTTATTCATAAATTCTACTATATCATTTCAAAGCACATGCTTTTACCAACAGTGTTATAAAGGCTCCTATAATAGATTAAGCTATTAGGAGTCTTGTGGATGTCATTGAGAAAAAATCCTATGAATATAATAGGGTAAGAATAAACAAATCTTTAGAGTCATGTGCTTTGTTTTTAAAAAGTCCAGACAGAGAGCTTGGACAAGAATCAAGGCATAATTTTAAGTCTTTTTCTAGGAGCTAGATTTTTTATCCAGGGGACACTGGTTGTTATCAGATATGCTATGAACTCCATGCTTGTGTCCTCCCAAAATTCATAGTGTGAAGCCCTAACCTACAATGGGTGGTATTAGGAGGTTGGGCTTCAGGGAGATCCTTAGGTTTAGATGAAGTCCTGAGATAGGAAATGCACAATGGGATTAATGTTCTTAAAAGAAGAGAAAGAGTCAATCAGAGAAAGACAATTATCATATGATCTCCCTGATATGAGGAAGTTGAGAGGCAACATGGGGAACTTGGGGGTAAGAAAAGAATAAATGAAACAAGATGGGATCAGGAGGGAGACAAACCATGAGAGACTCTTAATCTCACAAAACAAACAGGGTTGCAGAGGGTGGGTGGGTAGGGAGAGGGTGGTGAGGTAATGGACATTGGGGAAGGTATGTGCTATGAAGTGTGTAAACCTGGCGATTCACAGACCTGTACCCCTGGGGCTAATTATACATTATATCTTAATTTTTAAAAAATTAAAAAAAAAAAAAGAAGAAGAAGAGAATGATACTAGAGCCCTCTCAGCCATGCGAGGACACAAGACGGCCACGGGCAAACAGAGAAGCAGTTCTCGCCAGGTACTGGATCTACCTTGATCTTAGACTTCCCAGCCTCTAGAAATGAGAGAAATAAACATTAATTGTTTAAGACTCTCCGTCTATGAGAACGTGTTATCACAGCCCAAGCAGACCAAGATCTAAGGATTCTCTTTTTTTAGAAACCCGGTTTAGTTACAGTCACCTCTCATCCTGAGATGCCGTTTCCTCCCTCCTCCCAAGCTCTTGCTCCGTGGAGCCAACGCTTTAGCTCACATTTGAAGAGTCTGTCTCAGCTACCGTGGGGTCTTCTGTCTGACTCAGACAATCAAAGAACATTTGTAATGAAATTAAAACACCTCAGAATGAGGTCACAGATTCAGCCAGAAAGCCCAGATTTTGGTGTCAGTGTTGCTCCTGGGATGCACATGAACACCATGTCTAGCTCTGAGCAGTGAACATTTGGCTATAACCTCTGGCGGGTGGCCTGTCTCTCTGTTCCAATGCTAGTCAGCCTAAGTCCCAGTCAGCCTTGGCCTTCACAGAGTGCCAGGCCTGCTGTAGCCACCAGTGACTCTGTCAAAGTCAGAACATGATCTGCTGGCTCCAAGTCCATGGTTTGCCCTCAACTCCATCAGTACATATAGTCAACAACTAGGCTTGCTTCATTTCCATTTTCTCACTTTGCTACTTCTTAGAATTCTACCTTTCGAGCATCCTGACCTCCCCAACATTCCATAATCCTCTGGAAAGTGACACAGCAAATAGGCTGCATGCACAGTGCAAACAGAAGCTGATTTCCTTTTTCCATCATCTAAAAAGCACATAAGGTAATTTCTAAACCAGCAGCAAAATCTATTTATAAAGAAAGCTGATTTGTTTTCTGCACTTTCTAGCACAGAGGTTCAATTTATTTCCTTACCATAAAAAGAGCCATTACTTTTTTTAAACAATCATAGTTAGTGCATTTTAGAAATGTTTTAATTTCAAAAAAAAAAAAATCAACTTGCAAATTACAGTGTAAATAGCTTTCTTAAAATGGCCCCATTTTAGACCCAGTTTGCTGATTGATGATTTTGCTGTGCTTCAAGGCAGATGATTTCACAGTCATTGGGTATATAATATAATGATGTTTTTATAAGGCTGTTAGTATCACTAAAAATATAATTATTATAAATGAAATTGCAAGGGAAAAAGGGAAATCTTCACTCTGACAATGTTCAATTTTGACCTTATTGCTAAAAATCATGTTTCTATAAGAAAAACCCTACACTTTCCTTCTATGGGACAAACCTAATAGCAACCTAAAAACTAAATAATTATAGAAGAGGAACTATGGTAATTTTTTCAAGTACCTTGTGTTTCTGGGATCTGCTGCCTTGTGTTACTAGAAAGGGAACAGCAGCACCTTGTGGACAAATAAGAAAGTGGATACATTTTCCTCAAGTAGTATCCAGTTGTATTAAAAATACTATTTTTTAGGTTTGTATAGCCCTTTCTCCAAAACAAATAGTGTCATATTTATATTTAAAGGACAGCATAGCCTTGCTTCTAGAGATTTATAAATGATCCCCAAAATGTTTTCAGGGGGACACATCACATAAGCATAGCTATATGGACTCTGAATTCCAAATTTGGGTGGGGAAAAAATGATACAGATTTCTTTGAATGTACCCAAACTTAGAAGACCGACAAAAAAAGGCTTTATTCATGCAAGTATCAGTGATGTCCATTCACACGATTCCTAATTTATGGTAATATCATAGTCTAAAAAAGCAAATTCCAGCAACAACAGCACAAAAGGAAAGGGAAGGAAATGAGAGCTCAGACTCTACCTCCACACTCCTGAACTCCTCTTCCTGTCCACCAGTCAACAAAGTCCCCAACCTCTGCTTTATCCTCTCAACTCTCCTCCCCTCAGTGCACCTGCTTCCAGGGACCACTAACTAACTCCTCAGAACACTTGGAAGTCACTTTCTAACCAAGGCATAAAGGAATGCTGGTTCTCCAGCCTGGGACTCAAAGCTTACATTTCTCTGTCCTTGTTGCTCTACCCCTCCTATGCCACCTGCATGTAGCAGAAAAGCAAAACACCAAAATGTATGCCCTGATCTTTTATCTGTCCGCCATTATCTGTTTGACTAAGTCCCAGAAGGGGCTGGGTACCTCATCCAAGATCCAGGCAGTACACCCTTATGGTCACATGCCCTTATAACTTCCCACTTCTTCCACGGTTGAAGGCTTTGCTCCTCCTCTTGTCCCATGGGAATTGCCCCATATATCATACCTTTAACCAAGACATTCCCCTCACCCTGACTATACTTAAGACAGACTTCTTCCTGACACCAGGTCCTGGACCTCCCTTTTCTTAGAATATTTACTTTAGAAAACTTATAACTATAAATTCTTTCTATCCTTTTGAGAGAGAAATCATTTTTAAAGCCTCCTGCCACTTTTAAAACTCAGGAATGTCTTTCGCAAGGATCTGGGAGCCATGCCTTTGAAATGCAATCCTCTGGAGAGATAGCATTCCTATCTCCCAGTCCCTACGGGAGGGTGGAGGCCTAAATTTGATGGGTGCCTTGCTCCAAGTTATAAAACTACCTCCTGTTATGGAGATACAAGAAAGCTTATTTTTCCTTTGGTTCAACCCAAATAGCAAACACAGATGGCCCATGATCTACCTTGCACCCTTCCTCTTAAAATCCTCATGACCCTTTGTTTCAGTGAACTTGAATTCAGGCTGGATTCTCAGCTCTCTCCCCTACTGCAACAGCCTTGCATAAAGTCTTCCTTACTGGTTTAACTTTGTGTTGTGCAAATTTTTTTTCTTCGACACTTCCACCCTCTCTAACTAAATAAAATCTACAGCGAAATCCTAACAGAATGGTGTATGGCCAAACTTGACTCTTGAATATGCAAACAGAGCCTATGGGATTTTAAAACCCATATCGACCTCAATAATTGTTTCTCAGAATTATTGTCTTGTTACAGGCTTCAAGTTCTTATTTTGGAATTGACAAGGAGAATGCTTAATTTTAATAAGTTCCTACCTACTTTTAATTTCTACTGTCACAATCCTAATGTTTTCCATGACAATGGATACTTCTGGCGAGCAAAGGAAATGTCCAAACAGAGCAAAGAAAAATCTCACCAATGTATTTCAAAAAGTTACCTTCATTTAATATGGGTAGCTTAACTTTATGAGGTTATTATTATTATTAGCCCCATTTTCTGGGAAATTAAGATTTATAGTTTGTAAATAGCCAGGTTAAGACACATGCATTAGACGTGAAGGAAGGAGTAGGGTTGGAGAGATGTATTTAGGTTAATTAGGGAAGGAAAAAAAAATCTAAGAGGAGCCAAATTCTTGTTAGAAAAAGGAATGGTCAGAACACTGTGGACTCAGTAAGATACAAGAGAAGGTGAATTGGCAGTAAGAAAAGGGAGAGTCAGAAAGAACAAGGACATTAGATACCACCACACTGAGAGTAGGTCTCAGTTATTGAAGAGTTAAGTTTATAGCCATGGGAGTGTGTAGCTCAGTTGAAGTGGAAGTAAAAGTCAATGGAGGAAAAAAAAAAAAAAACAGTCAATGGAGTATTAAATTATAACACATAATACATTGCTTGACATATGGCAGATTCCCCAGAAATATTAATAACCTTAAGAAAATCAGGAACTCCAAGGCTACTTACAGATAGTAAGCTGTTTTCATCATATTTAACTATGTGGACATGTTAGTATGCTCTCTAATGGGGGAAATAATTCAACAGCCTTGATAACAGGCTGTTAAAAGGATACCTCAGATCATGACCCATCTAACCCTAACTGTAACCACAAAGTATTAGAATTGCCAGAGCAAAGTATTGTAGGGAAAAATTGTGAAAGAATTTCAGATGGACTAAAGAGATGACCAGCTGTCTTCAGTGGAAAATTCTACCTTGTCTAGCACAACCTTTGGGGTTATCTGATTCTATGGGGTCCCTGGGCCTTTCTTGTCTTTGAGCTATTTCTAATTTCTATAAATTGCAAATCACTGATAGCACTACAAATGATTTTTGTCTATAGAATTGAAAATGACTGACTTCTGATGGAAGTAGAATTAATATTCTTCCTCCTTCCGTATTACATCAAGAAGTCAGTTTTGAATCTATGGAAGCAAATCTATTTCAGTGTTCCTTACTGCCTAGATATGTGTAGACCTTTGAATTCTCCATAGAACTCATTGTAGCCTTTTACTAGATTGTTCATTAATTACTCAGTTAAATAAAATTTTTGACAAGTGCTCTTATATATTTGTAAGTAAATCATGATTACCCTCTTAAACAATTTTCCTTTGATATTACTAAAAATGTAATTCCTGTTCCCCCCTAAACCTACTGAATGAATTGAAATCAAAGCCTTAAAGCCCAAGAATCTGCATTCTCTGGGTGCCTGGATGGCTCAGTCAGTTAAGCATCTGACTTGATTTCAGCTCAGGTCACGATCTCTGGGTCATGACAAGCTCCACACTAAGCTTGATTCTTCTTCTCTCTTTCCTTCTGTGCCACACCCTTTGTGCTCAATCTCTCTCTCTCAAAAAAAAAAAAAAAATCTGGATTGTTAGTAAGCTTTTCAATTGATTTTTAGGCATATTAAAGTCCATTAACTGCTGAGGTTTATTACTATAAACCCTTGGGCTCAAATAAATTATTGTATTTATAATTCCATCCTCATCAAGGTAAATTTTTGGTCAACAAAAATGGAAGAAACACTTTTATTCAATAAGAGTGGGAACAGTAATGGGTAGATTAATTAAACATTTCAGTTAAGAGGAGGAATCCTAGAAAGTATTACTCATATACCTATAAAACTGTTTAACTTAAAAGCTACATGTGTAAATAAATTTGCCAATATTTTGTTACAGGGTCAAAGCCTTAGGTAGATTCACGGGCATTTCTTGCAGAAACCATGCCAGTGATGCATTGTCCCTGATTTCGAGCTTCACATTCTATACAGTGAAAACTGGGGCAAAGCAGTCCACAAACTGAGTCACAGATTTTACAGTTTTTCCCATTTGTTTCCAGTTGTCTTGCCTACAATTTAATCTAGCAGCAACTGTTTTATTGTTTCATCTTTCCAATGTATCCAGCTTATTTTTCAGAGAACCAATACTCCTATTTTATTCATTTTCTCAACTTACATAATATTTAATTAAATGATATAATTATGACAGCAGGAACAAATGACATAAACACATTTGGGGACAAACACAAATGTGTCTTAGAAAATATACAAGGTATATGATGGGAGCAGAAATATATGGGCATTAAGAGGAGATTTTTGTGCTCGCTATGGCAGCACATATACTAAAATTGGAATGATACAGAGAAGATTAGCATGGCCCCTGTGCAAGGATGACATGCAAATTCGTGAAGCATTCCATATTTTTATGCAACGTGGGGGGTTTGGGGGATAGGAAAAGAAAAAAATGAAAGAATATGGGATCGGGAGGGAGACAAACCATAAAAGACTCAATCTCACAAAACAGGCTGAGGGTTGTTGGGGGAGGGGGTTCGGGAGAGGGTGGTGGGGTTATGGACATTGGGGAGGGTATGTGCTATGGTGAGTGCTGTGAATGTGTAAACCTGGAGATTCACAGACCTGTACCCCTGGGGATAAAAATACATTATACGTTTATAAAAAAATTTTAAAAATTTTTAAAAAAAGAGTAGATTTTTAGAAAAAGAGTAGCTCAACAGTTTTCAGCTTATAGTGGATATTAGTAAGTTTAACAGGAATACCAGAGAATGTTGGTTTTTTGGGCAAAGCAGTTAGTGGAGGTCAACTAAGGGAGCACCTAAATGTCTTAATTCCTCCTACTGTGTCTTACTTTGTGCAGGAAATACTCCAGGACAGGGTAAACCTCTGAAAAGGGCCACGTGATAAATATTTTAGGCTTTGTCAGTCATAAAGTCTCTGTAGCAATACGGAACTCTGTCATTGTATCACATAGGAAAGCAGCCATAGCACATGGCTATATTCCAATAAAACTTTACTTAAAGAAATGGGAACATTGCCTGGTGGCCATGTATAGATTTTGCTTTTTTGGTACAATTTTCTAAATCAGTAGCTCCTCACTTTTTGTCACCAAGAATCATTTTTAATTCACCTCTTCTCCATTCCATATTTAAAGACCCTTTTTTAAAAGAAAGTATATTTACTTCCTTTATTTCCTACTTTATTTTTAATTAATCAAAGACATATAAGGCTATGCATTAGAGATTCTAATCAATATGAGATAACCAACATTATTATACCCTGTTGACTTAATACTGAATAGAAATAAAGAAATTCAGCCACAGGTTTTTTTTTTTTTTAAATCCATGTAGCTTTATCTAGTATGAACATATAATTTGTTGACATTTTTTAAAACATTAAATACAATTTTTGGATATCACCACACCTGACTTACCATTCTTACATTCAAGGATTCCTTAGGAGCTTGGGAGATCATCCAGAAAAATAATAAATATGGACAGAATGGACTTGAACTATACTTTAGACCAACAGATATTCCATACATACTTTAGACCTAATAGACATATAAAGAACATTCATTCCAACAGCAGAATATGTACTTTTCTCAAGCACACAGAATATTCTCTGGAGTAAAAGAGAGTTCACAAAACCAGTCTTAGCAAATTTAAAAAGATTAAAAGATTAAAATCAACTACCTTTTCTGACTACAATGGTGTGAAACTAGAAATAAATATAGGAGGAAATCTGCAAAATTCACTAATTTATGGAAGTTAAATAACATACTCTTAAATAACCACTGACTTAAAGGAGAGATTAAAAAAGAGAAATTAAAAATATCTTGAAGCAAACAAAAATGGAAACACAGCATACTAAAATCTATGGGAGGTAGCAAAGCAGTTCTAAAAAGAAAGTTTATAGTGATAAATGCCTACATTAAAAAAAACAAAGATCTCAAGTAAAGATCCTAATTTTACACTTTAAGGAACTAGGAAAAGAAGAATAAATTCAACCCAAAGTTTTCTGAAGGAAGAAAATCACAAAGATCAGACCAGAAATAAATGAAATAAGAAAGCAGAGAAACATTAGAAAAGATCAATGAAATTAATATCTGTTTCTTGAAAAGATAAATAAAATTGACAAAGCTTTAGCTAAACTTATTTAAAAAAAAGGAAGACTCAAATAAATAAAATCACATAAATGAAAGAGGAGACATTATGTCTGATACCACAGAAATAAAAAGGATCCTAAGAATTACTTTAAATAATTACATGCCAATAAATTGGATGACCTGGAAGAAGTGGCCAAATTCCCAGAAGCATACAACTAACCAAGACTAAATCATGAAAAAAAGAAAAAAATAGAAAACCTGAATAGTCCAATAATGAGTAAGATTGAATGAGTAATCAAAAATCTCCCAACAAAGAAAAGGCCAAGGCCAGATGGTTTCCCTGGTGAATTCTACCAGAAATTTAAATAATTAACACCAATATTTGTCAAACCCTTAAAAAAACTGAAGCGGAGGGAATACTCCCACAATCATTTTGTGAGGCCACCACTACCCTGATAACAAAGCCAGGTAAGGACACTACAAGAAAAGAAAACTACAGGCCAATATCTCTGATTAATACAAATGCAAAATTCTCAGCAAAATATTAGCAAAGTGAATTCAACAACACATTAAAAAATCATATACCATGATCAAGTGGGATTTATCTCTGGGATCCAAGAATGTGTCAACATACACAAATCAATAAATGTGATATACCATTTTAATACAACGAAAAATAAAAATCATATAATCCTGTCAATAAGATGAAGAAAAAGTATTTGACAAAATACAACAACATTTCATTACAAAAAACTGAACAAATTGGGTATAGAAGGAATGTACCTCAGATAATGAAGGCATATATGACAAGCCCAAAATGAATATCCTGCACAATGGTGAAGGTTGACAGCTTTTCCTCTCAGATCAGGAAGAACACAAGGGCTCCCACTCTTACCACTGCTATTAAGCATAGTACTTGAAATATTCACTAGAGCAATCAGACAAGAAAAAGAAATAGAAGGCATCCAAATCAGAAAGGAAGAAGCAACACCGTCTTTGTTTACAGATGATATGATCTCATATATAAAAAATCCTAAAGACTCCAGGAAAAAACAAGTTCTAATTAATCAATGAATTCAGTAAGGTTGCAGAATATAAAATCAACATACAGAAGTCAGTTGCATTTCTATACTCTAAAAACAAAAATCTGAAGAGGAAAATTGTAAAAATCCCATTCACAATAGTATCAAAAACAATAAAATACTTAGGAATAAATTTAACCAGAAAGGTGAAAGAGCTGTAAAATAAACATGACAAGACTTTGATGAAAGACATTTATGAAGACACAAATGGAAAGATATCTTGTGTTCGTGGATCAGAAGAATACTGTTAAATGTCTAAGCTACTCCAAAGCCATCTACAGATTCAATGTCATCCCTGTTAAAATCGGGTGGCATTTTTCACAGAAATAAAAAAAAAATCCTAAAAATTCATATAGAACAACAAAATACCCTGAATAGTAAAAGCGTTCCTGAGAAAGAGATAAAGCATCATACCTCCTCATTTCAAGTTATTAAAAGCTACAGTAATCAAAACAATATGTTACTGGCATAAAAATAGATATGTAGACCAGTGGTACGTAATTGAGAGCTCAGAAATAAATCTTTGTATAAATGGTAAACCAATATTTCACAAGTGAGCCAAAAATACTTGATGATATAAAAGGATACTCTTTGATAAGCGATGCTGAGTAAACTGGATAATCACATGCAGAGAAATTAAATCAGACCCTTATCTTATGTCATTCACAAAAGTTGACTTGGAAGAAATTGAAAACTTAAACTTAAGACCTGAAACCATAAAACATAGGGAAAACATGGGGGAAAGCTCCTCAACATTGAGCTCTGCAATGACTTTTTGGATATAAGTCTAAAAGCACAAGCAACAAGAGCAGAATAAACAGGTGAGACTACATCAAACTAAAAAACTTCAGCACAGCAAAAGAACCAATTGACAAAATGAAAGGCAATCTACATAGTGGAAGAAAAATATTTGTAAATCATATATCTCATAAAGGAGTAATATCTAAAATATATAAGGAACTCAAAATCTCAATAGCAAATAATAAATAAATAAAATCCTATTAAAATAGGCAGAGAAACTAAATAGACACTTTTCCAAAAAAGACATACAAATGGCCAACAGGTACATTAAAAGATGCCCAACATCACTAGTCATCAGGGAAATGTAAATTGAAACCACAATGAGATATCATTTCACTCCTGTTAAAATGGCTATTACCAAAAAGACAAAAAATAACAAGTGTTGGCAAGGAAGTAGAGAAAAGGAAATCCTATGCCTTGTTGGAGGGAATATTTTCCTCAATGGAAAACAATATGGAGCTTCTTAAAAAAATTAACACTAGAACAACCATATGACCCAGCAATCCTGCTTCTGTGTATATAAAGGAAAGGAAATTAGTATCTTTTTTTTTTAATATTTTATTTGCTTATTTGACAGACAGAGATCACAAGTAGGCAGAGAGGCAGGCAGAGAGAGAGGGGAAGAAGCAGGCTCCCCGCTAATTAGAGAGCCCGATGCAGGGCTCAATCCGAGGACTCTGGGATCATGACCTGAGCTGAAGGCAGAGGATTTAACCCACTGAGCCACCCAGGCACCCCAGGAAATTAGTATCTTAAGGAGATATCTGCATTCCCATGTTCATTATAGCATTATTTACAACAGCTAAAATATAGAAATAACCTAAGTGTCACACACACACACACACATATACAAAACGGAATATTTATAAACCACAACGGAATACTATTCAAGCCATTAGAAAAAAGAGATCTTCCATTTGCAGTAACATGGATGTGTCTGAGGGCATTATGCTATGTGAAAAAAAGTCAGACAGAAAATAAATACTGTATGATCTCACTTATTTGTGGAATTCTTAGAAAAGCAAACTCATAGTAACAGCAAATGATGGTTATCAGAGGCGGGAAAGGTGAGGAAAATGGGGGGATGCTGGTAAAAGCTTCCAATTATAAGATAAATAAGTTCAGGGGATCCAATGTACAACATAGTGATTATGGTTAACAATACAGTATTATCTCCTTGCAAGTTACTGAGAGAGTATATCTTAAATGATCTCACTGTGAAAAAAAAGTAAATTATGTGTGAGAGGTTGGAGGTTTTCTCTAATGATATAGTGGTAATAATTTCTCAACATGTAAGTATGTCAAACTAAGACCTCAAACCTATACAATGTTGTATGTCAATTACATCTCAATAAAGCTGGATAGATAAACAAATAAACAAACAAAACACATTAAAAAAAACTAAGACCTCAAACCTATACAATGTTGTATGTCAATTACATCTCAATAAAGCTGAATAGATAAACAAATAAACAAACAAAACACATAAATAAATATCAATGCTGCTCTGATGCATTAATGAGAAACAAAAATAACTTTGAGAGCAGATTAACACCAACAAAAAAAATATTTAGGAGCCTCACGATCTTAGATTGGAAACCACTGCTCCATGTAAAGAAATGAATGAACAAAAAAACAAATGAAAAGAAGGAGGGAAGAGGGATAGGCATAGCCAAAAATTGTAAATTAATCAATGGCCATGTATTTTATTAATCAGTTTGTCAACATGGATTACGGTAACACCACCTCTAGGAAGATTTTATTTTAGCTCACTGACCATATTACCAATATCATCCTGAAATATTCTCAACTTTTGACTTAATTCTGTGAACAATTCTGTTACCAGTCACTCTACACACTCCTTAATAGAAGGAATGGTGCTGGGAAGGGAAAATAATTACAGGAATAAAAATTGTTGTTTCTGGCTCAGGTGAGACAAAAGTAAACAATATTTCTTAAAAAATTATAAAAATTGGGATGTCAGAATAAATTCAATGTTTCTATTAATGTAAACTGAATGGACACTATTTACTGATAGCAGGAGGTTGTATAACAACAATGGGTTTAATTTCATTAAATAGAGTTGAAAATTCACTGTAGCTTTGTAGCCCTTATGGGTTACCTTCATGCAATCTGTTTTCCTTTCTCTTTTTTTTTTCCTCCTCAATAATAAATTTAGCTAATCCAGTTTTTAAAACATAATATTTTTTAAGATTTTATTTATTTATTTATTTGACAGAGACACAGAGAGAGAGAGAGCTAGGAGGGGGAGGACCAGAGGTGAGGAAGAAAGAGAAAATCTCTGATAGACTCCCCACTGAGAGCAGACCTGACTCAGGGCTCAATACCAGGACCCTGAGATCATGACCTGAGCTGAAATCAAAAGTTGGTTGCTGGTCTGGCTGAGCCACCCAGACCAGACACCTCTAAAAACATAATATTTATAGCAGATTAATGGCTTTTGACATAGTTGCCTACTAATGTTTATCAATGTCCATAACCAAGTTCTATTTCCTCCATTCTTCCTTCTTTATCATAAATATTTATTGATTTTATTTTTTGTATCAGATCTAAATGTTTCTCCTGTGTTTCTTTTAATCCAAACAACAGAACAGGATTTTAGTAAAGTTAGTGCACTTGGTCTGAACCCAACCTAGACCTCGCCACTCTCATGCTGAAATCACTATTAAATGTAATCTTTTGCTACCAGAATATGGAGGAAGAAAGTACCGTCTGCCCTTGTCAAAATAAATTGTTTTACCTCGCTTTTAAAAAATCAATGGATTAGTATATTCTTTCCAGCAAAATCAAGAAATAAAAATTTGGAAATGTAAAACATGCTGTTGAGTCTCTACATAAGGATGCTAACAGAGCATAAATAACAACTTAAATTTTCATTTCAAATGAAAGACAGTTTTTAAGAGGGGAAGGGTTAGTAATTTGTTAAAAGCCTTCAATTTAAATTGCTGCAACCACACATAAGGATTTTCTTTCATTTAAAGCCTTTTACAAGAACACTTTAAAGCATAATTGGTTTCTCCCCTAAATCTAGTCCAAAGTCACCGTTTACAACTGAACATCAAAGAAAATTTCAGGCATGATTTTGAAGCTCTTGCACTTTACAAAATGCTATTTGCAACATTAGATTTCTAACATTTTAACTATCTTTTATTTTTTTTGCAGCAATAAACTGCCTTCCTTTCTACCCCTACTCCTCATTTCATTTAATATACAATTTTTCTGAGTATCCTTACCCATCTTTAATTTTAAATGTGACAGAAGTATAAAATACAGTACAGTACATCTAGTATGTGTATAAATATTTTATCTAGTCAGACAACTTTTTTTAAAAAGATATTTTATTTTTAGAAATTTGGGGAAAAGCCTTCTTCAGCTGCCAGCAACAAAAATACAAAAGCTAGGTCAATGTTTCCCAAATTTGTTGGGCTGTAAGAATCGTTTTTGACAGTTGTCAAAAATACCCTTTCCTGGGGCCCCTGGGTGGCTCAGGGGTTTAAGCCTCTGCCTTCAGCTCGGGTCATGATCTTCAGGGTCCTGGGATCGAGCCCCGCATCGGGCTCTCTGCTCAGCGGGAGCCTGCTTCCCCCTCTCTCTGTCTGCCTAGCTCTGATTTCTCTCTGTCAAATAGATAAAATCTTTAAAAAAAAAAAAAAAACCCTTTCCTGGGTCTCTTCAGTGATCTTCTGAATAAGAATCCTTATGTGAAGGGCCTGGGAATCAGTATCTTAAACAAATACCTGCAATCGTTCTTACCAGTAAAGCTTGGAAAATCACACAAGGATCCCAGTCATTGAATAACCCTGAAAACTTGGAACGATTACGGAAAATACATGAACAGAATTTCAAAATCCTCCCTTTCGCTGAATACAGTGTTTGTTCACACCTCCTCATCCTCCTTAACTCATCAAGAACCTAGAGGACTTATGTAACTCCTGAAAGCCACTGACACCTGGGAGGATCTGGAAATAAAATTCATGAAGAGGAAAAGCAGCTGTTTAACTTAAAAACCAAGGGTGGGAATAGAAGGGAGAGTCATGAATTTATCCTAATTTAAGCATAAGGTATTGATTTGGTTCAACAAATGAAATTGGCCTCATTTTTATTTTCTGTAACTCTGTGCTATAACTCTTATGTATATATAGTGGCTGAACAAGAAGGAATGAAATCCAGAAATGCAGAATGTACTATCCCTATTTGCTTCCCATGCGCCAGTCAGTAGCAAGCTGCTCTTACCTCTTCTCCAGCTACTCTCTAGGTCAAGCCAACTTCCCTCCACACTGCTCTGCTGAAAACTCTTACCCACGTCACCTGTGGGTTAACTCAATGGCTTTCCTTCGATCCTGTTCTTCTGAACATCTTCGATATTAAAGAATGTTGATCTTTATGGAGTTTCTACTCCGTCTTGATTTCTATAATTCTATTGTAAACCTGCTACTGGCCTTCCTTTTTTATCTTCCTGTCTTCACTTTTTCTTTCTACCCCCCCTACTGTATGGTTGTATGGTTTAGTGCCTGCTCTTCTGGTCTCTCCACATTCATTCCCTCAGAGCATGCATCCATTCTCTTGCTTTCAACATTCCTGCCAATGTGATGACAACCTATAATAAGAATGAGGTTGGTGATAGTCACAACTGACATCTACTGAGCACTTACTTGTGGGTCGTAACCACTCTACATGAATTACACCATTAAATCCTCATAACTCTCAGAGGTACTATTACTATCCCCATTTTAAGAGATGAAGAAATTGAGTTTTTGCCAAATGTCACTTATAAAAGCTAACACAAGCACCCTCTCATCCTATCTCTTTTGTTCATGGCTCTGGGAATTTTTTCAACATGGCCCAGATTGTTAAAAGAAAAAGGGAAGTAGTATGAAAATATTGGAAAAGATGTGATGATAGTATGCAAGGATACTGACCTATCAAATTTTTTGCTATGGTTTTGTTTTCTGAGTTAATTTTGAGATGGGCCCATCTTGATTCTATGGTAACACCAGGAATCATGAGTTTAATAATGTCTCCTAAGATTCTTGAAACCAACTGGTCTCTAAGTTTTCTGCATTATGTAAAGAGTTGCGGCTTGAGTAAGAGAGTTTTGGTATCACTTACACAACCCATCACATTGTTTTGTGCCAGTCCTAGTATATTGATACCCAGTGTTGTGTTTGGACCAGCCACTGTGCTCCTTATTATGACTGCAAGATGCCCTTCAACAACAACGGGAAACTTTGAAAAAAACAGAAGTATAAGACCTGGAAATTACACAGCACAGTTGGGGCCACACAGCAAGTTTGCACAGGGCAGCGGGACAGGGCATGGCGAGCACAGAAGTGTGCACAGGCTGAGGGTTCTGCTTTTATTGGAGCCAAGGGTGAGGGTCTAAGGTTTTATAGGCTCACTCTTAGGGAATTTAAAACATACGAGTGCAAATTTAAAGCTCAGGAAGAGAAAAGACAAGTGATCTAAATGGTCAATTATTGAAATCAACCAAGATCGCAAAGGAGCCTCAGTGGGGCAGTGGTGGCCTGAGTCTTTATCTAGTCTTGTGGTTGGCAATGTTTTTATTTGAGATAACCATCTTTTGTCAGTTGCTTGTATTACAAAAAGAAAAGCCAAGGCTCAGGGCTTACACGACATAGGCCAAGTGCTCCCGAATAACCACCCTAGAGTACTGTTCTGTTCATCTCATCCCCTGAAATTTAATCTCCCATCACTGGTTCCTGATTTCATGCAAATTTTTCAGCTAGAAAATGACCCCCCTGTGCCTTCTCAATCCTGGTTCCCATCACTGTACTGTACGTGCTCTGTGCTCCAAACAACTGGGCCATTCACTGCTGTGAAAAGCCCAGCCCTCAGCTAGCTCCTTGCCTTTGTCCATACTGTTGCCACCATCTTAGCACCAAGCATACAGTGTCTTTGCAGAGATGGTTGATAAATAAATAAGGAATGGATCTCCAGTGGTCTCCAGGATATGCTACACCCCTCCAATTTTCTTCCTCTGATTTTTCTACCACAACCCCTCCTATTTAATCAAGCCACACTCCTAAATGCTCCACTCTCTTTATTATCCCACAGGTACACCTCAGGCTTTAGAATCTTAACGTGTTAACAGACATTTATGCAGGGTCTCCTTTGAGGTAAGTACTGCGTGGGGTGTGCGTGATACAAAAATAAATAAGCTACTTATGTTTCTGCCCTGAAAAAGCACACAATTAGCTACAGAATGAGAAAGGCAGGATGCTGGAGGATGGTGTTTTGTTGGAGTGTTAACCTGAAAAATAAAACTGTCAGTTATTTTACTAGCAAAAATGGGTTTATTAGGGAATAACAGGATTACAATTCGGGACATGCAAGCTATGGCAAAACCATGGGCAAGTTTAACAAACAAAGAAGAGGAACATTACTTTGCATGGAAGAAGGAGGAGGCTGGGAGGGGTTATTCTGAACAAAAGTCCATTGCAGGAAAAAAAGGAAGTCCAGGTGATGGAAGGTTTCTAATGGGCTGAACTATAGTGGTAGAAGATCCTGTAGAAGTACCTGGTAGGAGACACAATATACATCTTTCCCTTGCAGGGGCTGGTAATTGATAATTCTTTCATGTTGATGATTCTTCTTTTGGGGGTCTGTAATTGACAATTCTTCCTGTAATTTAAGTTGAGTGGCAAGGCTTCACCTCCTAACTTCCTTTTCTCTCCTCCTTTCTCCATTTTAGTGAGGTTTCCCTTTATTAATATTCACAGAAGCAAATGATGCCCCAGTTTGTCTTAAAGGTTGAAAAACTGCGCCAAGTGAAGAGCGTGGGAAAGAGGAGAGGGCAGCATTCCAGGCAGCAGGAGCAAAGAGAGAGCATTCAAACATTTCCAGCTGCTTAGTGTGACTGGAAGGAAGGTGGCAGGGTTAAGTGGTGGGAAAAGAGGCCAGACTGTCAATAGTTTATTAAGTGATGCCAGGATTTTCCCTCCCGAAAGTAATAGGTAGCCTTTAATAGATTTTAGATAGGGGAATAATCAGCTATTTCTCTAGAAAGATCAGTCGGGTAGCATTATCAGAGATGGTTTGGAAGCGGGGGAAAATGGAATCAGGCAAGTGAACTAAGAATCTGTTAAAGCGATTGGAGCAGGCAGGAGAAATACTCAGTGACTGAGACGGAAAGCCTCTGTAAAGACCCATCCTACACAGACTTCTCTGATTACATTAGTTTCCAAGGTCAACCTCCCGCCCCACCTCCACCCAAATTCCTAGAGCACTTGTGAAATCTGTGGCCCAAATTTATGCACTTAATTATATTTTCTTTTACTCCCTACTTGTTTCTTGTACGTTACTCAAGTCTCTAGATAATACAACAGGCGTTTATGGAACTGGAAGGGCTTGTAAATCGTCCGAGGCCCGATAATGCACTCAGTCGCGCAGGGTAGTAAGGCCCAGCTGACAGCTAATAGAACCGGAGGGCTGATTGAGTCATATCACCTTCTTGCTGATCAAACTGTCGCCCTTCTCCTGAGACCGAGCAGGAGGATACCTCAAGAATGGCTCCATTAAAAAAAAGAAGGAAGGAAGGAAGGAAGGAAGGAAGATAGAAAGAAAGAAAGAAAGAAAAAGAAAGAAAGAAAGAAAAAGAAAGAAAGAAAGAAAGAAAGAAAGAAAGAAAGAAAGAAAGAAAGAAAGAAAGAAAGAAAGAAAGAAAGAAAGAAAGAAAGAAAGAAAGAAAGAAAGAGAAAGAAAGAAAGAAAGAATGTTCCATAGCTATTAGGCCGTCTGCGTCCACCAGAGGGCGCGTCTCCCCAGGTTTCTCACTTAGGGACGGTTGAACATTCGGTTCTCAAGAGCAAATGAACCCTGACGTATTGTGGCCCTCTGCGGTTGCCGTAGGCCTAGACAGCACACAGGAAGTAGAATTCGAGAGTCGAGTGAAAAAAATACTAGGGACTCAGAGCCGCAGGTCCTGTTCTGCAGTTGCGTACGGTTTCAGGGAATCTGCAGTATTATTTTGGGGCCTCCCTCGCCAGTTCGTACTCCAGTGGAGGTATTTGGCCCTTAGACAGCTCTCACCTCTTTATACAGAGTGTCCCCAGAACTATGGCCGAATACTCGTATGTGAAGTCCACCAAACTCGTGCTCAAGGGAACCAAGGCTAAGAGGTAAGGCCAAAGTTTGTGCGGGAGACTCTGGCTCTTTTCTGACAGCACTCCGCTCTCCTCTCCCCCGTGGAGAATCTCACGGAAGCCTTAGAGAGCTGTAATTCAGGCTCCTAGTCTTTAGGCCTGGCCTCTGGTCCCGGATGGACCGATCTTGCGACTCAGTTCCGGGTACCTGTACAGAGCTGGAGAGACGGGCTGCGGGAGATGCTCCCTGATTGTCGCGCCTTCAAAAGGGAGGAGACAGGAGAGCGGAACCAGTAGCCCAGGAACCACAAGTTTGGGTCCCTTGATAAGGGAACCAAGACCCTCCAGACCTCCGCAGCCTTAGTCTGATGATGTAGATCATAACAATAACTTCCTTTATTAGAGATACTTATTTTCACCATTGTTTCCCTCCCCCCTAAAAAAAACCCTTAATTTTTTAATACTGTATGCAGATGTGGGTTTTGATAGGGATATGGGCTCAAATCTGGATTCCCACCAGTTGCTAGTTTTGCAGTTTGTGCAAGTTCGTTAATATCCTTGAGCTTACACGGACTCGTTTATTAGGAAAGATTGATGGTACTGTAAAAGAATTATTATGATGATTAAATGAGATAACATGTATAGTAAGTAAGTAGAGTCAGTAACAAGAAGCTTGTAGTGCTGATTTATGATTATTAGAGTTTTAGGAAAAGGTATCTACTCACTCATATCTCCACCTCTCCTTTAACTGGTAGATCTGCTTAGAGTTGGTTATTCATACAATTATTAAGCATTTCAGCATGTCTCAGTGATAGTTTTCCGTACTTTTAGGTAAGATGAAAGGAAGCGTTAAGGAGCAATTCTGCCTACGGTTCTGGAATCACAAAGAACTTACCCTGAATAAATCCGAAACTTGTACTGTCTGAATTTACAAGAGAGAGGGGGGAGTCATCTTCTGAAAGCTTACATTTGATGAAAATACAAAAAAGTGTGCCTTCTTATAATTCTCACAACTATCAATCATTATCAACACACACACAGCCACTTTCTATGTGCCAAGAACTATTCTAAGCACTTTTAATACAATTTTTTTAACCACTCTGGTTTTTTTTTCTTTTTTTATTACTGAGATATAATGCATATGTCAGAAATTCATCCTATAAAGTACAATTTTGTGGGTTTTAATGTGTTGACAAAATTCAGCACTATCAAGTTGCCAAACATTTTCATCATGGGAAGGAAATCCCATAATCATTAGCAGTCACTCTCCATTCCACTGTTTCCCTAGTCCTAGCAACCACTAATCTGATTTCCATCTACATCAGTTTATTCTGCATATTTCATATAAATGGAGTCATATAGTATGCAGTCTTTTGTATCTAGCTTCATCCATGTTGTAGCATGTATTCGTACTCTTATTTTTATGGCTGAATAATATTCTATTATGTAGATATAATGCATTTTGTTTTTCCATTCATCAGTTGATGGACATTTGGGTTGTTGCCACTTTTTGGTTATTATGAATGCTGCTTTGAATATTCTAATAAAATTTTTATGTGGACGTGTGTTTTCATTTCTGTTGTTAGGACATGTGTTTTCATTTCTGGTAACTCTGTGTTTAACTTTTTGAAGAACCCAAACTATTTTATAAAGTGGCTATACCATTTTACATTTTCACCAGCAACATATGAAGGTACAGGTCATTTTTTAATCCTCAAAACAACCTTAAGAGCTTAGTTAAAGTATTATCCTTCTTTTATAGGTGAGAAACTGACAGAGATTAAGTAAATTTTCCAAAAGTCACAGAGCTAAGAAATGACAATATCAAGATTAAAAAGGCAGTCTGACTTCAGAATCAGTTGTCTTAACTATAACACAATGCATACAGGATCAGAAGTGACTTCTCAATATTAGAAATAAGAAAGTATATCAGTGAACATAACTGTAAATCAGTAACTCGTATATCTATGTACAGCTTAAAAGATTCTTCTAAAATTGCATCTTGAGATACTTAACATCAGATCAATATTTCTGAACTCATCTATATAAATTATCTCCTGCAGTAAGAAGAAAAAGAGCAAAGAGAAGAAGAGAAAAAGAGAAGAAGATGAAGAAACTCAACTTGATATCGTTGGTAGGTTTCCTATACTTTATTCTGAGAAAAGTTAACATTGGTTGAGATGCCTTTAAAAATATTTTCCTACTTAGGGATAAGTAGTTCAAAGAAACTCAAAAGAACTTGTGACCTATACATAGTTTTCTTAAAGTTTTCAATATTATTTAAAGTTATAGATTCCTTTTATTGCCTGGCACAGTAGATGTCACTGATGCCTTTTTTTCATCATCAGGACAAGGCATGGAGAGAAGAAATATAGCTCATTAGACTACCTAATATCCCACAGATCTGGTACATAATTTTAAAGGCCAGATATAGATAAATATTATTTAATTAAATGTATTTCACAAATTTTCTTTGAACATGTATGCATTTTTAAAAAGATTTTATTTATCTGAGAGAGAAAGAAGAGAGCACGAGCAGGGGAAAGGGTGGAAGGAGAAGCAGACTTACATAGGGCTCAATCCCAGGACCCCGGGATCATGACCTGAGCCAAAGGCAGACACTTAACTGACCAAGCCACTCAGGCACCCCTGAACATTTATGCATTTTGATTGTAGAAGCCAGTGATAAGTATGTCCCCAAAGGAACAGTAAAAATAACTCACAGTAAAAATGATTCTTTTATATATTATGAAATAAATGAAAATCTTAAACAAAACATCAAGGTAGCCTGTAAATGCTACCAGAGATAAACTGACCCAAACACATTTAACCAGCCTGCTTTCTGATCCTTTCCACATCTATACTTTAAAGCAACTTTTTCCTCTCTTAAAACATGGCCAGTCACGTTTTGAAATTTCATAAATTTTGGCTCCTTTACATTTTATATGAAATGGGATAAAGATAATATTCTAGAAAAATCTCACCTTTTTTTGAAATAGCAAATCAACAGTTCTAAAATTAGCGTAAATATCTTGGATAGATATCTAGAGATGGAATTGCTATGTCAATGAATAGGTGGATATTTAGAGATATAAGTAATCACCAAGAATTTTCTAAGGTGGTTGCACCATTTTATATTCCCACCAAGAAGTAATACAGTTCTGTTATCAATCTTCCCTCCCAGTCTGTGGTTTGACTTTTAATTTGCTTAAATGTTATTTCTCTGAAAGCAAAAGTTAGATTTTTTTTTCAATTATAGTAAAATTCACATACAGCATAGTATTAGTTTTAGGTATACAACATAATGATTTGATATATGTGTACAGAAGTTTTTATAAAACCATATTTATTACTTTTTTTCTATTATGGCTACCACCTTGCATCTTCAATCTGAGAAATTGTTGCTTAACCCCAAGGTCATGAAGAAATTCTTCCACATTTTCTGTAAGAGACTTCAGTTTTAGTTTTTACATTAGATCTGTGATCTATCTGAAATTAATTTTTGGTCTGGAGTGAATTACAGGTCAGGGTTCTTTTTTCATTTTTTCATAATGATATCCACTTGTCCTAGCACCACTGTTGAATAGACTTTTCTTTCTTCATTAAACTGTCTTGATATCTCTGTAAAAAATCAGTTGACTTTATATGGGTTGTTATAATTTTCAACTCTGTGTTCCATTGATTTGTCTGTTGTTCTAATACATTTGTCTTGATTACTGTCATTTCATAATGTTTTGAAATCAGGTGAGGTCTTCAGGGTTCATCCATGTTGTAGCATGTGTCAGAATTTCCTTCCTTTTAAGACTAAATAATACTCCATTGTGTGTATATACTGCATTTCATTTAACCATTCATCTTTCAGTGAACCGTAGGTTACTTCACTTTTGGCCTATTGTGAATAATTCTTCTAGGAATATGGGTGTTCAGATATCTCTTCAAGACTTTGCTTTCTGTTCTTTTGGACATATACCTGGAAGTGGGATTGCTGAATCATATTGTAATTCCATTTTTAATTTTGTGAGAACTGTTTTCCATAGTCACTGTACCATTTTACATTCCCACCGGCAAGTGTATAAGGGTTTCGATTTCTCCA
Organism: Martes martes; assembly: GCF_963455335.1. Lineage (NCBI taxonomy): Eukaryota > Metazoa > Chordata > Mammalia > Carnivora > Mustelidae > Martes > Martes martes. The sequence goes on along the minus strand of NC_137889.1, from coordinate 23,978,728 downwards.
TATCCTCACCAATATTTGTTATTTCTGGTTCTGTGATAGTAGGCATCCTAGTGGGTATGAAATAGTATCTCATTATGATTTCAGTCTATATTTCCTCAGTGAATTGCAATATTGAGTAATTTTAATGTGCTCATAGGTCATTTGTGTATCTTCTTTGGAGAAATACCTATTCAAGTCCTTTACCCATTTTTTGAAATGGGTTGTGTTATTGTTGAGTTTTAAGAATTCTTTATATATTCTGGATCTTAATCCCTTATCAGATATGTGATGTACAAACATTTCCTTCTATTCTGTGTTGTCTTTTTACTCTCTTGATAGTGCCCTGTGATGCACAAAAGTTTTTCTTTTTTCTTTCTTTTTTTAGAGGGGGAGACAGATGTGGGGGAGGGGTAAAGGGAGAGGGAAAGAGAGAATCTTAAGCAGGTTCCGGGCCTAGTCCAGAGCCTGACTTCAACCTCACAACCCTGAGATCACTACCTAAGCTGCAATCAGGAGTCAGATTCATAACTGACTGAGCCACCCAGGTGCCCCCAAAGTTATTCATTTTGATGAGTCTAATTTATCTAATTTTTCTTTTGTTGTTTGTGCCTTTGGTGTCATATCCAAGAAATGATTGCCAAATCCCATTTTGTGAGGTTTCTACCATATATTTTCTTATAAGAGTTTTATAGTTTTAGCTCTTAAATTTAGGTCTTTGATCCATTTTGAGTTAATTTGTATATATGAAATTAGGTAAAAGTCCAACAATATAAGTGAAATTTTACTAATTTTTTGTTGGGTATTAAAAGTCTTTCTTGTTTAGATAAATAGGAAATCTTATGCATTGTGATAAACTCAATTTTTAAAAACTTTGTAATTTGGAAGCTTTCAAACTAATACATAAGTAGATAGGAGAATATAATGAATTTTCCATGTGTCCATACCCCCAGCATTAGTAATGATCCTTCTTTTGCCAATCTTATTTCACTTACATACTTGCTTACTCTTAGATAATATCCTATGCACAGTTTTTTTTCTGGAGAATTTTAAAATTTATTTGAGAAAGAGAGTGTGTGCATGAGCAGGAGGAGGGACAGAGGGAGAGGGAGAGAATCTCAAGCAGACTCCCTCCCGCCCTACTGCGGGGGCTCAATCCCTGAGATCATGACCTGAGCTGAAATTAAGAGTTGGTTGCTCAATGGGCTGAGCTACCCGGGGCCCCATTTTTTTTTCTGAAGAATTTTAAAGTATAACACAGAATATTATGTCATTCTACCCATATATATATAAATGCGCAGTGCTATATAAAAAAGTCAGTCTCACTCTCTTTCCTTCTGTTTTGCTCTCTCACTTTTTTTAAAGATTTTTATTTATTTATTTAACAGAGAGAGAACACAAGCAGAGGGAGTGGGAGAGGGAGAAGCAGGCTCCCTGCTCAGCAGGGCTCAATCCCAGGACCCTCAGATCATGATCTGAGCCAAAGGTAGATCCTTAACCAACTGAGCCACCCAGGCGCCCTGCCGTCTCTTTTAATACATAAGAGTATATCACTATCAGACCTAACAAAATTAACAAGAGTTCCTAATGTCATCTAATATCTTATTAATGACTGACACATTTCTCCTAATGTACAATTTAGCTTCATAATCAACAGTGAAAATCTGAAAGCTTTTCATCTAAGATCAAGAATAAGACAAGGATACCTAGTCTTGCTGCTTTTACTCAGCATAGTATTGGCAGCCCTAGCCAAAGCAAGTAGGCAAAAAGGAAGAAAAGGCATCCAAATCAGAGAGGGAGAAATAAAACTGTCACTATTGGCAGATGACATGATCTTATACATAGAAAACCCTAAAGATTGCACCAAAAAACCATTAGAACTAATAAATGAATTCAGTAAAGTTGCAGGATATAAAATCAACATACAGAAATCTGTTGCATTTCTATACATTAATACTTCATTACCAGAAAGAGAAATAAGAAAACTAATCCTATTTACAGTTGTACCAAAGACAACAAAATACCTAGGAATAAATTTAACCAAGGATGTGATAGGATCTGTACATTGAAAGTATGACATTGATAAAAGAATTTGAAGAAGACACATATAAATGGAAAGATATTCCATATTCATGGATCAGAAGAATTAAATTGTTAAAATACTTACACTGCCTCAAAGCAATCTACAGATTCAATGCAATCTCTATCAAAATTCCAGTGGCATTTTTCATGAATAATGAACAAACAATCCTCAAATTTGTAAGAAACCACAAAAGATCCCAGATAGCTAGCAGTCTTAAGAAAGAACTAGGCTGGAGGTACCACACTTCTGATTTCAAACAATACTACAAAAATACACTAATCAAAACAGTTTGGTATTAGCATAAAAATAATGAAATGAAAGAGACTGTCCACCATCATTTTGTGCCTTCACATGCACTGCTTTTTTATATTTTGAAAAGAATGTAATCTTGATTTTGGGTGGTGGTCACCTATATCCATACATACAAACATGCAAATGAATGTATGTAAAACGGATGAAATCTGGATAAGGTTCATAGTTTGTATAAAGGATAGTTTGCTGGTTTTGACAGTGTACAATAATTATGTAAGATATTACCACCGGGAGAAGTGAATAAAGGACATATGAGATCTCTCTGTATTATTTCTTATAACTGCAAAATAAAAAGTTTCAAAAAATAAGTTACAACAACGAGAACAACAAATAAGAACCTTGTGTCAAATCTAAAATTAAATTTAAAATATTGATTTTATTTTTTAGGAATCTGGTGGACAGTAACAAACTTTGGTGAAATATCAGGAACCATAGCAATTGAAATGGATAAAGGAACCTACATACATGCACTTGACAACGGACTTTTTACACTGGGAGCTCCACATAAAGAAGGTTTGTGTCCAGTAGAAACAGTGGAATGGAAAAGACCACTTAAAGTATGTATTTTAGGGATGCCTAGGTGGCTCAGTCAGTTAAGCGTCTGTCTTTAATTCAGGTCAGGAGCCCAGGCTCCTGGGATTTAGTCCTGTATAGGGCTCCTTGCTCAGCTGAGAGCCTGCTTCTCCCTCTGCCTGCTGCTCCCTCTGCTTGTGCTCTCTCTCTGTCTCTCTCAAATAAAATTTTTTTTTAAATTTTTTTTAAAAGCATATATTTTATGACAGTCATTCACTTAGGCCAAATTCTAACATCTCAAGTATAGTACAAGGAATAAATCCATTGCATTTGACTCTTCCCTTTTTTTCCTTCCTTAATATTTACCAATTATTGGTAAATCCCTCTTTCCATTATAAGCCTGTGAAAACATTCTTTATGGTTCCAGAAAAGTATTAATTGAAATCAAAAGCAACATAAATAATTGAATTGAAAGGGAAATTTTCAATAAAGAATAAAGATTTGATATCTTTATTCTTTAGAATTTTTGCCAAAACTAACCTGGAACATTATTAACAATTCGAAGTTTTGTAATTCCTTCTGGTCCACCAGAATAAGCATTAATGAGACATGAAGTAATCAGAAGATAAAAAGCAGTATCTTTAAGTATGAATGACCATCCCTTGAATAAGTTACAGCATTTAGTTTTTTTTTTTAAAGATTTTATTTATTTATTTGACAGACAGATCACAAGTAGGCAGAGAGGCAGGCAGAGAGAGAAGGGAGGAAGCAGGCTCCCTGCTGAGCAGAGAACCCGATGTGGGGCTCGATCCCAGGACGCTGGGATCATGACCTGAGCCGAAGGCAGCGGCTTTAACCCACTGAGCCACCCAGGCGCCCCCAGCATTTAGTTTTTTAAATATTAAATGCTGGGGTGCCTGGCTGGCTCAGTTGTTAAGCATCTGCCTTCAGCTCCAGTCATGATCCCAGGGTCCTCGGATCGAGCCCCACATGGGGCTCCCTGCTCGGCGGGAAGCCTGTTTCTCCCTCTCCCACTCCCCCTGCTTGTATTCCCTCTATCACTGTCTCTCTCTCTCTGTCAAATAAATAAACAAAATCTTTTAAAAATAAACAAATAAATATTGAATGCTTGTTTATATACCGAGGGCATTTTAAAACACAAAAATGCTTGTTTATATACCGAGTGCATTTTAAAACACAAAAAGAAAATGTAAGTGATTAAGCATCATGCTGACTTACCTATTAAGTATGTAAAACTAACACTGTAGTTATAAGAAGATAAAGTAGAACTTGATACTCTAATCTGAATAGTGTATTACGATTATATCAAAATATTATAGTATTCTTATATTTAATTTTAAAAGAAAACCTTTTTTTAAAAAAAAGATTTTATTTATATAACAGAGAGATATACAGTTAGAGAAGGAACACAAGCAGGGGGAATGGGAGAGGGAGAAGCAGACTTCCCACTGAGCAGGGAGTCCAATGTGGGACTCCATCCTAGGACCCTGGGATCATGGCCTGAGCTGAAGGCAGATGCTTAACGACTGAGCCACCCAGGTTCCCCAAAAGAAAATTTTTAAAGCTGAAGAATATTTTTATGTGTATATTGGTAACAAATGTCAAATTTATTTTTTAAAATGTTTTTTTCCTCTGTAGTTGATGAAGGCCCTAGTCCTCCAGAGCAGTTTACAGCTGTCAAATTGTCTGATTCCAGGTAAGTAAGTTGAACTATAATTAATCACCTTTTATTTTTTTAACTTAATTTTATTTACTGAAAAATTTCTATATATAGCTAGTTAAGTAAGCTAACTTAATTCCACAGACCAATTTTGATGTAAAAAGCAAAACAATCTTTTTGAAAGTATATTTTGTGACATTTAAAAAATACAACATTTATATATGCTGTATTTAAGTATTATTAAATTTCATTTGTAACAACTGTGTCTTTGAAGGAGAATGAAAGTGGGGCACTTGGTGGCTCAGTTGGTTGAGCCTTCCGCTCAGGTCATGATCCTGGAGTCCTGGGATCAAGTCCCACATCAGGCTCTCTGCTTAGCAGAGAGTCTGCTTCTCCCTCTGACCCTCCCCTTCTCATGCTCTCTCTCTCTCTCTCTCTCATTCTCTCTCTCTCAAGTAAAATCTTAAAAAAAGAGAGAGAATGAAAGCTCCAAATAAAAACATATCCTATGATTCCTACCAATATATAATACTAGACTAGAAAAAAATGAATATTAATGTCACAGACCAAATAAGATATAGATTAGAAAGATCATGTAAAGAAAACAGACATAAGACAAAACCTGGTTTGATGCTACTATGATACATAAACTCATTGTCAGAAGTCAAGAGATAAACAACAACAAAAAAAGGAATATTTTTAAAATCAGTAAAGAATGTTACATAGTCATGAAGACCAAAGGAATATTCACTGTTTTTACAATCATTTTATAAGCTGACCTTTTTTATTCTCACAGTGCCAAAGTATAGAATGATACTTTGGGTAGTGCATACAGAAATTGAATTTCAGTAATAATAATTGGCTGCATCAACATGATAATGATTTGATCATTAACCTGTAGATGAATATAAAATCAGTCCCTTGGCATCACAAGGGATTGGGTAAGCTAAAAGTTAAGAATCATATTTTTTTCTTTAAAAAACATCACATGAAGATTATCATTCCTATACTCTGAGTGGCCAATAAGTATAGCGAAAGACTTTTTTTTTTTTGGAGAGAGCAAGTGAGCACTGGATGGGGCGGGGGGAGAGGGAGAAGCAGACTCCCTGCTGAGTGGGGAGCACAGAGCCCACTGTGGGGCTTATGGGGCTCTATCCCACAAGATCACTTGAAGTCAGTGTCTGAAGTCAGACACTGAACTGACTGAGCCACCCAGGTGCCTGAGAGACTTTTAAAGAATAAAAGCAGAAAAAAATCAATAAACTCAAACTTTACAGTTGAAAACAAAAAATATAAAATAGGCAAATGAGGAAAATATTTGCAACAGCATTAATAGCAATGAGTTTTTATTCTTTGTATGTATTCATAACTCTAAGGAAAACAGTAAGATACCAATAGAAAAATGGACAAAAAGATAAAACCTAAAAAGGAAAGGAAGCGCAAATGTCACTTTATGATGGTTAAAAGATAAATTAAATAGGATACTATTTTTCCTGTATCTGATATTCTAATTTTTTCTTTAAAAAGGCATAATGTTAATAGATCCATGGTGAAATGATACTCTCCTGATTTGAGGTGAGAATGTTAACTTGATAAAGAGGAAAGCAGTTTGGTAGCATGTAATAGGAGCTTTATAAGTACAATATAAAATTATATAAATAGAACTACACTGTCCGATATGGTAGTCACTAGCCACATATCACAGGGCTTTTGAAAATTTGAACTATGGCTAGCCTGGATTTTTATACACACACATTATTTTTATGTTCCATATTTAATTTTCTTGCTCTCAGTTTTTAACATTTCCTTTTTGTTAATCTAAAGAATTGCCCTGAAATCTGGCTATGGAAAATACCTAGGTATTAATTCAGATGGACTTGTTGTGGGGCGTTCAGATGCAATTGGACCAAGAGAACAATGGGAACCAGTCTTTCAAGATGTAAGTGTTATGATTGTTCATAAAAGCTTCTTGTCAATGTAAGATAGTCTTTAATATTCAGTGAGAATATATATTCTGAAAAAAAGAAAACCTAAAAGTACAGTGCAATAATATAACCCACTAAATTGAAGAAAACCAATATGAACTCATAACCTTAAAAAGGTCTTGAAAAACAGTGCAACACAGCAAAAGAAATAATCAACAAAGTGAAAAGACAAACTATAGGATGAAAAAAATATTTGCAAACCATTTTTCTGATAAGGGGTTAATATCCAAAATATATAAAGAGCTGATACAACTCAATAGCAAAGAAACAAATAATCCAATTAAAAAATGGGCAAAAGACCTTTTTCCCAGAAAAGATTTATGAAAGGCCAACAGGTACATGAAAAGATACTCAACATCACTAGTCATTAGAGAAATGCAAATCAGAAGCACAATAAAGTATCACTTCCTGCCTGTTAAAATGGCCCTCTTCAAAAAGATGAGGTAAATGCTAGGAGGATGTGGAGAAAAGGGAACCTTCATGCACTGCTGGTGGGAATGCAAACTGATGCAGCCACTGTGGAAAACAGTATGGAGGTTCCTCAAAAAATTAAAAATAGAATTATTATAAGATCCAACAATCCCACTTGTGAAAATATATCCAAAGGAAACCAAAAAAACTAACTTAAAATAATACCTGCACCCCCATGTTCATAGTGGTATTACTTATAAGAGTAATTATGGAAATAATCTAAATGTCCACTGATAGATAAACGGATAAAGAAGTTGTGTTATATATATATATGCAATGGAATATTGTTCTGCCATAAAAGATGACTAAATCTTGCCATTTGCAACAACAAATGGACCTTGCTAAGTAAAATAAATCAGAGAAAGGCAGACAACTGTATGATCTCACTTATATATGGATCTTAAAAACAAAACAAAACAAAACTCAGAAAAAGACATCAGACTTGTGGTTGGTTACCAGAGTAGCAGGTGTTGGGATTAGGAATTAGAGGAAGAAGGTGGTCAGAAGGTACAAACTTCCAATTACAAGATAAATATAAGTGCCATGGATATAATGTATAACATGATTACTACAGCTAACTCTGCTGTATGATATACAGGAAAGTTGTTAAGAGACTAAATCCTGAGTTCTCATCACAAGGAAAAAAATCGTTTTCCTTTTATGCTTTCTTTTTATTATTAACTGCATGAGATGATGGATGCTAACTGAAACTTATTAAGATAATCATTTCACAGTAAGTGTTAAACCAAATCATTATGCTATACACCTTAAATTTACGCAGTGATTATGTCAGTTACGTCTCAGTAAAACTGGGGGAGGAAATAGTGCAAAAAAATAGCAGTAGTACCTCTGCCCACCATCGTTTCTGTCTACAACCCTCTGACATTGATTCTGAGCAGCAAATTCAAAAGCACCAAAAGCTAGCTCTTATAAATTTTTATATTTTCTAATTATGAAGAAAATCTTACTTAAAACACTATTATTTGAGTAAATTACTTTGCATTATATAATTTTTTATTATCTTTAAAAGCTGATTATTTTGCAAACAGAATTCAGTTATATCGTCAATAGATCTTTAAGGCTGAAGGAAACAATCCTATTTCATCTAGTTACAATTTAGTCCTACTAATAGTATATACTAAAAATATTTATTGGGTTATTTTTGAGTAGTAAGATTATAGGTAATTTTGGTTTTCTTTTCTGTATATTTTTTTATTTTCTGTGTTTTCTCCAAATTCTCTTTATTGATTACTTTTACAGTTGGGGCTAAGGGGTAGAATTCATTTCATTCTCAAGACTTAAGAATTCTTTTGCAGTAGTCTTGTAACTTTTTTGTTACTTTTTATATAGGGGAAAATGGCTTTATTGGCCTCAAATAGCTGCTTTATTAGATGCAATGAAGCAGGTGATATAGAAGCAAAGAGTAAAACAGCAGGAGAAGAAGAAATGATAAAGGTAATCGTGACCTATTTTGTTCTTTTTTATAAATTGCTTTCTTCTTAATTTTTCTATAAACTAATACATGTCACATATATGATGTGACCATATCTCTTAATAATGTTCAGTCCTCATTTGCTATTACTTTAAAGATGTAATGCATAGTTTTTTATACTATACTCCAAATAAGCTTTATTATAAAAAGCTTAATTATAAATCCTATAACTGATAGCTTATTTGTACCATGTGTTAGAGAAATTATTATATCTTACCTCCATGTATTAGTACCTTTTTCTGAGTAGTTCCACATGCTTTTTAGGACTCTCTTTTCTTTTCTTTCTTTTTTTTTTTTTTTTTGCTTGTTTGCATTTTAAAATTTAATAGATATGTTCACATGGTTCAAAATTTTAAAAATACAAGCATATAAAGACATGACTCCCATCCTTCTCTAGCCTACCAGTTCTTAATAAAAATATATGTTCATAATTTTCTACTTTTTTACAATAAAGTTAGGCTCCTGCACATACTCCTTTAGACCTTTTCTTTTTTTCCTTAATGTTTTTATCTTGGAGATTTTCCCTTATCAATAACTATGTAGAAAATTTTCTCTTTTTTAATAGCTACATAATATTCCATATTAGGGATGTGTCCTAATTTATTTAGTTAGTTCCTCATAAATGCTAATTTAGGTTATTTCCAGTCTTTTGCTCTTAGAACCAGTACTGTAACACAAAACTTTGGATATGCATCATTCTGTAGGTGTACAGGTATATCTAAGGAAAAAGACCCCAAAACAGAATTACAAGGTAATTATGTAATTATAATTACATTAAAAAAAAACACACACAAACCAAAACAGAAGCCAGTAGCTGCAGGTACTCTGCTGAATGTGACTCCTGCACTGTCTTCTTGAATTTTCTTTAATTTCTGTGAGGTACCTATTATCTTAACTTTACTGATGAGGAGAGAGCCTTTGAACCTCCTTACATCCTCACCTGCTGTAGTCAGTCATGAAACTCACACAGCTAGATCGGATAGAGACAGGATGTGTACCCAGGCCCAGCTGACCGAAACTACTCTGACACTCCATACCATACTGCTTCTCATTAGAAAAGATCAGGTGATTAAAAAAATGCTGGTGGATTTCTCACCTAAAAGTATGATTTTTGAAGACAATGCAAATAAAGTGCAGCATTTTATACTTTTATGGGGAAAAAAAACTGTGGTGTATTTAATTGTAACTTTTTATATAAGTATCTGTCACATTTCCCAGGGTCTGTTTGGTTAGTCAAGTACCTGGAAGCTCTGAGCAGTGATAATCCAGAACTCCTTCTACCTTGCATTTTACTTAATAGGCTCTGCTAATCTGGATCAGCCATGCACCTTTATAGCCTATCAAGACACATTACCTCCTGCCAAAAGTAGTATTGTCACAGACCCTGGACAGTAGTAATTTCCCCAGGTCTGCTAGGACTCTGCTACCCAAACTTGTCACAGGGGTAGCACTAGGACATGCCTCATTGGTCAGCACTTTCTTTTTTTTTAAATTTTCAGCATAACAGTATTCATTGTTTTTTCACCACACCCAGTGCTCCATGCAATCCGTGCCCTCCCTAATACCCACCTCCTGGTTCCCCCAACCTCCCACCCCCCGCCCCTTCAAAACCCTCAAGTTGTTTTTCAGAGTCTGTAGTCTCTCATGGTTCACCTCCCCTTCCAATTTCCCTCAACTCCCTTCTTTCCATCTGCCCTTGTCCTCTATATTATTTGTTATGCTCCACAAATAAGTGAAACCATATGATACTTGACTCTCTCTGCTTGACTTATTACACTCAGTATAATCTCTTCCAGTCCTGTCCATGTTGCTACAAAAGTTGGGTATTCGTCCTTTCTGATGGAGGCATAATACTCCATAGTGTATATGGACCACATCTTCCTTATCCATTCATCTGTTGAAGGGCATCTTGGTTCTTTCCAGTTTGGCGACCGTGGCCATTGCTGCTATAAACATTGGGGTACAGATGGCCCTTCTTTTCACTACATCTGTATCTTTGGGGTAAATACCCAGTAGTGCAATTGCAGGGTCATAGGGAAGCTCTATTTTTAATTTCCTGAGGAATCTCCACACTGTTCTCCAAAGTGGCTGCACCAGTTTGCATTCCCACCAACAGTGTAAGAGGGTTCCCCTTTCTCCACATCCTCTCCAACACACGTTGTTTCCTGTCTTGCTAATTTTGGCCATTCTAACTGGTGTAAGGTGGTATCTCAATGTGGTTTTGATTTGAATCTCCCTGATGGCTAGTGATGATGAACATTTTTTCATGTGTCTGGTAGCCATTTGTATGTCTTCGTTGGAGAAGTGTCTGTTCATATGGAACAAGTGTTCATGTACTAGAAGCAGAAAGGTCTCCCCCCAAGATTTTAAATTCTAAAAAACATCCAGGCACCTCATAGTAAAATTGAGGAATCATAATTGTAGATACAATATCTTGAAAGCCGCTAGGACAAAGAAGCTCCTTACATACAGAGGAAAGCCCATCAGAATAACGTCAGACCTGTCCACAGAGACCTGGCAAGCCAGAAAGGGCTGGCAAGATATATTCAGGGCACTAAATGAGAAGAACATGCAGCCAAGAATACTTTATCCAGCAAGACTGACATTCAAAATGGATGGAGAGATAAAGAGTTTCCAAGACCAGCAAGGCTTAAAAGACTATGCAACCACCAAGCCGACACTGCAGGAAATATTAAGGGGGGTTCTATAAAAGAGGAAAAACCCTAAGAATAGCATTGGTTAGCACTTTCTAAGAAGCCTTGGAATTGGACTCTGAGCCACAAAGATCACTTTGGAAATGTAAATCCTTGGAGATGTAAATTCTGTCCTCTGTGTTGCAAATTGCCAGTTCCTGGGGCCTGAATTATGTCTGCTTCCTGTCCAACTCAGTAGATCTTACTTGCTATATCAGTTTATGGTATTGATAGTAATTATCTGTCACAACTTAGGAGGATACAAGGAAGAATTAAAAGGAGTGGATTCCAATTAAGTGAAAGTAGTCTGTGTCATGTTAAAAGTTTAAATGGATTTGGGAATAGCTATGCAAATTAAAATAGCTATCTTAAACTTTCAGTGTTATAAAAAATATGAATATTTACTTTGAGGCCAAATTAATTAAATTATTGCCTAATTGCTCAGCAGGACCTGATCTATAAAATGTTTTTCAAATAATTTTGTCTTTTATATCTGATGCAAATGCTCTAGAGAAACATAACCGATTATTTATATAAATTATACATCTATAAATAAAAACATATCTAGAACTTGTCTTTTTCTGAATTTGATTGCTAAGTTTTTTTCTTCATTTGCATGAGAAATCACCTACAGTGTTCTTAGGAAATAAGTAAAGTGGGGAAGAGGGAAAATAGATGTGTAATCTGTTGGGTTCTCATCTCTGTTGTCCAGATTAGATCCTGTGCTGAAAGAGAAACTAAGAAAAAAGATGATATTCCAGAAGAAGACAAAGGAAATGTTAAACAGTGTGAAATCAATTACGTGTATGTATTCTTTTCCTTTTAGACCTTACAGATTTGGCAATGAAGTACTCCTCAAGACACGTAAAATAAAATACCTGAAGGGCAAGGGGCAGCATAAAATAGACTCTAGGACAAAGAACTAAGCTGAATGCTTTTCTTTTCACAGAGCTTCAGTTTTCCTAATTACCCTGCTAACTTTCAAAGCTAAAGTCACTTGGGTTAGTATTTTCTCCCTATTCATTAATAGAATGACTATAGCTTATCAGTACATAATGCCAACCAAATGTTGTTCCACAGGCAGGGTTCAGGGACTCTAGCCAACATGACATAGTGGAACTGGGGCTTTGTAGTTTGCTGCCCAAACAACTGCCCTCTTCATGGAGGAACACCAAGGTCATCTTTGCAGTTGAAAAGCTGTATGTTTTTAAAGAAATACAATAGTTTCGTTTTGTTTAAATAAATGAAAAACTTTAAAAATATTTGTAAATTCATGAGTAAACATGTATAATCAAAGTTTGATATGATTTTCAAGAAAGGCATTTTCTTAACAGAAAGAAATTTCAGAGCTTCCAAGACCACAAACTTAAAATAAGTAAAGAAGACAGTAAAATTCTCAAAAAGGCCCGGAAAGATGGATTTTTGCATGAAACACTTCTGGACAGGTAGGTATATTTTTACTTATTTCCAACTATTTTCAGGATCCAATAGAAATGGCATATACATAATCAGTGTTCTTTTTCAAATATTACTGTTCTTAAATTTTTGTCTCCTAATTTATGAACATAGTAATATTACCTAAAAAGGACATCATAAGTCTAGGAAAAGATCACCCAGGAAACAATATCTAGTAGTAGCCAAATTCCAGAAACTTACATATTTTGTTATAAGACATTCAGGTTTGACTGAAACCCCTTTATAAATTTATTTAACAACAACTTTTTATACTGTTAGAAGGGCTAGAAAGAAGTAGTTTAATTTCAAAACTCAGTGGGTTCTAGTAGAATAATACAGGTTCCTAAAAATGAGATAAAAACAGATCAGTTTAAAAATTACTAAGTATAAAATGAAATAAAATTGAAGCATTTTCATTAAGTTGAATCTAGCAGTGTACAGGATATTTATCATAGCACATTGTTAATATTTATCTAATACTATTCTTATTTAGGTAAGTAATGTCTTAGATCTATAACAAAAAAGTGGGTAGAGAGGTTAAGCTGTAAGTATATAACCATAAATAAGTGCCAGATTGAAAAAGAATTTGGTAATCTGCCACTCCTTCAAGTCTTATGTTGCAAAATTAGTCCTAAAACATTTCTTCACACTACTGATAAAAATAATGCTTCATCATATTTCTTCTTAACTAGTTGATCGACTTGTTACCAGAAGTTAGTAAATAATATAAGAATTTTCCCTGCTGAACAAAGCATGTATTTAGTTTTAAGAAATCAAGAATAGGATATTAAAAAAAAAAATCAGGATATGGACACAAAAGAAATAAGTTGTATGTCTTGTTAACTTTTATCACTCATGAAAATAGAACATTGCCACCCTGTTAAATAGAAGTTTAGGGCATGCTTAAATTCAGAGGCAATTAAAATTGCTATTGTGGATTGAAAAAGCTCTTAGGCAACATTTCTTAAAGATTATGAAAGACTTTCATAAGAGTAGAATGTATTTAGCATGAAACAATGTTGAAAAGTTAATTTTAATTAAAATATTTTAATATAAGTAGTATGGCAATAACCAAAATTGAAAACACAATTTCTGAGTGTGCGTATATATTTAGTAGTTGACTATATATGGCATGTGTTACATAATTATCATTTGTCTTTGTTTAAACAGGAGAGCCAAATTGAAAGCTGATAGATACTGCAAATGACCAGAATTGTGTTTTTTTCTTCTCCTATTTGTTTTTTTCTGAATAAAATAATCAGTGGAAGTATTTTTACAGAGCTGTTGGGCTGTTAGGGAATTATTGCTGAACTAGAGCTAGTTTAAACAAGGTGAATCAAGTTTAATCGAGAGTCCCCATGGGTGTACTTTTTAGTTAACTGTAGTGTTTCACATGGAATTGAAACAGAGTACACACTGAACATGCCAGAGAATCTTTTCTCTTTTCTAGGTTTTCTGTCATAAAGCAAGAGATGATACTCTATGAACTTTGTGTTTCTTGTGCAGCTTATGGAATCTCTTTATAGTCTTACTTTATATTACTTTATACCACTGATGCTTAATTAGGACCTTTAAAAGGAAGTTAGAAGCTCCCAATCCAGTCAACAAGGCTTTGATTTTGCCTCCTAAATATTGTCCAAATCACACAAGCCAAACAGATATCAAACAAAGTGGGTGGGAAAAGAGAAAGAAATCAGGTATTAGGCAGTAGGATGGGAATAAGAAACATTACAAAGAGAGGTAGGCTCTGAATGGAGAATAAGAAGAAAACTGGGAAAATTCCCTACGTAGAGACAGGATAGGATGAGAATGGAGCTATTAAAGAGGTTCAGATACTATACATTGCTGAGGTCTGCTATGCTAAGACTCTTTTATTCCTAGCCTTTGTCTCTCTGAATTCCTGAACACAGTATTCCAGATGTCACCTGACCCTCTGAGTGTTCCAGAATGCAGGTTGTGTATCAGATGCCTGAGCTTCACCTCTGGCAATTCTGCTTCAGAAGGACTGAGTCTGGCTGATGCATCTCTGTGTTTTTATGATTCCCCATGGATGATGCACAGCCAGGACTGAGACCTGGCCTAAGTGCCAGACCTGTCTAGTTCTCAGCCATTGTATTCTATTGGTCACTAACTCTGGATTTAGACAGCCACTCTCCAGCAAGTAAGGTAAGCTTACCAGTACCATCCTTATAAAGGAGCTCTTGCTGTAAATCTAGTCCTAAATTGTCATTCCAGTTCAGTAGCTGGTTTCCCCCCAAACCCCCATCTTGTGTTCTTCTTCCTCTGATCCTTAGGCTAGGAACATGCTTACTACTTGGACAGCTGAAAGCAGTGGTTCTCAACCAGGGACCAGTGTGCCTCTAAGGGGCATTGCACAATGTCTGGAGACATTTTTGGTTGTCACAGCTGAGAGAGGGGGTGCTACTGGCATTTAGGGTTACAGACTGGGAATGCTGCTTAACATCCCACAAGGCACAGGACAGCAGCCCCCATAAGAAAAAATTTTCCAGCCCAAGATAGTAACTGCCAAGTTTCTGACACCTGCCCTTGGACTTAGTCTGTTTCTTGCTTTTGTCAACTCCCAGCCCCTAAAAATAAATAGTAGTTCAAATTTATATATGTAAGAATCACCTGAGGTACCTGTAGATTTTCAAGAACCATCCATAAAGATGCCAGCTTAGCAAGTCTAGGATTGTGTCCTAGAATTGACATTTTAACTAGCACTCCATGTAATTCTGAAGCAAATGATCTGAAATACACTTTGAGAAACACTACCCTCGAGAGATTGAAGTCTTGCCTCCCACACTAGCTCGGTACCTGAGACCATCTGCCAGCTGACTGATTTCCCTGGAACAAGCATTCATTCTATCTGCCTCAATTTCAGAACATAGTGTATTCCTGAATTCCCTGTTACCATGCTCACCTTCAAGCTCCCCCAGATCTTGTCCTTTTCAGAGAGCAAAACTAATTTCAGGTTCTGATAACTGGGAAGATACAGATTAAAAATATGCACTGCCTGCCCTCATGGAGTTTATGCGCTACTGAAGGAGAAAAGCAAGAAAAAATCGCAGGTAATAGATAAGTGTTTCTTCCCAATTTCTGTCATTACACTTGACTCGAACCCTCATTACAGCCATGAAGGTAATCTGGCAGAGTGACAGGAGTCAAGAGTAATACATCTAAATACTGTCGTCTGGTCCACATTTTTCTTCTTGTACAAAAGGATGTCATGAAACTTTGTTTAAAGCACTGTCAAAGTCAAGATGGATTCTGGTCAAGCATTCCCCTGATTTACCAGGCCAGTAGCCATGTCAAAAAGACTTTATATATGATAAAAAACAATAACCAAAGAAAAAGCTCCCCTACACCTATATTTTTTTGACTGCTCACATTTCAGATCATTTCAGTTGTTCTGATCTTCAAGTTTACTGACTCACTTTTTTTTACAGTCTCCAAATTGCTGTTACACACATCTGGTGATTTTTAAATCCCAAGACATTATTTTTCATTTCTAGAATCTATTTGATCCTATTGTTGTTAATAGATTCTATTTCTGCTGAAATTTCCTATCCATTTACTGCTTTTCTATCCATTTATTTCTTTGTTTTTGGGTAGAGTTATAATAGCTTCTTAAAAATTCTTGTCTACTGATTCCAACATCTGGGTCATCTTAGAGTCCGTCTCCACTGATGGTCCTTTGTGTATGTTTCTTCATATATCTGATGAGATTATATGTAGACGTTGTGAATAAAACATTGTAGAAACTGTGCATTCTATGTTGTTGTTCTGCAGAGTGGTTTTTTTATGTTTAGTAGGCAGTTAACTTGGTTGATCTGAAGCTCCAAATTTTGTCTCCCTTATGGTGGGCAACAGCTGAAATATCTGTTCAGTTCTTTTGTTTTAGCTAGGCTTCTTGAAGTCAGTCCCAAGATGTGGAGTTCAGAGATCAGTGAGAAATTTGGGCAGTGTGGCTAATATTTTCTGTGGCTCTCTCCTCTTCAGGATTTCTTTCTCACTTTCCAGACTCTAGTCACTCTGAACTCTGTACTCTGATTCTTCAACTAGTAATGACTTAAGCTTTCTATATAATTATTCTTAGTGGCACTGGGTCTGCCTTAAGTTGAAAAGATGTTA
The DNA here is from genome assembly GCF_963455335.1 of Martes martes. NCBI lineage: Eukaryota > Metazoa > Chordata > Mammalia > Carnivora > Mustelidae > Martes > Martes martes. Next base: position 23,961,933 of record NC_137889.1, on the reverse strand, counting down.
AAAATATGTTTCCCCTCTTACTAGTTCTTCTTGAATTTCTGCATGTTTTTGGTCATTCTCCATTGCCTTTAGATAATTTTTAATATGTTATCCAAAGTTTAATTTCGTGTGTATGAGAGGGCTGGTCTAGCACAAGCTACTCCATCAACCATGACCTGCTCAAACACTCATTAGTTTCTTCCCCTCTCCTCTCCCAGTTAAGGACCTGCCGGGCTTTCCTAGGTATAGACACAAAACTCTAACATTCTCTAGAAAGAAGATGATCATTAAAATAAATGAATATATTCATACCTCTTAAGATAGGCCTGAATTCCGAAAATGAACTCATCATACTTGATGGCCCAGTACTATCCAAATACCATGCAATTCCTGGGTCACTCCCAGTCTAGATGTCAGTCAGTCATGGCTTCCAACTTACTGTTCTAGCAGGAATTATATTTTTTCAGTTATTCTAAACTCTTAAGACACAGAAGAACATATTAAAACATTCTACCACATTTCATTAACCAAATTAGTAAGACAGGATAGCTTTTATACTGTGACTTTCTCTTCATGATGCTTTTTTAAAATGGCATTATAATATTAGCCTGAGGGCCTTAATTCAAGTAATTTCCACTGTAATTTTTTCAGGCTCACTCCTGTTGAAATCCATTACATTTAATGAAAAGATGAAAAACAAAATGTGAAAAAAAATTCCACAACTATTTCCTCTTTCCTCACCAACCTATTAGCTTACAGTTAATTTTTAAAATAAATATTCATATTTCATTAAGGGAACTTTATGATTGTTTTGCTTTTTTTATTTTTTTGATGGTAGGTTTTGCTTTATGACATCTCCTATTCACTTCACCCCAGAAAGTCTCTGACACTATTTGGTGTATTTCTGTTTAATTTTATGCCACTGGACTATTTCTCTTAAATATTGCTGAGGTTTATTTTCTATGATGGAGAAACAATATGCCATCTGTCCATTTAGCTTTGTGTTTCAGTGCTGCCCTCGTATTTCATAAAGGATAGATTTTCAGAGAGCATAACCAGGACTTACAAATTAAGATCTCCAGGTGTTTATTTTTCTTACCATGTTTTGCAAATCTAATGAGGTTTTGCAATCCTGTTCTGAGTGCTGCTGGTAGAGAAGAAGGGGTGTAGCACTACTTGTGTTTATTTTTCCATCATGCAATTTCCTAATTCTGGTCCTTAGAAACTAAGTGGAACTGTAAGGAAGAGAACAAAGAAAACAAAGCACACCTCATTATTCCTTTAAAAAGGTGAAAATCTACATATAAGTAGATTCCAAGGTAAAGAATCAAGTCATGACTTCTCTTAGTTCCTTAACTACTGCCTGATAAAATTAAGTTGTATAGCTAGTCAATCACATGGAAAAAAATAGGCGATGCTTTAAGCTTCTAATGTCTTATTTATTCTTTTTCTTTATTATTCCTTATGTTGGTATAAGTATTAGTACCTATTTTTTTATTCTGCTAAGTATATTCCACCAAGGTTTTTTGTTCGTTTGCTTTGTTTTTTAACTGGTAGCTGAAAAGGCCCAGGGATATACCTAGGTTTGGGAGAACTTAAAATTAAGATAATAGTTCAGCAGCCCACCAGCCTTCATTCAGCTTGATATTACCTGTATATATAAAATGACTTTCTCAAATGTGGTGCTTACTTAGGAAAGACCAGTGGACTTAAGACCAACCTAGGCTGTTCTACAGCACCTTAACACTAAATCCTAGTTTAAATCAGCTTGCACAGCAGCGGGAATGTTTCAGTTTCCTATGGTTGTGTAGACAGATAATTTCCCTATCTGTCTACAGAAACAGAACCTTCTTGCCTGTTCCCTTGTTCTTCATTTTTAGTCCAAAAATCCTCTCTAGAAGGCCTTCTATATATCCCATTACTGCTGCTTCTGCCTCTCCACCTGTGATGACCAACTTTGTTTCTCCATGTTCCTTTTACTACTCTAGCCTCATTTCAAACCAGTGTGCCCTTTCCATAATATAGGAAAATGGACAAAGATTTAATCACTTAACAAAAGGGTAAGCAAAAAATTCTAATAGACAAATTTTCTCTTGACTCTCTCATGTGAATGCCCCTTCAGATTTTTTCCACGCTGAATTCAGCTCTCATTCCAGTGCACCCAGAGTTGGAGAATCATATACCATGGCCCCAAGTATCAGTTTTGAAACTTCTCAAAGTTCCAGCTCAGTCTTTGAAGCACATACCATCCATACCCATTACCACTGCAGTTCTGCCCTGCTCTTCATCAGTGTCCTGACCCTCCTGAAATCTGGCTAGTAGTCCTGTCTTCATGGAGTCTCCCATCTCGGTTTCATTGACTCCAGCATTCATGCTATTGTGACCTTTCTTTGATCTGCCTTAAAAAATTCTGTCCTCTTGGCTCAGCTGATCTATTACTCCACCTTAAATTAACAACAGACCAGCTGGGTTAAACATGCTTTTTGCTCCACTCTCTTCCGAAATTAGAAATCCTGATCTGTATCTCTGAATGACCCTCCAAGAGCATCCCTTTACCAGTACACTTTTCATTTAAAATGTTTTGAAATATACTTTCTCAGTTCAAGCCCTCTCTGTTATTAATAGATTTAATTTTCTTGAAGTTAGTTTTATTTCTAAATCTAATAAATTATTCTTTTTAATACATTACTTACTAGTTACTGCATTCGTAAAACATAAAATACCATTTCTCTATTACAATACTAACATTTTCCTATATTATAAATACATTAGTTCTAAGAAATTCCGCATCTTGTCCAGTTCTAATAGTAAACAAGATCAAAGTTTTCTCTTTAATATTAGAAAATAACTGATCAATTTGCGATGTGATATAAATAAGAAATGAAAGATGAAAAGTCATCTCACATGTCTAAGAACACCTTCACTGCTCTTTCTTCTTTTTCCTCCCACCATTGTTGCAGCTCCTACCCAGGAGTTGAGGGGAATGGTGCTGATATCCCCACCATTTAACTACATAGAGTTACAAACTAACAAGTACTAAATGTACTGACTTCTTTCTTCCTTTCTTTCTTTTTTCTGGGATTTTTTCACCTCATTTTAAACCCAAGGGAAGCAGGGGAGTTAAACCCTGATTTTATAGAACCAGGGCTTCTACTTTCAGTAAAATGGTACTCCTTAATAAAACAATATACTAGATAAAATATTTGTAAATATCTCTTGTAACATCACTTAACCACATAAAAGAAAGTAATCTATAGATACCAAACAAAGGGAAAGCAGGAACATCAGAGACCAACGAGTACCAAGCTCACTCTCACCTAAAGGTTTCTACCAAATCCTGGAGACTGAGCTTTGGTTTTGACAGGAGCCCAAGAAATGGGATGTAGAAGCCTGTATTCACCCATGAGTGACTACAAAAGGCTATATCTTCAAGGATAACAGTGTCTTCCACTATAGTTCTTTTTTAAAGAATATGTCAGAACTATGGACTTTGATATGGTTTTGCCATCTGGCCTGGGAATTTAGTGTAGTGGTTAGGTATATCTAAAATCAGAAAACCTAAGCATAGTTAGTTACCCTAAGTCTCACATTTCTCAACCATAGATGGGAATAATAGCAGCACTTTCTTCATATTTGTATGGAAAGTGCATATTGATTTCCACACACCCAACTTAAAAACTTCTGGAAAGGGGCACCTGGTTGGCTCAGTTGGTTAAGTGACTGCCTTCACCTCAGGTGATGATCCCAGAGTCCCTGGATCGAGTCCCGCATCAGGCTCCCATACCTTCGGGGAGTCTGCTTCTCCCTCTGACCTTCTCCCCTCTCATGCTCTCTCTTACTCATTCTCTTTCTCAAATAAATAAATAAAAGCTTTAAAAAAAAAAAAACTTCTGGAAAAAATCCATTTGTAATTTGGTGATTCCTTATGTTATTTTAAACACCACTTGGCAGATGATGTTAATGCAGTTCTTTTAGTTTGTCCAACAAATATTTATTTGTTATTGAGTGCTATGATGTGTTAGACAGTTTCCCAGGTGCTGAGACTAAGCAGTATACATAAGAAAATCCCTGTCCTCAGGAGACAGATGCTAAGCAAAAAGAAAACAGGTATAAAAGCAGGTGGTGTTGATGTTTGGAGTCAGGTTAAGTGGGGAAAAGGAGGATAAGGAATACCTGTGGAGTCTTACATCTGATGCTTTAGGAAGGCTCCCTAATAAAGGACCATCTGAGCATTTGATGAACGACATGGGTATCTGTGAAAGAACATTCTACACAGAGGGAACAGTTAGTACTAAGTTTTTCAAGTGAAGCCCACTTGACATGTTTGAAGTCTGTAAAGAAGATGAATTTGGCTAGAACATCATGAAAAAAGGCAAAGCTGGAAAGATACGAGATCAGAGAAGTAGCAGGTGTGCCAAATCCTAAGTGGCCTTGTAAGCCATGGTAAGAACACTGGCTTTCATTCTGAGTGAGGAAGGAAGTCATTGGAAGCTTTTGAGGAGAGGAGTGACATAAGCTGATTTGTGTGGAGATGTGATGATGGGGAAAAGCAGGGATACCAATTACAAGGCTATTATCATAATCCAGATGAGAGTAACTTGGACCAAGAAAGAAGTGGAACTGGTAAGAAGTGATCAGATTCTCCATATATTTTGAAGGTAGAGCCAAAAAGGATTTGCTGGTGTACTGGGTATGTGGTAAGAAAGAGAAAAGTTAAAGGTAACTTACTAACTGTAAGATCTTTCGTCTAAGCAAACTACAGAATGAAATTGCCATTAGTGAGATAGGGACAGTGTGCATTGGTAAAGAGAAAATAGAGTTCATTTTTAGGCATAGCTTAAAATGCCTATTACATATTCCAAGTAGATGAAGTTAAGAAGACAAATATATAGGAGTCTGAGTTCAGGGGACAGGTCTGAGCTGGTGACATGAATTTGAGAGTCATCAAACTAGAGAAGGCATTAACATGATATTGGTTGAAAGCACATAAGGAGTGAGCATAGGGAGAAGAAAAGATATCTGAAGACTGGCCTGGGCCACTCCACATATAGAGGTTAGTTGATGAGAAGAAACCAACAGAAAATTCAAGATGTGCCAGTGAGGGGAAAAAATCAAAGGACAGTGGCATTTATAAGCAAAATGAAGTAAAATTTCCAATGTCTAAGATACAATGTGGAATTGGGTATTTGAGGTAAAAACGAGGCCAAGGACATTGTAAGAGATGAAGTCAAGAGACATGAGTATTACAAGGATTATTTTTTGTGAATATTGAGATCACCAAGAATATTGAGAACCACATCAGAAATAGTGGCAGAGAGCCAGGTGTGAAAAATCTCCAAGGGGTGAGGAGAAGCAGGAGCCAGTAGAGGCCTACAGATATCTGCAGTGTGATGGCACCAGCTTCCAATTCAAGTCAAATAATTGTGAATATGTTGGTTGTTGGTAATAATAGGCTGGCCATTTGAAAATGTTGATGTTTGATTAATTTTTAACCTACAAAAATGGTGACCTCATATGGTTCAGTCTAATAACTGAAGATATATAAAATATATCTGAATTGTGATTGGCTTCATAACTTGATATGTATTTATGTTAGTGCTATTTTCTTTTTCAGTTGGAAACTCCCTGAGATCAGGAATTTATATTTTACGACATGTGTTTCTTTCACAGCACTTAGGATTTGCTTGGTACTTTCAGTTGGTCATGTAGTACTTTTTATACATAAATTATTATTATAATTGCTGTTGCTGACTTCTGTTGTCATTTCAGGGTGATAATCATTCTCCTCACTTCCAAGGTAAAAACAGCTGAGAAATATACACAGGGATTAGATGGGGATCCATACCAGCTTTACTGCTGAGTAAACTGGAATAGGGAACACACTTAGACCTGAGGCCGAGATGGGATCCCAAGTCTTTCTCCTATGGAATGTATTCATGCACTCAGTCCCTTGACAAATGCAAACTGCATCCCAGGGGCACAGCCAGTTTCTAACATGAGGGTAGTGAACAGGGGAAGGTGAGGCTGGGCTGGGAGTAGCAGGTGCAAGTACTTACCAACAACTCCAGTCCTTGACTGCCTTCTCTCCATATCTCCCACAGCCAGTCCTTCATGAGGCTTTCTTCAGTCGTCATAGCCTTCGTGAAAACAAAGTGTTTTTAAATTTTGCTGGACAAGTGCCAGGTTTGAAGGATGTGGTCCAAGGCAGCAACTACTTCCCCTTCCACTTGTCACCCAGGGCTTAACGGCAGTGAGCTTACCACCATGAGCAAGCAAATCTCAGTGAGAGAGCCAGAGAGGCCAGATCACATGAGTGCAATGACCCTTCCAGGTATTTACCAATTAGGTAAGGCACTCCTTTCCTAGGGACGTGAATTGAAGGAATTAGAAAGGTGGATGTTTTCTCCCCAGACCACCTGATGGTGGATGCAGGTTTTTTGAAGCCTGAAGCCTGTACAATTTGGATAGTCCTCTTTTATAAGGAAAAGAATATAAAATTATTAGTGCAAAATTAGGTAGAAGGTTTAGAAGAGGCCTGAGCAAGTGGAAGTCTTGAAACTTAAGCATTATAGCTTTACAGTAAATCCTCCTGTGCTCTTGAGAAGGTAGCAATACCTGTTTTAATACATGCATCAGTTAGGATGCTCTCAGACACAAACTTGCAAGCCAACCACCTGGAACTACCTTAAATAATAAAGAAGAGTAGTGGCTCACATTAATGAAGAGTCCAGCTGTTGGACAGTGCCGTGGTAGATCTAGCAGCTTAACAATGTCATAATGACCCAGTTTCTTTCCATCTCTCCTCTGTGCTGTCCAAAGTATCTATTCTTCCTTAGGCAGGTCCCTTCAGGTTCACAGCATGAATGCCAGCAGCAATGAGGACTATTAGCTAAACTTTTCCTGTTAGAAGATAAAGGACAACTTCAATCATAGAGCAAAATCTTGAGCTTCAGAAGATGGCCTGTTGGATTCAAGATTCTAAATGATTAAGGCTGGAGCCAAGCACTGTGGCAAGAAGGACAGGGCAACTTTAATGTTAGGCCAACTAGGGCCCGCATCCAGAGATCAGGATAAGGATATGGTTTATCCAAATCATGTGGCTGCTATATACTGGAGAAGTGGAACTGAGGTTGGTGAAACATCTACAGTATTAAACCAGACGTAAAAGAGTATGGAGAGTAGTAATCTAAATGTACTGAAAGTTTTCAAGGTACTCAGCTGATTTACATTTTCCCTTCCATCATTTTTCTCTACCACCAGACTAAAAGCCCCAGGAAGTCAGGGGCCATTTGTTCACTAGTTACCCAGCACCTAGTGTAAGTGCTCAAAATGTATTGTGAGAATACCTGAATTTACCACAAACTTATGAGAAACAACTGGCAGGAACATTAAATAGGTGTCTATAAGGGTTTATGTAAAAGCAAACTATATAAGAATATGAAATAAGAACAAGAACAAAAATATTAAGAGATTATTAGATTTGATCTCAATTGAATAATTTTCAGGTCAAAATCTCGTCTTATCAAAGAAAGGGGAAATAGGACAAAAGGATTTTTTTAAAGTAGGTCTTCAAACTAACATGCCTGAGGTGTCAGAGATTTAGTAAGACACTTAGTAAGGGGCGCCTGGGTGGCTCAGTGGGTTAAAGCCTCTGCTTTCAGCTCAGGTCATGATCCCAGGGTCCTGGTATGGAGCCCCGTATCGGGCTCTCTGCTCAGCAGGGAGCCTGCTTCCACCTCTCTCTCTCTGCCTGCCTCTCTGCCTGCTTGTGATCTCTGTCAAAAAAATAAATAAAATCTTTAAAAAAAAAAAAGTAAGATTTAGTAAGACATCAAAGACATGTGCAAAGTGAAGGATTATTAAGATGATCATTTTATGTTGACATAAGAAGGGACAACTTGATTCAGTCTGAGCACTAAGTTTGTAGTTGTGTAACAATGTAGTTGTGTAACAATGCCTTGAGCTGAATTTAATGATTTAACATGTTTTTCTATATACGTGTAAAACATAAAGCAAGTAAAATCTTTTTTAGTATGATAAAGTTACTGAAGGAAAAAATATTGTGTAGCAATTTTGCATGACTTCTGATTTCCCATTTTTCACATCTTTTATTCGCTCTAGTCCTACCTGAAAAGATGGACAGTAGTCGAAGTTTGGAAACTCAGATTATGTTTTAAGTATAGGAAGCCCTTTTTAAAATTAAACAACTTACTGGCAAATACTCCTGTAAAAGGTTTATTTTTTGAACTGAAACATTATATTTCTTGAATTTTTGAATATTCAGTTTTATTAAAGCAAGCCATACCTGTTCTGAGTAATGTGGTGTTATGTTCAGTAGAGTTCATCTAGGGTGGAGTGGTTAGATTGCAATGATTTTAAATCAAGGCTCCACCTCAGAAACCTAGGAATGTTAGTAGGAGATTTAAAAAGGTCCACAGCTTGCCAAGAACTTCAGCTATTCTGATAAACAGTTTGATTACTGATGCTTAGTCTTGCATACTAAACAGGTTATCCAAGTCTTAAACTTGATGCTTATTGTGAAGACAGTATTTGAATCACCCTTCCCACCAACATAGTCATTTATTTGTACATTTAAATGTCATTTTCTGTGAATATGTCAGTATGCCACAAAGCATGGCAAAGTTTCCTATGACCACATGCCTCACCTTGACTTTCTGCACACTTCTATTACTTAAGAATGGAGTAGGAAAAATTATATATATGTAAGAAAGAATGCATAAAATGGTATGTTTTGGGGCGCCTGGGTGGCTCAGTGGGTTAAAGCCTCTGCCTTCGGCTCAGATCATGATCCCAGAGTCCTGGGATCGAGCCCCACGTCAGGCTCTCTGCTCAGCAACCGCTGAGCAGAGAGCCTGCTTCCCCCCTCTCTCTGCCTGCCTCTCTGCCTATCTGTGATCTCTGTCTGTCAAATAAATAAACAAAATCTTTAAAAAATAGATTTAAATTTTTTAATTTGAAAACAACAGCATATAAAAGGCCTTTGAAAGTTGAATGCAAAATTATGTGAAAATTGTGCCCAAGAATTTTATGCCAATTGACATAATTTTTTTCTGGATAAAGAATCTGATTTTGCTAGACCACTTAACCATCCTCTCATAGGGAAAAAAATATGTTGGTAACATGTTTAAAGTGCCTTCGGTAGTATTTAAAGTGAACGATCTTCAAACCGAATAGCTATTTATATACTAAAAGAGGGGAATCCTCTGTCTGCACACTGATTTCAAGGTCCAAGATAATTCAATATATTCACAGAGTGAAGCCCTTTACAATGGCTGGTAATGGCCTATGTAATCTGTCTTACTCGAGTAACTCTTTCTGCTTGGACTTCATCTACTTCTTTTCCCTCTCTTACTTCTGATCTACCTATACCGACTTCCTTGCTATAGCCAAACATGCCAGGCATTCTCTTTTTTAAGCCTTTGTCCTAGCTGCTCCCTCTGCCTTGAACAATTCCTTAGATATCTGCTAGAAGAACTCCCTCACCTCCTTCAAATCTCTGCTCAGACTTAATTTTCTCAGTAATGCCTATCCTCCATCTTATTTAACATTGTGACTCTCCCCACTCTGGATCCCCCTTACACTGCTTTTTCTGCACCACATTTATCACCTTATAACATACTGTATAAATTTTCTTATATATTGTATTTATTGTCCATTTCTCATCTAGAATGTAAGCCTCATGAGAGAAGGACTTTGTCTTTTTGGTTGCCTGCTTAACCTCAGTCAGTGTCTGAAGAAATGCTTGTACATTGTAGGCTGACAGTAAAAATTTCTTAAATTAATGAGCATTTCTATGATCTGCTTGATTACTGTTGAATCAGGAGCCACTTTAAGCATGTGAGATGTTTCAAAGTCAAACTTCCTCAAAGAAAGTGTGAAAATGAGCAAAGGAAATCCCATCTAAAATGGTGTTGGGAAGCCCTGAAGGGGGACTTCTCACACACCACCACTTCCCATCTTTTATGGATCCCAATAGGAAAAAGCTTATCTGTACCTTCCACAATAGGAAGCTTACTTTACTACCACAGTAATAGAAAGGAGATGTCCTACTGTCTCAGCAACAACTCAGCCAATGCCAAGTTGCCACAAGGGAACTCTTGCTCTCTCTTTCAATGGACTCTGATCCAAAAAGCTTCCAACTTTCTCCTTTCCTCTATAAAAACAAGCCCCTCTTTGTTCTCCCAAGTTGCCTATGGTTTGGCACAGTTTGAAGGTCCCAAACTGCTATTCTGAACAAATTTATTTTGCTGGCAAATTAACTGGTTATCTTAAGGTTGACAAGATGATTGATTGTTACCTACTGCCCACGATAAAATTTTCATTTCCCAATCTCCAGCAAAAAGATTGATTTTTCTAAGGAAGTAATAGAAATGGGTAAAATTATAATTTCAAACACACAGGAGAAAAGAAAGAAATGAAGATTCTGGTGATAGTTTGCTAAGTTTCATTAAGCATTAAAACAATGCTGGTTGGGATGTCCTAGAGACTCAACCAGAAACTGCAATCTCGATTCCCGTTGGACTTCTAAGTAATATCCAACAGGGCGATCAAGTCCATGGAAGGCCTGAATGACAAGCAATTAAATCTATTTGTTTCTCAGGTGCAGGCTAAACAACACTGAATACATACCCTCCTCCAGGGTTTACCTCAGTTCTGCCAACCTAAAGGTTCATGAGTTAGATGAAATAACGCAGCTGCTCAATGGCTGAATACATCGGTGAAGGAAAGTTGGCAATTCTACCTGGTCATTCCACCTGTTTGTCTAAGCCCAAGTAACTGAAATCTAAATTCTGTGACTTTGTCACCTCCGCGGTGAAAACCCAGATGGGTAATTCAGGACTCGGAGTGTCCCTGGTAGATCCCCGCCAACCCCCTTCCTGCCCCTAACATCTGAGCCCGGCCAGTGACTCCATGATCTGGACGAACAAGCTCACTCACTTCAGGTCTGCTCTCCTCAGAGGGCAAAGATGGGTCGGGGTCGCGTGTCATGCCGCCGTGTTTTGAGACACTTGTGAATTGGGTCCGTTTCGTGGACATTTGGCACGAGGTGGCCCGAGTACACACCTCGCCCTGGGCCGTTTGGGGGCGTTGCAGAGGTGGCACCAGGCCCAGAGTAGAGCGGGACCTCCGCCCCCGCGTCGCCCGCGGACGACGATTCTGCTCCGGGCGCGGATGTCCACAGGGCACGACCCGGGTAAAACTTCTGGAGCCCCATCCACCTGGGCGGGGCTCAGGCTCGGCCCAACCACTGCCCGCGGGAGGGGGGGGCCGTACCAATATCGCAGTCCTAACGTGAGCGCCGACTCCTATCCTGGGGGGTTCCCTATCCTATCCTATCCTATCCTATCCTATCCTATCCTATCCTGGGGGGTTTCCCACTCCTTCCTGAGAAGCTCCCTTTTCCTGCTATACTCGCCGCAACTCCGAAAAGCCCCGGCCTATTCTGCCTACCCCGTTTCCTCCGCGCCACCCCCCCCCGTTTCGCTTGGTGCGGTCCCGTGTCGCTGGTCACGCGGCGGCGGGGCGCGGCCTTCCCGGAGCCCAGGTGGTGTTTCTCACAGCCTTTGCCCGCGGCCTTTGGAGCGGTTTTGCGGCGGGACGATGCCGGGCTGGGGTCGCGTAATCTCAGTCCTCCTAACCGCGGCTGCAACCTGTGCCTTGGCGCAGCAGGCGCCGCCGGTGAGTGAGCTCTAGGGGAGGGCGCAGAGGCGCGGAGGTGGCGCAGGTGCGGGTGTGGCTGGTCAGGTGGGGCGCGAGGAACAGCGGGTGTCGGGCACTATCTTTCCGGGGGGTCTGTGGTATACTTTGCGAGGGTGTGGGTGCAGAGTGGACTGGTGAACCCTGTTCCGGGATGATTCCGTACAAGCTGGGACAAGAAAGCCTTTCAGGGATATCCTAATCTCTGTACAAGCCTGATTGTGATTTGCGCACCCCCAATTTGAGTGATTGCGCTTGTTCTACCAGTTCCAGGCTCGCGCATCCTGAACTGCTAAGAGAAAAAGTTCCAGTCGTCTTGTGTACATAACTCAGTTAAGCGACGGACTGCTTGGTGACTTTGGTTTTCTCTGCCAGGTGACGAGGTGCTGCAAGAGTAGTTGCAGCCTAGGCTCCTGAGGTCCCTGGGAAAGGTCCATTCGTCCCCAGTCAGGGCAGTGGGAGCGGCTCAGGCCCTGGTGTGGCTGCTGTGGCCTTACCCCCTTCCTCCCCCAGTCATGGGAACGCCTGTCCCGTGGCTCTTTCCCCAAAAGGAAGTCACAGGAACCCAGACTTTGTGACTGCAAGAGACAGCGAGGGACCAGCCAGAGAAGGAAGTAGATTCAGTGGGAAAATGTCTAGCCAGAGGTTACACTATTGTTTACTGAAGCATACCTAAACTCTGGCCTCTTGACACCTAGTCTGGTGCTCTTTCATACTTCTCGTCTTTAAAAACAGTAACTCTCCACTTTTCTTTGCCAAGAGATCAGATAAAGAGGAATTTGGGAGCATCTGACTTAAGGTTAGATGAGGGTGGTCTTGAATAGCTTAGGTAGGGTATTGGTAGTGGGAGCAAGGTATGCATTCTCTTCTTACTCTTTTATTTTTCTAAGAAGAAATGATCTAAAAATGGAATCATGATGGGATATTATTTATTCATTAAAATTGATGGGATATTAAGCAAATAAAAGTGGAATAAAATAGCATGTACAGTGATTTCAGTAACAAAAATACACAATATATACATGTAGACAAAGATTAGAAGGGTATAAGAAATAAAATTTGTTTACTTTAGTGTGTGTAGGGAATCAATATGCCGTAAAGTGGTTGAGATTATGAGAATTTTAAAAGAATTTAACTCTTTGGTACCTTAAGTGCCCTTCAGTCAAAGGCCACCAGGAAACACACCTGTAGTTTAACAAATTGAGTTTATTACTCTTTGCAGTAAGAGAGAATGTACACCATGGACAGTTGGTGGGGTCTCTCCATAAAAGGGCATTTGGCAAAAGCTATTTAATAGTTTGGAGTTCGGTTGTGTGATTTGTGGCTATGTCCAAGGAATAGGGGGTTTGCTCTACATTGGATATTTTTAGAAGGTGGGGCAATACTATGATTGGGTAAAGAAGCAGCATTCATTTAGCAAGAGAAGGGGGTGTGTGGCATTTTGTGGGTTGCACAATACCCTTGTTTTTGTCTGTGCTTAAACAGAATCATGAAGTAGCCTTGCTTTGTTTCACTTTATCATGTCTCAGAGTCACCTGAACTGAGGTAGGTATTCTGTGAGATTGATTCTAACCAACGTAACAGAAGTGGCCTGGACACTCGCGTGTCATTACCAGTTAATAATATTGGGGTCTAATTGTGAACCTCTGAGCAGTTTCAGTTGTTAGGGGATGCTTTTTTTTTTCTTTCTCAATACTTTATTCTTTCATGCAATAAAATGCTGGCTGAAAAGGACCTTTGGAACCTTGTCACATTCTCCGACAAGAATAAGCAGTTTTTCACTTTGAGTCATATGATAAACTGTTCATATCCACATAGTAACAAAAGATATTTCAAAACTTCTTTTGATAAATGTAAACAGTGAGGACTGGCTTTAAATTACAAACAAAAACCATTTGATTTGGAATGTCTATGGATTTTGTGTTTGAGGCTTTTCAGAATATAGCATATTTTAAGGTTTTCCTGAGTCATTCTTTGTTACTAATTTTATTAAAAGACCTACTAAAAGGTGGTGGTGGTGGGAGTGGCACAAGAAATATTTGAAGGGGGAGATGAAGACAGTGGTTAAGGGTTTTCACTTTCAAAAGATCAGTTTGGATTGGAAGGGAGCAAGGGTGGATATGAGGAGACTAGTCCGGGGGAGAAAATAAGGTGCAGGATGTACCATGTCTATACACCTTAAGAAGGTGGTGTAGTGGAAAGGGAGAGAAGTGGATGGTTCTAGAGAAAAGTGGGAGATACAATGAGCAGAAGGAAGGATTAGATGAGGATGAGGGACAGACACCGTACTCAAGTGCTCAGTTGGCTGAATTGTGGTATCACTGCCAGGGAACACAAGAAGGGAAAAGTTGCGGGGTGAAGAATGAAGATTGTTTTTATTCTAGTTATGTTGAATTTCCAGTGGCACCAGGATATCCAGAAGACCTTTGGGACTAGAGCTCAGAAGAGGGAAATGGGAGTTGGAGACATACTACTTGAAGCCATTGGAGCAGGTGAACATTGAGCAGACAGATGACATAGAGAGAGAAGAGGACAAGGCAAAGGTTAGGGCACCCACACACGTGTGTGTCGGGTAGAGAAGAAATGGCAAAGTTTTAAAGCAACAGCCGGAGTGGGAGAGTGAGTGTTGCAGAAGCAAAGAGGAGAGAGTGGGACAGGTTCTCCCTGTGTTGGGTGCCTTTATAACAGTCAGGTGTCTGTTTTACTTGGTAGTTGGAGGTCATTGGTCACCTTGGCCTGAGCAGTGTTGGGAACAGAATAAGTTGCTGTAGGCGGAGGAGTGATGATAAGAAAAGGCAGCCGAGTGGGAGAGATGACTGTTGTCAGTAATAAATCTGAGCAGATTCTGAAAATGTGTGAAAATGAAACATAATGGCTCAGTAATTAATTGCTGAGTCAAACTTATTTTTATGCATCAGCTTCTTATATCAGCTTCTCATATGAGTGATAATATTATTGACATTATAGCTATTAGATTACTTTTAGCAATGATTTTTATGAAGTTTCCTAAAACCACATATACCCTTTCTGGCCTGGCCAATATTACTGTATTGCATCTGCTTTCCCCCAGTACTCCAAAGGAAGGAACACGCTGATATAATCTGTTCACTTAGTCAACAGATATTGCAGGCCTACTATGTGCCACATTATGTTCCAGATGCTGGTAACAAGTTAGTGATAGATATAAAGGTCCCAGCCCTCATGGAAGGTTTATTCCCATTCCTTTCACCTAAATATTCCTAGTTTAATAGAGTGCCATCCCATCAAAGGTCAGAAAACAAACTTTGCTTGCCCATTTGAGTTTGTTATATGTGCAAGAAATATGCCTTACTCAATAGGTTTGTGTTTGCTCTATTGTACACAGAGAATGTTTTAAGAAACAAATCATATTTAGGAAATAATTGTTGGTGAATTTAAGAATTAGAATTGCCTTGCTAGAATTAATTTGACTTCTTTTTTGATGGTATGAGTACTGGAGTGAGCTATGTAATTTCTTCAGATTACCTTTCATTGCCTTTTTCTGACTGTGTGAATAAGACAAGGACATGAGGGCTTTCTGAACTTTTTTTAAAGTCTTAGAAACATACATTTCATGGAAGTGCTTACTAACTCCACAGGATGCAAATATTTCGAGGAGTTGGATAAGTTATATCATTTCTTTTAGGCAAGGAGCATTTGAGTTGTTATTTTAAGAATTTTCACTTTCCTGTGTCCAGTAGCTCTGTAATTTTTTTTTAATGAATGGGGAGGAAATAAGACTGCTTAATTTCTAAGAGGTTCAAGTTCCTATCAAACGATTAGAGTAATTAGGGAATTCATTGACCCAGAAAGTATTTACAGAACATTTTACAGAGATTTTCACCACTTCCTCTGGTCCTAGGAAACAAATATGAGAGAGAGCAAGTGAGAGAGAGGTTGGAAGTCCCAGCTGGTTGTGCTCTTGCCCCACTGTGATAGAGCAGCACAATATGCCAAGCCGTCTGTATAAACCTCTACATATCACCTATTTATAGTCTTTACCTATCATCTATTTAAATTTTGCCTGTCTTGATAAGGTTGTCTTATTGTGTATAGTTAAATTTGGAGATAGTAAGAATCTTTAAATAACAAATGAGCGTGTTGTAATTCCATTTCAAGTCTCTACATAGATTTTGAAGCTGTCTTTCCTTGTAGAAGAGTCCTTTGAAGGTGAGAATGCAGCTGTCTCCACTCTACCCCCAAATCTAACCTGTTTAAAATGACCTTGGTGTTCATACCTTCTGAGCACCTGAAACACCCTCATCTTACACTGCTACCTTTAAAATTTTCAATCACATTTACGCTTTCCTCTTTCAGCAAGATTCTTTGTAGATGTCATGTCTGTACATGGTGTTTGTTTATTGCTGCCAGGATTATCAGAGCACAATCTTGTTGGCCTCAGACTCCCACATGCATGATGGTGAGGCTGCCTCCCTTCTGGGGCAAGTTGAATGCTCTCCTAAGACTTTACAGAGCACTTTCAACGTCTCTCACATTGTCTCATAAGAAGCATGCCTTGCTGTTTGATTTTTATATTGGCTTTTGCACCTAGGCCATGCGGATATAATTATTAGGAATAGATGAGCATTATTCCATTTTACGACTTGCTGAGTTGATTCTAGTGATCATCAAAAACCCTGAAGGAGATGCACATTGTTCCCTATTAGGAGTTAAATTGAGACATTGGCTTTATTGCTTTCTCTGTGGGAAACCATGTGAGAGAGGGAGCAGGGGAAGGAAGCTGGACTGGACTTTGGAGACTGGTTCTGTCACCAGCTGTGTAACCTTAAATCAGTGATGGAGGTGGGCCTTGCATCCTAAATATGAACCTAAAGTTCCTGATAACTTGAAATTCAGTAAAAGGGCATAAATTGGATTTTTATGAATTAAATCATATTCTAAACCAAAAGTTCTTATATTTAGAAGAATCTTACGGTGGATAAGTTAGAATGAAATATGAGTTGCATTTCTAAAGTTTATAATTTGCTCTTGTTAAATGGTGTCTATGGAAAATTAATAGTTGCAACTTAAGACTTTCTTAAATAGAGTGCTACTTTTTAGTGTCCATTTCTAACTTTGCTAAACAAGGACAGGTGAACTTAAGAGTACTGTGCCTGCATTGCATTTATATGTTGTCTTTTTTTTAAAGATTTTATTTATTTGAGAGAGAGAGGAAGAGAGCTTGCAAGAGTTGGGGAGGGGCAGAGGGAGAGAGGAAGGAATCTCAAGCAGACTCCACAGTGAACACAGAGCCCAATGTGGGGCTCCATCCCACATCCCTGAGACCATGACATCCCCTGAAACCGAGGTTCAGGCTCTTATCTGAGTGAGCCACCCAGGCACCCCTTGTTGTTGTTTTTAATTCCAGCTACTTGACATACAGTGTAATATTAATTTCAGCTGTACAATATAGTGATTCAGCACTTCCATACATCATCTGTGGTCATCAGTACAAGTGCGCTCCTTAATCCACACCCTACCCTCTGATAACCATCAGTTTGGTCTCTATAATCAAGAATCTGTTTCTTGGTTCGACTCTCTCTCTCTCTCTCTTTTTTCCACCTTTGCTCTTTTGTTTTGTTTCTTAGATTCCACATATGAGTGAAACCATATGGTATTTGTCTTTCTCTGACTTATTTTGCTTAGCATAATTACTCCATGTGATTGCAAATGGCAAGATTTTGTTTCCCTTGCCTCAGGAGACATATGTAGAAAAAAGTTGCTTCAGCCGATGTCAAAGAAGTTACTGCCTGTGTTCTTTTCTAGAATTTTTATAGTTTCATGTCTCACATTTAGGTCTTTAATCCATCTTAAATTTATTTTTGTGTATAGTATAAGAAAGTGGTCCAGTTTCATTCTTTTGCACGTTCTTGTCCAGTTTCCCAGCACCATTTGTTGAGGAGATTGTGGGTTTTTTTTTTCCCCCATTAGATATTCTTTCCTGTTTTATCAAAGATTGACCATAGAGTTGCATGTTTGATTTTGGGTTTTCTATTCTTTTCCATGATCAGTGTGTGTTTTTTGTGTATCATTATGTTTTGATCACTACAACTTTGTAATATAACTTGTTGAAGTTATGCCTTGTCATTTGATTTTTGAAGTGCCTTCAGCTCTGCTTTTCTTTTTCATGATTGCTTTGGCTATTCAGGTTTTTTTGTGGTTCCATACAAATTTTAGAACTCTTTGTTCTAGATCTGTGAAAAATGTTGATAGGGATTGTATTAAATGCATAGATTGCTTTGGGTAGTATAGTCATTTTAACAGTATTTCTTCTTCCAATCCGTGAGGATGGAATGTATTTCCATTTCTTTGTGTCATCTTCAGTTTCTTTCATCAGTGTTTTGTAGTTTTCAGAGTACAGTACTTTTTCCTCTGGTTAAGTGTATTCCTAGGTATCTTACTGTTTTGGGTGCAGTGTAAGTGGGGTTTTTTTTTTCTTAATTTCTCTTTATGCTGCTTCATTATTGGTGTATAAAAATGCAACAGATTTCTGCAAATTGTTTTTATATCCTGCAACTTTACTGAATTCATTGATCAGTTCTAGCAGTTTTTTGCTGGAGCCTTTTGGGTTCCTTATATATAGAAGCATATAATCTGAAAGTTTTTTTTTCCTTACCAGTTCAGTTGCCTTTTATTTTTACTTTGTTGTCTGACATTTATGGCTAGAACTTCCAGTTCTGTGTTGAATAAATGTGGTGAGATTGGATATCCTTGTCTCATTCCTGACCTTAGGAGGAAAACTTACAGTTTTTGCCCTTTAAGGATGATGGTAGCTGTGGGTTTTTGATATATAGACTTTATTATGCTAAGTTATGTTCTCTCTGAACCTACTTTGTTGAGAGTTTTTATCATGAATGAATGTTATACTTTGTCATAGGCTTTTTTTGGTGTTTATTGAAAAGATCATATGGGTCTTACCTTTCTCTTATTGATGTGATCATGTTGATTGATTTGTGAATATTGAACCATCCCTGAAACCCAGGAATAAATCCTACTTGATCGTGGTGAGTGATATATTTTTTTAGTGAATTGTTGTATCTAGTATTTTGTTGAAGATTTTTGGCATCTGTATTCATTGCGAATATTGGCCTGGAGTTCTCTTTTTTGTAGTGGTTTATCCGGTTTTGATCTCAGAGTAATGCTGGCCTCATGGAATGAATTTGAAAGTATTCCTTTCTTTTCTACTTTTTAAAATAGTTTGAGAATAGGTAGTAAGACTTCTTTTAATGTTTGGTAGAATTCCCTGTGAAGTCACTGGTCCTGGATTTCTGTTTGTTGGAAGTTTTTTGATTACTGACTCAGTTTCTTTGCTGGTTATCATCAGTCTGTTCAAATTTTTTATTTCCTCCTGCTTCAGTTTTGGTAGTTTATATGTTTCTAGGAATGTATCCATTTTTTTGAGGTTATCCCAATTTGTTGTCATATAGTTTTTCATAATATTCTTCTATAATAGTTTGTATTTCTGTGGTGTTGGTTGTTATTTCTCCCATCTCATTTGTGATTTTATTTGAGTTCTTTTTTTCTTGATAAGTCTGGTTAGAGGTTTATTTTATTTTATTTTATTTTATTTTTCGAAGAACAAGCTCCTGATTTCATTGATACACTGTTTTTGTTTGTTTTTAGTTTTATATTGTTTATATATCCCCTAATCTTTATTATTTGCTTCCTTCTGCTCATTTTAGGTTTTTTTTCTTTTTCTAGCTTCTTCAGGTATAAGGTTAGGTTGTTAGGTTACTTATTTGATATGTTTCTTGCTTGAAGTAGGCCTGTATTGCTAAAAACTTCCCTTTTAGAACTGATTTTCCTGCATCCCAAAGGTTTTGGACCATTCTGTTTTCATTTTCATTTGTTTCCATTTACTTTTTTTATTTTCTCTTTTATTTCATGGTTGACCCATTTATTTTTTAGGAGCATGGTATTTAACGCCTGTGTATTGTGCTCTTTGCAGATTTTTCTTGTAATTGACTTCTAGTTTCATAGCATTGTGGTAAGAAAAGATGCATGGTATGCTTTGATCTTTTTAAATTTGTTGAGGGCTTATTTTATGAGCTAATATATGATCTGTTCTGGAAAATGTTTCATGTGCACTTGAAAATGTATATTCTGCTGTTTAGGGGTGGAACGTTCTGAGTATATCTGTTAAATCCATCTGTTCTAGCATGTCATTCGAAGCTATTGTTTACTTGTTGACTTTCTGTTTAGGTGATTCATCCGTTGAAGTAAGTACAATGTTAAAGTCCCCTACCATTCTTGTACTATTTTATTAGTTCCTTTGTGTTTGTTATTAGCTGTTTTATGTATTTGGGTGCATAAATATATACAGTTGTTATATCTCTTGTTGGATTATCCCCTTTATGATTATATAACATCCTTCTTTGTTTCTTGTTATAGTCTTTGTTTAAACTCTAGTTTTTCTAATACGAGTATTACTACTCTGGCTTTCTTTTGACATCCATTTGCATGATAGATATTTGTCCATTCCCTGACTTTCAATCTGTAGGTGTCTTTATGTCTAAAATGAGTCTCTAATAGTATATAGACGGGTTTTGTTTTTGTTTTTGTTTTTTTGTTCCATCACCCTGCGTCTTTTGGTAGAAGTATTTCATCTGTTTACATTCAAAGAAAATTTTTTTTTAAAGATTTTATTTATTTATTTGACAGAAAGATCACAAGTAGGCAGAGAGGCAGGCAGAGAGAGAGGGGGAAGCAGGCTCCCTGCTGAGCAGAGAGCCCGATGCGGGGCTCGATCCCAGGACCCTGAGACCATGACCTGAGCAGAAGGCAGAGGCTTTAACCCACTGAGCCACCCAGGCGCCCCTCAAAGAAATTATTGATAGATATGTATTGTCATTTTACTATTTGTTTTATATTTGTTTCTCAAGTTTTTCCTCTGATCCTTTCTCGTGTTTTTCTCTTTCATGGTTTGCTGATTTTCTTTATTGATATATTGGGATTTCTTCCTCTTTATTCTTTGCATGTTTATTAGTGGTTTTTGATTTATAATTCCCATTAGATTTATATATAACCTCCTCTGCACATAGCAGTCTATATTAAATGAATGCTCCTTTATGTTGGAATCCATTCATTACTCCTCTCCTCCTTATGTTTTAGGTATATGTTGTTAAATCTTACATCCTTTTATTTTGTGAGTTCCTTGACTGATTTCTTACAGAAATATTCATTTTACTGCTTTTGTGTTTCCTACCTTTATACCATCACCTTTGGTCTCTCCTTTCTACTCTACTAATCCCCCCTAATATTTCTTGCAGAGCTGGTTTAATGGTCATGCTCTCCTTTAGTTTTTGCTTGACTGAGAAATTCTTCATCTCTCCTTCTATTCTGAATGATATGCTTGCTGGAGATAGTATTCTTGGCTACAGATTTTTCCCTTCCAGCACTTTGAATATATTGTGCCACTTTCTTCTGGCTTGGAAGGTTTCTGAGGGAAAATCTCCTGCTGGCCTTATGGGTTTTCCCTTTTAAGTTACTGTCTTTTTCGTCTTCATGTTTTGTTTTGTTTTGTTTTTTTAAAGATTTTATTTATTTATTTGTGAGAGAGAGAGAGAGAGAGAGCGCGAGCACAGGCAGACAGAGTGGCAGAGGGAGAAGCAGGCTCCCTGCGGAGCAAGGAGCCCGATGTGGGACTCGATCCCAGGACGCTGGGACCATGACCTGAGCCAAAGGCAGCCGCCCAACCAACTGAGCCACCCAGGCGTCCCTCGTCTTCATGTTTTTAAAAAATTTTTTTCCCTTAAATCACTGTATTTTGCCAATTTAATTACAATATTTCCTGGTGTGGATCTGCTTTTCTTGACTTTGATGGGAGTTCTCTGTGCCTCCTGGATTAGGGAAGTTTTCAGCTATTATTTCTTCAAATAAATTTTCTATTCCCTTTTCTCTCTCCTGTTCTTTTGGGAGTCCTTTAATATAAATGTTATTACACTTGATGGAGTCACTGATTTCCCTAAATCTTTTCTTTTATTGCATAATTATTTTGTCTCTTTTCTGTTCATCTTGATTATTTTCCTTTACTCTGTCTTCTAGATCACTAATTCATTCCTCTGCTTCTTATCCTGTTGTTCATTTCATCATTGTGTTTGTCATTTCATTTATTGTACCTTTTCTCTCTGCTCTGTTACTCCTGTGTGTGTTAAGGGTCTCATTCAAGTCTTCTACTCCTTTCTCAATTCCAGTGGGTATCCTTATGATCTTACTTTAAATTCTTTACCAAGCATGTTACTTATATGTGTTCAGCTTAGATTTATGGCCTTGTCCTGTCCTTTCATTTGGGATAAGTTTCTCTGTCTTCTCATTTTGTTTAAGTCTCAGTGTCTGCTTCTGTGTGTTGGGAAAGTCAGCATCTCCTGTTCTTGAAGAAAATGGTCTTACAAAGAAGAGGTCCTGTAGTGTCCTACCATATAGTGTCCCTTGTTTCCCAGGGCCTGGTGCTTCTGAGAGTGTCTCCACTGTATGTTGCCTGTGCTCTGCTGTTCTGTTCTGGCCACTTTGTCTTTCAGCCCACTTGTCTGCAGAAGCTCTCTTTGCCTGTTGTGGGCATGGTTTGGTTCCTGGCCTAATTGTGCTGGATTTTGACTAGGTGTGCTCTGGTCTGTTCATGACATGAGACTATTGTCACTGCAGCTGGAACAGAAGCTCTGCAAAACTCCCATGTTGGGGGAGGTGCAGTTTGAGCAGGGGTTTGAGCTGGTCTTCTGGGGGAAGGGAACCACTGTGCTAGGACTGAGGCAAGTGTGACTTGGGGCAGGGTGGGGGGTTCCATTGGGGTGGAGGTTTGGGACTTGGTCTAAGCATATTAAGTAGTGAGTGTGGGTACAGTGCTGCTTCCTGCAGCTGACCCTGGGCTTATGCTGCTGGGCTTGGGAGGGAAATGTCCAGCCAGTTCCTTTGTTCCTGCAGTGGTCTCTTCGTGAATGTTGTCTCTCTGGGATGTGCTCAGAGATGAGCAAGTAACCCCCCAGGTACTCTTTGGATCATTATTTCCACACACTCTGTGGATTGTTTGCCTGCCTTCGCTCTAAGAGCTACACAGTGCTCTCTGGGCTCTATCTGAGCCAACCCCTCTGATCTTAAAAACTCCAGGCATTAAGCCCCAGAAGTTTCCGGAAATTATGAAATTTGGCCCTTCTCACTTCTCAAGGCAATTGCTAAAGGGGGGGGGGGGTGTGTTCATTTTCCCTTGTACTCCCTGTGTGCTAGTTTGTCTCTTGCCCTTCTCTGAGACCCTGCCTCCGTCCCCACTGCAGCAGTCATGATCTGTTTCCCTCCCATACCGCATCTCTGCACTTCCTACCTTCACTGTGGCCTCTTCTCTACCTTTAGTTGTGGAGTTTGTTCTGCCAGTTTTCAGGTCAATTTCTGAGGTATATAGGATGATTTGATAGTTATCTAATTGTATTCATGGGATAAAGGGAGCCTAGAGTCCTCCCGCTCTGCTACCATCTGTCCTTGTTCTGTATGTTGTTATTTTAAAATAATTTTAGATAATGACAGTTTCAGACACTTAAAAATAATGTCAGAGAATCATTCCTTGAAAATCTCCCCCATAATGTAAATGAAATTATACAATTTTTAAATTCAATGTTTTAAAGTTTATATTGAAGTATGTATAGTTAAAGAAAATCAAATTATATAGATAGGCTTATGATGAAAATCAGGTTTCCTGCTTCATTCTTTCTACCCCAATTATCTTTCCCTAGAAACAAACACTTTTAACTGTACTCAGGTGATAGTCAGCAGAACCTGTGTTTACTATCATACTAGTTGTTTGCAGCTCAGTCTGTTTGAATTAATTGGTGTTTCTGCCATATTGGGGGCTAAACGTTTTAAGTCACTCCTGGTTATTTTTATGAATATTATTTTGATATGTTTATGCTTAATTTGTCTCAATTAATTTTAGGCATTGTTTTCTCTAATACTGCAATGATGGATAAAAATTTAGCTTACTTTCAACCATCTTTCCTTTAAAACAATTTTGAGATGTAACTGATATACAATGCACCCCCTAAAATTAGACAGTTCAATGGCTTCATTATATTCACAGAGTTGTACAATCATTTCTCTAGTCGGTTTTAGAACATGTTCATGAGTCCCAAAAGAAACTTCTTATCCCTTAGTCCTAACCCTGAAACCTACCCCTCAGCCCTTGGTAACCACATATATACTTTGTCTCTATGGATTTGTCCTTTCTGGATGTTTTATGTAAAGGGGATCGAAAGTATGTGGTTCTTTGTGATTGGCTGCTTTCACTTAGCATGTTTTCAAGGTTCATCCACACTGTAGTGTGTAGCCATACTTCATTTCTATTTATGATTGAATAATTTCCATTGTATGGATATACCACATTTTGATCATCCATTTATCAGTTAATGGACATTAAGTTTGTTTCCACTTTTGGTATTGTGAGTAATGATGCTATGAACATTTGTGTTTGTGTACATTTTTTGTGTGGACACGTTTTCATATCTTTTCAGTTTATGACTAGGAACAGAATTGTGGGGTCACATGGTAACTATATGTTTAACTGAGAAAGTGCCAGTTTTCCAAAGCAGCTGCACTATTTTACATTCACACTAGCATTGAATGAAGGTTCCAGTTTCTCCACATCCATGCTAACACTTATTAATTTTATTATTATTGCCATCTTAGTTGCTATGAAGTGGTATCTCATTGTGGTTTTGATTTGCATTTCTCTATTGGCAAATGATGTTTGGCATCTTTTCATGTGTTTACTGACTTAAATCTTTGGATAAATGTCTATTCAAATCCTTTGCCTATTTTTAAATTAATTTGTCTTTTTCTTATTGATCTTTAAGATATGTATTCTAGATATAGGTCTTTTATCAAACATATGATTTGCTGTTGGCATAAATGTGAGGATTTATTTCTTGGACTCTCAATTCTATTCCACTGATTTGGAATCAAATCAATATTCCAGATATTTCCAAATATTCCAAAAATATTTAGAAACAAATCTATTCCATTGATTTGTCTTTATGCTGATACTGCAGTGTCTTGTTTACTGTTGCTTTTATAGTAAGTTTCAAATTAGGAGGTGTCAGTCTTCCAACTTTGTTGGTCTTTTTCAAGACTATTTTGACTATTATTTATTCCTTGAATTGCCATATGAAATTTAGGGTCACTTGGCTTTCTGCCGAGAAGCTAGATGGGATTTAAATACATATTGCATCAAATCTGTGGATCAGTTGAGTATTGCCATCTTAACAATATTAAGCCTTCTGGCCTATGAACATGTAATGGCTTCCATTTATTTAGGTCTTTAATTTCTTTTTACAGCGTTTTATAATTTACAGTGTACAAGTCTTACACTTCTTTGTTTAAATTTATTACTAAGTATCATACTCTGTTTGATGTTATTTTAAGTAGAACTGTTTCCTTAATTTCATTTTCAGTTTGCTCATTGCTACTGTATAAAATTGATTTTGTACATTGATTATGTATCCTGCAAACTTGCTGAATTCATTTATTATTTTTTAAAGTTTTTAGTGGATTTGTTAGAGCTTTTTTTTTTTTTTTTTAAATAAATTATATCATCTGGAAAACTGGAGAAAGAAAAAAGAAAAGAAAAGAAAAAAAAAAAAAAAGAAAAGAAAAGAAACTGGAGACAGTTTCTTTTCCAGTTTGGATCCTTTTTGTTTTCTTGCCTAATTGTTCTGGCTAGATACTCTAGCTCATGTGGTGCATGTGGACATCCTTGACCCCTCCCACTTTTTTCTCCCTTCTCTTCTTCATTTCTATATCCTTTTACCCTTGCATGGTCAACATCAATAACATAATTGTAATTGAGTCATTAATGATTTGTCTGTATATCTACTTTTAAAAAATGGAAACAGTAAACAATGTTTAAAGAAGTATGATTTATAAGTATTGGTTATTGCCCAGTGTGCTGTGACTATATTTCCTTTTCTGTAATTCTAAAGCCACAAATCTAATGACACTGAAAGAATATTCAAATATATTTTCTACCACATATTTATATTCATGACACATTTTAGTTTGCTTCATGTTTATATCATGGCATTCTTATACAGACCTTTTTCCTTAGAGTTTCTAATTGGTTTCTTTTCATTTTTTGTAATTAGAAAAAGAAATTAAACCTATGCCATCCTGACTGTATTCTTTTTTTGAGAGAGAGAGAGGGCATGTGAGCAGGGGTTGAAGAGAGGGAGAGAGAGAGAGAATCTTAAGAAGACTCCACACTGAGTGCAGAGCCCTACACAGAGCTCAATCTCATGACCCTGAGTCATGACCTGAGCTGAAATCAAGAGTTGGGTGCTTAACCAACTGAGCCACCTAGGTGCCCCCATTCTACCTATGTTCTGTATATTATTCAATCTCTGATTTATTCTCTATTTGTTGTATCCATTCTTAAAACTTACTGAATCCCTAATCTATTTGGGACTAATTTGTTTTTATTTGTACCATATTTTTCTGATACTGCAATTTCTTCCTGTAGTTTCTAGTTGTTTTTCTTTTGTTCGTAAAGTCTGTGCTTCTCTTGTAACCTCAAGTTCTTCCAGCCCTTCAACCATACAGTTTATCCTATGGAGTCTCCCTTTTTAGGACACCTGTTTCTTGGTATCTAATGGAAGTGTAATTTCTTTCTTTTTTTTTTTTTTAAGATTTTATTTATTTATTTGACAGACAGAGATCACAAGCAGGCAGACAGGCAGGCAGAGAAGGGGGGGAAGCAGGCTCCCTGCTGAGCAGAGAGCCTGATGCGGGGCTCAATCCCAGGACCCTGGGATCATGACCTGAGCCGAAGGCAGAGGCTTCAACCCACTGAGCCACCCAGGCGCCCCTGGAAGTGTAATTTCTAAGAGTTTCCTTTACAGTGTATGTTGGAGCCATTGTTTTTGGATCCTGTTCTCTTTTACTTAGTTTACTCCCTTGTTTTGCTAGAATAATATATCTTGAAGTAACTTAAGAAATAATGTATAGGAGGTACACTTTCTGTGTCCTTGTATTGACTTAAAATTGAAAACTTCATTAAATCCCAAAATTGATCAATGCCTTGACCAGTTAGAAAGTTCTAGTTTGAAATTAATTCCCTGCCAAGGAAATGATGGTGTCACTCTCTTCTGGCATTCATGTAGCTGTTGAGAAGTCTGATGGGAGTGTAATTCTTATTCTTATATAGGATATCCTCCTCCACCTAGTGCTAGAAGCTTTTATGTTTTTTGTCTTTATTCTTTATGTCTGAAATAGCACGTAACGTGTCTCACTGAAGGCTCTTTTTTTTGGTCTTTTTTTTTTTTTTTTTTTGAGTTATCAGTAGTCCTTTACACTTTAAAACACATCTCCATTCAGCTCTAACAAAATTTCTTATATTACTTCTTTCATAATTTCCTTCCCTTTATTTTCTGTGCTTTCTCTTTCTGGAAATCCTATTAATCAGATGTTGGACCCTACCTATTAATTTTATAAACCCTTCTATTTTTTTTTCTCCTGTGGTTTATTTTGTTATTTTTCCTTTTTCTTTTTTTTTTCTTTATTTAAATTCAATGTAGTTAACATATATTGGATTATTCTTTTCAGAATGAGAATTTCGTGCTTCATCAGTTGCATATAACACCCATTGATCGTGACATCAAGTACACTCCTTAATGCCCATCATCCAATTATCCCTTCTTCCGACACAGCACCCATCTAGCAACCCTAAGTTTGTTTCCTAGAGTTTGGTGTCTTTTATGGTTTGCCTCCCTCTCAATTTTCATCTTATTTTTCCTTCCCTTCCTCTATGTTCATCTGTTTTGTTTTTTTAAATAACAGATATGAGAGAAATCATATGGTATTTGTCTTTCTCTGAATGACTTATTTCACTTAGCATAATGCACTTTAGTTCCATCCACCCCATTGCAAATGGCAAGATTTCATTCTTTTTGGTGGCTGAGTAATATTTCATTATACACACACACACACACATCTTCTTTATCCATTCATCTGTCAGTGAACATCTGGGCTCTTTGCATATTTTGGCTATTACGGACATTGCTGCTATAAACATTGGGAGGCAGGTGCCCCTTCAAATCACTATGTTGATATTTGGATAAATACCTTTCTTGTGTTTCCTATATGACTTATTTTTATTCTAAGACATATTTTCTCACCTTTACTGTCCTATCTTTTTATTTCAGCAGTTATGTTTTTAATCATTTTGTTTACTTTTTTTCCATATCATCTTGTTTTTATTTTATAGATATACTGAATTTTTCTTGAGGTTACTAGTAATCAGGAGTGTTGAAACTGATCATTATTTTATATTACTTATTTTTCTTATGTTTCTTAAATTATTGAATATTTTTCTGTTAAGCTCTTTTTCATTTGTTTGTGCCTAAACATTAGACTAAGAGACCTTTTTTTGTACATGGCTAGGTATCTTTTAGGCATTGGGGGTTAAGAGCCAAATCAAAGATATTATATAGGTACTTATATAACATATATTTCCACAAATTTTTATTTATGAAAATATATTAACAAGTTAATACATGTTTTGTAATAGGTCTACTAATGAGAACAATTGATATCTTATGGAGTAGGCATTTTGCTTATTGGGATTCAGGTTTAGTGTTCCAAATTGATAGCAAATGTTTATATTTTATTCCTGATCTGCAATGAGATTTTACATATTTCATCCTCAGCAGTGTCTTTTTGTGTGGATAGTGTGGTAGGATGAGTAATAGCTTCCCAAAGATGCCCATGTCCTAATCCTGAGAAGCTGTGAATATGTTCTTTTTGTGGCAAAGGGGGCTTTGCAGATGGAATTTAGTAAAGGAGCTTGAGATGGGGACATTACACTGGATTAACCAGAGGAGCCCAGTATAATTACAGAGATCTGTGTAAGAGGGAGGCAGGAGGCTATAGAAGAGAAAAGATGCTGTGCTCCTGGCTTTGAGGCTGGAGGGCCACAAGCCAAAGAATGTAGGTGACCTCCAGAAGATGGGAAAGTCAGGGAACAGATTCTCCCTTAGAGCCCTGGAGGGAACACATCCTGCAGACCCACTTTAGATTCTGACCTCCAGAGCTATAGCATAATAAATTTGTGTTGTTTTAACCCATTACATCTGTGGTAGTTTGTTACAGCTGCCATTGGAAACTAATATAATCAGGTGCTGCCAAATACTATACATGAGCAAATACAAATACATGAGCATATGATTTTATTTTTTTTAAGATTTTATTATTCATTTGAGAGAGAGAGCCCAAGTGGGGGGGAGGCAGTGGGAGAGGGAGAAGACTCCCGCTGAGCAGGGAGCCCCACGTGGGGCTCAATCCCAGGACCCTGAGATTATGACCTGAGCCGAAGGCAGATGCTTAACGGACTGAGCCAGCCAGGGGCCCCGAACATATGATTTTAAATGACTGTAGGAATGAGGCACTTTCAGTTGATTTTTGGTAGTTCGGTGGCAGATGCAGGAGTGTTGGCTGATAAGATGAGGTAGAACCAGCTATTGTGAGGAAAAGAGCTCCCTGAGAGGTTCCTGGCTCAGAGTTGCAGTTATTCTGGAGGGTATTCTAAGGACATTAAATGAGGATGAAAGGAGAGAGTTGAATTGATGGGTCAGTAAACAGAAAGTAACCTCATCCTGACCTCTGCATACAAAACTCCATTTGGTATTTACTACTAGGCAGAAAACTAACACACACACAATCTCTTTCTCCTTCTCTTTGTTTCACATGTACACACTACCTCCAAGGGTTTTCCTCTAAAGAAACTAAAAAAGTCATCTAGGAAGAACATGAACATGGGTGTTCATGCTTTCCAGCCGTGGCTGGCACACCTCAGTCAGCAGGCCCAGTACAGCCTTGCTACCTGTTTTTGTAAGACCTGTGAGCGAAGAATGGTGTTGATGTTTTTTTTTTTTAAGTTGGGAGGGAAAAATCCAAAGAAGATTAATATTTCATGACATGTAAAAACTACATGGAATTCACATGTCGGTGTCCATCCACAGAGTTGTATTGGAACATAGCCACCGTTATGTATTTGCTTACTGTCTGTGGCTGCCTTGCGTTTACCATGGCTGTCGAGCAGAGCCTGTGTACAGGGCCTTGTGGCTTTCCACTGCCGCTCGGCATACTTCAAGTGATAGTTATGCAGTTTTAACTGAACTGCATTTTAAGTGCCACATGTATCAACGTACCATGTTATTTTAATCTTTAAAAAAAAAGTTATCAGTGCAGACCTATCATGTCAAAACACAAAAAGTGAATTTCAGATGTTGCTTTCTCAAGGCAGAGTAGAGTGTGGATTATCTTGGCAGTTAATTATTAGATGACAGAGCACATCTAGCATTGTGTTGAAGGAATGCAGTACGTGTTAACATGGATTAAGCAGTCATCACAGTATTCCCAACCGTAGGAAAAAATGATCAGAAAAGGAAGACAACTTAAAAGAGTATCTCATCACAGAATTTATTTACAAATTTTAAAAAGCAAAATGAGGTTGCAGTGGAAATAAATCTTCAAGTAGTTCATCTGTTAGCAAAGCAGGGAAACTCATTGAGCCATGGTGAGTTAATGAAATCACATTTGATTGCAGCAGTAGAAGAAATGTATCCTGGGAAAATCTGTTGTGCACTGTTAGCCTTTACATGAAAAGAGCTACCTGGGACTTTGGTAGACATATCCTTATCAATTGGAGAGTAAGGCAAACCGATTCCCAGTTATTGGTACTGAAGTTATTGATTACTGATCAGTTATTGCTGTTTACTAAAGCATCAGTGCCAAGTTTGAGACTGAAGAATTCATTAGTCTCAGTGAATAGTCTGGTGGAACAGCTACAAGTAAGGATACTTTCAAAGAACTTGAGAACTGAGTAATTCAGTAAGACCTGAAATGGAACCTGCTATTTTGTATAACAACTGACAGTGGTAAGAATATGTGTGGAGCAGACAAAAGCTTAGTTGGGCAGATGTACAAAGCTTGTGGAAATGCAAGTTGTTTCAAGCTTGTGGTTATTAATCATAGTAGTGATTGGCAGGTACTTTGTGGAAAATGTTTGAATCTGTCATGCGTTAATGAACCAGTAATACCAAGCATGAACTTCTTTACGTCTTATAGATGTAACCATTATCATTTCTATGAATTTTTATAAGAAAGAGATGCTGGGAGCGCTTGGGTGGCTCGGTTGGTTAAGCGGCTGCCTTTGGCTCAGGTCTTGATCCCAGAGCATCCTGGGATCGAGCCCCACATCAGGCTCCCTGCTTGGTGGAGAGCCTGCTTCTCCCTCTCCCTCCGCCTGCTTCTCTGCCTACTTGCGCTCTGTCAAATAAATAAAATCTTAAAAAAAAAAAAAAAAAAGGAAGAAAGAGATGCTGAATATCCAAACTTCTGTATTTCACAGTAGTCAGGTTAGCAGCAGTTAAGTTTTACTATGAATTTTAAACTCAGGGGCTGAAATTTTTCCAAACAAGAACCACCCTCAGCCACTGTTACTGAACATTGAAGGGCTATGGAGATTAGCCTTTGCTATCTTGACACCGAATTATCAAATTGTTGCTGTATATTATGTAAGATGTTATATTCTAACATTATTCTAATTCTAATGATTGAATTAGCTTCTGATAATTTTTGGTATTGTTTCTTAGTGAATTCAGTATAAAATTACAAGGCAAACAGCACTTACATGAGAAACATACTGTACTAAAGTTAGTTAATGTTTGGATCACAGGTAGGTCATGCTACATTATACACTTCTTTACTATAAAAAGTTAATACATTATGGAATGAATAAATCACAGGGGTGAAAATTACAGCGTAGAGAGTATAGGTAGTGGTATTACAAAAGCATTGTCTGGAGACAAATGGTGGCTTGTGGTGAGTACAGCAGGACATACAGAGTTGGTGGAATCACTGTGTTGTACACTTGGAACTAATGTAACATTGTGTGTCACCTGTACTTCAATTAAAAAAAAAAAAGTTAAAACAATGTGTTATATCTCCATTCCCACACGTACTTGCTGTAGAAATACTTTCTGAGCTCAAACTATAGTTCTAATAGTTTCCTTCCCTATTCCACCTCCTATTGTGGATTTATACTTCTTTCTAAAAAATTATTTTACTTTGGGCGCCTGGGTGGCTCAGTGGGTTAAAGCCTCTGCCTTCGGCTCAGGTCATGATCCCAGGGTCCTGGGATCGAGTCCCACATCGGGCTTCCTACTCAGCAGGGAGCCTGCTTCCCCCTCTCCCTCTGCCTGCCTCTCTGCCTACTTGTAATCTCTGTCTGTCAAATAAATAAATAAAATCTTTTAAAAGAATTATTTTACTTTTTACAATATTGGGTCTACAGAAGGAAGGAGATAAACATGCTTGCTATCTTGAACTAGTAATAAAAACATTGTAAATTCATGTGGACTTTTACCGTTTTATGTTAAGAGCTGGTTTTATTTTGCTACTAAGCTTCAACAGCTCTCCCTAAAATGTCTCATTCATTCATTCATTCACTTACTGGCTTCAGTGTTGGGAGCCAGGAGGTGGAGAGAGAAACAAATAATTACAGTATGTCATAACTATGGTGATAGACATGTGTACTGGTGCTGGGGAGAGGATAGAGGACAGTATGACTATTTTCATATGAGAGGTAGAGGAAGATTTCACAAACCACAGTGTTTGAACTGGGTCTTAAAAATTGAAGTCCAGGGGCGCCTGGGTGGCTCAGTGGGTTAGACCTCAGCCTTTGGCTCGGGTCATGATCTCAGGGTTCTGGGATGGAGCCCCACATCGGGCTCTCTGCTTAACAGGGAGCCTGCTTCTCCCTCTCTCTCTGCCTGCCTCTCTGCCTACTTGTGATCTCACTCTGTCAAATAAATTAATAAAATATTAAAAAAAAATTGAAGTCCAAAGTTCATTAGGTGGAGAAATGGCATTTTAGGTCACTGGAACACTGCATGCACAGATAGGAAAAGGTCAGAGATCAGAGGACATGTTTGCATGTGGCTGTGCGAGATAGGAGGAGTGGCAGGAAAGGAGGCTGGGAAGGTAAAGTATGGCCAGATTATGAAGGGCCCTGCATAGTGTGTCCTGAAAATCTGGTTTGGGATGCAAATCTCTGTTACAATGGAGTTGGTTCATAAATTCAAGTGACATCATATTCTATCAAGATTTAATTTACTGTTAGTGATAAATCAGCCTATCTGAGTTAAACATTTCCATTTACTTTCTTAACATTTCCTCTTTATTCAGTATGTTTGCAGTATAGAATCCAAATTACAGCACTAGTACAAATTGAATTAAGGCTGAAAATGCCCTTAAGTTTGAGATTTTAGAAGTTTTCGTGGGAGGAAAAGACTTTTAAGAGGTATCAAAATAATCTAAAAGGGCTAATCATGCTTGATTTTGTCTACACAATCTTTAACTGTTTTTACAAATTGCCTGTTCAGTTTATTATTTTCTGAAATTTAATTTTCTTTCTTTTTTTTTCCAGTGGACAGAAAACTGCAGAAAATCAACCTATCCTCCTTCTGGACCAACGTGAGTAAACATCAGATATTCAAAACCGACTTTGGCCTTTGTGGAGACTTTTCTGTATGTAATTATCTCATAAAAATGACAATAATGAAGAAAAATTTAAGTCATGTCTTCTATCTTTAAACAAATTTTTTTTCTTCTGGGACAGTTTTGTTTTTGTTTTTGTTTGGTCAGGTTTGTTTGGCTAAGACCCTAGACAAATATTGAAGTACCCCACGACTAAAATGCCCTTAAAGTCAAAGTCAGAGAGAAAAAGAATTTCTGTTCTCCAGCAAGTTCTGTCGATTGCCAAGCATTTTTTTATCCTGACAAATGCAGAGCTGAACTGTGACTTCCTGTGGTACCTGAATATAAACTACCAGATTATATTGGAAGAAAGTGTAGGGTCTTATATATGAAACCTTCAAGAAATAAACCCTTAGTGTGATAATCAAAGCTGTCGAGGACAAAACAAGATTAAAAAACATAAGGGAAGGGCCAGTGTCATATTTTAGTGCATTTATGTTAATATTTTTAATATAGGTATATGGCATTTTCAAATCTTTCATGGCTAAATGGGTTTATGAGAAAAGTGTAAGAACAGCCCACCAGCCCAGAGGGTTCAGAATGTGGAAAAGAAGAGAAAGGTGTAAAGAAGGGTAATCTTTTTTGCCCTTCTTTCTTTCTCTCTAAAAGTAGCCTGGAGGGGCAGGGGAAAAGAGAGTACAGCTTTAACCTGTTAACCTTAGAAATAAAACTGCCAGTTATTTTCCCAGCAAACATGGGTTTACTTGTGAAGAGCAGAGAATTACAATGCAGGACAAGCAAGCTACAGCAAAACCGAAGGGAAGCCAGCAGAACAAAAGAGGAGAACCCTCCTTTATAGAGGAAAGGGGGAGGTTGGGAAGGCTCTTCAAACCAGAGTCCTTTGGAGTAAATGGCGTTTGACGCATAGTGGCTTTTTATTGGCTGAGTTATGGCAGTGTCTTATTGGCTGGGTTGTTGCCAGAAGAGGAGGAAAGCCTTTCTTCCTGCAGGGGTAGTAAAGTAGTATCTAAAGTATTACCAATTTGCAAGGCTCCTTTCTTTCTGCAGGGTTGTAAGTTCAAGCCCCATGTTGGGGGTGAAGCTTTCTTAAAAAAAAGAAAGTCTTCAAAAAAATAAATTTAAAAAAATCTTTCTTTGAAAGCATCAGTGATCAAGAGTCAGGTTTTCCACATTTCTGGGCAGGGAGAAAGGTACAGAGCAGTTGGAAACCACTTAAAGCCATATTTGAGTTAACAAGAAGGTTAGGAGAGAACACTCAGGCACTTCCCATCTAAAGACTGTATCTTCTTAATGTCATAAGTGTTGGAGATTTTCTCATAGCACTGAACCAGCATCATCTTATTGAGTACATTGTTTTTTTAAAAAGTTCAATAGAGAGCAGAATACAAAACTTAAAATAATTATACAGAACGGAAGAAGTAACAGAACTCCAAAGTATGATGGCTCTAAACTAGGACTCTAAGTCTGAAAGTAGCCAACTGAAGTATTTATTGGCACTGATTCCAATTTAGAAGAAAGGTTTTCCCTGTGGAGGCAAACATAGAGTCATATATGCCTCCTGGAAGTCTCTGCTTCAAGAGACAATGGAAGCAGAATAGTGGATACAGCCAAGAGCACACAGAGTACATTTGTAAACATAAAGTACAGGTACATACTAACACTTTGTCCAGTGGTTTAATGCATTTGAGTGATGGGAGTTCTAGAATTTCTGGTAGGGCCAGACTGTTATTTGGTCCAAACCAGAGTCTCTCTTTATCAAGCCAACAATTATTAGATTTTCAGTGTCGTTTTTCCCTCTCTAGAGTCAGTTGTTGGTTATCTCTTGTCAGTTTTTCTAAATAATCATCTGGGAGAACGTCCCTTTGGACTGTGACAGAGGTTTGTCTCTTGGTCTCCTTAAGAGCAGCATTTTTGATGGAAATACCAAAGATATTATGAGGTGGTTTTGTTTGGCCCCCAGGGAGTGAGTCAAGTCTGGTATGCCCAAGAACCTTATTAATAGAGCAGCTGGCAAAAGCATGACATCTAGTACATTTTGGACATAAGAGCTGTTTCTAATCTTATCCTCATTGTGGGTAAGGACATCTCATTGTTTCTATAATATTCCAAAGTGATGAACTGCCCCAAAGGCATACTGACTATTGGTATTAATGTCTGTGGTTTTAGTCTTGGTGAAGGGACAAGTTTGAGCAAGGGCATATATTTCGTCCTATTGGGTAGAAATAGCCAAAGGTAAAGGTGCTGCCTCAGTGATGTCAAAAAGAAGTTGTAATGGCATACCACATTCAGTATGTACCACTTACATCCTTTAAATAAGAACTCTCAGGAAGTCATGAAAAAGCTTGCCTTGGTTAGAAGAGTTTCTTACCAATTGTCGTGAGAGGCCAAAAAGTCATGTCAACAATCATATAGGATATCATCTGGATCTGAATGTAGTTCTTGTTTGAAGATCAGATGCCCTAAGTATCAAACTTGAAATTGAGCAAACTGCTATTTTATTTTCTCACTTTGGAGACTTTATTTCCCTTTAAGCCTACAAATTTTAATAGATGGGTGTTGTCTCCTGTAAAGAAGTTTGAGAAAGGAGGATAGAGAAGCAAGTCATCTACATATTTTAAAGAAAGTAGAGCCTTTCCAAAACTTTCTATCATCCAAATCAGCTTTTAAGGCTTGTGAAAAGTACGGGGGACTCTGAAACCCTAGGGATAAATATTACCATCCAGTTGTATTGCTGTTCTTCCCAAGTGAAGGCAAAAAGATACTGGCTGTTCTCATCAGTGAGCATACTAAAAATGTTCTGCATAGTTAAAATCTGAAAAATTTGCTTTCAGTAGGAATGGATATCAGTAGCATATGAAGGTTGGAAACAACAGGATACCAAGGGGAAACAGTAGTATTTACTGTTCTTAGGTCTGGGACAGACCTCTGTTTGGCCATTGGGTTTTCTTACAGATAAAATAGAGGTATTACAGGGACTAGTACAGGGGATAGTGAAGCCCTGAGCCTTGTAATCTTCTCTTAGGGGCTTGATGCCTCCAGGGCCTTCTTTACGGAGTATTGATTAATTCTGCAGAGAGGTTTTGAGGGATCTATTTGAATCTTGTTGGAGAGGTGCACTTGGGATTGTGCCAATATCAGTTGACGATTTTGCCTGTTAAGGAGGTGGTAGTTGATCCAGTAGGAGCAAATAATCAGTGTTCCTAGATGCAGCTGTAGTCAGAGATGGAGCCAATGAAAGATGTGGAAGGTCATTTAATCCCCTTGGTTGGCTCTTTTGATTACTGTTAACAAATTCTAGAATTATTTCCCCTTTGGGGAGAAGGAAATTCTGGCATGATAGTTCTGTGAGAAATCTTGGCCCAGTAAATGAATAGAGATGGAGGAACGAAGTGGGGAAAAAAGGATGCGTATCTCTCAGTAGGCCTAGACAAAAGGGAATAGGTTCAGAGATGGGAACCTGTTGAGGTTTATCAGAGATTACCTCCCCCTTTTCCCACCTCCCCCCCTTCACCTCACCTTAGCTCCTTGAGCTTTTTTAGTGCTCTGAGGTGGAGGCTGCTTTAAAGCAGTAGGATTAAGCATGGAGAATGTAGCTCTGGTGTTAATACAGACATAGATTTTTTTTTTTTTCCCAGTCTGGAAAGTGGTTTCTGTAGGTCACCGAAGAGGGAGGATTGGGATGAGCATCTGTAGCTCCTCAGGGCCTTGTGTTTGGGAATTAGATGGTTAGACAGCACCTAGAGCACTTAAGTTTGTCCCAGCTTTTTAGTAATGCCCTGGCTCTTTGCAGTAATAGCAGAAACTGGAAGGTTTTTGGTTTAGGCCTTATTCGCCCAAGTCGAAACTTGAGAATTTTACCGGTCCTTTAGGTGACCCATCTAGGACAAAAGCAAGCTGAAATGGTTTTCCATTTCATCCTGGTCCTCTTAAAAGACTCAAGGAGAGGGGTGCCGGGGTGACTTAGTTGGTTAAGCATCTGCCTTCAGCTCAGGTCATGATCCCAGGGTCTGGGATCAAGTCATGAATTGATTTGGCTTTCTGCTCAGCAGGGAGTCTGCTTCTCCCTCTGTCCTTGGCCCTGCTCATGCTCATGCTCCCTCTCTCCCCCCTCCCCAGATAAATAAAATCTTAAAAAAAAAAAAAGACTCAAGGAGAAATATCCCAGTTCGGGTCATTAATGAGTATAGAGTTAAATGCTACCTGGGTGGATTCAGCATTTAAAGGAAAACTAGTACCTTCTTTAAAAACAATTCAGAGTCAATTATAGTAGTTATGAAGAGATTCATCAGCCATTTGTGCACAAGCTTGAATTTTTGTTCCCAACAACATGCTTAGGAAAAGCTACTGTAACTGCCCAGTGGATATTCCTTGGGAGTGTTCTAGTGTCTTACCAAAAGTTAGGAGTCTGTTTCTCTGTGTGTCCTTCAGGATGTTCCTATCGGACTAGTTTCATCCAGTGTTTGGTCTGGCCTTTGCAAGTAAGCATGTGGATTAATGGATATAAATCTGAGAACTAGATTGGTAAATTTGAATAACTAGGGTAAATTCTATAGTAAGCCTGTGGGGTGGGGGAGAGGTCACCAGTCACTTCAGAAAACTCTTCATGACTTGCATAGTTCCCTTAGTACAGGAGCATAAGAAACTTGGCATTTCTATAGATCCTCGGAAGACTCGGCTTTAAAGGGGCAGGTTTTAGCAGGTTCAGGAGAAGGAGCAGGGAGTACTTCAGAAGGAAAAGGAAGTTCATCAGTGGAAAAAAAGGAAAGTGGCACCTGCCAGGTGTCTGGAAACAAAGGTAGAGGGGGAAAAAAGGTCTCTGAAGCTGTTTTGACTTCTTTCACGTATCTTGTCAGTTAATTTAGAAATAATATCTTACAAAGACGCAAACTCAAAATCCTGAAGGGATTCAGAAGCCTCAAGGTACCATCTAAAACAGGCATCCCGTTTAGGTCTTTTTGTTTTTTAGTGGCTGTGCTTTCTAATTTATTTTTGGGTAAACCAAGTTTGGGGAGATCCGAAGGTCCCCATAATGGGCGTTGAAGTTCTGAGTTACTTTTGGTTAACTCAGTCTATTTAGTTATAAATGTATATGCAGAGGGACCATAGTTTTTAAACATAGAACAGCTAGAGTCCCAGGAGGGGCCGAGTACCCTCGAAGCATTTTGATGATTGAGAGCCCATTTCTTAGACATTTTTCTCTAGGGTAAAGAGAAAAAAATGCTAAATAGCACAGTTTCAACAGGAACAGCCTGTTTCCAGAAGGCACCAGGCCAAAGGCCGATATGGTTCCAGTAGGAACAATCCAGTTCCAAATTGGAGTCATACCAAAAATGAGTGCATATCCAGCGGGCACAGTCCAATCCCAAAATGAGTCAGTTCACACCAGTCTAAACAGGAGTTAGTACAGTTATAACAGGAGCGGTCTGATTTTGTAAAGGACTCAATAAGTACTCTCAGATTAAAAAAAGAAACACACACACACACACACAAACAAACAAGGCCTTAAGACAGATCCCAAATAAAGCCTGGAGAGCTCTCAGAAAGAGAGTGGAGCTTGAATCCCAGGGAAAACTTACCCCCCAGCCCAAGGATTGTCAAGAAAGAAGGGAGCCCAGGTGGCTCTGTGGTTAATCCGCACCTGTTTGCTCACCAGCCTTGGAATTGTTGGGAGTTTTCTCTGTGTTCCACTTCTGATCACCAAGTAATGTTAACCTTAAACATAAATCTGCCAGTTATTTTACCAGCGAATATAGGTCTACTCAGATGTAGCAGAGAATTATAGCGAGGGACAAGCAACCTAGGGCAAAACCGTAGGGAAGTCTGCAGAACAGAGAGGAACAATGTTTTCTAGAAGAAAAAGAGGAAGTTGAAAAGGCTGTTAAAATAAGTCCACTGGAGTAAACTGGGAGTTGGAAGAATAGTGGCTTCTCATTGGCCGAGCTGTTGTCAGGGCAACCTTTCTTCCCCTGGCGGGAGAGTAAAGTAGTAGTTAAGGGTAGTATCAGCTTGAAAGGCAGCTTTCTTCCTGTTGAATCTGCAGTTGGGCCTGACAGCTATTCTGCTGCCCCCGACTCCAGACTAAATGACATTTACTTTTATTAATTTTCAGAAACCAGCAATATCAAGATGACATTCTTGATTCTTGTAGCCTTCCAATTATATATATTGTACTGCACTTGCCTAAATTATGTACTCTAAATAGCCTCTGCCCCAGATACAGTGCCACTGTAACATACAAAATTCTTTTGATTTACTCACTTTTCTGTGGAAAAAAGCAAATATTTGACAGGAAGTAATTTAGGAGTAATCAGTTCCTATGTTCTTCTAAAGCCAGTGTGCTTTCCAGCCCTCTCTGTAATGGCTTGCTCTCTGGAGGTCTTCCTTTGTGTCAACACTGGCAACATCTTGTTCTTCAGTGCCTTATTGATTACAACATGCATCTCTCTTTTTTTTTTTTTTTAATTTATTTATTTGACAGACAGAGATCACGAGTAGGCAGAGAGGCAGGCAGAGAGAGAGGAAGGAAAGCCGGCTCCCCGCTGAGCAGAGAGCCCGAGACCATGACTTGAGCCGAAGGCAGAGGCTCTAACCCACTGAGCCACCCAGGCACCCCACAACATGCATCTCTTGATTGGTATCACTGCCCCAGTTCATTTAACACATAATGAATATCTTCCATGTTAAAGGCTTTTTTTTCCTACTCCCTTTCATGTCCACCTTATATGTGTCTATGAACTGATAACCCTGCAAACCTTCCCTACTTGGGCTTTTAACTGGTTCCAGGCTACTGAGTGTATGTATGTGTATACACGTGTATAAAGATGTGTACAAAACCCACATGTAGAAATAAACATTTTTCTCATATTTATCTATCTATACAATGTAAATATTTTTGTCCTGGTATCTCCCCTGGATTCCTTCCTACTTCCCTAGCCTATTCTCTGCAGAAAAACCTTCCATTCTGCTCTGCTCCTTTCCTCTGAACTATAACTGTGCCTTGGGATATGAGAGGGGAGTGTGGTATTCATATACCTTTGAATGACAACAGAATCCTCCTCTACATTATTTTTGATTGAGTGCATCGATTCTGGAGGTATGCATGGGCATCTGTGAGGGAGGAGAGAAATACCTGTTTATCCAGCCTGACCAGTTACATTAGGGCTGGAGATCAAGGGACTGACAGCTAGAGCACCCCTGAATCCAACCAGATCCCATTAGTATTTATTTTCTACTGCTCCCTGGAGCGTAGCAACTGCCTTCTTATTTGCGTGTTCGTGTGTTGTGTCACTTGGACTAGTTTCTGAGCCACCTGTGGAGCCAGGTGGGTTCAGTCAGTTCTTAATAGTGCCTGTGATGACCTGGGCACAGCAGATGCTAAGTCTCAAACACAATTTAATGATGTTTATTGTTTGCAGTAAAGTAGGAAAATATTCTATAGTCATGACTATTGATTGAATACCGATACTGCTGAGTATTTTTTGTGTGTTTCATGTAATCTTCACTGCCCTCAATAAGGTAGATAATTATTTTTCTAGGAAACTGAGGTACAGATGTTAAATATTGAGATATTTTAGAAAAATGTTTAATGAGAAGTAAAATGTGGGATCATGGTTAAGCTTTAGTTATTAAAATGATTTTGTTAATCAGTTTCACAGTTCTTTCAAAGGTGGAGGTGTTATTAGAGATTTGGGGGTTTCCCCATGCCCACTTAATCTAATCCTCTGCTGTACTGAGTTTATGTCCTCTCCATTTCTTTTTTGGAATCCTTGAGCCTACCTAAAGAAGAATCAGGAGATTAGGGTGGATATAGGTTTGGATTGTGTTGGATATTCTAAGGGGAAGAGCAGCTGATTGGAGTTCAGAAAACCTGTCTTAGGGCAGTACCACCAATGTCCACAGCTCCAGTGGCCACTGCTTTACCATCACTCCTAGACATGGAAATCTGGGTGCTTGCTGGCAGGGAGGGGAGACCATTGGTAGCACCTACCTGTAATAGGATGAACAAGATTTTTTTTTTTTTTTAAATTGTGGGACCGAATGTTGCTTATGAAATTATGACCAGTTAGAAACTGAATTAATTTGTTTTTATGCTAAGCTTTTTTGTAGGAATTAAGTATCAAAGTCTTTAATATAGATATCAGCTACCGTAGCTCACACCGGCATATATACCTTATGTTTCTCTGGAGCAGAAAAATAATGGTGCACATGCTGGCTATTTTTAAGCATACCTCTAAGCTGATAAATCACTGAATGGCACACCCTTAGAGGCTTAGTAAGAAGATCTGGAAGATAATGTTTCTGTAGCTAAGGAGAATGGTGGTAGCATTCATCCACCGGAAATAAGGCCCAGCTCCAATGATAAAGGAGTGGACGTTGCTATATCCTCAGAGTAGAAATTGCTATTTCTCAATTGAAGAGTAATAAATTGGGGAATGCATATAATTGGAACAGTGCTTGGGTGTGCACTGACTACAAAAGAATGCGGAGAGAGAGAGCATGGCAGGAAGAGTCCCATGGCTGAGTGAGTACAGAAGGTTTTTGAAGCCAGTCATGGGAAGCTAATACACGTTGCCACTTCTGGAGGCTTAAAAGGCAGCTGTACGGAAGCCAGTGCTAAGACAATGATTTGGCAGTAGTGTGACTGTCTTAACAGGGAATTCTGAGACTGGGAAACCAATCAGAGAAGTGCCCAAAGCCTAGACTAAGTCTCTGCAGAGATTTAGGAGGGCAAAAAAGGCAGATATTTTCTAGCACTGAGATTCAGATGACGTGTGGCTCAGAGCCAAAATTCTTTCACTTATCATCAGTTCACTTTAATCTTCTAGAATGTATAACTCTATTCTAAAATTTCTGAAATTGTGTGTGATTGTGTATACAACATAGGGCAGAAACACTAGCTGGGAAAATGAGCTTTTCTGCAAACCTTGGTTTGAGTACTAGCTTCTGTGTTATTGTTAAGAATATGCCTCTAACATATCCATCTCAATGTAACTAACTCCCATCAAAAAACTGCTTTTTTCATTTTATGATTCCATGCCTCTCATTACAGCTATAGGGGTCCAGTTCCATGGTACACCATAAATCTTGACTTACCGCCCTACAAAAGATGGCATGAATTGATGGTTGACAAGGCACCAGCGGTATGCTGATTGTTAAATCTTCTATTTCTGACATTACTGAATATATTGCATTTTTAAAAGAGCATTTCATGAAATTACACACCAAGTATTTTAAGGATATAATTTTGATATTTTTCTCCTGTTAACAATAATAGAAGAAATGATGCCATTTTTCTATAGCTTCCTGATCTTTTTACTCACCTTTGCCTTTGTTTCTATCATCTGCCTTTTTCTAATTAATTAATAAAATGGCCTGTTAAAGATACATTGTGTGCATAGATTAGATGAAAATATTTTCAAATAGCACTCTCTCTATATATGGATAAATCAAAAGGTCTTTGTTTTCATATTACCAATATTAATCTTAAATAGTCAACATTTTTTATGTCTCTTGTTATTTAAACAATTTATTTATTTTTCAGCTAAGAATTATAGTGAATTCCCTGAAGGATCTAGTAAATGCATTTGTGCCAAGTGGAAAAATTATGCAGATAGTGGATCAAAAGTTGGTAAGAAATATTATTTCCCACAATAAATTTTAAACATACACATTTCCACATATACACACAGAGTTCAGAAAAGGCTCTGGTATTTATTTAAAGGCATAAATTGACAACTTCTTCTAAGGAGCTTAGACAAGTTTTCATTTATTCTAGACAACTATCAAAATTTAGAGAGACTTAAAATTCTGGGGTTTGGTA
The DNA here is from genome assembly GCF_963455335.1 of Martes martes. Taxonomy (NCBI): domain Eukaryota; kingdom Metazoa; phylum Chordata; class Mammalia; order Carnivora; family Mustelidae; genus Martes; species Martes martes. The sequence goes on along the minus strand of NC_137889.1, from coordinate 23,918,867 downwards.
ATGTATGAATAATAGGACACAAAATAGCATGACAAATTTTGGCAATTAACTGCCCCTTAATTTTAAGTATGGACTACTTATACAATAGTGGACACATAAGTGTTTATCTGGGAGCATGGTATGTCCTTCCCCTTAGACATACAGTTGACCCTTGAACAGCACAGGTTTAAATTGGGAAGGTCCACCCATACATGGATTAATTTTCTTATAAATACAGCAAAGTACTGTAAATGTATTTTCTGTTCCTTGTGATTTTTTTAAGATTTTCTTTTCTCTAGCTTTTTAAAATGTAAGAATACAGTTTAAAATACATATATAACATAGAAAATGTGTGTTAATTAACTGTTGATATTATCAGTAAGGTTTCTGGTCAGCAGTAAACTATTAGTGGTTTTGGGAGAGTCAAACATTATACAGGGACTTTCAGCTATACAAGAGGTGCGCACTCCTAACCCCACTCATTGTTAATTGTACTTACATTTGCAAGTTCACTATTGAAAATTTGGGTTTTTGGGGGGGTTTTTGTTTTTCTTTTGTTTTATTGTTGTTTTATTTGAAGTGCTTTGCCTCTATATCTCAGGACACCCAGAGATTTTTCTACATATGACCAAATGACGTATTCAGCCTGGCTCTGCTCTTTATGGAGGCCCTCAGTAGCTGTGACCATTGAAACTCACTTGGGTTGAGTGTTTCTTCTAGCAGTATATTTGCAAAATCAGCTCATTTTCCTCTTGGTCATGCAGGAAGACTCCATTTCTTCAGCCTCTTTTTAATATAGGTGGGACCAGTGGAAAATCTAGGGCCTGGCCCTTAGAGCTCCTGAGAGATCCTTATCACCCTGTTTTGGTCCTTGCTTTGGGACCCTGTATGTTCTGCAAGGTACAAAGGATTGGGAAGACCACCAAGGGCCTAGGACAAATGTTTCAGCACTTAGGACATTTGGGGTTGGATAATATTTTGTTGTGGGGACTGTCTGTGCATTGTTGGGTGTTTAGCAGCATCTCTAGCCTCTACCCACAGGGTGTACCACTTCATTTTCGAAAACCAAAAATGCCTCTAGGTATCACCAGATCTGCCCTAGAGGATAAAACCACCCCTAGTTAAGCATCATGGAGTCCTAGAGACTGGATGCTCTACGCATATCATCCCTGAGACACTTGCACCTGCCAGCTGCCAACTCTGTTCTTCCACATGTTCATGCTTTCAGAGTCTTTGATTAAGCGACCCCTTCATGTTTATACTAACCAGACCTCCCCCACATACAAAGGTTTGCAGGAACAACAGACAGGAGGCCCTCCCATCCCCCTCCTCTGCATGCCAGCAGGATGGTAAATGTCCAGGATTGCATTCAGACAACATTGGGTTCTTTTCCCTTAATCATTGGGTTTTTAAGGCTGGATCAGTCCCGTAATAACTATATCCTTTGACACATTTCTTAAGCTGTGAAATGTCAGGTTTCTCATCAGGGAGAACACACTAATAATAATACGTATTTTATATGGTCACTGTGAGAATTAAGTGAAATACTGTATGTAAAGCACAGTGCCTGAATATGATTAAGTGGTTAATATATGTTCAGTAAGTCACCTTTGTTTGTTACATTGGCAGGAATATTCCACTTGTGTAATACTTTGAATTCCTAAAGAGTAGAAGTAAAGATGCTTAGATCCAATGATATAAACACCAAGTTGGTGACAAATGAGACTTGCAGATTTTAAGCACTTTATTTTATTAGCAAGAGGCTGTGAGCTTAAATTGTAATCTCACTTTTAGTGGAAAGTTGCATTTGAGAATAAAAATATGTGTCCTCTGGGATTTTGCTCCTGTGTCCTTTGTTTGCTAACAAACTGTGATAATGCATCTAGCCTGGGAAGCCCATTAACCAAGACAGAAGGTTTTGTGAATGAATAGAAGACAGATTTACCTTTATGAGTGTGGATAGGAAGTGTAGTAATGAGGATGCATTGCCAAGGTGAGAGGGTGAGTTTGGGTGGGGATAAGAGGTACTCATTGTGAAGTATTTGTGGGCCATGTTAGTCATCCAAATGCAGTTATTCCAGTTATCTCTCTTTTTTTTTTTGGAGAACAGGGTAAAATACAAGGCAGGAAAAAACAGTCATACATCTTGGCAAATACCTGAGAACAGTTGAGTTTAAGGGAATAAAAGCGAGAGTTAAAGAACAAGGGGCCCAATATTGAGTCTAGAAAGAGTCTCTTAGAAATATAGGATATAAAAGTGCTTTATAGGGGCGCCTGGGTGGCTCAGTGGGTTAAAGCCTCTGCCTTCGGCTCAAGTCATGATCCCAGGGTCCTGGGATTGAGCCCCACATCAGGCCCTCTGCTCAGCAGAGCCTGCTTCCTCATCTCTCTCTGCCTGCCTCTCTGCCTACTTGTGATCTCTGTCTGTCAGATACATAAATAAAATCTTTAAAAAAAAAAAAGTGCTTTATAATGACTTTTATTACTTCCCATGGAAGGAGCATCTAGAACATATTATATGTAAAAGAACAAAATCTCAAAGCAACCCTTTAGGTCAAATGATTGATAATTTATTTGTTTTCCAGCCTGGCCTACTTGGCAACTTTCCTGGTCCTTTTGAGGAGGAAATGAAGGGGATCGCAGCTGTTACTGAGATACCTTTAGGTAAAGTTCACTTTGCAGCTTTTATAAGATTTAATAAAGCACTTTAAAATTTTTCTATTGAGGTATGGTCTACATATGGTAAAGTGCATAGATCTTAAGTATACAGTTCAGTAGAGCTTTTAAAATGCATGAATTCATGTAATCACAACTCAGGTCAAGACAAGGAAATTCTAGCAATCCAGAATGCTCCATCACACTATCTCACAGATAGTACCGAATCCCCAAGTCAACCGCTTATTCTGACTTCACCATACATGAGTTCTGCCTTCTTGAACCTCCGTACAGAGTGCGAACTGTTGTGTCAGGTTTCTTATACTTATCTACAATACTGAAATCTATCTATCTATCTAGAGTACCTATCTAGAGGTTGTGTGCTACTGAATAAGATGTTTGGGTGGTTTCTAGACTTTGGATATCAAGAATAAAACAGTTATGAATATTCTTGTATCTGTCTTTGATGGACATGTTCACTCATTTCTTTTGGATATATATTGGGTTATAGGGTAGCTGTGTTTGAGCCTTGTAGATTCTGCCAAGCAGTTTTCCAAAGTAATTGTATCCACTGACAATCAGTAAAGAGTTTTACTTTGCTCTCCTTAATACGTGTCTACCTGGTAGCATCAGTGTTTTCATTTGAGCCACTTGGTTGAGTGTGTGGAATCCCATTATTGTGTCATTTGCTTTTTCTTGATGACTATAAGATTGTACAACTATTGACCTTTTCTTTCAGTGGTTAGTGTTTTGGTTGTTTTGCTTATTTAGAAAAATGATTAAAAAAGATAGTCTGTCTCTCTTTCCTTCCTTCCTCCTAAAGGTGAAATCTTTGTTACAGTCTTCTGCCCATTTTCATTGGTTTTAAAACATTCTTTTTTTTCTAAGTTTTTCTTTTAATTCCACTTAGTTAACATAGTATTATATAGTTTCAGTTGTATGATGTAGTGATTCAGCAGATCCATACATACGTCACCTGGTGTTCATCACAAGTGCACTCCATAAATCACCCACCTCCCCTTTGGTAACTATACGTTTGTTCGTTAAGAGTCTGTTTTTTGATTTGTCCCTCTTTCTGTTTTCCCCTTTGTTCATTTGTTTTGTTTCTTAAATTCCACATATGAGTGAAATCGTATGGTATTTTTCTTTCTTTGACTGACTTATTTCACTTGGCATTATACACTCCAGCTCTATCCATGTTGTTGCAAATGGCAAGATTTCATTCTTTTTTATGGCTGATTAATGTTACATTGTGTATATACTTGTATATCGATACACACACACACACACACACACACACTCCATAGCTTCTTATCCATTCATCATTCAGTGGACACTTCGGCTTCTTCCATAATTTGGTTATTGTAAATAATGCTGCTGTAAACATAGGAATGCATGTATCCCTTTGATTCAGTGTGTTTGTATTCTTTCGCTACATGCCCAATAGTGTGATTGCTAGATTGTGGGGTAGTTCTTTTTTTTTTTTTTTTTTTAAAGACTTTATTTACTTATTGGACAGACAGAGATCACAAGTGGGCAGAGACAAGCAGAGAGAGAGAGAGAGAGAGAGAGAGAGAGAGAGAGAAGCAGGCTCCCTGCTGAGCAGAGAGCCCCATGCAGGGCTTGATTCCAGGACCCTGAGATCTTGACCTGAGCCAAAGGCAGAGGCTTAATCCACTGAGCCATCCAGGCACCCCCGGTAGTTCTCTTTTTAACTTTGTGAGGAACCTCCGTACTGTTTTCCCACAGTGGCCGTACCAGTTTGCATTCCCACCAGCAGTGCACTTTTTCTCCACATCCTCACCAACACCTGTTGTTTCTTGTGTTGTTGATTTTAGGCATTGTGACAGGTGTGAGGTGATAGCTCATTATAGTTTTGATTTGCATTTCCCTGATGGTAAGTGATAATAACCTCTTTTCATGTGTCTGCTGGCTATCTATGTCTTCTTTGGAGAAATGTCTGTTTATGTCTTCTGCCCATTTTGTAATTGGATTGTTTGTTTTTTGGGTGTTGAGTTATATAAGTTCTTTATCTGTTCTGGATACTAACAGTTTATTGGATATGTCATTTGCAGATATCTTCTCCCATTCTGTAGGTTGCCTTTTAGTATTGTTGATTGTTTCCTTTGCTGTGCAGAAGCTTTTTATCTTGAAGTCCCAATAGTTTGTTTTTGCTTTTGTTTCCCGTGCCTCAGGAGACATATGTAGGAAAATGTTCCTATGGCCAGTGTCAGAAATTACTGCCTATGCTTTCTTCTAGGGTTTTTAATGGTTTCATGTCTCACATTTAGGTCTTTAATCTATTTTGAATTTATTTGCATATGTGTTACAAGGAGGTGGTCCAGTTTCATTCTTCTGCATGTTGGTATCCAGTTTTCCCAACACTGTTTGTTGAAGAGATTGTCTTGTTCCCATTGGATATTCTTTCCTGTTTTGTCAAAGATTAATTGACCATATAATTTATAATTATGGGTTTATTTGTGGGCTTTCTATTCTGTTCCATTGATCTATGTGTCTATTTTTGTTCCAGTACTATATTGGTTTTTTAAATTTTTTTAAATTTAAATTAATTCATATATAATGTATTATTTGTCTCAGAGGTAGAGTTCAGTGATTCATCAGTCTCCTATAACATCCAGTGCTCATTACATCATGTACCCTCCTCAGTTTCCATCACCCAGTTACACCATCCCTCTACCCTCCCCCAGCAACCCTCAGTTTGTCTCCTAAGGTTAAGAGTCTCTTATGGTTTGTCTCCCTCTCTAGTTTTGTCTTGTTTCATTTTTTTTCCCCTCTTACTGTTTTGATCACTCCAGCTTTGTATTATAACTTGAAGTCCAGAATGGTGATGCCTCCAGCTTTGCTTTTCTTTTTCAAGTTGCTTTGGCGATTCAGGGTGTTTTGCGGTTCCATACAAATTTTAAGATTGTTTGTTCTAGTTCTGTGAAAAATCCTATTGGTATTTTGATGGAGATGGCATTGAATGTGTAGGTTACTTTGGGTAGTGGATGGTTTTAAGGAATTCTTTATATATTCTGGCTACAAGTCAGATTATATGCATTCTGAGTATCTTCTCTGTGGCTTCAAGTCTGTGGCTTGCATTTTTACTCCCTTACTGGTGTCTTTTAGTACGTAGAAATCCTTAATTTTAATGAATTCCAATTTAATTTAATGAGAAAGACTTTTCCTGCCACCTCCATTTTATTTTTAAGCTACCATAGTGATAGAGTTATTTTAAGTAGCCAGTAGTAGCTTTTTTGTTTGTTTGTTTGTTTTAACAAGAGAGATGATTCAGAATTTCTGAAAATCAAAAGTAGTTATCAACAAAGGTGGCTGTTTTTTTTTATTGTTTTTTGCCTCTTTAAAAAAATGATGTAAGGGTGGCTGGGCGAACTCAGTCAGTTAAGCATCTGATTTTGGCTTGAGTCATGATCTCAGGGTCCTGGGATCAAGCTCTCTGTTGGGCTCCCTGCTCAGCAGAGAATCTGCTTGTCCCTCTCCCTCATGCTCCATCTTTCAAATAAATAAATAGCATATGTTTTAAATGATGTAAAAAGATGGTCAGCATATTGGGAATATATTCTTATAGCCTATATGAAAAACAAGTCTTTAATTTCTTTATTATGTAAAAAACCCCCAAAATAGGGGCACCTTAGTGGCTCAGTGGGTTAAGCCTCTGCCTTCAGCTCGGGTCATGATCTCAGGGTCCTGGGATCGAGCCCCGCATCGGGCTCTCTGCTCACCGGGGAGCCTGCTTCCCCCTCCTCTCTCTGCCTGCCTCTCTGCCTACTTGTGATCTCTCTCTCTCTCTCTCTCTCTCTGTGTCAAATAAATAAATAAAATCTAAAAAAAAAAAAAAAAATTAAAAAAACCCAGAAAATAAAAACCACATATAAATATCTTGAGAGAAAAACAAATTAAAAAGATTAACACGGGGTGCCTGGGTGGCTCACTGGGTTAAAGCCTCTACCTACCTTCGGCTCGGGTCATGATCCCAGGTCCTGGGATGGAGCCCCACATTGGGCTCTCTGCTCAGTGGGGAGCCTGCTTCCTCTTCTCTCTCTCTCTCTCTCTCTCTCTCTGCCTGCCTCTCTGCCTACTTGTGATCACTGAATGTCAAATAAATAAATAAAATCTTTAAAAAAGAAAAAAAGATTAACACATTTATAATAAAATAAGAACAGAATCTTATCAAAATGGAAGTAAAATAAACATTAGATTAGGATCGGGAAAACATGTTAAGCTTAACATGTTAACATGACTATGATAGAGATAGTGTGCTGTATATCTCTATTAAAATAAATTTTTTTGTTTGCATTTGGTTGATACAGAGTTAAGTTTTGGGTATACAACATAGTGTTTTAGCACATCACTCTGTAGTGTACTATGCTCACCAAAAGTGTAGATAGAACACTATTATAGTGCCATTGGCTGTATTCCCTATAAGCTGTGCCTTTTATTCCCAGGGTGTATGCCTGTTACTTAAATGCTTATTGGTATTATTATACAGTTTTGGAAAAATACTCAAAAATTAAAATGTTTTAAAATGGATTTTCTTGGTAACTCTGCACTAATTTTATTAATAGTTCCTGGATCTCCTTTTTTACCTCAGAAATATTTGTCACCTCTAAAAATGTGAGCAAAATACATGTTCAGTATATAATAGAGAGCCAGATGTATTAAGTTAACGTATTTTAGGGGCACCTGGGTGGCTCAGTTAAGTGTCACTCATGATTTTGGTTCAGGTCATGATCTCATGGGTCAGCTCACGTGGTGATCTCATGGGTTGTGGGATCAAGCCCTGCCTGAGGCTCAATGCTCCTTGGAGAGTCTGCTTCTCTCCCTATAACCCCTCCATTCGCACACATGATCTCTCTCTCTCTCACATAAATAAATATTTTTTAAAAAGTTGTCATATGTTAGCACATATGACAAATTAAAATGAAGCACATTAATGAAAAATTTGGACATTATGTTACAGTACAATTCTAGTGCCTGGGTATTCAACTTGCCCAAATAGCTGACCCTTTGGGGGCTTGTTTTGTGTCTGTAGAGTACAGGCTGGTGAGATACTTCCACCTAACCAACTGTGTAGGTGTGGTCAGACTGTCTGCAGACTCATATGCCATAGCAAAAATGCACACATGATGACTGTTAAACCTTTTCTTAAAAAAGAATTTTCTAACAATGTCATAGCTCTGTATATTGACCAAGAAATGTCCTATCTTTTCTCATAGGAGAGATTATTTCATTCAATGTGTTCTACGAATTTTTTACCATTTGCACTTCAATAATAACGGAAGACAAAGAAGGTAAATGTGTGCTGAGGGAGGGTGGGCAGTGCAAAGTACAAAGTAGAAGAAAAATCTAAATAAATAGAATTAGAACTTGTAATATGCAGGCTTACTCTTCAGATTCTTTGCATGTAGCATATAGTTTGAAGATCTTAGCAAATTTTTAAAAGGAGACTACCGTAATGGCTATTAAAGTTTAATTCAGGGATGCAAAACACTTGGAAGAAGTGTTTCAGGACTATAAACATTCTTATCCTTTCAGCTAGTCTACCTTATACTGTTCTTCATGATTTAGTATAAGTATTCACGGGGTAATCGATTATCTTTATATGCATAATGATAGCCTTTCGTTAAAGCCCAGGACAAATCTTGTCCTATCATCTCCCAGCCAAGGGACCTGTGTAGACCAGTTTCACTTCCCCATGGTTTTTTGTTTTTTGTTTTTTGTTTTCTGGCAGTCCCCAGAATGCAGGCACAGGATGATATATCCTGATTTACTGTTAATTTTTACCTCTCCTCTCAGAAGAAAGTCTGCCTGTACCTCCCCTTTGAAGTGTTGAGCTGTAGGTAACAGTTGCTGAAGGGAAGTATGTTGGCAGGTCACATTAGGTGAGGCTAAGATAGCTATGTCCAGGTACCTGTCAGTGGACCAAAGGAGCACTGATTCTTTTCCCTTATTATAATTTTACCTGGAACCCTGTGTTCTCGGATAATTGGGAGGGGATCTGGCCATTGTGACAGGCACAACAGTTTGATCTTATTAAGGCTATGATATTAGGATGTTGCTTAATTCTTACTGTTGAACAGTTGTGAATATCAGTAAATCAGAATTAACTGTCCAGCTTTGAGTTAGAATCCATTATACTATCATAATGCATCCATTATAAGCTTCATGTTTCTCCTTACTTCAAATTAGGTCATTTACTACATGGACGAAACATGGACTTTGGAGTGTTTCTTGGGTAAGTAAAGAACATGGTGAGTGTCAGTCCTTAGGAAGAGTATGTTGTATTACGTTGATGAAAAGTAAATATCACGTCCTGCCCCAAATATGACCAGAAGTGAAGAGATTCCTAGTTTTGAGACAAAGATGGGGACACTATTTGGGAGCCTGTAATGGAGTTGAACCTAGTAAACAGAAATCCAGAGCATGATTAAAGGCCCCAGTTGCATATTGGGCTTATTGCTTAGAAGGGAAGAACAGCATTCTTTTTTACATCTTTTTAACATTCCTGGAAAAATATAACAGGGCTTTGTAATTAGAGACTTACATTTGAATCTGGGGTTTGCTCTTTAGTAGGCTGTGTTGTATTGAGTTATTTAGCTTCTCTGAGCCTCTAGTTTTATCACATGGAAAATGGGTAAAACCACTCATGTTGCAAAGTTCTTGTGAAGCTTGGTCATTAATGGATTAGGGAGATAAAGCACCTGATATAATGCCTGGCCGTGATCATTATATATTCATTATTATCATCATTGTTTTTTGTGTTTTTTTAAAAGATTGATTATTTATTTATTTATTTATTTATTTGACAGACAGAGATCACAAGTATGCAGAGAGGAAGGGAAGCAGGCTCCCCGCTGAGCAGAGAGCCTGACTCTGGGCTGGATCCCAGGACCCTGGGATCATGACCCGAGCCGCAGGCAGAGGCTTAACACACTGAGCCACCCAGACACCCCATCATCATTGTTTTTAAATGTCACTGTAATTTGTCTTTTGTAGGTGGAATATAAACAATAATACCTGGGTCGTAACTGAGCAACTCAAACCTTTGACAGTGAACTTGGACTTCCAAAGAAACAATAAAACTGTCTTCAAGGCTTCAAGCTTTGCTGGCTATGTGGGCATGTTAACAGGATTCAAACCAGTAAGGAGTCTACTGTTACATAATTTTACAGGTAGCTCTGTGTCCTGCTTTTACTGCCTGTGAAGGGTGGGGTCTAAGGACCTAAAAAGAATATGAAGCCTCAGTTCATCCCTTTGCACTTCTTGTCACCATCATAGGTTTGAGCTCACATGGTAGAGAAGAGTAGAAAGGGAACAAAGGTTTGTTTCTGAACCTCTTCTGAGGAAAAAGCATGTGGCTGGTTGTGGAGGACTGGGAATATAATATAAGTCTGGCATCTGGCCTTTAGTCTGCCACTCAGACAAGTTAGGCATCTATTCTCTACAGTTCATTTTCCTTCTCAGACAAGTGTGGCCAATAACATTCTACCTGCTCATTTCACACACTACACATGAAGACGCTTTGAACTTCTAAAAGCTGTTAATAGAATGTGATAGTATAGTTTTGACTGAGCTTTAAATCCCCACTTTCCACTTCCCACCCCCTGCATTCCAGGATTTGGCATGCAAGAGGGCCTTAAAAACAGGATGGTTGAGGTTTCTGACCTCATTGCTTTGTCTTGTTTTCAGGGACTGCTTAGTCTTACATTAAATGAACGTTTCAGTATAAATGGCGGTTATATGGGTGAGTAGAGTTTTTAAATGGGAATTTTATATATGTTTTAAGAGGAAGACCAGACTGTGTCTTCTGGTTCATAGTCTAACCTGATTGCAGACCTGTGACACTGTGTGTGTTTGATTTCTTCCAGGTGTCATAGAATGGATTTTGGGAAAGAAAGATGCTATGTGGATAGGGTTTATCACTAGATCAGTTCTGGAAAACAGTACAAGGTAATCTGTTTGATTGCTTTATTCATTTTAAAATTTTATTTTTTGTTGGAGATAAAAGTGACATTAAATATTATCTTAGTTTTGGGTATACAACAAAATGTTATATTGTGAAATTATCACCACAGTAAGTCTAGCTAATATCCATCACCACATATAGTTACAGAAACTGTTTACTTTGTGTTGAGAACTTTTAAGATTTACCCTCTTAGCAACTGTCAAATGTACAGTATAGTATTGTTAACTATTGTTACCTTGCTATACATTTTATCTTTAGGAATTACTTATTTTAGAACTGGAAGTTTGATCCCCTTCACCCATTTCTCCCACCCCCCATTCCCCACCTCTAGCAACCACCACTCTGTTCTCTGTATTTATAAGTTTAATTTTCTTAGATTCTGCACGTAAGTGATATATAATAAGTTATCTGTCTTGCTCTGACTTATCTCACTGAGCATAATTCCTTTATGGTCCATCCATATTGTCACAAATGGCAAGATTTCCTTCTTTTTTTTACACCTGAGTAATATTCATGTGTGTGTGTGTGTGTGTGTGTGTACATGTACACACACATATACCATATCTTCTTTATCCATTCATCTATCTATGGTCACTTGGGTTGTTTCCATATCTTGGCTGTTGTTGCTCAGGCTACAGTCAACACGGTGCTGCAGGTATCTTTTAAAGTTAGTGTTTTTGTTTCCTTTGGATATATTACCAGAAGTGGAATTGCTGGATCATATGGTACTTTTTTATTTTTTGAGGAACCTCCATACTGTTTTCCATAGAGGCTGCACCAGTTTACATTCCCACCAACAGTGTACAAGTGTTCCCTTTCTCTAGATCCTCTCCAACTCTTCTTATCTTTTTTGATAGCTATTCCAGCAGATAAGAGGTGATAATTCATTGTGGTTTTGATTTGCATTCTCCTGGTGATTAGTGATGCTGAGCACATTTTCATGTACTTGTTGGCCACCTGAATATCATCTTAGGCAAAATGCCTAGTCAGATCCTCTATCCATTTTTTATAACAGATTTTTTTTTTTTTGCTACTGAGTTGTCTGAGTGTGATATTATGATTTTTTTTTACAATATATATTTGGTTTTTGTTTCCATTAACTCCCAAAAGCCTTATAATTTACTAAGTGTTGAGAATGATAAATGTGTCTTTTGTTATGGTAATGAGGCCAGTTATTTAATCAGTCATGCTGATGTAATGAAGCTTCCATAAAAGCCAAAAAGGAAAGGGTTTGAAGAGCTGTGTAGGTGAACACATAATCTGGGGAGAGAGGCATGCTTTGAATGGAAACTCTATGTCCTCACATACCTTGCCCTATGCAGCTCTTTATATGGCTGTTGCTTCATATCCTTTATCATAATCTTTAATAAACTGGTAAACATGTTTCCTTGAGTACTCTGAGCCGCTTCAGGAAATTCACTGAAACTAAAGGGGAGCTTGTTGCAGCCTCCAGTCTCAACCAGTCAGCTAGAAGCACGGGTAATTAGAACTGGCACAATGGGGCTTAGAACTGGCCTCTGAAGTGGGGGATGGGATGTAATCTTGTTTGTAAGTCTGAATCCTTAACGGGTGGAATACAGTGCTATCTCAGGGTAGATAGTGTCAGAATTGAGTTGTTCTCGGACTCCTGCAGGGTTGGATGTGGCAAGCCCCCTCCCACCCTCCAATGTTAAAGTTGGGTCCAAGAATCATAAAAGAACTAATTCTTAATATATTTTGTTATTAACTCTTTATCAGATATAAGATTTGCATGTACTTTCTTCCTTTCACTGGATTGTGTTTTCATTTTGTTGATGGTTTTCTTGCTATGCAGAAGCTTTTTAGTTTGATATACTTCCACTTGTTTTTGTTGCCTTTTTGCTTTTGGTATCAAATTCAAAAACTCATCACCAAGACTAATGTCAAGGACTTTATACCTTATATTTGCTTCTAGGAGTTTTATGGCTTTAGGTCTTATGTCCAGATCTTTAATTCATTTCGAGTTGAGTTTGTGTAAGACAGTGGATTAGTTTCATTCTTTTGCATGTTACTGCCCTTTCCCAATTGTATATTCTTGGCTCTGTTGTAAATTCGTTAACCATATATAAATGGGTTTGTTTCTGGGCTGTCTGTGTGTGTTATTATGCCAATATCATACTGTCTTGATTTCTAACTATTGTTTTGTAATATACTTTGAAATCAGGAAATGTAATGCCTCCAGCTTTGTTCTTCTTAGGATTGCTTTGGCTATTTGGGACTTTTTGTGGTTCCATTCAAATTTTAGGATTGTTTTTTCTATTTCTGTGAAAAGTGCTGCTGGAATTTGCACTGAATCTGTAGATTGCTTTGGGTGATATGGACATTTTAACAATATTAATTCTTCCAATTCATGAACACATTTATTTGTGTCTTCTTCCATTTCTCTTATCAGTGTCTTATAGTGTTCAGCGTACACGTCTTTCACCTCCTTGGTTAAATTTATTCTGAGGTACTTTATTCTTTCTAATGCAGTTGTAAATTTCTCTTTCTGGTAGTTCATTATTAGTGTGTAGAAAAGCAGCTGAATTTTGTATATAGATTTGTGTCCTGAAACTTTACTGCATTTATTTATCCTCACAGTTTTTCAGTAGAGTCTTTAGGGTTTTCTATATAGAGTATCATGTCATCTGCTATTAGTGACAATTTTACCTCTTCCTTTCTGATTTTGATGCTGTTTCTTTTTCTTGCCTAATTGCTCTGGCTTATATTGAATAAAAATGGTGAGAGTAGACATCTTCGTCCTGTTCCTAATACTAGAGGAAAAGCTTTCAGCTTTTCACCATTCATTGACTACAATGTTAGTTAGGGCTTGTCCTATGTGGCCTTTATTATGTTAAGATATGTTCCCTCTATACCCACTTTGTTGACAGTTTTTATCATGAAAGGATGTTGAATTCTGTCAAATGCTTTTTCTGAATCTGTTGAGATGATCATATGGTTTTTATTCTTCATTTTGTTAATGTTGTGTATTACATTGACTTGTGGATGTTGACCCATGCTTGCACCCCTGGAATAAATACCACTTGATTATGGTGTACAGTCCTTTTAGTGTATTGTAGTATATTTTAAATTACTCATATTAAAATAGAAGAATATTTTCTCGTTAATCTCCCATTGAAGAACTCTTTCAGAGTTTCTAGGTTAACCTTTGACATTCATATGGAATTCATGTTTTGTGTGTTTAAAACAAAAAACAAGCTGATTTATTTAAAAAGTGCTAGGGATAGTGCCAGTATAAAGGGTACCTATTAGTTTTTCTTGACTTACAAAAAACCCATCCATACTAAGAAGAAAATTTGTACAATAAAATCTTCATTTAGACTGTTAATGCCTGTTAAACTAGAAGTTATATTCTGTGCTGGTACAGAAATTTTGTAATAGCCAGCACTTCAGTGACCTAGAATAAATGGGTATCGTTCCTATTTTTAATGAGTTCAAGGGAGTAAGATTTAGTGACCTTTCTGAAAATTCAGTTTCTAATAGCCCAGTTTTCCAAGGTTACTTTCTATTCCCTAAGTCCTAGAAATAGTAATTAATATTATTTCTTCTTGATCTGTTGTTGAGTAAAAGGCTTAGACAACTAGGATGGAAGATAATCTCTTGAGGCCATTTGGTTTGTCCTTCAGATTAGAGGGAATATTTCAGATCTCAGTGTTTCACCACATGGTGTTGGGGATTGTTCCTCCACGAGCCATTGCTCACCATCCCTTTTTAAAAGAACATGTTTCTCAGATACTTGTGTTCCCTTAGTTTCCACAACGAAAAATTTTTCATTCCAAGTTACTTAAAAACGTTTATTTTGTTTTTAATGTTTCTATGTAGTTATGAGGAAGCCAAGAATATATTGACCAAAACCAAGATATTGGCCCCAGCATACTTTATCCTGGGAGGCAACAAGACTGGGGAGGGTTGTGTGATCACACGAGACAGAAAACAATCTTTGGATGTATATGAGTAAGTACACTTGTTCACACAAAATAAATAGAAACTAAAGCCTAGACTGACATATTTACAGGTTTAAGGCAGGAAGCCTAAGCAGAATTTCTCCTTTTGTATCTAGACTCAACACCAAGCAGGACAGATGGTATGTAGTACAAACAAATTATGACCGTTGGAAAAGCCCTTTCTTTCTTGACGATCGCAGAACACCTGCAAAGATGTGTCTAAACCAGACAACCCAAGAGGTACATTCATAATGTCATTATGTGGAAAAAAATGGTGACCTTTAAAGAGTATCTTAGTTGTGGCATTTTTCTTTGGCCTTCAACGAATTTATAAACTTTCTGATGAGTATCTCTGGACAATTTGTACTGAGTTTTTGTTTTGAATTGAAAGATCAAAATTGTACTGTATTTGCCTTTTTGACTCTAATACTGGACACCACTCTTTAAAGCTGAATGACTAACAGGCAAGAATTAAAAGGGCAAAAGAGAGAGAAAGTGATATATTTATACCATTAACTCTAATTCTAAGAGTGACTCCAAGAGAAATTATTTTAGGGGATTGTGGGGAGATTGACTGAAGGATGTCTTTGTTTCTAATGACCCATTTGTATGGATAAGGCTGCTGATATCTGCATTTAACTTAATAAATTATTTTTGTGTTTTAGAATATCTCATTTGCAACCATATATGATGTCCTATCAACAAAACCTGTCCTCAACAAGGTATTTAAAAAAAAAATATATATATATATATATATGTACTTTCAGGGAAGTAATTTGGTCCTGTTTTTATCTTTCCCTGTTATCTTGGATCAGTCAGAGCTAGGACCCCAAGTCATGTTCTGCTTAAGGTTGATTTTTAAAAATGTTTTTATGTGACAAAACAGTAACTCTTGGGATATGACAAACCAATTAGTGTGGTTCCGTGTTCAAAATTGGTAAAAATACTCTTTCCAATTTGACTTCCATGACATTTGAATCAAATGTAGCCTTTTACTTTTTTGACTTCCCCTGTCAGAAATTTTATGCTGTACACTATAACTAACACCTAAAACTCAACAGAGTCTGAAGTGTGTTTACAGATGGAGCTTTGTGCTTGCATAGTTTCCCCCACTGTGTCAGGAACATGGTAAGGATAAGGACAGTCACAGCTAAGCTGGTTATAGTCCGTAGTCTACACTATTAGGCTTTGCAGGACTACTGTTGATACTGTTGAGGAGGGTTGAGTGTTAAAGTTTTGTGGTGAAGCAGTGTACTACTCCGGAAAGATCTCATGAGGAGCTGAGGGGATTTTCTCCTGGGCCTATTTATATTCATGACCTGGAATAATGGCGCTATTGAAGTTAGTTGTTTTAATTATTTTTTACTTATATTCCTAAATGGTGAACTAGAACTATTGTTATTAACTTAGTAACTATTTACGTCTATGTATATTTAATGTCTTTATACACAATTTATATATTATATTAAGTAACTTCATAAAGCAATTTGACATGTATCAAAATTAACATAAGTCAGTATATCTTAGAATTGGAAACATCCTTAAAATAAAAGTAATTTTTCTTTCAGCTGACTGTATTCACAACCTTGATGGATGTTACCAAAGGTCAATATGAAACTTACCTGCGGGATTGCCCAGACCCTTGCATAGGTTGGTGAGCATACACCTGGCCCCTAGAATGCTCTCTGTGTGGCATGAAGATGGAAACTCACATGCATCAAACTAGTGCAGCCGTCTGATCTCCTTCCAAAGACCAAGACTCAGGGCAGTTTCTTGTTGAGGCATGAATTTGTCTTTCTTGTGTTTACAGTTCACAGACGATTTTTGCCGTAACAGTTGACTGTTCTGTTTGCAGGTAACTTCTTTATATACAAATCAATCATCTAGAATTTGCAGTTTCACTTCACTTTGACTTTTAGGGATAGGGATGGGCAATGAATCTATTATGGGACCCGCCTCCATAGAATAAAGCAAGATTCTCGGTGGGTGTTGAATCCGGCACATCTGTACATAGTTCAGTTTCTCAATTCAATCCATGTATTTTTTTATTTTCTTTCCCTCTGGTTCAAACTACTATTAAAATTAGCACACCATGGTCTTTGCTGTCTGTGACAGCAATGTAATTTCACTGATTTTGATTGGAGGGGGATGAGACAGACCTTCAACTGTGTATTTCTCTTAAGGGGCAGTAATACTCGAGGCTTTGACCCTCAGTAGAAGTACTTATTTTGGGTTCATGAAGCAATCCATCTGCAAGACAGCCTTTCATACACAGAACTGACATATTCCCTTTTTCATAATTACTCTACCTCCCAGTAACTCCAGGCAGTTGTTAACTTCAAACACGGAGTCTCACGTTCTGTGAATTAATAGTAAATAGGCCAAAGCCTTATGGAAATTTGAGAGGTGAACCCATGAACTTACATTAGTATCATTCACTTAATAAATGTTTAGTTTGTCTTTCTGATCACTATGTATTTTTAAAAAACTTAGTTACTAAAAATGTTTTTCAGAAATCAGTCTATTTATGGAAAGTGCTAATAATAGAACTTGTTAACCATTCAGACTTTAACAGTTAACTGTGAAATGCATGCCAGTTGGGCAAGACTGTATCCACTTTATTTTGTATGTTACTTGTGTTCATGATGCTCAATAAACAGTCATTGGAAGTAGTGTCAGTGGTCATATATG
Organism: Martes martes; assembly: GCF_963455335.1. Lineage (NCBI taxonomy): Eukaryota > Metazoa > Chordata > Mammalia > Carnivora > Mustelidae > Martes > Martes martes. The sequence continues at coordinate 23,901,593 of NC_137889.1, read as the reverse complement.
CTGATTCAATGTACACCCACATGCCAGTTTGAGGGCAGGGCTTATTAGCGAGAAAGTGAAGATGAACACAGCATCTGAGTTAAATTACAGGGGTTACGTAGGTGGGTTCTTCAGTTTATGACTACCTGGTCACCCTCTTACATGACTAATCCTTCCACCTCTAAACCCAGTGGTGTCAGCAGTGTGCAGGTGTCCAAAGGCTATTTTTCCCCTGGGAGGAGGTGTTTCCACAAAACTATAATGATACTTAGTGAAGCCAGAGGAATTATAAGAGGATTTATGTTAAAATAGGATTTGAATAAAAAAAAAAAAAAAAACCCTCAGGGGTGCACCAGCTGGCTCAGTCAGAGCAGCATGCAACTCTGGATCTTGGAGTCATGAGTTGGGAGCCCAATTTTGGGTGTGATTACTTAAAAATATAAACAGAATCTTTAAAAAGCCCACAACTTCAGATTTTGTTCCTCTTATAAAAATGAAGTGAGGTAAACTTGTATTTTTTCTAAAGTTGTAACCTTTGATATTCATAATAAATAGGTGAGATGCTAATTGTTTTAGACCAGTTCCTCAGGACTACATCGGAAAATAGGGAGGAAATAACACTAAGATTTTAGGTAGCATTGCTTAGAGGTAAAGAAGCAGTTATAAAATAGGATGTAGAGTATAAGTCTATTTATAGAAGTACTTATGCAAAATTAGATAAAAATCTAGAATATAGAAAGATGACGGGAAGAGTGTTTACTAAAATGTTGATAGTAGTTCCCACTGAATAGTGGTATTAATTCCTGTATTAATTTGGTTATTAATTTGGAGAGGACATTAATGAGATCGTAGGTGTACATGGTTTTATAGCACTTTGCTTTATTGTGCTTCACAGATAGTGTTTTTTACAAATAGGTTTGTGGCAGCCTTGCGTCAAGCACCGTTTTTCCAGTAGCATTTGCTCACTTTGTGCCTGTGTCACATTTTAGTAATTCTCACAAAATTTAAGACTTTTTCATTTTTACTGTATTAGATATAGTGATCTACCCACCACCCATTTCCCCATCTCTTTCCCTCTCCTTGTGCCTCCCTATTCCTTGAGACACAATGGTATTGAAATCAGGCCAGTTAATAACCATACAGTGGCTTCTAAGTGTTTAAATGTCCATTTATCTATTGATGAACACTGTTGTTTCCATGTGTTGGCTATTGTAAATAATGCTGATATAAACACAGGGGTGCATGTATCTTTTTGAATTCATGTTTTCATTTTCTTTGGGTAAATAGCCAGTAGTGGCATTACTGGATTGTGTGTGTATTTGTTGTTAATATTTTAAGGAACCTCCATACTGTTGTCCACAGTGGCTATACCAGTTTGCATTCCCAGCAGTGCATGAGGGTTCCCTTTTTTCCATGTCCTCACCTGTATGTATGTGTTATCTCTTTGATACTAGCCCTTCTGATAGGTGTGAGGTTGTATCTCACTGTGGTTTTGATTTGCATTTCCCTGATGAGTGATGCTGAGCATCTTTTAATGTGTATGTTGGCCACCTGTATGTCTTTGTTGGAAAATGTCTATTTGGATCTTCCACCCATTTTTAATGGGATTTTTTGTTTGTTTTTGTTGCTATTGTGTTTTAGGAGTTCTTTATATAGTTTGGATATTAACTCTTTATTGGCTGTGTCACTTGCAAATATCTTCTCCCATTCAGTAGGTTGCCATGTCTCTCACTTTAAATCAAAAGCTAAAAATGACTAAGCTTAGTGAGGAAAGCAGAGAGAAAGCCAAGAAAGCAGCCTTTCTAGGGCTCTAGGCACTAGGGCTCTTGTGCCAAATGGGCCAAGTTGTGAATGCAAAGAAAAGTTCTTGAAGGACATTAAAAGTGCTATTCTAGTGAACATATGAATAGTAAGAAAGCAAAACAACCTTATTGCTGATATGGAGAGAATTTTAGTGGTCTGGATAGAAGATCAAGCAAGGCACATTTCCTTAAAGCCTAATCTAGAGCTTTCATCTTGTGAAGGCTAAGAGAGGTGGGGAAGCTGCTGAAGAAAAAGGTGGAAGTTAGCAGAGGTAGGGTCATGAGGTTTGAGGAGAGAAGCCATCTCTGTAACATTGAAGTGCAGGGTAAAGCAGCGAGTGGGGATGGAGAAGCTGCAGCAGGTTACCCAGATTTAGCTCAGGGCATCAATGCAGGCAGCTACACTAAGCAGATTTGCAGTGCAGATGAAACAGCTTTCTTTTGGAAGATGCCATTTGGGAATTTCATAGCTAGAGAGAAGTCAATGCCTGGCTTCATAGCTTCAAAGGGCAGGCTGTCTCTGTGTTAGGAGCTAAATACAGTTGGTGACTTTAAGTTGAAGCCAGTGCTCAATGACCATTCTGTACACAAAGCACATCGGTTTACAACCTGATTTACTGAATATTTTAAGCCCATGGCTGAGACCTACAGCTCAGAAAATTGACTTCTTTCACAAGAGGACTGCTCATTAACAATGTGCCTGGTTACTGAAGAGCTCTGATGTTCATGGACAACGTCACATGACTCCTGTTTTCATGCCTGCGAACACAACATCCACACTGCAGCACTACATGAATCAAGGACGATTTTTTACTTTCAAGTCTTACTATATATGAAATATATTTGTAAGGCTATAGCTGTCCTAGATAGTGATTCCTGAGATGGATCTGTGCAATGTAAATTAAACCTTCGGGAAAAGATTCACCATTCTAGATGCCATGAACATTTGTGATTCATGGGAAGAGGTCAAAATATCAGTGTTGACATGAGTTTGAAAGTCGGTGATTGCAACCTTCAAGGATACCTTTAAGGAGTTCAAGACTTCAGTGGAGGAAGTAACTACAGATGTGGTGGAAACCATTAAGAGAACTAGAAGTGAAGCCCGAAGGGGTGCCTGAAGCTCAATCAGTAGAGCATGCAATTCTGGATCGTGGGGTCTTAAGTTCAAGCCTCATGTTGGGTGTAGAGATTGCTTAAAAAATAAAATCTTTAGAAAAAAAAAGAAGAGGAGCCTGAAGATGTGACTGAACTGCTGCCATCTCATCAAACTTGAATGGAAGAGGAGTTGCTTCTTACGGATGAGCAGAGAAAGTGGTTTCTTTAGATGGAGTCTACTCCTGGGGAAGATGCTGTGAAGACTGTTGAAATGACAAGAAAAGACTGAGAAAATTACATCAACTTAATTGATAAAGAGGCATCAAGGTATGAGAGGACTGACTCCTATTTTGGAATAAGTTCTGTGGGTAAAATGCTATCAAACAGCACAGTATACACGAGAGAAAGGAAGTCCACTGGTGTGGGCACACTTCACTGTTGTTTTATTTTAAGAAACTGCCATGGCCAAACCACCCTTCAGCAGCCACCACCCTTGATCAGTCAGCAGCCATCAGCATCCAGGCAAGACCCTCTACCAGCAAAATTATAACTTGCTGAAAACTCATATGATGGTTGGCATTTTTTTCGTTTTTTGAAGATTTTATTTGACAGAGCACAGCAGAGGGAGTGGGAGAGGGAGAAGCAGGCTCCCTGCTGAACAGGGAGTCTGATGGCAGGGCTCAATCCCAGGACCCTGTAGTCAATAGACTACAGGGTAAACATACTATAAACTATATACTATAAACTGTAAACTATAGGGTAAACATAAACTTTTATATGCCCTGGGAAACCAAAAAAATTTACTTGACTCACTTTATTTCAGTGGTCTGGAACTGAACCTATAGTATCTCCTGTATGCCTGTACTTTCACACCATCATCAGTTGGAAAATCATAATTCCAACCTGTCTGTACATTAATTAGGTATGTAGGAGAGAACTCAAACTCAAGCTTTAGAATTTATGATTTGTTTTCAAAATATCCAAATCAATAACTTTCTGTAAATTGCTGGCCCGGGGTTATTCTAAGTCTGGGCAGATGAACTAATAATTAAAACTATATTATGAATCAAAGTTACTTAAAGGCATTCTATTCCTTAGTGGAAAATGAGCCAAGCAGAGACACCAGTGACTCTGAGGGAGCAACCAGATGTAAGAAGGTGGCCAGTATTAAAGCAGCAATTAGAGTTATGTGGCGAGAACAAGAAATGATGGCTTCTCCAGGCAAGGCGACTGGGCAGCTGTGTTTGCACAGTGAAATATGTGACATCCAGAGCCAATTATTTTTTACAGGTAAAGAATAAACTGTTTATATTAAGTAAAATTGGACAATAAACAAGAAACATGCCAGGCTAATTTTGAGTAAGTATGAGAATGTTCTCTACATAGTATATGAAATAGATACAATTAAGAAATAATAGAATACACCTACAGTGGAAGAAAAGTTATTATGCCACTATTTTTTATGTCTTTGATTTTTTTTGTTTGGTTGGTTGTATTTTTTTTGTTGTTTTTTTACATTTAAAATTGTCAAATAAGCCATAATTCTGGAATAATTTCTAAATCATAAATAATGATGTCAGTTTAAATGAAAATACAGTTCATGTTTGGATGGAGGATAGATATTTATTCACAGTGAAAACGCATGTACCCAGAGTTAATGTCACAAAATACAAAGATTACCTGCCCAGTCTGGTAAGCTCACTATTGTAACCATTCTCTCAACCTGCACAGGTTCTCTCTCACTCACCTTCACCTTTTCTCCCTCTTTTATCTATAACCTGAATTTCACCTTAAAAATTAATGAACATGAATATTTAATGCTTAACCTTTGAGCAGTATTTATTAAGGAAAGAATAAAGCAAATTATATGATCTTCAGCCCCAGATATTTTAAAGTGGAATTATCTTCTAAAACAGAAAATAATAGTAGATGACAGCAGCTCTAACACAAGTTAGTGAAATAAGGTTCACAGGTGCTGGGAAAAGAACTCAGAAGTACAGGTCTTCCACTGGACTGAATGTTAATCTGCATGTAGAGACACACGGCCGTAATATATGTAAGGCTCGGCTTGAGTGCCAACACATGAAATTCTCCTCTTTCTTTTCAGAGTCTAGAAAATATACAGGTATAGAACTTGAATATACATATAATCTAATTTATTGTTTTAGTTTCCTGGGAGTCAGGCCAACTGGGTAAAAATTCCTGATTCTGAATGACAGTTCTCTGAATAGGTTTTTTATTAATGTTGGAGATCTATACCTCACGTAATTTAAATTAATTAGCAATACAGTGAATGTCCTCATAAGGAAATCCTCATTTAACACTCCCTGAACAGGCATTATAATTTTACACTGAAGTATAATGCAACTAAGAATTTTAAAGGAATACCAACCAACTTCTTTTCTAGTGGGGTATTTCAGTAAATTGTTAATAAGTTTCATATACCACTAACTGAAACTAATTCTATATATTTTATTCAAAAAAAAAAAAAAAAACCCTCTAAGACTAACAGACTGACTTCACCATTAACTGGCTCTGTGAAGCCTTACTTGGGTATATGGCAAGTTTGCGATCTAAAGGTAATTCACCTTTGAAAAATTGATCAGCTTGGTAATGAAGACATCCCATAGATGTTCCCTACTTAATAATTCATCTACGAATCTGCTTCTCTCACCACACACAGAATCAACTGCTATCTCAAAATGCAAATTTGTCTGAAGGCATACAGAGCCTTAATATTCTGGTACATAAAATTCAGTTCTACAATCCCTACTTGAAAGGGTTTGGTTTTTCATGTAAAATTAATCACAGTGTTACTTGTTTGTGAAGAAAAACTCCCTAATTATGTAACACTTTTTTTTTTTTTTAAAGACCGTGGCAACACAGATAGGAATCGAATTCTGGAAAATATTAATCTGATAATTAATACTTACATTTTATAATAACTTCACCAATAACCTGAATACCTTTATAACTTTCCCTAATCCTGCACAGGAATAAGACATGCAGGTATCTAGACCGAAAAGCAGTAACACTGACATTACTTGGAAGCCTGACCTAACAGCTGTATTTAAATTCTGTATTTCTCAAATTCTTGCTCTCCTCTAAATATCCTAGTCATATAGAACAGTGACTTACTGTATAGAATTAACATAATTTCAAAAAAATGTACTTTACAGATAAGTCCAAACTTTATTTAAAACTACATCTTAAATTTAACGATGCCAAACATCACAAGGAAGGAAAAAAAAAACAAAATGAAGACCAAAAAAAGGAAAGAAAGAAGAAAAACAAACAACCCCACAGCGTATCAAGGCTTCAATCTGTCCAGAATTCAGTTTCTGATGTTTTAAACTGCCACGGGCAGAAATTAGCACACCTATCAAGAATGCAGTGTCAAACTAATTTACATTTTTATACAGATCAAAACAGATGTTTATTTAGTGCCACGTTCATATATGCATTGACTATGTAAAGCGAGTTAGATGAGTCTCAGAAGACATCTCATACGCTTTGGGCTCCCACTGTTTCTGAAAAACAGAATAATGTGCTATAAATTACTGAATTAAGACATTACTAGAATTTATTATTGTTCTCTTACATTAAAACTTTTAGCATGAAGCTATTATAAAGGTAATACTAATTTAGTTTATAAAAATAGATGAGGATTTCTGTTTGAAGATGGTAGATGAGTGGATACTTCCTGTCTCTTAAAGCTCCATCAGGAAAAAAAACCAACAAAACAAAACCTATAAAACTGACTAAATCCCGACTAGTAAGAGTGGCTAGGAGGGAGAGCAGGACCTGGGACAACAACAAATCCCTGGAATGCTGGAAGCAGAAGGAGGTGCAAGGAGGCGGGGTGGAGGACTGGTAAGATTCTCACAAGTAAAACTGGTCTCAATACTGGGAAATTAGCTGAAAGTTTGATATTTAGTCTGTCCTTCTCTTCCCCCGATTTCTAGGAAAAGCAAAAATTGATGAACTGACAGAATAACAAAAAGAAAATCCTTTGATTTTGATGCAAGACAGTCTCCTCTGAGTGGCCCAGGGGTTGTGCTATTAGATCCATGAAGAAGGAAATATGGGATTATCACTTGGCCCTGCAGTCAGTCATGTTTACACAGAATGGTCTTCAGAAAGAGTAAAGAAGTTTTTTTTTGTTTGTTTTGTTTTTTTAAAGATTTTACTTATTTAGACAGAGACAGAGATCACAAGTAGGCAGAGAGAGAGAGAGAGAGAGAGACGGGGGAAGCAGGCTCCCTGCTGAGCAGAGAACCCAATGAGGGGCTTGACCCCAGGACCCTGAGATCATGACCTGAGCCGAAGGCAGAGGCCAAACCCACTGAGCCACCCAAGCACCCCAAAGTAAAGAAGTTTTAACTATTATAGTTACAAAAATGTGTGTTTGCTTTTATAACCTTAATGTAAGAAGAGGAGTAAAACTGAATAGAGAAAGCAGAAGGAAAAGGGAGTAGCAGCTGAGTAATGACCAAAGTTGATGGGACTAGAAAACACATATATTTAAAATAACGAAGGTAACAAACAGAAAAACCAAATAGTGAAAGGAGAGATAAATCCAAATGCTCACTTTTCATAGGGAAGATAAGAGATGTCTGAATTTTTTTAAATTAAGAAAAGTTACAAGAATATTATTTAGATGGGTTATGGACACTGGGAAAGGTATGTGCTATGGTGAGTGTGTAAAGTGCGAAGTGAGTAAACCTGGCAATTTACAGACCTGTACCCCTGGGGGTAATAATACATTATTTGTCAATTAAATAAATAAATAAATAAATAAATAAATTCTAAAAAAGAATATTATTTAGAGATAAATAGGGTCTCATTCAAAAGAACTAAAAGCCAATAGTTAAAAGAAATGGGCTCCTGCCAGTTTATCATAAATTCTTTTGTACCTTGCCTTCTTAAAATTGTTGCTATTACCTTGCTAAAACTCAAGATTTTAAAAATGGAAAAAAATTATCTGATAATATCACTTTATAAATCAGGCAACAGATCAAGACTTTTTACAGAATTATACTTCTCTTCCAATATTTGGCTTAAATCTTCCAAGTACTAGTAGTGGATTTAAAAAACAAACTGATGGTATCAAGGTTCATTAATTTTGCAATATGATATGGTTCAAAGTGGTTAACTTACCAGGTTCCTTTAGTGTCTGAGAATTCCCAGCTAATTCTTCAGTCTGCATTTCACAAAGTATTTCACCAGATAAATGGTTTTTCTGTTCTTCTTCTACCATTTTCTTCCTTAGATCTGCCTTTGGAATGAAAAAAAAAAAAAGAAAGAAAGAAAATCAGTTTCCATCCCAGCAGTATTTGTCATATAAAGACAAGTTTAATTAAAGAGAGCAGAATACCTCTGAATATATTGTCAGTTTAAGTGGTAAATCTTCAACTTTCACAAAGTCTTCTTCATCAGATTTTTGACTTATGTTACCAGATTCTGCTTCCTGTGAGATAAACTGTATTTAATGAAGGCAATCCACTCCATCTCTGGATCTAAACCTTTAAAGTAATCCATGCCAAGGATAAAATGGATTCTTATATACATAAGTAATTCTATCCTATTTGGTTTTTTTTCTGTGTTCAGCTCTATGAATAAAGCAAAGCTGGAGTGCACGGGAAGGGCCATGCACTTGAAGCTGTGGGCCATACTGTGGAACGTTCCATCCCCATTTGCAAAAACAAGGAGGCAGCTTTTACAGGTTAAAGGAAGAAACGGTAGTTACAGAGGCCTAAAACAATTAAAAGAACAACTCTGGTTTCTTGATAATGTTTACAGAACACAACAGAATGTATCCAGCAGAATATAAGTAAACATTTACATACAGGCTTTCAATATCAACTCTGTGGAAACTGAGAAAGATAAGGCATCAATCTAGTGACTTACTTTTGTTATCACTTCAGTGTCTCTCTGAAACTTGAATTCTTTTATTCTCCTATTTCTCCTTTCCGATTTTTAAGTGTCATTTTACTAATTACCCAAGTGGAAACCTTAGATTTTTCCTCTTCTTTCAACATTTCTCATCCATCTCTCTCTAAGTTAGTACTTGGTTCCTATCGTAAGGGAGCCTCCTAAAGTAGCAGCCTTGACAACACTCATCAGTCATCAGATTCATCTTCAAAAACCATGACGTTGGCCATTTGACTTTCTTGCACAAAGACTTTCAGTAGTGTCCCCTGCCTAAATTTCAAATTTAAGTCCTTCTATAATCAAACTTTAATTTCAATTGCCTCCTAGAACAACTCTACGCACTCATTAAATTACAGTCAGAATAAGTCTAACAGGTAACTTTCAGAGTTGTAAATGTTAATTTCACTGTTGTCGAACCCATCAAAACAGGTTACTCATTCTAGTAATGTTTTTGAAATATTATAGGCTTCCTGAGAAATTAGGAAATCATAATTTTAACTATATCTTTAGTAAGAAAACTGATGTTAATTAAAAAAATATATGAAACACATTCCTTAGACCTCAGTTTATTGTTATAAATTCCTCAATTTTTTCAAACAAGACAAAGGATATAAAACACAAACCAAGATCCAAAAAATAACCCACATGCTATAAAATTATAGCATGAAACAAAAATGTCCACAGTAAAACAACTTACCTGCCTACATCTTAAGTACAGATCTGCTACCGTATATTTCTGTCATTTACCATAAGGAATCTACTGCTGTCAAACTAAACTTTCAGGTTTATCAAACCTGATACAATTTTATCAAACTGTAAACTTTCAAACTGCTGTCAAACTGTAAGCTTTCAGGTTTACCAAATGGTTTTAAAACATTTATGAAATGTTTTAAAATTGTTGAGATGTCAGGCCTGGGTACTTTAAGAAATTAATGATGATTCACATATCGTGTTCAGATCTGAACTTGAACTCTCAATGTTGCTACCTAAAACTCAAAATATGGGTCATAAATTTATAAAAAAGTAGAATAGCTTTTAGATTTTGATATCTGATCATCTTAATTCACTATTACCCTTCTGTTCAAGTTTACACTAAGTTAGAGTAAAAAATATCTTTTGGCAGTTTCTAAACCTAAACACAAACCTCAACACAGTCTGTTTACAGACTGAAAATGGTAACCTGAAAAGGAAGAAATACGCATAGAAATGAAATGTAGATGATACATACATAGTCATTCACTAACACCGGAGATTCAGTATCAGGACTTCCAGCCAGAGAGCTCTCAGGAGTTTCCTGAGCAGATTTAACTTCTTTGACTGCAGGCACCAAGGTTTCGATTTCAGTTAAAGGTAAAGGCAAAGGGTTAGGCTGTTTAGATGAATCAATGGTAGTGAGAGTGTCCTGTTGGATAGCGCTATTTAAAGGTTGCTCGTTTTCCAAGATATTGAGGTAACAGGGTTTCACAGGAGTGCTATCCTGGTCATCTGTCATCAGAAGAAAGTCTTAATATTAGTGTAATGCAACAGTTATTAAATTTCACTATTATACCAAAAAGACAGTATGTATGAAGGAGTAATCAAGACATTTAAGACTCAAAAGAAGAGACAACTACAAGTTTTCCTTATCAATGATTCCTAAAATTAGTTGATCAGATTGTGGAGATGTTTTTAAAATTAGATTCCTGGGGGCGCCTGGGTGGCTCAGTGGGTTAAAGCCTCTGCCTTCGGCTCGGGTCATGATTTAGTTCCTGGGATCGAGCCCCACATCGGGTTCTCTGCTCCGCGGAGAGCCTGCTTCCTCCTCTCTCTCTGCCTGCCTCTCTGCCTACTTGTGATCTCTGTCTGTCAAATAAATAAATAAATAAATAATCTTAAAAAAAAAAAAAAATATGGAAAAAGAGATCAAGTAGATTTAAAAAAAAAAAATTAGATTCCTGAAATCACCCAATTTCTAATGATATTCATGAGTAATACCCAGGAATGGGTATTAAATCCCCCATGTCTGTATCTAAAGATGTTTTCTTTGAAGGTTTTTTTCTGTGTGTTTGTCAACTTTTCTTGAGCACCTGTTGGCAGAAAGAAAGCCCTCGTGTTTTCTACAAAGAACTGAGGGAAATAAAAAAGACATACCTCAGGTCCAAAATACCTTCAAACTTACATTAGGTAAGAATTTAATTTTTTTTTCTTAGCTTTTAAAAGTACATAAAGGGCACTTTAAATAATCTTAAAATTGAACACTTTAGATTTCTTGCCTTTACTAGTAGTGGGTTCTTGTTCTGATGGGATATTTTTGCTTTCTCCTGATTTTTCAAAGTCATGTTGTAGTACCTAGAAGGAAAAAGTGACGTCTTAATAGCAGGGCCTAAAATACATGGCCGTTATATATAGGAGATGGTTAGGAGTTTATGGTGTTCGTCCAACCTGAGAGCTTCATACAAGTGAATTTAAAAATGTCTTCTGAAAATGTTTCAGGAAGGATGCTGTAGTTGAAACTTTAAGAGGGTTAAGTAAAATGTTTCATTTTCTTCTTAACCTCAAAATAATAGAGAACTAGAGTATTATGGATTCCACTATTTTAAAATTGTTTTTTTTTTTCAAATCAGACTCAATCTTGAATGAAACTAAAAGATACTCATTTATATGTAGGTGTTAAGTGAATGGAAGAAATGACCAGGAGGGGAGAAAGATAAAGCCAAGTGCCTTCAGCAGGAGGAGAGAACAAAATCAGATTCATCTCATGCTTGGAGAAAGGAATACAGTGGTGGGTGAAAAGAGGGCAGTGGTGGTGGTTCTCTGAAGCTGTTAAAAGAAAATGCAAACATCGAGGTTCTTTCCCCCAACTTTAACAGAAAATGGGAGATTATATTTTGGATAAATTGAACTAGTAAGCCTCAGACCTGGGGGCTGCCTGGGGTAAGGGTGGGGTACAGAAAGCACAAATGAGGATAGGATAAAACCTCATGCTGAAAATAGGATTAAGCACAAATCTGTATAGTGATGGGACCCCCAGCAGCATTCCCATATCTAGCTCCTGAACACAGGCAGCCAAAGAGGTATGACTACCTCCTCCCAGGCAGAGAAGGAAGGAAGACCCTTCTTTGGAGAAACAAACCACCTCAGAGAAAAGACCAATAGGTATTAACATTTGGGATTTTCTGTCAAAAAGCTGTCTACCCAGGGCACCTGGGTGGCTCAGTTGGTTAAGTGGCTGCCTTCGGCTCAGGTCATGATCCCAGCGTCCTGGAATCGAGTCCTGCATCAGGCTTCTTGTTCCGCAGGGGGCCTGCTTCTCCCTCTGCCTCTGCCTGCCTGTACTCTATCTCTCTGACAAATAAATAAATAAAATCTTAAAAAAAAAAAAAAGCTGCCCACCCAAATGCCCTACAGTGAAGCCCAGAATAACCCCAACCAGCTTCCTGGTGTATCATTTTTTAGTATAAACACCGAAGGTACCACAGACATTTGAAGAAACCTTCAGGTGGGTAAGAGAGGATAGCACTTCTTTGAAAGTCAAAGAAGTTTGACTTCAAAGACTTCTTTAAAGTCAAAGAAATCTCCCAGGAAGTAAAACAAAAAGAGCAAGGGAAAGATAAAGGGAGAGAGGAGAAAATTAGAAAATCAACACATGAGGGCTAATAATGTCTGATAATATTAATTCCAAGAGGAATGAAAAGAGAAAATGGAGGGGAAGCAATGCAAAAAAAGAAAATTTAATAAAATAAAGGACATGGTTATTGATTGCTTACAGACCCACTAAGTATTGCAGTACAGGGAATGAAAAGACATAACAAGGTGTATCAGTGTAAAACTTCAGAACTCCGGTGGAGTGGGGGCAGGGGGCTCTAGGGTGGGAAAGAAAAAAGAATACAAAGAATCAGAACTGAAAAAGGCATCAGCCTTCTCAACAGAGGCACTGAAAACTGGAAGACAAAGGAGGCACTGAAATGATGTTTCAACATGGAAGAATTTAAGATTTTCTTAGACCCATAATGTCTCAAAATGTTTCTTTTATGCACTCTTTCTCAGAGAGGTACTAGAAATGTACTCTACCAAAAATGAGGCAAAAGGAGGACAAAAATGGATTCCACAAACAGATGGAATAAAGAATGACAAAGGGAACTCCCAGGCTGCTGGCCAGGGAGCAGGTCTAATGAAGAGCCAAAGCCAGGACGGAGCGGGAAGGATGAAATGACAAACTGGTACATGCAGAAGAGTCCACTGAGAAGTTCATACAGCTGTTGCTGGGCAGAACAAAGACTTGGGTATGTAGTCAAAGAAAATCAGGCAAATAAAAAATGGAGACAATTATTAATTTCAAGTAAAAAAATGTATAAGAATAAGCAACAAACAGTATTTGCTTAGTTCAGCAAGTCGGTAATATTTATGTAGTTTGGTTAGATCTCTGGCTAAATGTAGATTTAAGCAAAAGATACAACTGAATGAGGACAGGATTAATATAATTAAATGAGGAGTCTTAAGTGACCTAAAAGTCTTCATCTACTGTAACAGGAAGTCAATGGAGAATGTCTAACACATAACTAAATAAATATACACATATACTATTCAGAAATACAGAGTTAAATAACAAAAGAAATCATACAAAATGCTGCCTGTGAGACAGGATGAGGTGGAGATAGGAAAGCAAATGATTTTAATATATACTGTTTCCATGTATAACTAGGAAGTAAAGATACATGAAAAATCCAGATCTTCTAGGTAATGTCACAGTTTTTAGGACCTGTTACCCCCACTCCCCCCCAAAAAATTAAAGTACTTTAAGTATAAGCATTCCTAAATATAAAAATAAACTAGTATTTGATTGAGATTTCAGTAAGGATGTTAAAAAGATTTGCTTATTCATGAAAATGAGAATAGGGAAGCTGTAAATTCTGACATCCTTAAAAAGGATCTGCCTTCAGTAGTTAAAGACGACTGGGGGAAGGTGTGTTTGTCTGGACTAAAATACCTGATGATCGTGTTCCATTTCTTCTGTAGCTTCAGTGTTAGCCTGAAGTGAAGTCTGGACATCCACAGGCCCCTCTTCAAATTCTTCTATTTCTTCATCCTCATTCTCATCTTCTCCACTTCCATAATTAGTCAAAGCCTGAGTTTCAGCCTTGGACAAGTCTAAATTGATTAATACACAGTTTTTAGGAAATTTTCAGCACTAAATCTTAAGAGTAGCTACCATGTACTGCATTCCTGCATTGCCCAAGTCCTTTACATAGGATATCTGAAATCTTCCAAACAGTAAGCAGTGGAACACTGTGGTGCAGAAAGGACAGGGCATCTGGTCAGGGCCACACCAGATCATTCAGAGTTGTTGGACACCTAATTCAACATTCATTATACTCTGCCCAACTGTTTGGATAAGTGACCTGTAAAGAGCTAACATATAAACCCAGTATAGAGCCTTTACACTTACTAATGGACACCGGACAGTCCTCACTTTCTTCATCTTCCTCTTGATCAGAAACATCCGATCTCACATTTTTGGGACCATCACCACCATACATCTCAGATGTCTGAGTCTGCTTAACTGTTTCAGTTTCATCCTTGTCCTAGCCACAAATACATGTAATGAATTCCTTAAAATGCATTTTAAAAGGTATATACTAAGCCCCTCACAAAAATTAGTCATGATCTAATAAAAAATATAAGAAGTTGTTTTTAAGAGAAAGTAAAGTTTTGTTGGAAGAAAGGCCATTTGATGATAAAGTTTTCTCTCAAACATTAAAGCTCTTAAAGTTATTTAATCTTTTGTCTCAAAAACATTGTTTTTAGGCACAGATTGGCCACTTACTTTGTCTTCATCATCAATTTCTCCAGCAGGTGAGCCATGATCTCCTTCAAGAATCCTTTTGGCCTATAAGCAAATTAAACAGAATTTAGGGGTGACCTTTCAACATTATACTTAGATATTCAGTAACTTTAATATATGCTGTTTTTGACCACAATCCAAAGAGTTGAATGCTTTCTTAGAAATGTACATTCAACTATTTCACTGAAGTCTTTTAAATTAGCCAAACAAAAATCAACACTGCCTACCAGAAATAATGAGCATCTCAAATTCACTAATTCCAGAACAAAAACCTTTGACTCCCTCCCCAAACCCCAGCCTCCTTCACAGCCTTCTCAATCTCAGTAAATGGCCCTTCATGTACCAACGCACAAGTCAGACACCAGGAAGTACCTGTCCTCTACTTGTATTACTCACATCTGAACTGTAAGAGTGCCTCATTGACTCAGTTGTCAAAATGGATCTGCTGGTGTGCACTCAGAGCTTAGTCACACCGTTCCCTACCTGCACTACTGCAACAGCCTTCCAACTGGTCTCTGCTTCTATCTCTTCCCTCCTACAATTCCTATACAATGTGATATCTAAACCAGTCTTTTTAATTGCACATGTGATTATGTCCCTCCTCTATTTCAAAGTTTCCCCTGGGTTTCCATCATGTTTAGAATAAAATCAAACAGAAGACCCTTAGCTGCCGTTGTTAAGGTCCCATAATTTAGCTTTACCCACCTAGGTAACCTGATCTCTCTCACTTCCTGTGAGGTATTCCCGCTACCCTGGCCTTCTACAGGTTCTCCAAATTGCTCAATCCAGCCTCAGTCTTTGAACTTACAGTTCTCGCTGCCTGGAATGTCCTTCCCTTTCATCTTCTTTATAAACTCCTTGTCTTTCTTGCCCTAGTTTATACTTCACCCACTTAAACAGCCTCACTAGACTGCCTATCTTGAAGTAGACTTTCCAATCATTTATTATGGTTTTATCCTGTTTTATTTTCTTCAAGCACTTGGCAATGACTGAAATGATCTGAAACTTACCTATGTCTGGAGTGAAAACACTAAGAAAAGTGTGAAACAGGTGGCTTGACTTTTTCTACTTTAGATTTCAGGGAGAAGGGTTGCCTCTTTCCGTTTTGGGGCCTGACGTGCTTTCTTTCTCGTGATTATAGAGTCAAGAGGAGGGAGAGGTCTAAGGAAGAAACCTTCTGGTATCCCTCAAGTTGAGGGGAAAAATCCCATCCAATTTCATATGTGATCAAACTAATTTAATGAGGTATAAGAAGCTACAGAGATGTGCAGCCGAAGTCCTAACTTGTAAACAAGCATGTATGCTGGCTGGGGAGACAAATACCCCTGGCAGCTCTGAGCTCTATCAGGGTTGGAATAGCTACTACAGACAGCTGGTCAAGAACTGGATCCCAGTAATCCTCTCTTCTTTGGAGCCTTGAGCGACAATTTTGTAAGACAGCTGATAACTCTTGTCACCAATTCCTGTCTGCATTCCTAATCTTTTAGCCACTGAGGTCACATCTGAGATCCAGTATGTGCCTACCATCTGTACTGATTTAGATAATCTGATTAACTGCTTTTACTTAGAAAATATGTTAGCTGAGGTCAAGTATGCTTTTAGTTAACAATGATCAAGAACTGTATTTTTATGCTAATTGTAACTACTCCCAAAATCAAAATGAATGTCATTTACCTCTTTGGCATAAGACTGTATCACTCCAGCTGCTTCTATTTTCCTTTTGCACCTCTGTTTAACAGTTATACTATTATTATCCAAATCCTGCATCAGCTTAAAGAAAGCCAATTCATTAAACAACACTTCAGATATCTCTACGAGAAGATCTTCTCCACAGTCTTTCAGTTTTCTGCCAGCAAATTTTGCCAGTGAATCCTATTACAAAGATAAACCAAGTAATTCTAAGATTAAAATAAACTTCAATTGTGGGTAGAGCAATACAGAGGATTAAGAAGTTTAAATTACAATACTCACCTAGGGAAAAAAAAATTTATTACTTGTTAATATGGTAAAGGCTAAAATTAATGGCTGAGATTACTACACAGATTACTTTTTTAAAGATTTACTTATTTAGAGAGAGAGAGAGAGAAATGCAGGAGCAGGGGGAGGGGCAGAGGGAGAAGGAGAGAATCTCAAGCAGACTCCCCACTGAGCATCAAGCCCTACACGAGGCTTGATCTCAGGACCCTGAGACCATGACCTGAGCAGAAACCAAGAGCTGGACATTTAACCAACTGAGCCATCCAGGTGCCCAACATGGTAATATTCTTTAGTGATATTAACCTAAGTAGGAATCATGCTAGTCTCCTCTAAAGAGTATACAAAATGGAAAGAACAGGACATGTAATCATCAAAAGATTTAGTCCCTAACTAATAGAACTGGTGGCCACAAATGAGTAAACCAGGGGATACATATTTACCATAGTAAGAAGCTGAGGTGCCCAGAGAGGAAAATACGAAGTCCTCCCTTTCTCAATGTTAACATCAGAGTACTTTTCAAGTTCCCGTTTTATATAAGCCAGGCAGTCATTCTAATTTAAACTTCTTCAGAATCAGTTTAAAAGCAAACTTTAGCTCTATTCAAGTTGAAATAAAGCATCATCAAATGAGTAAATCAGCTATATTCTGGACATTTTTTATAAAACTGCATTTCCTTTTCTTCCTAAAAATAAGGACTACGCCATTTAGAAAACAGGCAAACAACTATATCCTATGTCTCCTCCCTCCAAAAAACCATCTCATCTAGCGAAATTGTAAAGAAGTATAAATGTGGCTGCCTTGTAAGAAAAAAAAAAAAAAGAAAAGAAACTCACTGAATAGGATTCATAGAAAAAAGTAGATTTTAAGCTCTATCTCATGAAAAATTTTCAGTAGTCTGGGCAAGATTTACTGTAAACCAGTCTTTATTCTTTTCTAGGTCCCTTTGTGGAAAAAAAAAATCAGGTATGGGATAAAAGAAAAGCAGCCAGGTTTTCTTAGGAAAAAAATCTTATTTCCAAATTAATACGCTGGCATCTGTCTAAATTATGTAACAGCAGACAAAACTGAAGAAGGATTGCATGGATCTTGATAAATGAAAATATTTAATTATAAAGGATTTCTCTTTGAGCCTGATTCTAGAATGGAGTTATTTCTTTCTGTAGGAATAAACGACTTAAATTTATAAAAACATATTTATCTAAAAATTATCCTAAACGTTTTTAAACTGTGTAACAACAGAGATGCCTTATATTCCTTATAGATTATGTGTTAGTACAATTCGGTTAAACAGAGCCATCATGACTTAAAACCTATTATTGAATTTGTACTTTGGCCTTAATAAAACAAAATGGAAAATTATAGTGATAGAAATTTATATCAAGCCTCGGGTTTTAAAAGTTATTAATAGACAAAGTGATAATACTTTCTTTAAAACCAATTTAAACACATAGGAAGTAAGGAATAGTTTTACGGGAAATTTTTGTAATAAAGTTGAAAAGAAAAACATATTTCCTAGTTTGGAGTAATAATACACATCACTGAACTACCTCAAAGGGAAAACATATCAGTATATTGAGCTATAAAGATGTTTACTATATGAAGTAAGGTATCCTTACTTAACAAGGGGATTCTCAACCTTAGCACTGCTAACATGCCACCAGATATTAGTACCAGCCACTTTCTGCCTGTATGATGAATGTCTGCAGGCATTGCAAAACTGCTGCCAGTTGAGAATCACAACCTTAACATTAAAGTTACTATTACAGCCTAAGAAGTCTCTATAATCAACAAGTGGTTTCTAGTTTCTAAAATTTCCCACACTGGAAAAAAAAATTTTAGAAATTAGCATAGAATACTTCCTAAACAATGACCCTGAAATGTTCTTACTGGATAGGAGAAAAACCAAAACAAAATTTTATTCAAGTTTGGCTAGGCCTTAGATGATCGAGTCAAAGAAAGACACAGGTCCTACAACTTTTTTTTTTTTTTTTAAGATTTTATTTATTTATTTGAGAGACAGAGTGAGCAGGGGGACAGTGAGAAGGAGAAGCAGGCTCCTCACTGAGAAGGGAACTCCTGATGCGGGGCTGGATCCCAGGACCTTGAGATCATGACCTAAGCTGAAGGCAGACACTTAACCGACGGAGCCACCCAGGTGTCCCACAATACAATTTTGTTTTTAAACCACATAAAAAAATAACTTTAAAAGGTATTGAAATGTCATGCCCAGTGGATACCAGAATGGACATTTATCTGAATAAACTGCATATTGCCAGAAAATGGCAAAAAAGTAATAATAATCCCAACTAGAGGGTATATATATTGTTGTCATACAAGTATAAACTCTTACCTGTAATATACTTCCCAGTTGTTTATGAAAGAACTTTACAAATTCTTTGCTCTCATCATTTTGCTGGGTGAGAGTCAAAACCATACGTCTTACTGAAGTTAGAAGTTGAGAAGAGCATACTTCATCCATGTGCTCCTGAGAAAAATCCTTGTTGGTTAGGACCCATTATTTAAGAAATATTAATTCACATGAGACTTTTTCTTCTTGCAGAGATGCTTCTCAACTGTCAGATATATGTTTAGAAATATCTATTCATAAGAAGAGCCAAACTCCTGCACTACACATATTAAGGGGTTTGTACATTTTGACCCACCATAGCAGGTAACAGCCAGTAAAAGAAATGGGCTGATTCGATACTTTTCATTCCTTCCTTCCTGTATCTTAAGGAGAACTATTTATGCCCTAGTCTCCATATTGCCTGTCTCCCCATTTGCAGTTCAGTTCATTTCAACCACACTCTTAAAACTCACCTCACGCATCTCAGCCTTGCTTGGCATTACGGAGACTGCATGGCGCAGGAGCTTCAGCAGCACTCTGGCCTCTACCCACGAGATGCCAAGAGCACCCTCTACTCTCCTATGTCCTGAGAGCTAAAACTGTATGTAGACATTGCAAGATGCTTGTAAGGTCAAAATCACCCCCAGTTGTCCTAACTTTCCAAACAAGCCTTTTTGGGCAAGTCTCTTCTTCCTTCAGAAGCATGTGCAAACTACCTAATAATTCAAATCCTGGATCACTTTTGAAGGTGAGTCCACAAAACATCCACATCAAGTACCTCAAGGTTCTCATCCTTCTTCTGCCACTACACTCATTTGGGCAGGTCTTCCAACCTTTATTCAGGTGAGTTCATGTTTTGTTTTTTTTCCTATAGAAATATGTAAAGTGAGGTGGCTAAACTAGATGATTTCTAAGGTTTCTTAAATTGAAGGAATTAAGATCATTTTTTAAAAAAATCATGTGACAGAGCAGGCAGTTAGGGAAAAAAAAAAAAAAAAAAGGACAACCGTCCCTTGTCTTCAAGGGATCAAATACCAGAGGATAAAGTCAGATACAGAAATAATCAATTACTACATGCTGTGCACTGTCCAACAGATGATACTTCTTAACTCCAGGATCTGTTTCTTATTTATCACCTAGCAGAGTAGCCAGCTCATAGGAGACACTCATTACTTGCTGAATATACAGATATCATAAAAGCGGCACACGCCAGGTCTATAAGGAGCTATGGTAGTATATTAGAAACAACAACAATTATCTCTGAAGAAAGGATATTTCTGCCAAGCAGAAAAGAGTGAAGGAATTTTATATTTTTGGTAATGACAACTTGTAAAAAGGGCTGGTATATGAAAACACAATGACAGGAACAGGAAATGTTGAGTAACTTGGAGTGAGTGAGTGAGTGAGGGGACCAGATGGAGAGTGGGGAAAGATGAAGGTAGGGAAATGTACCAGGTCCAGCAGTGAAATCTCTTGAAGGAGGGGGAGTCTGCTTAGTAAGCATTCATTTCATGCCTATTATGACAGGATGTCTAGGCAAAACATGAAGATCTGAATTAAGGTTATGCCTCTGGAGAGAAGGAAAGAAAAGTGACTGCTCTTAAGGGGAAAATCAATTTTTGACTCACTGGTGATAGAAGGTATGAGAGTCAAGAAGTCCAGCTTAGGTGACTGGATATAATGTTGACTTTAATAAAGAAGTTCTATAACTCTACCAAGAAAGTCAAGATTTGAAGTGAAATGAGACATAACAAAATAGTTAAAACCAGATCATTAGTTCTACTCATTTTGCTGGCCTCAAAAACTTTTTGAAATGCTAAGTTTAGTAAGTGAATATTTATGAGGGGCTATCAATTAAATTAGACACAAAATGGGGAAAGCAATAAAATTTCCTAACTGTAGATGACTGCATTCTCTAAGCGTAAAGCTAAATCAGTTAGATTTTTTAAACCTTAAAAAGTAATTGTACATATTAAATAAATATTGCTAGCCATATACCTAATTTTACCAAAAAAGACATCCTTAAAAGTATTTATTGGATCACTCATGATAAAACAAAAATGTGAAACAAAAAAGGCAACACTTATCTATGCCTAAGATGAAAGCAAGTAACCGCTTGCATAGTTTAAGTCAACTCACCTGAAGGAATGGTTTCAAACTCTCAAATAAATCTACCCATCTATCTACACGAACATACGCACATTCTTACAACTTACAGGAATAGAAATATTCTTCTCTGGGAGGTGAGTACATATGTTACAAATAACAAGAGATAAATTTACAGAATAACTGAAGAAACTGATGTGTTTTTAGCTTTCTTTTGTTTACCTGTCATTTTCTGAACTCACTACAATGCAATCTTTTTTAAGAATTAAAGAACAAAATACATGAAGTATTTATTTTAAGAAATTATTACCTACCTTCAAGAAAGGAATGACTTCTTTCATAATGGCTTTAATTTGCCGGTCCAGCTGCTGAGTATCAATTCTAGGGCATGGGACAGTAGAAACTTCACTTACAGGTTGTTGTGAACCATGATTTTCAATAGGAGTTTCTATATTTTTTAAAAGAAAGTGATTTGTTAGCAAAATAAAGCTTGTGACATACACATTTATTGAGAATTTTAAATATTAAAATCTGATGATTTTACACTAATACAATGGAGCATTTATGTGGTTTTAGCACCCTTAATAACAAAAAGAAAGCAGTCATAAAACTATTAAATATCAGATGGGACTACACATTTTCTTTACATATGGAACTATAGTTTCTGTACTTTTACCCATCGGGAGAACACACCTTCCGAGTTAGTAACCATACTTGTGGCGGCAGCACCATCCTCATCCTCAAGAATCCTGCAGGTGCATCTCATGTTTGTGCTACTTTCGGCCTCAATCTTCATACGCTCATATTCCCTCATTCTGGCTAATGCCTGATCTAAGTGAATCACAGTGTTACCTGCATAGGAAACAAACATTTTGAGAATATATAAAAGCAAACTTTATCATGTATTCCTCACAATATATTAGTAAAAAAAAAATGTCTAACTGTTAAGGAAAAGGAGACTTAACAAGTTCCAGACTCTAGTTTGGTGACGGCTTACGTTACTCTCTCAGACTCTGAAGTCCATACTGACTGCACTAGTCATCATGTTGCTTCAGAATAAAATTCCAAATTAATTAAAATTCAAAATAAATTCCAAGATGTTACCCAAACTCTAATGAAAAGGATCCAACTGAATACAAGGAAATAAGGTAAGAAAAAGGCCAAGAAAGATTTCTCAGTTTTCCTTTGTCCACTTCAGACAAAGTTAGTGGAGGATTTTGAGGAAACAATCAGTAAATGAAACAAAACAGGACTCTAAGCCATTTGGTAACTCAAGAAAGGGGGAATAAACTAAAGGTGAAAGGAATTTTTTTCTCTAAAATGGGATGAGATCAGTTCAGACTTGACAAGTATTTTACATGGAAGGGAGCTAGGCTTAGAGTCCATAATAGAATAAGGCAAAAGGAAGACTTACTGCTTTGGTAAAAAGTGTGTATCTAGTAACAGGGCCAGGCTTAGCCCTTTTCTTTGTAGGCAGGCTTTGGAATTACCTAAATCTTGTTCTCATCATATGAACAAACACTAGAATAATAGGACCTGGATCATTTTATCAACTAAGTGCTCTGGAGATCTGAATGACTGAATCTCGGGTATCTCTTGACAGGCTACATACAACCAGGAAAATGAATACAGTACCTATACATTTTTCTTTTCCCTACTCTGCTTTCCAAGTCTGGGAATCTGGGTTTTCTTCTTCCCTTTGAGTTATACAGTTCTCCAAACTTCTGTTTTATTAATGATGAAAAAAAGTGCAATGCTTCATGCAGATTCAGAGTTACCTAGGTTTCTCATTAAAGATTATCTATGCTAAGAATTTTCAGTTATTGCAAATTAAGTAAATATTGTTATTGAAAATGTGATGGGGCTCTGATACCTCTGAATTTTTCCCATTAACTAGAAATCTTTAAAGGATGACCCTTCCCTTACAGAAAGGAAATCAACATTTCTTCAGCTTCTATTATACATGCTAGAAAATTCTATATATTTTTCAAAGAACATAGAGCAAAGTAAGTAAGACTCCCATTTTCTTAGAACATGCAATCAGAATGATGAGATGATTTACCGAAGGCTAAAGAGTTAACAGGTGATCCTTGACTTTACACTGACAGACTGTTAAGTCCACAGTCTTTCCACCACATCGTGCCTTTTTTGGACTTTTCTTTTCTTTTTTTTAAAAGATTTTATTTATTTATTTGACAGGCAGAGATCACAAGTAGGCAGAGAAGCAGGGAGAGAGAGAGGGAAGCAGGCTCCCCGCTGAGCAGAGAGCCCGATGCGGGCTCGATCCCAGGACCCTGGGATCATGACCTGAGCCGAAGGCAGAGGCTTTAACCCACTGAGCCACCCAGGCGCCCCTGGACTTTTGTTTCTTAATGTAATTCAAAGACTGTATTAAAGTCATGTTCTAAGATTATAAAAAATTCTGCTTACCTAGATCATCTGTTGCAAAAGGCTCAAAATTTGAAGATACAGACATGACACTAGCATTATCAGCATCATTTTGCTCACTTATTTTATGTGTTTCTCTCTCAAAGTTCTTCTCAAAAGTTTCCTAGGTTACAGTTTAAAAAAAAATAAAAATCACTAATATTTCTTTTAAAAATTTTATGATGAATTTTAAAAATTAACATAGAAATTAAGTATTTGCATAAAAGTATATACTTAAAATTGGGATATAACCAAAGTTATTAAAGGTTGAACAGTCACAGAGAACATCAAAATATTAAGTAATCTTGCAGAACATATGTCATTAAGTAGATAAAAATACAGACACAGCTACTAATTAAATTTTAACTTGGAAAAGTAAACATTTTATATTATTTCTACACCCTCAGGAAAATTTTCTCATCTCTAAAGCCTAACAATTACTGGGACCTTACTATATCTGGTTTTATCAGAAGAAAAACATGACAGCATCATTCATATTTTTTAAATGAACTTTATTGAAATATAATTTACATACAACAGTGTACCCATTAAGTGTACAGTTTGATGAGTTCTAAAATATATATATATACAGGCATGTATGTATATATATACATACAACCATGTAACCATCTTCCCTAAAGATAAAGACCATTTCCATAAGCCCAGAAAGTTCCTTTGTATCCCTCTATAGTCAGTCTCCACTACACCCCGCTCTTTATATTTCTATTGCCACAAACAGGTTTTGCTGACTCTAGAACTTGATATATAAATGGAACCATTCAGAATATACTCTTCGGTGTATGGCTTCTTTTCTTTTGCTCAATAGGTTTCTGAAATTAATCCATGTTGTCATGTTTCAGAAGTTCATTATTTCTGAATGGCTGAATAGTATTTCATTGTAAGGATATACCATATTTTGTTTATCCATTTATCTGCTGATGTTCCAGTTTGAGGCTATCATGACTAAAGATGCTATGAACATTAGAATACAAGTGTTTTTTGTGGACATATTTTTTTGGGGGGACATATGTTTTCATTTCTCTTGGATGAATACCTAGGAGAAAAATTCCTTGGTCACATGCCAAGTTTAACGTTTTTTAAGAAATGGCCAAACTGCTTTCCAAAGTGGTTGTACACTTTTATAATCCCATAAGCAGTGTGAAAGTTCCAATCATTCTACATTCACACCAACACTTCTTATTGTCAATCTTTTTAATTTCAGCCTTTCTAGTGCACGTGAGGAAATTTCTCGTGTGGTTTTAATGTCCACATTGGCCACCATTTACAGATCTTCATGTAGTGCCTGTTCAAATCTCTTGCCCGTATCTTACTTAGTTGTTGATCTTAAAAGCAAATTGTCAAAGTTCTTTATGTTAGTCTGAATTTGTCATTTATATAGTCATTATCAGACATGTGTACTAACATTATGTTCTCCTAATGGTGTCTTTTGAAAAGCAGGATTTTATTTTTAAATCAAGTCTTAATTCATCAGTTTTTTCTTTCATAGTTAAAGCTTTGTGTACCCTAAGAAATCTTTGCTTATGTTAAATCATGGAGATTTTCTTTTAGAAGTTTTATAAGTTTTAGCCTTTTCAGGACTTTAATTTCAAAATAATTTTTCTGTATAGTGTGATTAAGGGGAATCTCACATTCTAAAACTCATTTCACAATTATGTTCTTTCCTAGCTAGAAATCTTTTAAATTTTTCTCTTCAATTATGAAATGAAAGCTCTGTCTCTGATTAAAGGAAATTCAGGCATTTCAGAACATGTTTTGGAAATGGAACCATTTTGTTGCTCCTTCAATTAAAACTGGAAGGTAAATGTGCTTTTGCCATTTTATGGCACATGGAATAGAAGATACAAAGTGTTTCTTCCTCTTCCTAAATTTCAATTTTCATTCCCCCTTTGACTTACAATTCCTGGATGCCTACTTTTACTTCTCTCTCTCTTGGCCGTGAAGGCTCTTACACACTCTCAAGTGTGCCAATGCAAGCTCCATAAATGGGAGTTCAAATGACCTTGGCCTGGGGCACCTGGGTGGCTCAGCTGGTTAAGTGCCTGCCTTCAGCTCAGGTCATGATCCAGGGTCCTGGGATAGGACCCTGCATCAGGCTGCCTACTCAGTGGGGAATCTGTTTCTCCCCCTCCCTCTCCGATCTCTCTTGCTGTCTCTCAAATAATTAAAAAAAAATTTAAAAAAAAAAAAAAAAGGACCTTGGCCTAGAAAACATGAAGAATCAGAATCTGTATCTGTCCAATATGGAAACCACTAGCCATGTGGCTATTTTTTTTTAAAAAGATTTTATTTATTTATTTGACAGACAGAAATCACAAGTAGACAGAGAGGCAGGCAGGGGGACAGGGCAGAAGCAGGCTCCCCACTGAGCAGAGAGCCCTATGCAGGGCTCACTCTCAGGACCCTGGGATCATGACCTGAGCCGAAGGCAGAGTGCTTTAACCCATTGAGCCACCCAGGCACCCCAGGCCAAGGTCATTAAAACTACTTATTTAACTTCTGTTTACTACATACTGAAGTTATAGCTATGTTCATTAATCATTATCAGCTTATATCATCAGTGGAAACAAGGCTTTCACTGGAGGTAAGTTCTGAGTTTGATGCTATCCAAGTACCAGAATTCACTTATTTTACATTTTCTCCTTCGTTTTCATGGTTCTCAGAAATATGTCTGGATACTATGTCCTAAATTAAAACTTAAAATTTAGTTCCTCGGTCCCATTAAGCCACATTTCAAGAGCTTGATAGCCCCATGTGGCTAGTGGCTACCATATTAGAAAATGCACATATAAAACATTTCCATCACTGTAGCAAGTTCTACTGGACAGCACTGGTCTAGATTTGTGGGTAGGAACACTGGATTTTGTGCCGCTGCTGATTAAATAGCATCAATAAAGGGAGGATGTTAACATTAATGACGAATTTAAGTTTTAGATGAAAAACTAAAGAACTAATGTAGTTATTTAAAAATAATACTAAGTAGAGTTATTTGTGTCAAGTCTACATGGTTATGGATTGAATCTCTGTGTTCCCTCCCCCCAACCCAAATTCATGTGTTGAAGCCTTAACTTCCAATGTATTAGGAAGTGGGGCCTCTGAGAGGTAATCAAGGTTTTAGATGAGGTAACGAGAGTGGAACCCCATGGTAACATTCA
This sequence comes from Martes martes, assembly GCF_963455335.1. Lineage (NCBI taxonomy): Eukaryota > Metazoa > Chordata > Mammalia > Carnivora > Mustelidae > Martes > Martes martes. The sequence continues at coordinate 23,874,932 of NC_137889.1, read as the reverse complement.
TGCCCTTTTAAAAAAAGACACCAGAGCCATGTTAGGACACACAAAGAAGATGGCCATGTGCAAACCAAGAAGAAGGCCTTAACAAAGTACCAAATCTGCTGGCACCATGATCTTGGACTCTCCCACCTCCAGAACAATGAGTAAAAAATGGCTGTTGTTTAAGCCACCCAGTCTACAGTACCAAACCCAGCTAAGACACTACTTATTAAGCAGGTCAGTATCTTTAAATTTTATTTAAGTCTGCAGCAGTTATAAGGAAAAACCTTTAAAATCCTGTCAGGTTAACTGTATCTCATATAGCTCAATTTCCAATTATCAGCTTGCTATTGATGGTAAAGGCCAATGTGCTCAAATGTTTTAAATTAACAAAGTAATACCATCTACATGAAATCTGGATTAAAAGGGAGGCAATGGAGTAATGGGAGGCAGAGAAACATTGATGCGCTCAGCAAGTTATTTCAGTGCCCAATAAACTTTAATGTAACTGCATATCCCTTATTTATTTATATAGCTGGACCACTCTCGTCATTGTCCACAAAAAGGAGTATGCAATTTTCAATTAGTTATAATAACAGTCCCAAGAAACAATTACTTACATTAATTTATATCTGACATAATAAAGTGAATTAAAACCATATCGTTTTTAGCTTGTGTTCAGAGTGGTAGAGGAGTTGGAGCCTAAGGTTTTAAACAGAAAAGATGACTTGGGGAAGCACTGTTTTAAATCTGAGCATAAGTTAAAGAGCAAGAATTCAGGAAAAGTCCTCAACAGTATTAAGGAAATTACTATATGTGGGGGAAAAAAACCACACCAATCTTTTGAGGAAATACTATCTTTTCAAAAAAACTGAAAATCCTAGTATATTATCAATGGACAGAAACACAGTAATACTGCTTCCAACTCTCTACACAGAGCAAATATCTGCTTATTAGTTATGGCACTCTTATCCACGAAAATCCACGGAGTTTCCACTGGAGTTGGCACAGAAAATCCACTGGAGTTGGCATAGAAAAGAGATGTATTTACTATCCGAGGACCCCAGAATATCTTTTATAATGATTCTGAGTCAGGTCCTTTAAGTAGTGAATTCCAAATACCTAGCACGTTACCTCCTAACTATCCTAGCAGTTTGCCATCCAGTCATTCACTGGCTTATGTGCTACGTGGGGGCTATCTGGAGAACACAGAATACTGAAAATGCACCCATTTTCCTCACTACTCTTTCCCATTTCCCACGTTCCTTTACTTTACTCAGAATTTTCTTCCTAAACTTGAATACATTAAATTACATTTTTTTTTCCCCTGGACAACTTTTTGTCTAGGCTTCTCTTCTAACCCAAATACCTGATTTATCATGTATTTATTTATTTTAGGGCTCTGTGATCTGACTGCAGTCTGGTTTACTGAATGTCTTGAATAAACACAACCAATTTTACTAGATGTCTGTTGTGAGTCAATTCCTATGATGGACACTGGAAATATAAATACAAGCTATTTTAAACCTTATAATCTATCATTTATACATAATTTCCAGTGTTTGTGGACATGTTTTAATGGAGTTTTATACCTCACCTCAAAATAACGTGTTACATTTAGCTTTTTTAAGAAAGCTAAAAATCAACTATCAGGTAAATTCACAATTTATAACTACTTATTTAACTTCTGTTTACTACATACTGAAGTTATAGCTATGTTCATTAATCATTATCAGCTTACATCATCAGTGGTAGCAAGGCTTTCACTGGGGGTAAGTTCTGAGTTTGATGCTATCCAAGTACCAGAATTCACTGATTTTACATTTTCTCCTTCTTTTTCATGGTTTTCAGAAATATGTCTGGATACTATGTCCTAAATAAGAAAATAAGATCGTTACTTAAGTAAAACATTTATTTTTTATCACCAATTTAAACAACAAGCAGACAGAAGAGCGAATGATTGCTCCTCACCTAGTATATTATGAGGAAGAAATAACATTAACGATAAAACATTAAAAAATTGCTCAGAGAAAGACTTTATCTAAAGGCTACTGAAGCTATATAAGAAGTTATAAATAAAATGCCAAGAAAGCACACGAAAAACAGATAATACATATGGAACAGAATGTACTTCAGTCTAAGAAAGCAACCAGATACACTCATGAAGAAAATCGGTACCAGATAGGGTAGGAAAAAGAATGTTTTAGGTACCAGATACCTGCAATGCATATAAAGCCCTCTGTCTCAAGTAGTCTGTATTAAGTAGCTGAAGTTCATGGAAGAGTTCAATTAGAAAATGTGGACGAGATTCGTTTTGAGAAATTAATGTAGCCACTTCAGAATAAATAGTATCCCGCAAAGCTTCGAACATGGAAAAATCACTCCCAGTTTCTGGAAGATACAAAAGATCAGGTTAAAGTTAACAATGATAAAATACATTCTTGGCAATTTCTATTAGCTTGAATCATTACTCAGGTTTAAATTACTTAAAAATCAAAACAGACTTAATTCTATTTTAGAACTTTTAAAGTAGCAAAAGAATCTTAAAAATTACCAAGATAAAAATAATCTCAAAAATATCAAGATATATACTATATATTAGAGAAATACTTAAATGCGTGGATAACATTACCTAGCATTACATTACTCAGACCATATTTATTTCTCAAAAAAATTATCTGGAAAATTTTACACATTTCATAGGAATAATCAGTAGAAATCTTTCAGAACTTGAATGAAATAAACTGCAAATTTTATTTATTTATTTATTTTGCTAATAAGAACTTTGTTACAGAAAAGGAAATTCATTTAATGTTTAGAATAAACCGAAAGCTCGCAAAAGAAGCTACTATTTTAAGGTCTAATTAGGTCTACTAATTTTCAAATCTCAGCTATCATGCTGTATTGATGGAAAATTTTTGAATGTAACACAATAAAGTTCAACTTTGCTAGTGTCTTACTGCCACACTCAGCAGAACCTGGGCCAGGCATGACCCAATGCACATTTTCAGTTTCATAGAATCTAGGCATCACTCAACAATTCTGCTACATATATTTGTTGATAACACAGAATTATCACTCCTAGAGGTATACAGTCATACCTTTATCTTAAGAGTGAAAATCAGAAACTGTCCCATTTTGAGTTCTCTATTTTAAAAAAATCTCAGGGGCACCTGCGTGGCTCAATCAGTTAAGCATCTGACTCCTGATTTAGGCTCAGGTCATGATTTCAGGGTCATGAGACTGAACCCCACATAAGGCTCCACACTCAGTGTGGAATCTGCTTGAAATTCTCTCTCTCTCCCTCATCCCCTACCCGCTCCCCCATCCCTGCTCTGACACGTGTGTGCACACTCTCACTCCCTAAAATAACTAAATTTTTCCAAAAAATCTCCAAGTAGTTCTTCTAGCTATTAAACTCTGTACTCTTTCTAGAGTAATAATAGAACCATGGGTAGTTAAATATTCAAGTTCCACAAATATCTGTGACAAGTTTCTAAAAAAGAGAATTTAAATGTTCAAAGTGTTAATATATTGTGCTTTTAAATAAATACACAAAAATCATAAAGATTTAATTCACTTTTTGTAAGAGAGGGTAACGGAAATGAGGCCTAATGAAAAAACTTCCTACTTACTTACATCTTACATCTTAACATCTTCAGGCCATAATTTCTACAAGTATAATATAACAAATATGCAATTTCCCTATCTTGCCTCATTTATGACTATAAAAATAAAATAAAATACTAAAGTTCTCCTACTAGTTTTAAAATGTTCAAATGTGATATTATACGCAGGAACTGAAACTATCTCTGTAGGAAATCTCTACTTAAAGGAAAAACACAGAGAAGATACGATTTAATACACAGCTTCCAGTTTATATACTAGAGTTTGACCAGGTAAATTAGAAAATGTTTATTATTTCAAAGAACAAAGCATACTTAATGACATCTGCCATTCCTCTGTATGTGATAAAATTATCATTCCAAATTATGTATCATTAAAGATTAAATTATCCCTGAATAATGAATGATGCTGAACACACGCTTACTGCCCACCCTCCCCCCAGCCCTGCAATAGACAGGTGGAAAGTTTTTGCCAGTTTCTCCTCCTGAACTAAAATCCATTAGTGTAGGCTAGAAAAATCCTTGATCTCGGTCAGGTTTCTCTGAATCCATCTTATTTTTATCCTCTCTATTTTTCAGAGTTCTTTTCTTTAGGAAGTGTCACAGATATAATTCAAACTTTGTGCTAGATCCTTATTTTTTTCTTTAGATTCTCCTAAAGATTCATAACAAGCTTTTATTTTTCACTTACATATAGTGCAGGAGGTGTTAAAGAATATCTATAATTCTAAATTGCACAGAACCATGTTTAAATACATAGTGTACAGACAAAAACAGTATTTTGGAATCTTTGTAATTTTCCATGCATTTTTATTTATCATGGTCTTTGCATGTCACTGATTTTATTTAATGGTTTATTGACTTATTTTTTTTGTAGATGTTGACTAGTAATGAAAAATAAGCAAGTACAACAGAAGTTACAATACTTAACACTGTAAATCAAAGCTAGGAAAAAGTAACTTTTTATTTCAAAAAATATTAATGCTTTTCTAAGCATTTAAGAATTATAAAATAAGTAACTTCAAATAAAACAATCAATTATAAAAAGATGTTCTATTATCCTTACGAATGGTTGGTTATGTTACATACAGTAACTGAAAATGAAACAAGAAAAGCAGCTAATTTTACCACCCAAGTAAAGAATTACAAGTGAAAGCCTTCAGTATTTTATGAATATGAATTCTCTTTTACAGCCAAATGACACATATACACTAAGCTATATCTAAAAAAAATAATAATAAGAGCAATAAAACTAAGGATATTTAAGACTAATGGAAAAAAATTAACAAAAAGTGGACACCAAAACTAAGCAGATTGTTACCTGGCGCTTCATTGCATGCATTTCTGTTAGACTGCTGTAGTATTCTCCTAGCATGTGCTGTAGGAAAGGGCAGACATAAGGATGAACATAAAATGTGTATGAATAGTAAAGACAGGGTCCATAATATGAGTAAGTGAATTTAAAAAAAAAAAAAAAAAAGGCAAGTTTCTTTAAAATTGTTTGCCTGAACTGAAATGTTATCACAAGGTATGGTTTATAATTTATTTAAAAAATAATCTTATTAGGGAAAATATCAAAAGATTTGCTATAAACGTATACAAACTTAATGTGACTGATGATGACTGTCATAATAAACTTCTGCCATTCACTCTTAGAAGCAAACACATCAAAGTGAACCTCCCACACTCCTGAGGGAGGAGAGCACTGTACAATTCAATACTAGCAGTCATATATGCTACTCTCTGGTAGTCATATAACAAAAACTACTAGTCCATGCTATAAACAATTTTAGAGTAATGATTAAAACTAAGTCTTTTTAGAAAGCGAATATTAACACAATTTCGGCATTTTTTAGAGCACCAAAATTCAATCATTGTATTTTTTCTAAGTAACAGTAATAAGGTCTGAAGTCCTATAACCGACTATCCATTATTTAGGTAACTCAATAATCCAATTAATAAGCCTTTCAATTTAGTGCCCTTCCCCAACCTCCTCCAACTATTTACTCCTTGAAGATCTCACTATTTGATAAAGACAGTAAAAGGAGATAAAAATTGTAAAATTTTGGTAAAATGCTAGGGTTGCATCAGGGAAATTGATAGTTTTGCCAAAACAATCTAGACTTAAAAGAAAGCCAGGATTAAACAACCTTCCACCCTGCCATTTCTTAGCAATATGACCTTGAGGAAGTCAGTTCAAAATACAAACAAATGTGCTGTTTCTGATTACAAAAGCAATAAATATTTATTATGAAAGCTTTAGAAAACATAAAAGTCTGAAGATGATAAAATCACTATTAACATTTTGATGCATTTTCTTCTAGTCTTTATTCATTCTGATTTTTTGTTTAAACATAGTTGGAATCATAGTTCAGACAAAACTAAATCCCAGTATTTTTTCCATTTTTGTTTCCTTAGCATAGATAAGTACAATTACTGGGATAAGGCCATGAGGTTTGAAGCTTTCCAGAAAAACTGTACCAGTTTATGTCACTAGCTCTTTACGATTCAGGGAAAAAAACAGGGATATTCTTTGACCATGTTTCCTCATCTGTAAAATGGAAATAAAACCAATTCTCAAATGAGACGAATAATTTAATTTGTAAATAGTAAAGCATAATACAAATGGTAGCTGCTACTCTCACTTTTCACCAAGGATCTTACTGACACCTGACAACTGAGGGTTTCTATTTACTGCCTCCCTCTCCATGTTTTTTTGAGATGTACTTGTTCTTTATAAATCAGGAAAGTACCAGTACTTAAAACAGCAGCAAAATGTAACTCTGTTCATTCATTCAATTAACACCTAGTAAGTGCCTACCATGTGTCCAGTACCATGGCAACATTTAAGGTATCACCTGCTGCCAAGGAATTCAAAAAAGTTGACGAAGACACTTAAGTAAATACATATAAATGTGATATGGGCAACAGAAGAGATTTATACAGGCTACAAAAGAAACGAAAAAGGAGAAAGGGAAAATTCTCTGAGCTTCGATTTGATGCAAATTCAGAGCTGCAGAATTAACAGTTTATTTAAGACCCCAATAGAGAAAAAGGTTTACAAAGAGCAAAAGGACTGGAGGCAGAAAAGACACCTGCTGAGGTGAGGAACAGCAAGATAACCACAGGAAAACTTTAGTACAGTGCCATGAAAGAGGCAACTTCAAGGCAGAGAGGATGGGGAGAAAGAGTCTAGAGGTGCAAAAAGGAGCCAAACTCTGCTGGCCAGATGTTGCATTAAAGCACTTGGACTCTACCCTGTAAGCATTGTAAAGCCAAAGATTTTAAACAGGGAATGATTTTATATCAAATTCTTATTCAGAGAAGATTTTTAAAATTTCAAATCAGCTCCAAATTAATGTCAACTATACTTTTTTGTTTAAAATTTCATCAAGAAGTGTCAAAAGCTACTATCAGAATACTAAAAAATACTTCCAGTTTACATTTCTTGGTATCAAGGAATGTATACTGTAATCTTCTAGTACATATAACCTTGCACATGACAGAAAAGTGTGACAGACCAATTGCTTTTCAAATCTAAGATGAAGAAGTCCTTAGATTAAAGCAAACCAAAAAAGAACATACCTGAAGATATTTCTGTAGACCTACTACATTTTATTATTTTTTCCAGCTGCTCATGATTCTTTCTGCTGAATACTTTTGCTTGAACAGGCTCTTCAGTCTGGGCTGAATGTCTGTTCCTACTTTTGCAAGGTTCACATGTGCTAGACATACTGGCACTTTCATACCCTTGAGTAAAAAAAGTGACAACTGTTATCAGTTGCAACTAACTCAAACTGAAAGGGAAATTGATTTCCATAGTGAAATAGCACAGGTACTCAACTCAGAATGCTGTATAAATAGAAAACAGTAAATACAATGTCTTATGACAACCTTTGGAAGGATGGGGTAACAACTAATATATTCTAACAATTCATCATCCTTTGATACCACCTTCATGAGTACATCCCAACTCAAACTATACTGCAGACCTTATACGATCCAAATTCTCTACTAGTCTCCAAGTTAACGATTTTTCAGCATTAGGAAATACAAGAAAGAATCACATCCAATCTACATAAAACGTCCATAACAGAGAGAAGAGTAATGGGCATTAATCAGGTATGTCTGCCTTCTTATAACCTGTATGCAATATGACTTGATTTAAAAGGTCTTACCCACTCATAGGTTATATATACATTAGTCTAAATTTTCCTTGCTATATGGCACAAGTTTGGAATTCAACTTTATTTTGTTTCAATGGATACTTGGTTATACCTACCCTATTCCCAATGAAATAAAATGCAGCCTTGGTCAATATATTCAGTCTCCGTATTTATTGAGGTTTATTTCTGGGCATTCTATCTGTTTAATTTATCTATTCCAATGCCATCTTCATTCTTTTAGCCAAAGAAGTTTTACAGAATGCTTAAACACCTGGTAAGGCAAGTCCTATGTAGGTAGTTTCTTTTCTTGGCTATTCTTAGACATTTGTCCTTCCCTATAAGCTTTGAGATTTTTTTTTCCAATTTCAAAAACAGTCCACAGGGATTCAAAACAGAATCACATTAAAAGCACTTATTAACTCAAGAAGAACTGGTATTTAATAATTTTACACAATTTTTAAGAACACGGTTTTAATACTTGTTCAATCTTGCTTTGTATTCTTCAAAAATGTTTATAATTTTTTATAGATCTAGTACTTCCCTTGTTAAATTTATTCCTAAGAATTTCCCCCCAATGGCTTCGGATACTACTATGGGAAGACTATTTCCCCCCACTTCCATTCTACTGAGTATTACTAGGATAGAGAAAAATATTTGCACACTTATTTCATAACCAGCTGCTTTACTAATTTACTTTGTTAACTTTAGTAGCTATTTTCCAGTGTTTCTTGGGCTCTCTCAGGAAAAGTAAAAATTTGTTTTCCTCCTTTTTCAATATTTATGCCAATTATTTAATTTCTTGTCATAATATTTTCCAAACAATGTTAGATAACAATGGTGGTAGAGAGGGAATCCCTGATTAATTTCTAATTTTGATGTAGATTATATTTGGAGTATTTTCATTTACAATGTCATTTGTGACTGGCATTAGCTAACAGCTTTCATTATTTTAATTATTAATTAAATTAATTATTATTAGAACTGACTTCAAATTTTATCTCATCTACCGCTATGATTATATGACTTTTGTCCTTCAATTTCTTGACATGAAAATTATGTTGACAGATTTCCTGATAAGGAACCATGGTTACATTTCTATAATAAACCCTATTGACAACAGTCTGATACTCTTTTCGATATACTGGGAGATTAAATTGGCTAATATTTTACTTCTGAATTTATATTCTTTCTCTACTTTTTTTTTTTTAGATTATTTATTTATTTGATAGCGAGACAGTGAGAGAAGAAGCACAAGCAGGGGGAGTGGGAGAGGGAAAAGCAGGCCTCCCGCTGAGCAGGGAGCCCGATGTGGGGCTTGATCCCAGAACCCTGGGATGGTGACCTGAGCCGAAGCCAGACACTTAACGACTGAGCCAACCAGGCACCCCACGAAAGTTAATTCTTTTTTGTTTTAATATAATTTTTTACTTTTTATTAACATATAATGTATTATTAGCCCCAGGGGTACAGGTCTGTGAATCGCCAGGTGTACACACTTCATAGCACATAACTTCCCCAATGTCCATAACCCCACCACCATCTCCTTACCCCCCTCCCCCTGGCATCCCTCAGTTTGTTTTGTGAGATGAAGAGTCTCTCATGGTTTGTCTCCCTGATCCACTGTTTTCTTTCCTGAACTGTTATCTCCCCTTTTCACCTTTCCCTATAAAGGTGTCTAATCTGATTCATATGTTGTTTCTGTTGTTTTCCTCAGGTAAGATGCACCAAGATCTTTTCACTGTGACAAGTGAAGGCTCTAGTTTGAATATAGGATTCTTGAGTTGCAGTACTTTTTTTGGACATTATTTCACTTTCTTCTATTTCTTCTGTTGTCTGATGTCAGTTTGGTTCTTTTTCATTGTATGAAATTTGTTCTTGCAGTCTGGAAGCTTACTAGATTTTTACTTTTTTCTTGGAATTAATCAATTTTGTCAGAATACACATAGAGGTATGTGTATCTTTTACCCCTTACCTCCTGGCTGGACAACAGTTAGGTGTTTTGATCTGCAGTCTTCAGTCTTTCCTCATTAAAGATTCCCTTTTATTATTATTTATTTAATTAGTGCCTTTCCACCTGTTTTTTTTCCTCCTTTAGAATTCCCTGTATATCATATCTCCAAGATTTGTCATCGAGCCTCTAATCATTTTCCTCTTAGTATTTTCTGCTCTGTACAACGGCGTTAATTCTTCCCCTCAAGTTTCTAGGCCAGTAATTTGGGACTTAATACTATCCTCTTTTTTGAACAGTCTAAACATTAAATGTTCTACAGAATTTGTTACAACTCAATCTGCCTGTTTTTTATGATTTTGTTCAAGTGTGTATATCCTTCAATAACTGCTTTTACTCGCTTTTACCTGTTCTAGTATTCTGCTTCTATCTTCTCTCTGCCTACTGGTCCCTTTTACATGCATTTTTACATTCACTGGGCTAGTCAGGACTCATATCTGTCCTTAAGGCTGGACCCAACTGCTGGATAGCTGCCCTGGCATACTGACAGTACTCTTGGAAGTCTCATTCCTATGGTAAAGCAGTGTTTTTGTTAGCAAGTTGTCAGACATCGAGAAAGTAAGAAGAAGCTTCTCTATTCAGTCTCATTGGCTGCAAAGGCAAATGCTCTCCCATATGCAAGGTAGGGGGGATGCCACCTACTTGTACTTTCCCATTAGTACCTTGAAGTGACAAAAGCCTGCTATTCTTGGAAGGAAGGGAGGTGTCAAGAATAGGAGGGGCCTGGATGTTGGCCTGCCAACCAAGTTTTCTCTGGGAACGGTAGAGCTCTGATCTTCGCCCCTGACGTTCATTGAATGAGCCAACAGAATCTAAAGCCTTGCTATTACAGTCTCCAGACCACAAAAGCTGCTCTGCGAATAACAAGTAAGTTCCCAATATACTGTCAGTTTACTCTCTGTCATATCCAATCTGGAGTTAACCTTCCCTTTTTATTTTTAAGGCTGTCATTCAAGTTAGGACTTTATCATCTCATACTTGAGTTCCTGATTTCTTTTTTGGTCTCTCAGACTGAAGTCTAGCCGCTCTGATCCATTCTGCATGAAACTTACTGGAAAAGGAGCCCTCTTGGGTTACTTTTGACCTTACCATAAACAGGTTCAGCAATAAGGTACACAACTGCCAAAAGTAATAGATAAATAGAGAATTAATGAAGGTTAATGATACCTCAGAGTTACACTGGCTAGGCCAGCTAGTCTACTACCACCACCATCACCACATAACGGTCATTAGAGGAAAGGTGTGACCTCCTATCCCATTTGTCACTCTGTACCTTGCACATAATCTGTTTTTCTCAGCACCAGTGGTGAGACAGTCAGAAAAAAGAGTACTTCTAGTTGTGTCTCCACTTTAGGGACACAGCTTAGCCGTGTCCTCTAGTGGCACCCTGAAGACCTTACACATATCCACACAGGCCACAAAGGTAAAGACTGAACTGCTACTGAGCCTAAGTCTTGACAGAAGGCCTGATGATCCTCCTGGAGCACAGAACACAAGAACACAGGAGGCTTGTGAGGAACTGCTACTTCGCCATCTGTAAATCTGTCATGAAGAGGTTCTCATCTCCTCCTCATTTCTGAGGAAAGAGGAGACCTTTCTTTCTCACACTCTGAGGACACACCTCCAGACTACAGAGTGGTCAGTAGCTGCAGCACAACACTGGCTCCTCAACAACAGGGGTCCCACTACTCAGGCTGTAATGGTCACCTGGCCTCTTTGGTTTCAGTCTTCCCCTTGTGGCCCGCGGGACAAAGAACACAGGGAGCGGGGACTTCCAGCTACCCTCACTTTCTCTGCCTATGTAAATAATCAGCTCTCTGAATCTAAAAAGGACTCTTTCTTTCCTGGCCACATCTATCAGACCTTGCCCTTCCTAACAATTGGCATCCATTTCATCTCAATCTTCATTCATAAACAAAGGAATGGGAAGAGAAAAGAAATGAAAAGACTCAGGGATGGTTACAGTATATTAACAGTTCTATCCAATTTTCCAAGAAAAGAATGAAGAAGATCTAGATTATAGGATCCCACTGCTCTCTGATAGCATCAAAAAAGGAAATGGACCTGGGAGAGTGTAGCCAAATTACAGGTCTGATACCTGAAGCACACAGAAAGGCAAGGAAACATGATCAACTCAGAAAGTCTGAATTGGAATATAAGTTTAAAAGATGATTATCACTATCACATAATTTGTAAAACTTACTTCACATGCAGTGGTATGTAACTTTACATATAAAGACCTTCTAAAGATTAATATACCTCACCATCAGTAGAAACAAAGTTCAGTGAAGATTTAGCATGCTACCTCTGAAAACTGTCCCCAAGTGCAAAAACAAAAACAGTTCAATCTAGTAGATCTGGTACAGCATAACTGGCTGTGCTGCCTCTCTCAAGAGAGCAACTCAAGTCCCACCACACTGGTCTATTTCTCATATCCTATTGCCTTCCCCAACTGCTCTCATCTTCTTTTCCCACCTCTAAATTTTTTTTCATTGTTACTACAGTTTAGAATGCCTTCCAATATTCTCTACATCCACCTATATTAAAGACTAGTAAATATCCTATTTTCTAAGAAATCATCGCTATTCTTATCCCATAAAATAGCAGCGGTCTAGATCAGTGCCTCTCAGACTTTAATGGGCACATTTTCATATTGAAAACATCTAGAATCTTGCTAAAATGCACACTGAAAAGCAATGTGTATTAATTCAGTTGGTATAAGGTGGGACCCAAGAGTGCATTTTTAATAAGCTCCCAGACAGATACTGATGCTACTTGTCCATGGTTCCCACTTTGGATAGCAAGGGTTTAGCTGACTGATTTGATTTTGCTACATATTAGCTTGACTCTGCATGTATTAGTTAGATTCTGCTATCAAGTCTTTGATTTTTGTGTGTGTGTGTCTTAAAGTAGGACTTTCACTGACAGATCATCTTGAATGCCTGTCGAACAAATGTGTATATTACGTTTCTGGCAGGTATTTTTATACTTGTAATGGAAGAGAGCACATAGATCAGAACATCAGTCTTTGCCTTGAAGCAAAAAAGCTGACTTATATATACGGAACCGTAATTCCTCAAAATAAAGGGATTTCAAAAATAAATATACCAATTATCTCTAGGTTTAGGTAGATATGGCCATTTGCTGGCTTAAGGGTTGCCTAAGACCCTGCTACTTAGAGTGAAATTCACAAACCAAGATCAACAAGACATGGAAACTTGTTAGAAATATAGACCTTTGGGTCCCTACCCAGACAGAATCAATCTGCCTTTAAACAGGATTCTCATGGAGAAAAATTAAAATTTAAGAATCATTGTCCTAGCACATTCAACTGGCTGAATGAGAAAATGCTATAAAATAAGTTATTAGTGTTTCTTCATTTATTCATATGGCCCCAAAAAAGCATTTCTGTTGGGGTAAGGTAATAGAAATAAGAAGTTCAATGAGTTACCCAAGGGGCCACTCTCTAAACATGGCCATGGTTCATTATCTACTTAAGTGTTCTCTGGTGGCAACAAGAGCAATCTTGGAGAAAGCAGCAGTTGGATTTTCATTCATTTGTATCACTAATCTGCTACATAAAATCAGCTCCTCCAAAACCTATAATGATAAAATATTTTCAAAGATAATAACATGTGTGCTGGGAAAACTATCATCCCTGTTCAAATTTGCTTGTTTCATCATTGAATCAGACTCTTCAGATGGGAGTAGCGATAGGAGCCAAGGACATGAAGGTTATAAGAAGAACTGAAATGAAATAAAAGAGCAGGTAGTCTTTCTTACATCCAGTTTTCATCAGATTTTTCAAATGTTTCACTAACCAAAAATGGCTAATATGAAGGCTGCAAATGTTTACAAGTGGATTTTTTACCATAGGGTTTCCCAAGACCTCATATCCTTGCATATATTGGGAGCTTCCAAAAGAGTTAGCTGTATGTGGTGACTTTTCAAACTTTTCTAAGTCTTAAATACTTTGTCCTTAAGCACTAAGTACAATCTCCTTGAACCCAGAACCTCTCAAAAAGCTGAAAAGCATCCCTAGCAAACTTAAAGGAGGATCCTTTAACTCTAATAATATTCCAGATTCTAGTTAATAAAACTATTTCTACCTAGCATTAGACTTGAATAAATCCTTCAAAATTCAAAAAACCTATTTTTTTTAAATGGCATGTAGTTAACACTATTAAAAGAACTTTGATAGGCTATCCAATGACAAGATTCAATAAAATAAGGGTTAATGTTTCACCTTATTAATTTAATTTCCTTAAGGACTAAGAGCAAACTTGTTTTAAAAGTGGTTTCACCAGAAGTCATAACAAAGTGTTGGATATAGGATAAGATGTAAAAAGAATGTAAAAAATAGAATGTAAAAAGAATAAACAACAGTAAAAATTCGGCCCTTTGGCAACCTTTAGTAACCTACAAGATTTACAAAACATCTTCTAAGCTTAGAGTAACCACACACACAGGAAATATAAGAATATCTACAACATTAAACCCTATTTGATAAATTTTATATAAAAACTTATGAAGGTGACTAAAAATAACTTTATTCAACTAGGCCTAGAACAGTGCTTATCCATTTGGCCACAATGAAATGAAGTATGTCAACATGCCAGAATAAAGTTATCAACATTTATACCGATCAATATTCAACAAATTTTGCCACTTACCAATATTTTTAACTCTGCTTTTCAGCTGAGTAGAATGCCTTTTCTTACTCTTTGATTTAGGAGTTTTATCTTTAGATGCCAGGCTGGCCTGTGCAGATGCTTTCCTTGTCTTGAATGTTTTGGTTACTGTTGTTGGATCCACTGGGTCAGGCATACTGCTAAAGCTTTCTAATGACTCTTCATCAAACTGGCGTCTTCTCCGGCTGGTGTCTAATTGATTCTTGCGATTACTATTTGTAGTTTTCTCTACAGACACTGGAAATCCAGTCTTGATAAATGGTTTTTCTACATCACCTTCTTGGTCATATAACCATGGTGTCCTACTGTTTTCCACCTCCTCTTCAGGCTGTTTTTGATTCCTTACCAATGAAAATAAATTTTTACAGATAATGATGAAAGAGTTCTATGTTTACTGGAAAACTGCAGATACAGTAAATAGATTTAGGCAAATAAAAACATCAACAGGCCCTAAAAACATTTTCACAGAAATACACATTAAATATGTAAATATTATACAGGTTAATGTACTTAAATACTTTAAATATTTTTTTGAGAGGGAGAATTTTTTTCCTTTTAAAGATTTTATTTATTTGAGAGAGAGAAACAAGAGTACAAACAGAGGAAAGGACAAAGGGACAAGCACGCTCCCCACTGAGCGTGGAGCCCAACAGAGGACTCAATCTGAGGACCCTGAGATTATGACCTGAAGTCTGATGCTTAACTGACTGACCTACCCAGACACTCCAGAGAGAGAATCTTAAGCAGGTTCCACACCCAGCGTGGAGCCCAAAATGGGGCTCGACCTCACAACACTAAGACATGACCCGAGCTAAAATCAAGAGTTGGATGCTTAACTGAGTCACCCAGGGACCCCTTTAAACTTTAGTATCAGACCCTTCTCACTAAACCATTTTCACTGGCAAAAGCTGCAAACAAAAGATCTAGCACTCATGATGAAAAAGAGTGGGAAAGAAAAATTTTAAAAAACGATGGAATATACAAGAAAAAAACAAAACACTTGGAGAAACAGCTGAGAAAGAGTTGTATGTAGTAGAGGGTTTGGCAATATACACAAATCTGTGTCACCAAAAGCAGTTCAAAATAGAACTGGAATTGGTGAAAAAAATTGTCCATGCAACTCATAATTTATTCCTTCATTCATTAAGTACAGTTTATTTCTGTTGGTCTGGTGTCATTTTCCAAATTTTATCTGCTGAACACTGACATCATTTAATATGTTAACAGGTATTTACTGACCATCTAAATTTGGCAAACAAGAAACAAAGTTAAACATGTCTGCAAGATTTCTCAAAACTTTAAACATGCCAATGTCCTATACAAATGTCTTAGTAGTGAACATAGTGAACAAAACGTCCAAAATTTTTATCACAGAACCTGACATGAACAATAGTGTTCTGAAGAACATGATTTAGGAGACACTGACCTCCAGGTTTCAAATTAACACAAGATTAGCAAACCTATAGTCTGCAGGCCAAATTCAGCCTACTATCTATTTCTGTATGGCCTAAGAGCTAAAATGATTCTTTTTTTTTGAAAGGAAAAAAAAAAAGATTTTTTAATTTGTTTTTAAGAGAAAGGGTAGGGCAGAGAGAGAGGGAGAGAAAGAATCTCAAGCAGATTTAGCACAAAGCCCAACCTGAAGCTTGCTTGGTCCCACCCACGAGATCATGACCCAAGCCAAAATCAAGAGCTAGACACTCAGTTGACTAAGCGACCCAGGTGCCCCTAAAATGATTCTTACAAAAAGTAAAATAAAATATTCTTATATTCTTACATGGTTGAAAAAAATCAAAGAAAGAAAAATTGTTTGTGACAGAAATTATGTAAAATTCACATTTCAGTACCCATAGCTCAGGTGTCATTGGAACACAGCTGCTTGTTCACATATTGTTTATGGCTGCTTTCATGCAAAAATGGCAGAAATAAATGGTCTGCAATATTTATCATCAAGCCCTTTCCAATATAAGTTTTCTGACCCCAGCTCACTACAGTGTTTCATCTGACCTCTTGTTATCTCTAGCCATTAAAGTCAGGGAAGCTACCTATTTAACAGACATTTTGGGGAGATGAGGTCTAATCTGAAGTAGGTCAAATATCTCAAATAATATTATATATCCAAATCCACCCTTTTTTACTATTAATTATATATAAAATGTGAATAATAATAAAGTAGGGACCTTCCAATAGCAAAGCTATTCACTAAAGCTTTAAACAAATGTTTATTGCTTATGATGGAAATTCATTCAACCATCATTTCTGAATGGCAACTGTGCCCTAAACACCATTAGGCTCTGACAATGGAGTACTTTTAAAGAGCAATAGGATGTTTAATTGAAAGAAGTGGTTAGTAGATCTAAGAAAAAGTCAGGGAGGTCAACCATAGGATCCCTAGAGTCAAATACAGTTGAATTCTAAGAGGTTTTGTTTAATCAGGTTAAAAAAAATCTATGATTTAATAATTAAATAGTGCCAAAATGATTACTTAAGTGCTCCAAGACATGCCCAATAATACAACTAAAGAGAAAAGTAATGTGAAGTTTATATTTTTAAAGGTCTACGAAGACAAAATCAAAGAGATACTTCTTACAGAAATATAGGCTGAACTGACCTCTAATTTTTCATCCTAAAAAGTTTTTTTCTGAAGTAAGTACGAGTAACAATAAAAAGACTATAGTTTTACCAGCTGGCTATCAAAATCATTTTCTGGACTAGCACAATCATTAAGAATGTTATTTATTTAGCTATAAATATACAGAATGATTGACCTGACTCAACCAACTAGTCTTTTACATTGAGTCAAAAATTTTATGTGGGAAGACTATCCTATTAAAAAATAACAACACTGAGGAAAAAAAATACGTTAACACTGAGAAACAGAGAAAGAAATCCTGACTATGACTGATAGCATCTATAATCTAATAGTGCTCAACATTACATTTAGATAGGCTTTAAGAACGTATTCTAATCAGGAGCTATGAATCAAGGAGCCATCACTTTACAACTATCATCTAGTAGTTAATATTAGTTTCTAGCCCTAAAGTGAACTTAAGGACAGATATCAAATCAAGGCAAGAGACATTTTATGGGTCAGGCCTTATCCTTCACTCTGATCAAAACAATGAATTATTCCTGTTATCAGGATTAGTGGCAGATGTATGCCTGAGACACCTGGTAAAGTATCAGTTTAATATTCTCAATGCTAACAAGCCAAACAATAACAAGCATCCTTCCTAACTGTGTTTGCAAATTACATATAATTAGATATAATCATATAAGTAGCATTTAAGAAAATAATGGATTAAGTTCACAATCAAGTACCTTTGTTTTTCTGCTCCAACAGAAGAACTGCTTTCAAAAGGTTTTGGAAAAGCCATATATTCTGTTTTCCCTGAAGAATTCTGGGCTAATGGTTGCTGCTGTTCAGTGGGTGTAGAAATATTCTGAGAAAAATCTCCAAAATTAGAAGGAAATAAAGGGCTGAAATTCATACCTAATAAATAAAAGAAATGGTTAAGACAACAATAAAAGAAGTACCTAAAGGCCTTAATACAAAATTAAAAGACAGTTTTAATTAAATGTGTCACTCAAATCCACCAAAACAAGTAACTGTTAAAATAAACTGATAATTCATTTGTTCAATCACTGTTTACAGTTCAGCCCACCAGCTTCTTGGCATTGATGACTGAACAAAGTAACAGGTAAATGCCTACAAGTGTCCGGTACCCGGTAAGCTAATGAATGTCAAGTACTATTACTTCTAACTTTTCAGCTCTGAAGGGATAAGGGTTATTTATTTACATGTTATTTCGTTTAATGCTCAAACAACACTATGGACATAGGTATTAAATTAATTTTACCAGGAAGAAAACTGGCTCGAAGATTAAACAGCTAGTAAATGGAAGAGGAGGTCAGATCTCAGGTCTGCACAACTCCAAAGCTTATATTCTTTCCACTCTACTTTAACTGGAAAACTAGAATAGAACTAAGTTCTTACCACACAGTGCCGTATGAGATATATTTGCAAGGAGCTACTAACAACTTGGTGCGGGAAAAGGGGTGAGAAAAGGCTTCATAATATTAGTTTGTGAAAAATGAACAGTCTTTGCCCAGGGCTGCCACAGGCATAAGGCATATCAGTGTAAAGGAACTGCCTGAGCTATTTTTAATATTATCTGTTACCTAAAAGCCACGCAAAAAACGTTTGCTGCCAATATTCCTCAGTGCTCAAGAACTAAAACGCTTGTTAAATGTGTTAATGCTATTATTTTTATAATCCTGCTAAGAAAATACACTGCTATTTTTATTGATTTATATTCACAAAGCCCTCCAGCCCTTCCAACCCTTTTTTCTCCTCCTATATTCCCTGGCAAACACCTTCAATTCCACTTCCTTCATGACTCAACCTCATCTAACTGATCACTTAATTTATTCTACCTCTACAAAGTCTTTTGATTTACTCCTAGTTCTGTACCCCTCCTGCCAATGCCTTAGATCAAGCTGTCCTTTCTCTGGTATTACTACAACAGCCTTCGGTTTCTGATTCACTATTGGATACTCTTGGCTCCTCTCTCAAATCTCTGCAACACTATTACTAATGTGATACTCCTAAAATAGAAATCTCATGCTATCCCCCTGCTCAAAATCCTTCAGTGACCCCTCTGGAAGGCAAAAGAAAGTCTAAGCTCCTTTGAATTGCACAGAAAGTCTCTGCTGCTCTCCAGCCATATCAATTACTCTTCCCCTGCTAAGGCCCTGGACACTAGCCATACTTAATGACCTCTAAATTCCCTATGTGATACACTCTTTCACTGCTTTGTAACTCCCAGCGGATCCACTGATTAGGAAGTCCTTTCTCCTCTAATATCCCTGGAAATAAATTTTGTTCATTCTTTAACATGCTTTCCGGAGGGAGTGGGGGAAGAGACCTGCTGATAATTTCTTGCCCTAAGGAAAGGCAACTCCCCTCATTTGTACCACTGCTACTGTCCCCATGGCACTGCACTGAGCACCTACTGACATGCTTAGCTTCCTCACTAAATTCTAAATGACTTTAAGCATTCATTTCATTCATCTGAATCCCATTTATATGGTATCTGAGACATAACAGGTGCAGAAAAAATAAAAGCCAAAGCTAAATAAAATTAAATTTAAGCCTAAGCTAAACCTTAGTCTATAACGTATCCTCCCTAACCACATAGTGACTGATGTGCAGCGGCCACGGGATAGGTTAATACCCTTTTTCCTTAATAAATAGTTGCTAAATTAATTCAAAGGTATAAGACTAAGCAACCTCTCATAAGTAGTTGATTTAATTTCATTAGCAACCATTGCAAGCTTAAGTTTTCACCACAAAGAATCAATGTAGAAAAGTTTGTAACTTTCTTTGCATACACCTCCTACCATTCCAGAAGAGACCAATTAAACTCCATGCAACAGACAAAGAATATTCTCAAGCACTTTGCATTTATTTATTTCCTCTTAAGTTTTTAATCACTTACCTGGTGCAAATGATGAAACATTAGTAAATCCGGGTAAGTTAAACAGATTTACAGGCTGTGATGGAAAGCTGAAAGGACAAAATAAACTGGGAGAAGAAGGGTGTGATGCACTGCTGCCTCTTTCCTTGCTTCCGGGTTTTTCTGGGTGCTGATTTTGTTGGCGCATAAGTTCATTTAGCATTTGTTTCAACCTACAAATATTTAATAAGTTAGTAACTTACAAATCAGTTATATTACTATCTGTTTACAGTATCTTCATTAAAAAGTACATGTAAAATGTGATTCAAGAGCATGGAAAAGAGATGGACTGTTTTAATATTTACTACAACAAACATCTGCTTGTCCTGCAGGCTTACTTCAATAACTTGGCCTTTGAAACAAGAACTGCACTTACCACTGACCAGATAAAAAGCATAACTATAAGAAACTCAAATATTTTTGTTATTAAGAACTTTACCGGGGCACCTGGGTGGCTCAGTGGGTTAAAGCCTCTGCCTTCAGCTCAGGTCATGATCCCAGGGTCCTGGGATCAAGCCCCACATCTGGCTCTCTGCTCAGCAGACAGCCTGCTTCCCCCTCTCTCTCTGCCTGCTTCTCTGCCTACTTTTGATCCCTCTCTCTGTCAAAAAAATAAATAAAATCTTTAAAAAAAATAAAATAAAATAAAATTTAAAAAAAAGAACTTAACCAAGATATAATTTACATATCATACAGATCACCTGATAAAAGTGTGAAGTTGAACACTGAAAATAAAAAATTTTTTTAAAGATTTTATTTATTTATTTGACAGAGAGTGAGGTCACAAGTAGGCAGAGAGAGAGGGAAGCAGGCTCCCTGCTGAGCAGAGAGCCCGATGCGGGGCTTGATCCCAGGACCCTGAGATCATGACCTGAGCCGAAGGCAGAGGCTTAACCCACTGAGCCACCCAGGCGCCCCGAACCCTGAAAATTTTTAAAAACTAAAGTCTACAGTATTAAAAGGGAACATCGGGCAAATCGTTGTTAGTAAAATTTATGGGTACAGAGAATGTTTGAATATTCAATTCTGCTCTTGTCCTTTCCCCCTAGAAGATAACTATAAAACACATGCTCAGCTTTAGCATTTACTACAGTTTTACTGCTCCTAAGAAACACATTACCTTTGCACATTATTCTGTTGCCATGTTAGCTGAGTATAGCACTGGTTCAACTGGTGCATGATAAGGTGTACCTGGGGGGATGCAACATTGCTCGGCATCACACTGTAAGGACCCGTGAGAAGAGTTTGTAGCAGACAAGACAGCGTCTATGGAAAAACAAATTGTCGTAACAGTTACTGATGACTTGAGTAAAATGTGCATGCTTTAGAAACAAGATATAAAAAATGCACTTTCATAGTAAACTTTACCTGCTGGTCTTGCATCAAAGTCTGACAAATATTGACACTGAAATCAAGTTGTTTCTTTAGCTGATTAATTTGTTCTTGCCATTGTTCTTTCTCCTCTACATAAGAGAGTTCTGACACCCAACGAAGGTTTTCCTGACGCTGCATGCTGATATTCTGCTGTCTTGTCTTAGCTAAAGGACGATAATTTCCATCTGCTGAAAAAGGGCGATTGTTCTTCCACCTAACACAGATTTAAAGAGCTAGGTCATCAAATGTAATTATTTGGTTTTTTAAATCTGGCACTAAATCCTGATACCACAGTTCATAGACCAACATTTTCTTAAGATCAAAGTTTAAGTTCAAAGGACTTCAAAAGTATGGAAATGAGGGGGAGGTGGTTGAGGGAAAGGGAATTACAGATTTCTAGCCTAGTGAATTATCATTTTTTTCCACTCTTTTTTAATGTCTTACACAGACAAATCCATGTAATTCTGTATTCTACAAAATGAAAATA
This sequence comes from Martes martes, assembly GCF_963455335.1. Classification (NCBI taxonomy): domain Eukaryota; kingdom Metazoa; phylum Chordata; class Mammalia; order Carnivora; family Mustelidae; genus Martes; species Martes martes. Next base: position 23,853,085 of record NC_137889.1, on the reverse strand, counting down.
TTATATCACAAGCATTTTTCCATTCTTCATGCTTTAAACTTAGCCACATGACATTCCATCATCAAGCGGAACTACTTAACCATCTTCCACTCATGAAACATTTTTCACTGTTAGAAATAACAATGTAATGAATATTACGTTGCTAGGTCTTTTTCAGTATCTATGATTTTCAGTTTTGCTTAACTCCCCAAAAAAGCAGCCAAGATCAAAGCTTATGAATCTTAATCCAGTCTAGTTGGGATCTATCTTGACAAAACTCTTATGATACAATAAAAAATATATTTGGTCTTTGTCCCAAATTCCCAGCATAGAGCTCCCAAAACTCCTGGCACCTCCTGAAACCTAGAAGTGTCTTTTGTTATTCACAATGGACCCCCTTGAACCATAGCTAAGTTTATGCTAATGACTCTTAGAGGCCCTAGATAGCTTCAGGGTCTGGTCACTAAAAAAACCAACCAAGTGTTTAGAGGGTTGGAACTTTCAGCCCCACTGCCAACTTCAAGAGGAGGAGGGTCTGGAGTGACTTTAATGGCAATGGCCAATGATTTAATCAGTTGTGCCTAGGGAATGAAACTTCCACAAAAACTCCTTATCAAGCTGGTTAGGAGAGCTTCTGGGTTGGTGAACACACTGAAGTGCTGGGAGGATGGCGCACTCAGAGAGAACATGAAAGCTCTGTGCCCCTCCCCCCACCCATCCCTTGTCCTATGCATCTCTTCCATTCGGCTGTTGCTGAGTTGCATCCTTTATAATAGGCAGTGTTCGTGAGTTGTTCCAGCATATTATGAAACCTGAGGAGGGCTTGTGGGAACCCCCAAATTTTCAGCAAAGTCAAACAGAAGTGTGAGTACATGGAGACTTAGACTTGCAACTGACATCTGAAGTGAGGGCAATCTTGTGGGACTGAGCCCTTCACTTGTGGCATCTGCCCTAATTCCAAGTAGTGTCAGAATTGAATTAAATTATGACACCCAGTTGGTTCAAAGAATCAGAGAAGTGCTTAGCGTCGCAAAGACCTGAGACTTCGGGAATCAAACAAAAAGTTGGAACAGTGAAACTAACCTATTCTTAGTTTCTTTTATATTGTAAGAGTTATGATTTGCACTGTTAGGAGGATACACAGAAAAGTTATCATTGGAACTAGCATCTTGCTCTTCTTCTTCCTCCTCTTCATCCGTCCGAACAACTCCTTCAGAAAGATAACCATCTTCATCTCCTTCTTCATCCAGTGCACACTGAGTAGAACCGCCCCAAGTTGCCATTGTTCTAGAGATAAAGAGATAAAAAATAAGAGATCATTTTGGCGACTGGCTAAATATTTTACCAACTACTGTGCCAGACACTGTACCATGTACATATGTATGCATGTGAAACATGTTTTGCTTATAAAATTTCACTGAATTATAATACCAAGATGGGTGGTACTCTCTCCACTGCTAATATATGAAATATGTTTATTCTGCCTTCCACAAAACAATTCTTCAAATAAAAAACTAGTATCCCCTAGAGGTTTTTCCTTAAACTAAACCCCCTCAATTTTTAACTTTACCTTGAGTGACAGTTTTCTAGAACAGAGCTGTCCAAAAGAACTTTCTGTAAGAGTAGTAATGATCTATACGCATGTATCCAATCAGTAACCACTACATACACATGGCTAATGAGCACTTAGAATGTGGCTGGTGTGACTGAGAAAATGAGTTATTAATTTTATTTAATTTAAATAGGTACAGGTAGGTAATGTAATGGCTGTCACATTGGAAAGCATAATTCTAGAGCCTTAGTTCCCAAACCTAGATGCTTATTATGAAAAATATCCAAAGAACTTGTCCAAAATTCAGATGTGTGGTACTCCAAAACAGAAAAAAAATACTACAAAAATAATTTGATAAATAAAGTACATTTAGGACTTCAAAACAGAATAAGTTCTTCTATGAGGAACAGAAGTTTGATGCAATGTTCCAGGAATGCCATCTGAGGATATCAAAAGGTAAGGTCACAACAAATCTGAATTTCCAGATGTTAGCTCTGAAAACTCTCATACAGATAATTAACCAACCTTACAGATGGACAATTTTTTGGAAATATTCTAAATACAGAAATTTCAAATGTAAATCCTAAAAACTAAATGTTTTAAAGCAATTACTTTATCTTTTATTTTTTTATTTTTTATTTTTGAGAGAGCACAAACATGCAAGGATGGTGTGGGGGTGGGAAGAGCAAAGGAGAGGGACAGAGAGAATCTTAGGCAGGCTCCATGCTCAGTGTGCAGCCCAATGAGGGGCTCAATTTCACAACCCTGAGATCACGACCTGAGCTGAAATCAAGAGCTGGATGCTTAACCAACTGAGCTAACCAGGCACCCCAAAAAGTGAATTTCCTAATCCTTAGGGAATTTACAAATATGAGACTCCTCATTTAAGTAAAAATGTCCTTATTTTTGGCCTGATAGGGAAGTACTACAAAGTAACTTTTTTATAAAACTTAACTAGGAACATAAGGCTTATACACTCAAAGAAAATCTGTATCACCATCTGATCAAGTACCTTAAGAAGTTAGAACAGAAAACAGCTGAATTTAGTTAAATTGAACCACAAAGGTGATGCTTGAACAGTAGCCTCAGTGAAAGAGCAGATTTGAGCTGAGAGGGGAAATGAAGCTGCCCACTCTACATGTCTTTGGTAGGTGATGTTAAAAAAAAAAAAAAGATTTAAACACCTCTCTTACTTTTCTGTTCTACTCTGCTGAGGTGTACACAGGTTCTCAGATCCATCACTTCTCAATGACACAGCCATAGGAGATGTAGTTTCGGCTAGACCTTGCCTCCTCTGATGTTCTGCCATGAGCGCTTCAAGCTGCTTTCGCCTCTGTCGTAGCTCTTCCCTTAACATCTCATGTCTTCGCATTTCTAACCACAGCTATTATTTTAAATGTCAGAATTGAGTTAGTAAAAATATATGGATTTGTTTTAGCCTTAAAGAATAAAATACAAAGACTTCTATTCTCACTCTATTCTTTTTACACTAAGATATCCCATGGTTAAAACAGTATTTTCACAGTAAGAAAAAATTAGGCATGAAATTTTAATGAAAGTAGTGGCCAAATACACTTCATCAACTATTTAGAGAAAGGTATAATGTTTTCTACAAATAACATATAAACAAAAGGCCAAAGAACAGATCTTCCTAACTGAAATGATTACTGTTCGCTCCAACTATTCCTTAAATACAATTCTGCCAAATATTTGCTAGTAACTTTGAAATTATTTTGAAAAGATCCCAACTTAATAACTTTTTTGAAAAAATAAATTTCCTCCCAGCTAAAAGACACAAAACATGCTGCATTTAAAAACATGTTTCATAGGTATTCAGTTTTCTTTCTTTAAGATGTGACTTAAGACTCGGAACAACAAGTACAACATACAATACCTCGTTATCTACTACTGAAGAATCTTCAGGCTCAAAACCAGATTTGCTTGTACTGGTTTCATTTCCGTTAACAGCTGGGGTTGAAGTAACAGCTGGGATATATTTTTTTGTGGGACAATTACCCGCACTAGTGGCTGAAAGCTAAAAAAGTATTAATAAAAACCATTATGAGGAATTAAAGCGATTATGTTAATTTCATAAAAGCAGTTATTTTACCATTTCTCTGGGGCTCTAGTACCATACTGAATTAGTTATTATCAGACCTCAATTGCCATCATGATCCAAAGAAAGCCTGACTTAAGAAAAAAAAGATGAAAACACAGGGTGAAGTGGATGAGTAGCAGCCAAGCCTCAGGAACAACAGAGACAAGAGGGATAAAATGCTACTGTGGAAAATTTCATATACTCAAACCCAACTCTTGTATCTATTCCTCTGGACATTAGCGAGAAGGGAAAAGGATCAGATAAAATAGAAAAGGTTAGAAGTCTAGGACAACAAAAAAATGTTACAGAGAATTATCATGGATGTGTTTCCCTTTCTTTGAAAACAAAACCTGAGGAATAAAGCTAACCAAAACATTTTAAGAAAAATCTCAAAAAGAATTGGTGTTCACTTCCTGTATTAACTATACTCCTACTCCTGATTACCTGAAATGTTCAAATATTACTCATTCTTTGTTCAGTCTCAAAGAGTACTACTTAATAAGCAAACTACAAATATCTTAATTCATTTCTTTAGGTAATTCATGATGGTTTAAGGGCTTTATTATGTAATTTTAGGCCAATAAAAGTTGGAAATGCAAAGCTGAAATCAGAATATTTTAAGTTTTTGTTTTTTTTTTTAAATTTATTTGACAGACAGAGATCACAAGTAGGCAGAGAGGCAGGCAGTGAAGGGGGGTAGGCAGGCCCCCCACTGAGCAGAGAGCCCGACACTGGGCTCAATCCCAGGACTCCAGGATCACGACCCAAGCCAAAGGCAGAGACCCTAACCCACTGAGCCACCCAGGCGCCCCTGAAATCAGAATATTTTAATTTAATAGTTACGAATACCCATGTTCTGAATCTAAAGTAGCCCAACAAGTAAAAAATAGAAGTAATCAGAGTCAAATCCTATGTGCTATCTTTCATAGTATAAATTCACATCCCTAACCCCTTTCATTAGTTCATTAGTTTTATTAATCATAATACTGATATAAATTGTGTCACCTCAGTACTAGAAAAGGCAAAGGTACTTTCCAATGACATTAGATTTTAAACATCTTTTATCATATAAATGTAAAGAAGGAACGTTCCTAGTTACCTGTAAGTCAGGACATGCCTTCTGCAATGCTTGAATTTTCTCTTGAATCTCAATCAGTTTCTTTCTTTCTTCCTGCAATTGTCTGAGTTCTCTCTGTTGCTGCTGTAGTTTAGCCTCATAAAATTTCTCTCTATAATTAAATTGACATTACATTTACAGATTCCAATAAATCTGATGATAGCATTAAGCACGACCTAATACAGAACCTAGTCAAATAAGTACCTTCTCTATAATAAGCACAAAATTTTTATTTAATGAAGCCCATGAGTTTAACATACCGCGCCTTCTCATTTATTCCAGCATCTTTCTGTGTTTTATTGGCATTTCCTCTAGTGTTATTTGCATTTTGTTTGTTTTCTTCTTCTGTTGGGTAGAAATCATCCAAATTTGAAGTATTGGTAGAGATAACTCCATGATCTGCAGCATCATCATCCTAAAAAGCATCATTAAATTAAAATAATCTTGAAATCGAAAGACAGTATCCAATTCATGCCTTAAATACCACTGTTCAATAAAATTTACATAACGTAAAAATTAAAGTAGTATATTAAATACATGATTTTTAGAGAATACTGAAGTTCATCCCCTACCAATGACATAAAACAAAGTGCTAAAAGAACAAAAAAGTACATTTATAATCTGAGCTGCCAATTACCCACTAATGACTAACATTAAGTTGCCTTTTCTTATCTTGACCAGACACTGCACTATCAAAGAATAGTTTCCTAGAGAATACAAAAAACATTAAAACATACCATCAGATATGGGAGCCTTGATACTAGATAATTTTTCTTAGAATTTAACTTTATAAAAATATTTTATTTATTTGAAAGAGAGAGAGAGAAAGAAAACACATGAGTGGGGGAAGAGTGGAGGGAGAGGGAGAGAAATCTCAGGCAGACTCTGCACTGAGCAGAGCCTGACACAGAGCTTGATCTCACAATCCTGAGATCACAACCTGAGCCGAAACCCAGTCAAGATGCTTAACCAACTGAGCCACCCTGGTGTCCCTTAAACTGTAACTTTTATTTTAATGATTTCAAATAATCGACATCCAGTCCACTGTCACTTGCTTATGATTTTCTATTCTCTCACTTTGGTCTTTAGTTTGCCAAACCAGTGCCAATGGCTCATAATACAAAAACGAATGAGAGTATCTTACATCTACAATGACTACTGGAAAAACAACTAAGTTCTTAGCTTCCTAAAGATAGGTCCACACCTTCTGTTAAAAATCAATGCACTTACTAAGGTGGGAGGAGGGAAGGCTGCTGGGATGAACTACTGCATTTTTTAAAAAACATTTAACTCTATATAGCTTTATATTTACTCGTGCTTTCTCTGAGAACCTCAAATGAAATTTTAACTTTTGGCAATATCATTCTAATAAAACCTTAAGGAGTTAGAGCTAACTCAATTACAAAACTGGGTAGGCAATTTTAAGTTGGTAGATGGGTGTTATTTGGCATTCTTATTCATCTAAAAACTGGCCTAATTCATTCCTATAAAGGATAAGAAGATAGAAAAGAAACTGAGTTGGGATTCAAGAATAGAGAAGCTGCATTATGAAGCCTTTTCACATAATAAAAAGTGGAAAAATTAAAGTACAAGAAAAAAATGCAAAACAAATCTGCCTAATGTTTCAGAAGGCAGTGAGAAGGTACCTGAACAACTGAATACCAACTCTAACACTAAAAGAAAGTGACTCAAGAATTACTGTTTTAACAGTCTTTTGAAAAAAATCAAGCAATATTTACCTGTACCATAGCAACAAGATCTTGTAACTGTCTCAGTTTCTGTTTTGCAGCCATAAGTCTATTGATCTTCTGTTCAAATTCAGCATCTTCTGGAGCCTCATCAACCAGACTGCTCCTATGACTAGTTAATGAAGCCCCACTGACTCCCTCATCTTCTGCTTCATCCTCTTCTTCCTCATCATCTTCACCTTGTGCACCATGAATCCCCTGTTCTCCTTCTCTATTATAGTGACAATCTGCTAAAAGCATGTATGGAATCAGTAATTTAATAAACTTAAGAAGAATACTAATGAAAGAAAATCCATTTCAAAAAAACAATATGGCAAAATTATCCATCAATAGTCAATCATACCTAAAGATGGAGGCATGTTCAGAGCCCTTATGTTGGCAGCAGATCTGTTGTTAATTTCACAATTAGAATTAACTGATCTCCCCTCTCTATTATTAGAAACACACTGTGCATTAGAATTACTATTTACTTCGTTCCAAGTTGCAGCTACTTGTGGATTTCTAAAAGAAAGAAAACAGCCTGAAGTTATTTAAAGTAAAAAAAGAAAAAAAAAAAACACCTAAGAATTAAAAATAAAATCAAAGTTTTTAGAACTGCTGATAAAATAATTCCAAACCATGAACATCACCGGCTATTTCTCTATTTAAATTCCTACTGTGAATAATTGACTCTTGCTTTTCAAAAACTTCTGCTATTTGGAAATTTAAGAAAAACATCCCAAAAAATCCAAGTTATATCTAAAAACAAAGAGGCAGGAAAATGTTGTTAGATATTTCTTATGATTTACTTGCATCTGATCTAACAAAGAGCAAATTTACTGAACTAGTGTACTCAGTGCTTCTCAGTTCGTTTTTCTTTACAGGCTAACTTACGTTTACAGTGGCCAAAATAGTAGACTTAAGCAGACTTACGGGAGAAATGCTTAAATAAAAAACAGGCGGCATTCTATTGAGGATTTCCTGTTCCATAATAGAAGCGTTCAATTAGGAGGAACATGTTAGAAAAACAAACTTCAAATTCTTACCGAATGTTAGTAACAGGTTCAGAGTTTTCATGTTCAGAATCATAATCTGACTCTTCAGTTTCTTCATCTTTTGTGTTTTCATTAACAGCATCTGTCATCATATCTGATGTTTGTTCATAATAATGGACTAATTCTCTTAGTTCATTCAATCTCTTTCGAACTTCATTTAACTTCCTGATAAACAACAAAGATGTATATATAATACTCATTTCAGCATGCTCAATACTCATACAATACTCATACTCATACTCAATAAAGCATGCAGTATTTCCATATAAAAGCAGCCAGCAAAGACAAAATTTAGACCTAGTGCAATATCCAGGGGGTGTGACTATAAAGCAATGAATTCAATTTCAAGAATAGCTTACTCAATATTCATCACCCAATTTTCTTGCATCCTTCCTACTACAGACAAAAAGTATAAAAAAAAAAAAAGTTTCAGGTGTTCATTTGAAGCCAACTTGGTTTCTTAATAGTGAAGTAATTCAACTTAAATACTACCTCTCAGGCAAATCAGTGATGTAGACATTATTAGGCATTTACAGAAGGTTCCTGATCTGTAACACACAGAGATCTATAAAGTGTATAATACATTTACCCAAAACATTAAATTTGTTCAGTTTCTATTAAGTGCCAGAAATTATGCCAATGTTTTTTAATCTGTAAAACACCTTTATGAACAGGTATATCATTACCCCCATTTTGCAGATGAAGAAACAGAGGTAAAGTGAGAATAAGTTATTTGTCCATGGTCACACAGCCTTGTGAGATACAGTTTCCGGGCTTTGTGACTCTAGGGCCTGGGCTCTGAATTTAGAATCATTTGAATATAAAAATCTTCTAATGCAATCCCAACTATTTCTAATCCTTTAGCTGGAAAATGAGAATGCATTAGCTTACAAAAGTTACCTGTATTATAATGTCACATTTCTCCTGGACAACTCAAAGAATGCAGATATAACACACATATACTACTTCTACACATACACTTCTAATACACATATTCTTAGAATACGGGATGATATGTTACATGATATGATAAAGATATTTATCATATTACGTAAATTCAGTTTTTCCAGAATTTTCAACAAAGAAAAAAAAAACCATAATTTATCCCCATTATTCAATTCTATGTAAGCAATGTTTGTAAAAATATTTTACTGGAGTTTTTCAGTTGGATTCAGATGTCCTTCATTTTCACTCTCATTCTGAGAAACTAGAGAAGCAGCAGGATAAGGAACAGATGACGTGAAGCTATTGGATTCTCCATTAACAACTGGTGCTAAGCCTAAAGGCGCAGAGGGAGCTGAAGGTGTACTTCTCTGATCCACAGTTCTTTGTGGAGAGGATGAAGAAGGCACAACTACAAAACAAAACAAAGACCAGCTACTATAAATAAACAAATACGGCCTCAAACAACACTTACTCAGTTTGCTTACATAAAAATAAAAAGTAAAAATCAGTAACACCTTAAATTCTGCAGCTTTAAATTTCAGAAACTTAAGTATCCAATAGCCAGGCCGCTTATTCAACAAACAGACTTAAAACAGAAAGAAAGGGGCACCTGGGTGGCTCAGTGAGTTAAAGCCTCTGCTTTTGGCTCAGGTCATGGTCCCAGGGTCCTGGGATCGAGCCCCACATCAGGCTCTCTGCTCAGCAGGGAGCCTGCTTCCCTCTCTCTGTGCCTACCTCTCTGCCTACTTGTGATCTCTGTCTGTCAAATAAATAAAATATTTAAAAAAAAAAGAAAAGAAAGAAAAAAATAAGGAAAAACAAGGCTAAAATTGGCAAGAACTATTATATTCTATCTTAAAAAGTAACCAGTATACTTCTGATAAACCCAATTCTAGGTTAAGTTAAACAGGGCAAGATGTGGGGCACCTGGGTGGCTCAGTTGGTTAAGTTGCTAACTTTGCTAACTCATGTCATGATCCCAGGATCCTGTGATCAAGTCCCACATTGGTCTCCCTGCTCAATGGGGAGTCTGCTTCTCCCTCTCCCCCTGCCTGCTGCTCCCCCTGCTTGTGCTCTGTCAAATAAATAAATAAAATATTTGAAAAACAAAAACAAAACACAACAAAAACTCAGGGCGAATGTGTATGATGTTCAGTACACCATCAACAACGCTTCACAACTGTAGGGGATTAAGCCCAAAGAGTGTTTCAAATCCACAGCTCAGAGTAATTTTATCTGGTCTCCCAGATGGAATTTTCCTTGTTCCAAAAGATATAAAACAAACTTAAAGTGACTGTAGTACATTCATACCGTGAAATATAACTCAACAATAAAATTTTCTAATTAGATGATGGCTTATCTTCTATAGTCTTAAACTGTATGTTAACTACTTTTCTGTCCACATGGATCAGACAAAGATACCTTATGCCTTCAAGGGCTATGAACGAAGATTAAGAATCTTTGCACTTCTCCATCTCCATCACTTTAAAACTACAGTCATTTATCTCTTTCTCACAGGGACAACCATCATTATTTGTTGTTCACATTATGAATTGCTACAACTGGTTTCCAGAAGTCTCTTTGCTCTATTCTTTGACTATTCTACCTTTTGGTGCTGCTTTCACATTATTTCCCAGTATGAAAAAAATCTTTTCTTAGTCATTAGTAGGCAGAGTGCTACTTTATCATGTATATAAAACTGACCATGGGTCAGTACAACTCTCGAATTTTAAGTTTTTCTTAGCTGTGTCATCTGTGTAAAATAAGCATGGTGGGGGGAGCATCTGGGTGGCTCAGTTGGTTAAGCGTTTGCCTTCAGCTCAGGTCATGACACCAGGGTCCTGGGATCGAGCCCCGCATTGGGCTCCCTGCTCAGTGGGTAGCCTGCTTCTCCTTCATCCTCTTCCCCCTGCTTGTGCTCTCACTCACTTTCTAATAAGTAAATAAAATCTTAAAAAAAAAAAAAATTAGCATCGGGACTAGATTACACTCTAGAGAGACTAACAGAGGTCTTGGGAAAAGAAAGGAGAATGTTTCAGTAGGAAATATTAAGGTTTATTGGGGGGACAGCAGAGAAAAAGAGATGGGTAAGGAATAAGGAACAGGGACTCCAGAGATGTTTTTTCTATCCCTTGTGTTTTCTTTAATAAGACAACAGCTGGGATGTTGAAAAATTATGACCAGCTGGGGTTGACCTTACTGATCAGTTTTCCATGCTAGAGCTCCTACTACAAGAGGCAAGGACCAGGCTTGAGAAGGTGTGAAGACAGCAAATGAGGACCAGTAACTGGATCTCAATCAGACAGAAGCAATAAAACATCTGTGCTGCAGAAAAGGTGGTTCCTAAAGTGTAACTAGTATGACTATGCTTTTCCTATTCCTCCTAAAATGACAATTTATTTCAAAAAAGTTATAAACTTTTCAGTTTATATAGTCTACGAGCTATAAACGGTACAAGTTACAAATTTTTTGCACTAAGCCATATGTACTACATGTCTTTCATGTCTTTTTTTTAAATAAATACTTTCTAAATCTGTTTGATAGTTTTACTTAAATCGAAGTACAAATTTGGATTAGTTTTCCTTTTAAGGGAAAATCTGAATATGCTAAAAAAAATCCAGTAATGTGTGCTGAAGTACCCAATAGTTTACCTTCTCTTTTTCTTTCCCCTGAATTAAAATCCAACCAATTTTTCGAGTCCCAAGTTAATTCTTTCCCTTTACTGAATTACAGATCTCCCATCTATTTGGTTATCAACATATATTGCCCCGTTACTTAAAAACTTTCCCCATGTAAGTCCTATTTCCCCTCAAATATTATAATTTTCTTGAAGGACTATGAGTTCATTCATTCACCAGATATTTACTAAATTAAATTAACTATTGCAAGCCAGCACATATACTCATGTGTGCCCTATCTAATATTGCTGAGCCGGCTTTACTTACATGATGAATTGTTCAGATGTTGATCTCGAAGTGTATGAAGTTCTCCAAGCAGTTTGTCCATTTTTTGTTTCTTTTCCTGTAATACTCTCATTTTGCTAAAAAGCTGTACTTTCTCATCAGGTAAGTGTTCTGAAACTGAAGGATTCCGGCTCTGAGAAACCTCCCTAGTCAATGAAAGACTTTCTGCTTGTCTTCTATTGTCTGGAACAGTTGGAGGCTTATTTAAAATAAAAAAAAGATGACGACCAAGGAAATGAAAGATTTGATTCTCATTTTAAAAACATAAATATTCCTTATAAAAAGCAATAAATATTTGCCTAGGTTGTGCTGGTGGGTAAGCATATGCCTTTCCAATTCCCAAATTACCTATTTCCTGATGTGCCATTATAACATCTATACAGTTTTATGGACACACATTACTACACAGTGGTCTAGAGTTCACTGGACTGAATTACTATCTGGATCTAAATTAAAGGCTAAAAATGTCATACCTTATATAAACTTTCAAAAATATCATTATCTCTCTTGCCATCTTTTTAGAATCATCATCATTAACTTCTTAATCAGTTTTTCCTACCACTTCTTTCCTATGGTTCTCTATTAAAAAAATTTTTCAAAAATCCACTACGGCTTAGGAAATCATAAAATGAATAAACACCACTGAGCTTAAACCTTAACATTCTGCCACATTTGCATCAATTCCTTTTTTTTTTTTAAGAGAAATATAACACTATAGATACAACTAAAGCTCTATACATACCAACCCCCAATATCTCATTACTTTCTCCAGAGATAAACACAATCTGGAATTAGGTGTCTACCATCATGTATGTTTCCATTATTATTGTACCTACATAAGATATACATCCTTCATGAATTTTTAAACATCAACCAAGTGGTATCCTTCTTAAACTCATGTTTTTCATTTATTATAACTCTGGTTCATTTACTCTGACTATAATATTTCACTCTATGCATGTATCATAGTTTATTAATCCATTTTCCTGTTTATGGACATTTATTTATTTATTTTTAAGATTTTATTTATTATTTATTTGACAAAGAGAGATCACAAGTAGGCAGAGAGGCAGACAGAGAGAGAGGAGGAAGCAGGCTCCCTGCCGAGCAGAGAGCCCGATGCGGGGCTTGATCCCAAGACCCTGAGATCATGACCTGAGGCTTTAACCCACTGAGCCACCCAGGCGCCCCTGTTTATGGACATTTAGATTGCTTCTAAATTTTTGCTACTGGCCAAACCTGCCACAAAAATTCTTATATATATATATATCTCCTTGTGAACGCGTAAAGAATTTCTCTGAGACGGGACATTTGCTGAGTCACAACAAAAAGAGTGCTAGATATTGCTAAGTAATTCTACAACATGGTAGACCATATTCATTTATTTTTACCTGGTCCGCAGACAGGAGACATTGACTCTTCATACTAATTTCCAGTGAAGAGGTTAGTATTTCACCCTTTCTTATTCAAGGCCCATAGATTGAAATTTTGCATTTAAATCATTACTTACAAAGGTTATCAAATTGTAACACTTATTAACTCTGAAATTAAACTTAAGAACTTTCTCCAAAATTGTCAGTAAACTACTTAAGGACACAGATTCAACTATAACTTAAGCTTTAGAGGTTATGACCATAAAGAATCTTTGAGAGGAAAAAAGAGCATACTATCTACTAGCATACAAGGAGAAAGCGTCAATTATCACTGCATTCAACGCAGATTTTCCTCTAATTAAGTGTTTCTCCAAGAATAGTCCCCAGACTACCAGCAGCATAATCATACATGTATAATGTATGCATCATACATACTTTGGGAGTGAGGGGATCCCAATGATCAGAAAACTACTCCCCCCCCCTTTTTTTTAAACAAAATGCCAGGTGATATTTATGCTACAGTAAAGTTTGGGAACAACTGGCTTAATTACTATCATTTTAAACTCAACGATACTAAAAAAATTAGGGACACCTGGGTGGCTCAGTTGGTTAAGCGACTGCCTTCAGCTCAGGTCATGATCCTGGAGTCCCAGGATGGAGTCCCTATCGGGCTCCCAGCTTGGCAGGAAGTCTGCTTCTCCCTCTGACCCTCCCACTTCTCATGCTCATTCTCTCTCTCACACTCTCTCTCTCAAATAAATAAATAAAATCTTAAAAAAAAAAAAAAAGAATTTAAAAAATTAAATTACCTGAGAATCACGAAGCTGATTATGAAAACGCTGAATTAAATCATTCAATTCTTCATTTAGTTCAGAGGTGATACTAACTCCAGATAGGCTACCTGTAGTTTCTGTTACAACTGGAAAGAAAATTAATAACTATTCATTAAAGCAAACAAATCAATAAACTTTTCAATTTCTGAGAAGCTAAAAATAAACTTGGGGGGTGTTAAAAAAATGTTACCTAACATAATTTAAAACTAGTTAACCCTCAGATTTACCTCCCAAACAATCATTTTAATAGAAATTTCTAACTAACCTGAAAACAAAGTGACAGAAAACTCTAGTACAGTGATTCATCTTTTTCTGTCCCATCATTTGAGGGGGGACACTGCTACACTCCAATTAAGAATAATGACTAAATGGAGCAGGGAGAGGACAGGCCTATCAGGCTGGGTTGGGGGAGTGGCAGGGAAAGTGGTTAATCTGAAAAAGCACAGTGATACTGACAGGTCTCAATCCTTACCTTCCCCCAATAGTATCAATGCTCTAATTCAGGGATTGGCAAATTGTTTATAAAGATTCAGAGAGTACATTAGTCAGGCTTTGTGGAAGTAGTTTTTTTATCAACCACTCAACTCTGCCATTGCAGGAAAAAAGCAACGACAAATGATACATTAACAAACAGGCATAGATATGTTCCATAAAACTTTATTTTACGCAGAGGGCCAAATCCAGCTGGCCACAGCTTGCCGACCCTGTCAGTAGAACAGATTATTTACTGAAGTGGTTGCCCGTGATAAAAGCATACTACAAGACCATCGCTTTTATCTTCCTATGGCAGTATTCCTGAGGCATTCTGAAGATAATTCTGACAACGGGTCACTGCTCTACTATCCAACCACCCCATGCTTATCCTTTCCAGCTCTAAGAGACACTAGCTATAAACTGCTTCTGTTTTAAAGGAAAATACTACCTTTTTCAAAGAGAAATTAGAATTTCAGGGCTAAACAGAATCCCAAGTATCAGTGCAAACTCCATTTTGAAAAGAAAGAAATTACAGTGCAGATTACTAACACACAATGCCAGCTCAGTAAAGTACAACTCTTTACCATAACTATTATTTTGCCTCACTTACATACCAGAAGATTAAACATCAGTCTGGTTTTTCATCAGAAATCTCATAAACACAAGAGAAAAAGCTTTAAAATTACTAACCTAAAATTCTTTTTAAAGTCATATAAAAAATAAATTTAATCTTAAACCTTTGCTCATTCAACTCCTGGTGTCTGCCTCTTCATAGTATACTTTAAAGAAAAATAAAAAAGTTCATATTCAGGAAAAGACCTCTGACCTAGAATTCAAGAAATCTGATTTTACTAATACATCATGTAAGTATTGTCAAGTCACAAATTCTATGTTTGAGCTCCTTCCCTCCCACATGAGATTAAGAGAAAAAGCTCTGGTGACTAACCTACAATTTTGTGATAAACAAATGAGATGATGTAAACATTAAGTATCTGAAATATCATCACCACCACAAGCAAATCTCTGAAATCTAGAACTTGAAAAATACTTAAAATACTTAAGTCATTAGCCATTAACTAGTATGTCATTGTTTAAATATTTTGTTTTGTTCCAAATTATCTATTTCCTCAATATAAATGTAAAAGCTAATAAATTCTGGACTTTACAAGGGAAAAATGTGTTGAAAATCTATCTAATTATTACTATATATATTATATATATAAAATACACAATTATGTAATTATTACAAAAGAGTAAGTTACTACTTGCAGGTAACACCATTCCATATGAAAACGCAAAATTAAACAGTGATCAGAGGGCTAAGCCACTTGGCTAGGTGTGGACAGCAGCATAAATTCAGTAATAACAAGGTAACCTCAGTGAGGACCTAAAATAGCCCACAGGAAATAAATTATCATTAGACTAGGATAACAGACTAGAAAATATACCTTAGTTTTTACTGAGTTTTATTAGGTAACAAGTTGTTTTCAGCTTAATGAGAAATTAAACAGGTTTTAACAGGTTTGAAGATGTTGAAACAAACTATAAAATTAGACTCCATACTAAAGAATTCAGTATAATTTCCACCTAAATAATACATGGCTAAGAAGGAAGAAGGAAAAATGAAAAAAACGTTTCTGAGTCTCAGGAAGACTATATACAGAATATGAATACAGTTCAAAGGAACTAGTATATACAACTGGGCACCTAATTGAAATAAAAGAGCTACTACCAACATGAGAAGCTAAAGGAGCTCTACAGATTCATGTATTTTCTCCCTTAAGGTTTCGACCTTTCCTTGGTAGGCAAGAAAAGTATGGCAATCCCAGGTTAATCAAAGTGGGGGGAAAAAAACCATGAAGAGCCCTATCAGTGTGAGGTACAAAAACAGAACTACAGCCTGTTCCTTTTACCTCTTAAGGGTACTCTCTGATGAAAAGGAGAGCGAGCTGGCTGGCTGCCGGGTACAGAATGTTGGCCAGGAGTTGTCCCTGCAACCTTTTCTGCATAACCAGAGAAAAGCACAGGACAGGGTAAGCCTCATATGTAGGTTTCTAAACTAGTCAACAATCAAAATCTGATCATATAATAACCAGTATCCACCTTGCAATACCACTATCAATTGAGCCTTACTTATAACAACATGCTACACTGTTGCATACCAGAATCATCCATCACAGCAATAGCTTGCTCTGCTTTGTGCTGCAGAGCAAGAAGCGCAGCCTGTCGTCCCTGCAGAGCTCTCAGTTGCTCCTGCTGTTGTAACATCCTTTTTAGTAAGTCATGCTGTTTCTTCAAATTTTCTATCTCTTCCATAGGCTCCTGCTGAGGATCTCTGGCCTGGAAAATAAGACCAACAATACTTACATATGATTATTAAAATTCATGTTCCTGTTTCAACTACCAATGGCACAGTACAGACACAGATGTTAATTAGTATTAAAAACACAATGGTAAGTAGTTTCAGTAGACTTGAAGAAAAAAAGAGTAAGAATAAAATGATGACACAGAGATAGCCTACCATGTTGAGTTAGGTAGTTAGGTAATTCACAGTAAAAGATCATAACCAATGGCTTAGCATGAAGAGGAATTAACAAAGAAAAAAAAAAGCATACAAAACAGGTCAAAGGTCAAAAAGAGCTACACACACACACCCCCACACACAAACGAAGGATCCAGACCTTTTGGAAAAGGAAGAACAGATCATACCAGGTTAATATCCTAAAAATATCCTTGAAGATCAGACTAAAAAACATTCTGCCCCACTTGTAGAAGTGATGTTAAAAAACACTAATAAAACAAAAACAAACCCACTATTTTCTAACCAAGGACATAATTATAGAAACACTTTTATTTAATAATTTGATGTAAGCAGCTTTCATTTACTTAAATCTCATTTCATAAGCATAAAATAAAGGAGAAAACTTTATATTTTGTATCAAAGATAGCATTATTATGTTTTCTTTTAAATTATGCTTACTTAGCTTTGTCTGAGAAATTAAATACTCTGAAATTCCCTCCAAAAGCTATCATTTTACCTAAAAGTAGAGGAACTAGATTAAATAGATGTGACTTTAAAAAATTATAAAATGTTAAGTATTAATCTTAAAACCAGTGAAATTTAACCCAACAAGAAAAAAATAAAAGTCAATCAAGCAAAGAAACTAATTTAAATATAACTTGGGAAAAATAAAGTATAAGCCAAATTACATATGAAATGTATGTATACCATACTGGAATTTTTCATCAATAATTTACCTTTTTAAAAATCTTCTATTTTGGAAGTTTAAAGATTTTACCGAATATTTACACAGAATATTCCTATTAACTTAGAAACATTTAGTCAATTTTAAACTTGCATTGCTACCAAATTTTGGTTGGGGTTATGCATATTTTAAGTGAGTAATCCCAACTGCCAAAGTTATTAAGGAGAATAAAGAAGTTCAATAATTTCATTTCAAGGTAAAAACACACTGATCTACTTTATTTATGTACATGTGATTCCTAGAGAAATTACGGAAACACAGATGGCTCCAGAGATTCCCTCCTGGGTGACATCCTTTGTTGATACTCTGCAAAAATCCCTTCTCTTCACCTTCCCAAGAGAGTAAGTACACGGCTCTAAATTAAATACTGGAAGAAAGTAAGGTCAAATAAGGAAGTAGAAAGACTGTGGTAGGAATATCTGATGTACAAATCAGAGAACTCAGTCAGTGCTGCCTCTATCCTGTACTGACTGACTAGATTTCATGAACGTGGAAGAGAAGCAACTATCCTGGTCAAATCAGTACTTATTAAAGATTTTCTGTTGTCTCAAAATTCCAAAAAACTAAAGCCTTTTTCAAATTAACTACTGTGTACTCAATTTTCTCCTCACCTATACAAGTGGAGTTAAGCTGCTAACACTAACATTCATTCCTGTCAGAATTCATCTTCTTAGTTCTGGCTTATTTCTATTTATAATCCTCCCATCTCTCAAAAATACGTAGTTCAACCTTCAATTAAACCTTAAAGATCTCTAATTTTAAATAGTTGACTAACTAACATTCTAGGGTTTTACCCTTTAAGAGGCAAACTTTTAAAAAGAACTTTAATCCTTGTTAGTCACATTTTCTTTTAGATTGTATTTACTTATTTGAAAGGGATAGAAAGATAGCAATGGGGGGTGGGGGATGGGGCACAGGGAGAGGGAGGGAGAAGTAGGCTCCCCGCTAAGCAGGGCAGGGGGACGGGCACGCAGCAGGAGCCTGGATCCCAGGATCATGACCTAGGCAGAAGGCAGAGGCTTTACCAAATGAGCCACCCAGGTGCCAGCTGTTACACATTTATTTGCAAAACTCTGATACTCAAATTATAAAGAATTCTGAACTATTTATTAAAGGAAACACAATTACCTCCAGATTTTTCACTAATCCAAAAATGAATTCCCAACACTTTTGAAATTAGGAGAGTTTATTACTACTTAATAACTTTTGCATCCATATAATTAACATTTCAAACTAATACTCAGAAAATCTGAGCTGAGGGAGGCAGGAAGGGATTACAAATATAAAGAAAGGGAAAATGACAAAATGGAAATAAAAATACCTAGGGATTAGAACATGTCAAGCGGACAGTGCAAAGAACAGGAATCCAAAAAGCAAGTGAAGAATACATTCACCCTTCAAACACTATTTGCACTTAAACTTTTTGAGTCACCTCCAACAAGTACATTTTTAGTTTACAGATAAAAAATTTAACTTAGACATGAACTCCAAAGCTACATACAATTACAGAATTGAAATTTCAATTTCAGAAAACTCTGTCTTCCTTTTCTGTAGTCAAATGAGGTTCCTCCAATAATTTTTCATGGATCCAAATTTATTTTTTTGGCTGAAAAGTACTTCAGATAATATGTACTCCATTTTTTTCATGTGAAAGGTGAGAAACAATAAGCCCAGAGAAGATAAAGCTGTGATTTATCCAATATCACAGGGCAAGTCAGGTTCCTAAGTTCTAGGTTGGTGTTTCCCACACCATACTGCCTGCCTCAAAATTATGTGCTCAGGTAGTATTAAATACAAAAGTCTAAGACACCATGTCTGAGAAACATAGTCTGGTTTGGGAGACAAACTTAGCCCACATGAAATAACTAGAAATGATGGAAATAATATCCAAAAAAGAGTAGATAATATTTTTAAAAGCTTAATAAAGTCTCTAAAAGCTGTTAGTGAATGTGCAGGAAAGAGGAGTATGGGAAAATAATGAGGGCACGGGTACTTATGGAAGGCTTCTTTTTAAAAAGTATGCAAAGTGTCATCATGTCTATAAAATATTCCAGAAAATGGACTCTCCTTGTAAGCAGCTGGAGAGTATCAACCATTTCTTATCAAGCTACAACTCAGAAGGTTGTTTTAGGCTCTAAATCAGAACTTTTTTCCTACTGTCCTAAAAGAGTATGACATCTTGAAAAGATGGTAAGTAGGGAATGAAGATGAGGTAGGGAGAACACAATTCTGCATAGCAGAGGAAAAATAAAGTCAGTTGGTGAGAATGAGGAGTTTTTTCTAATAAAATAGTATTATGAATAGAGTACTGACAGAACTACTACCCTAGGATGGCCCTAAGAATCAAAAGATTAAAGAGAATCAATTGGAATAAACTGCAAGAATGAAGCTCAATAGACAGTAATATTCACACATACGGCTATTTTTCAAGGAAACTGAAAAACAGAAAAAATGGTTTTTAAAAGTAAATATATCAGCTTAGGAAAAAAAAAGAAACACTGGCAGATTTTCCTGTTTGTCACTGTTCAGAAAACTTAAAGAGAACAGTAAGTTCCAAAGGATATTTATTGAGTCTCACACTTTCTCTTCTCTAATGTTACTAGTTTTAAAAATAATCAGCTACTCAATTTACTCTTCTGTTGTACTGGGCACCTTTTGCTTAATATTTCATAGTACGATCATCTTAGCTAATTTCAAACTGTATCCTTAAATTCTTACGGGAGCCAGGAAAAACAAAACAAAGCAAAACAAAACCAAAACCTGCCAAAATATTTAGAGGTTCTGTCATTTTTAAACAGCCAAAAAAAAGTGCATAACAAAATAAAGACCACCCCTAGTTAGTATAAGCTACTAATAAAACATAAGAAATTATAGTCTAATCTCTACTTATTAAAATAGGATTTTTTTCTTGCCAATGGGTATGGGTACTTTCTTACAAATGCTTTTACTAAAACTTAATTTTAAGTGTAACCACACAAACAGCTGTCTTTAAACCTTTCCTGAGTGCCTTTATGGAAAAAATCATGGAAAATTTAGAGCAAACAGTGGAGGAAAAAAAACCAGGAGAAACATTACCAACAAGTCAACTTTCTTGCTTAAGTATTTTTCTTTAAAAAAAAAAAAAAAAAAAAAGAATGGAAGGGGTTTTCAAAAAAGAAAATATAAACCACAAGAGAGAAAAAAGGGGAAAAAAGCACTATAAAAATACATCATTCTTAGAAAGACAGGAAAGCTAATAGCTTACTCCATTTTCTTTAATGAATGACTGCAAGAATTAAGACAAAACTTAAAAGCACCATGTTCATCCATGAATACAAATATCAAGGGAAAAAAGGCAACTAATGGTTAAGGTTTAAGAATGTTCTACTTTGAGTTCTCAACAGCAAAAAAGAAAATGGATTAAGTTCTTTGTTAATACAAATTAAATACAGCTGCCACATATAATCCATAGGAGAGTATAAGAAAGCAGAGAAGAATAAAAACACTAAAGGACAGTATTTTACTAAGGCAAATTACAGTATAATTAGCCATGTTAATAGCTTACATATTTAAGAATAATAGCAACAACAGAAAGGCAAATAAGGAAGAGGAAATGTGAACAAAAGAGGTGCTTATTTAGAGACTTCCCAAATTAATATTGTGAAATATACCTTTGAGGGAAATCCACGTTTTCGGCTATATTTCCTATTAGGCCTCAGTTCCCTGTCATTCTGAGGAGGTCTGTCACCTTTCCCTTTTGGACTTGTGGTAACGTCAATGTCTGAAACCTGTTCTTGTGAAGCTGAATTCCCTAGTTTGTCCTCAATGCACGGCCGAATTCTCAGACTAAAAGATGCCTCCTTTATTAAATAGTGTAGCATATTAATTTCTTAATACAAACTCCTGTTTAATATACAAGCCAGCCTTGTGAATAAATACAAAAAATTTACCAGTCCATCTCTTTAAAAATCAATCCACCCTCCCCCAAGTGGCAATAAACTTAAGACTTAAACTTCTGTAGACTAGACTAACGCTTATTATAATCAAGTATCATATCATATCCTAGGCAATTGCCAAACTATACAACTGGAGCACATTTTAACATTTATTCTGCTGTTATCAACTTTCATTATATCATTTTATGTTACAAAAAAAATTATCATCACAATGAACACTATATATGCTAGCATATAAATCAAAATAATCAACTATACCATTTCCCACCCCTCCCCAAAAGAATTCCTTTACCCACATTCCCCAATTCCTCCATTTCTGCTGGAATGAAATGTGAGGAAAAAAATTATTCCCAGCACCACTGTAAACAGAAAAACAATTTCCCCACAACAGAACCTATTTTCAACAGTTGTTTGGATCAAGCCCTGCAAACATCTATCTCCTGGTGAAAATAATGTAGGAAAAATCAAATTTCCTCTTCAAATTAGGAAGGGCAGGGAAGAGAAAGAGGCAGGTAAGAAACTACGCAGGTCAACACTGAATGGAAACAAACCCTCAAATTTCTCATGCTGAATGGTATTTCGGAACATCTCTCAGAAACAAAAGATGGACATACATGGTTATCATTTCGTAAGAAAAGCTTTACTGATAACAAGTTTCCAAGTTTACTAATGCATGGCTATAGATGCACCTGCTAAAATAAAAATGCTTAAAAGCACACTAGTTCTGAAGCACACTACCTTCTATGAACTAAGTTTATTTTACAAAGTTTTCCTCAAAGTTCTGAAAATTCCTGATTATTTTTCCAAAAGACAGTATTTTGATAAAGTTAGAAATTTTATTTTATCACCATGATTAAGTCATAATATAAATGATAAACATCATCTTGATGTTTCAGTCATCTGGTTTTGCTACAGTTCAAAGCTAGCCCGAGGTATTAAAAAGTCCTAGCAGCCTTCAAATGAGTCCTCAATAGCAAAAGAACTTGAAGATTTTTCCAAGACACAATATACTTAGTAATGATATTTTGTACTCCTAGCTCTTATACACATGATGAATTTTAACTTTCCCAATGCTTTGTAAAATGAGTAAAGCTGTGTTTAATGAAACAAACAGAAAAACTGTTTCTGCAAACAGATCACAAATCGTATTTTTAAATCAACCATGTGTTTGCTAGTAAGCAAAACTTTTGTACTCCCGTGTTTTGAAATAATATATACAGCATTAACAATTTGAGGGTTTCTTCCCTGAAACATACTTTTCATTAAGGAATGCCTATAAAAAATATCATCTTGAAAAATGGGGGGAAAGTTTAAATCTTCATTTCCAGCACTTTTAATTACCAAAAAGCCGCTTACCGTGGTATCTGAAGCCTCAGACTGCACATCTATGTTTAGCGATGTGCTCTCAGCTACAGAACCAGATCCCACAGCTGAATCTATAGTCCGAACATCCTCCTCCTCATTTTCTCTAGCCTGAAATATTGTAGTGGTATAAATCATACAACTATTAAAAAGGGCAATAAAATGTTATAATGGATGGCACGATTTTTTGAAAATATATTAACTCCTCTGGGGTGGAATCAGAATGTCATCAGTATATGCACACTAATATACCACAAAAATAAATCAACACATTATTGAAAAGGTCCAAAACTTACAAGGATTTTTTGGAGAAATTTCATATATGACTTTTCTTGTTCTTTAAGGTGATCTATTAGATGAGTAAGGCGCTCAACATTAGCAGATCTTTCATTTTTCTCTACAAGATCTTCCCGCATGGAACTAGCTTTAGTAATATAATCACGAATCTGAACAAGCCTGCTTACAATCTGCATAAAAAAATTTGGAAAAAAAAGCATGAAAATAAACCATATGTAAAACTGAGCATAATGCATTCCATAGCAACACTTCTACATATTTTTTATTTCAAATATAGAAACTAAAGATATGTCTACATTTATCATTTGAATTCATACATGCAAAAGATCTGAATCAAATTTATAATTTAATCAAAACATAACTGGTAATACTAACAACCCCAATTACTATGAATATAAGAATTTCAAAATTAGTTTTAATTTACATTACCCGAAACATTTTACTTACAGAACTGCATGCCTTTAAACTACTATTTATGTAAATTTTTTCTAATGTTTATATATTATTTCCTTCTAAGTATTAGACTTTTTAAAGTACTTTTCAAAAGAATTATAGAACCATTTAAAAAAAATTATTACAATCTACTGATCACAACATTTCCATCTCCTCTTTAATAAAAAATTAGCACACAGCCTTTGGCAGGTAAACAGAAGCCTTAATTTACAATATGCCATTTCTACAATCATTTTGGATAAGAAGAAATTTATAGTATATTGAATGAATCTGAGATTAATGATGTGAGTCTAGAAGTACTTAGCTAAAATTCCTATATGCATAACCCAATAAAACTTTCTTAATCTTAATATTTCTATTTTGAAGCTCATAAAAGCAAAGAACAAAACAAACATTTTTCACCTGGCTGCTTTCCATTGCAGGCTCCCCTCTTCCATCTTCTTCAGAGACCTGACAGTTTTGCAAAAGGTCATTACTTAAAGCAGAGGCGAACAACTCTTTACATTGTGCTGAACCAATCATTTCTCTCTTTGGAGGACTTATAGCAGCATCTTTGCTCTTGTTAGTATTAATCTGCATAGGCAAAAAGTTGAAGGGCTTTCGGTTTTCACTAAGCTGACGTTTGTTGTTAGCAGCTGTTGCTCTACCTTGAGAATCACTTCCAATGCTTCTCTACATATGAAAAAGAAGCCAAATGCCACAAATATTAATTTTTCAATAATTAAAAAAAATTCCAATGTTCTTAATCAGCTTTACCATCAGATATTAAGTCAGGAAGTATACATAAATAGCTCTGTCCGTAAGATTCAAAAAAGATTCAAATCTACAAAAAAATCTTCTACTAAAATATCAAAATTTGATCAACTCATCCTATTACTCATTTTGTCTGACATAAATCAACTGATAAATACGAGCAAGATCAGTCTAAATGATGTACCAGAACGACAAACCCTATCTATAACTCACATTCCTAATCATACTTGTTCACTGAATTTTGTATGGGCTTTGGATCCAATGAGTAGATCTTAGTTAATATAAACATCAGCATTAAGATGTGTCCAGATGAAACACTGCCTGAAAAGAGCTCAGCTCAGTGTCTGATATATAGTAAATGTTCAGTAATTGATGACTAAATGACATGTGATCACCACTACCACCGTATCAGACTTGAATATACTTTTATGCAAATTTAGTAAACTATTTATCTCTCTAAAGCACAGATGTGACAATAAAGCATCTGTTAAGAGCTCATTATCATTTCCATTTACTTTTAGTTCCAAATTTTATTTCAGTGCTTATAATATCATCCGCAATTTTATTTTAAACTTGAGGTAATCCAGAACATCCCACACTTAGCCAATGATAAATATTCTAAACTGGATCTTCCCTTTTGCTTAATAGCAACCTTATTCAGTTACTAACATGTAAAATTTAGTTACATGACAAAATGATTTAGTCATAGAGTATTAGTAATAAAGTTACAAAAGACCTGACCTTAGCAAGTTTAGAAAGTTTTTGCCCTCCAAAGAACATAATACCACCACCAATTAAAATTCTTTCCATATACACAGAAACTAAGAAAAAGGAAATAAAGAGCTTACTTTTCATTCTTAAAACAACTATTTAATCCATTCTAAGTATTTCTCATAGTTATAACTTGATTTTTTAAAATAATTCACAAACCTGATCTAAATCACTGAAGTTTATCCGCTGTTTAAGTTTCTCTAATTCTGCCTGCTCTGGAACAGACATCTGAGTCACATATCTACTATGTGGAAACGAATGTGGAGTCTTCGTTCTTCGCCTTCCAACTCCTGGTGATGACTCCGGAGAAATATCATTAGTTACCCTTTTATCACTTTCAACACCAAGCTTTTTCTTATTCTTTTCTGATGATTTATTTGCTTTCTTCTGTTGGCCACCCCAATCCTTTAAAAAAGTAAGGGCAAAAGTTAATCTGGCCTCTTTCAAACTAGGAAAGTAATTTGATATGCTTAAAAATTTTTAGTGAGTCTTAAAGTTAAAAATGACAAAACATTTTTTGCATAACATACAGCCTTAAAGACAATTATTTACTTCTACTAATGTGTTCCCCCTCAACCATTACATCTAGTCTAAATTTCATAGACAGTCCTTCAGAAAATAGATTACTTTTCTCTCATAGATCTTTAACAAACATAAATGGCAAACTCCAACCGAGAGTCAGTCTGAATATTTTCAAGAGCATTTTAAAAATTAGTTCCCTACTATTTATAAATTGGATAGTGAAATAAATTATAGATACCTTTACTAGCCTCCTTTAAAATCAATGTATGTAAGACAGATCCCGAATCAACCTGGATTCTAAGATAATTGTTATCTGAAGAAATGCTCACTGTGTGACCCTAGGCAATTTACTTAACTTCCCACAGTCTCAGTTTCCTAATCTCTAAGATAGTGTCACCTTTAAAACATGATTAAAGATAACATTCATAAAGCATCTGGCACAGTGCCTATCATATAGTAAGCAATAAACATAATTATACTTACGTTTCACAGGCAATAATGTATTACATAATAAGACCTGACATGAAATGACAAAAATGATTCATGTTTTAAGGGGAAAACATTTTTATTTACTTAGTTATATCCACATAACCTAAGTCATTCAACAAAAAAGTCTATAAATTCCTACCTGATTCAAACTGGAAAAATCATTTAGTTTTACTACAGTAAAACCTTTTGGGATATTTCCTCATTTATAACACAACTCCCTTCTCTACAATCTGTCCCTCCACCCCAATCCTTGTATGGGTGGTTCTTGCCAACCTGTTGCTCCACTTACCCTACCCCTTCCTGGCCACAGCTGATTGGAAAAGCGATGCATACCTAATCCAAACAGGGATAATCGTACTTTAAAATTTCAAATTGGAACTAAAAGATAACTAGTCAGTACATAATTGTAGCGATAATTGAAAACTTTAGAATGAATGGTCAGCCATAGTACACCACATGAACCAGAAAAGAGAGAAAGCTGGTCTGCAAAAATAAAGTTGTGTTAAGCAAAGGCACGCAGAAGCAGAGAGTCAGGGCAGTGAAAAAGCAATTCTTTTTTTTTTTTTGAAAAAGCAATTCTTGACAATATTCTAGTTCCTTTTTCTAGTCCCTTCCTAAAACCCACCTATAGTGTTTTGATTTAACTTGTTTTCCATAAAACATCTTTATACACTTATAATTAAATCTTTTTGGCTTAAGCTAACTCAGGTTGATATCTGTTACCTGCAAACAAAAGCATCTTCAACTAATATAACAAACAGCCTAGGGATTTAATGTCTTGGCCAGCAACAAAACAATGTGCTTACAAAGAATCTCAGTGAGTTTGATTTGGCTAAGTCAAGGGAAAGTTTCATTTTATCATTAGTAGTTAATGATACACCATCAATAATAAGTTATCATACCATATTGTTGAGTCGGTCATCAACACCCTCATTGCTCCAGTTTGGTAAATCCTGATCATTCACGCCTTCTTCAAAAGGACCTCCTCCTGTGGCCATCCTGGTTTTACCAATTAATTTTCTGTAAAACAAGTGAAAACTAACATTTTTAACACATAAAAACAAACTCTTAATGATTTTTAAATCATTCCATGAAGCTTAGTGACATAAAAGAAATCTCAGAAAGTTGATTTTATGAAATAAAAAAAGAGGTAGTATCAACCACACATCATAGACAAACTGATTTAGCAGCCATACAGATATTACAATAAACATGAGTTAAGGAGCTGGAGCGACGGGAAAGGGAAGGAAAACTTCAAAATATCCACTATGTGTACTGGCCTACATGCTTTCAGGTCACTTTATCTAATTAGCTGAACACAGTCCTAAAAGGTAAAGGAGAGAGACAGGAAAAAGTTATTAATGGCTAGAACCAAAACCACTCTTAGGAAAAAAAACCAATATTCCCAAAGACCTGAAAATTTGTTTGGTGTCAAAGTTTCAAAGAGGGTGGAACTGCTCTGGATGCAGAAAAAGTTTCGTTTTAACAGGAATGTAGTGTTAAGCAAGGTAGAGAGAAGACAGAGAAAGAGGCAGGCCTAGGTCAGTGAATGGGCAATAAAAGCCAAAAATACAGTGGCCTGAAACATTTAAGAAGAGTGATGCCTATTGCTTTACTTTAAATTATATTGCTCCTACCTCAGTTTTCCCTAAATCTCGACTAGTCTACCAAAGTCGCAAATTCTCCTTACTAAAATAAAAAACTTAGGATTTTTGTGAATATCCAGGGAAGTAATGAATTTCATACCCAGGTCAAAGAGATGAGTGAAGAAAGAGCAATGGTAGAAGCAGACGTTCAGAAGCAGAGATGATTAGCAGAAAATGAGATTTCTACATAACCTTGTGGAGGACTCCGGCTTTCCACAGGGTGTGGAACTGCGCAAGCTGGAGAAGGACTGAGTCAAAGAGATGGGCAGATAATTTTATCTAGAATTCAAAGGGCAGAGAAAGCCATTAGACAGGAGGGTTATAATAGGTTCCTGATTTTACAAATAACACTAACACTCAAAGAAGTCAGATAATTTCTCCAAGGTCACCCAGCTAAAAATGGCAAAAAGGAATACATACCCAAGTTGCTTTGACTGTAAGATCCCAACTAATCCCAGAGCAAAAAATTAAAAGCATTATCATCCATGACAAAGTAATCTCACAGATGTTTTAATGCTAGAATATCTATTAGAATAATGTATTAATAGATCACAAAGAGGTTAAATTTTATTACTCAAAGAAATGGTGATAAAATTCAACACTTAATTTGAAAAAAATCTTAGTGGCGCCTGGGTGGCTAGCTCAGTTGGATATCAGCTTTCGGCTCAGGCTGCAATCCTGGAGTCCCAGGATCAAGCCCTGCATCAGGCCTCCTGCTGAGAGAGGGTCTGCTTCTCCCTCTGTCCCTCATCCCACTCATGTTCTCTTTCTCTCATTCTCTCGGTCTCTCTCACAAATGAGTAAAATCTTTGAAAAAAAAAAAAAAAAGAAAGAAAGAAATCTCAAAAAGTACAAATACACTGATGGTTCCTTATAGTTATATGTACTATTATACTATATTTTTTTCAATGAGCAATTATTACTTTAATAATTTTCTAAGCAGTTGAAAGAAGTATATACTTAAAACCAATAGCCAACAATATTAAAATAAGAAATGAAGGGATGCCTGGGTGGCTCGGTTGGTTAAGCAGCTGCATTCGGCTTAGGTCATAATCCCAGCATCCTGGGATCGAGTTCCACATCAGGCTCCTTGTTCAGCAGGGAGCCTGCTTCTCCCTCTGCCTCTGCCTGCCACTCTGCCTGTGCTCACTCTCTCTGTCAAATAAATAAAATCTTTAAAAAAATAAAAAATAAAATAAGAAATGAAGGACATCCCTATTAAAATAAAGATCAAAACAGAAATGTAACATATCAGTTATTTACCATTGTTTTTAAAGTTCTACAAAATGGAAAAACATGAAACATAAATATTAACACTAAGAAGACAAAAGGTGGTATTCTTAAAATATGCATTAAAAAACATACAGAACTTCAAAATATCACCAAGAACCACACAGAAAATATACTGGAGAAAAATGATGCCCTTGTAATAGTGACCAAACAAAGAAAACATCTAGGAATAATGTAAATTTTGCCCTAAATTACGAAGCACCAGTAAACTATAAAACAATATAAGAGAAAATTTACAAAGCAGAAAAACAAACTATCTTCCCTGATGGAAAGACAAATTTTATAAACACACCATTTTTTTCTAAATATAGACTTAATGAATTCCCAGTGGAATTCTTCTTAGAATCTGACAAAACAAGTCAGCACAAAAAATTTAAATACCTGAAAAATAAAAGCAAAAGTAGCAATAGAGGTTGGGAGAGTAGAAAACTAGTCCCAAGAGATATTCATTCATACTGAGCACCTATATTACTAAATTAGTATTAGCCAAATACCCCTTGCAAAATCCTAAAATACACCCAATTAGAAAAATATAATGAAGAAAATTAATCACAGCTAACAACTATTTTGTTTACTATATACCGGCACCATGCTATTTTATAAACATTCTATCATTTAATCCTCATAAAAATAACATGATATAGGATGATGTAGGATTATTCACTTGATGGGACAATTTGCTAACAATTTTGAAGAAGATTATTCAGGGATTTAATAGCATTTCTCAACTAGAATCCTTCATCTTTAATACAGAACACAGAAAAATGATCTGAGTAATATTTTTTTTAATTCTCCCAAGGATGGTATATACCCAGTACCATTCCAGACACAGAAGAAGAATTTATTCACAGTAAACAATAGATGCCTTAGAGCTTAATTCTCTCCCAACTGAAAAAGGCCATCTTATACCATAACACCAAGATAGTAAGTAGATTAAAAATAGATCGGGAAGATTAAAAAAAAAAATCAAACAGAAAATCAAGAAAACAAGATGGGCTCTAAAAATAAAGATCCTACAAATATGGAATGCAGAAATAAAAGAGAAAAAGTGTAACAGATTGTATTCACATAAAATAAAATCCCAAGTTTATAGAGAGTAAATAGTAAATGACAAACCAGGGGGAAAATCTGAAAGAAATATGGAGCATACAGTGAATATCTTTATAAAGAATTAATGGGGAAAAACAAGAAAAATAAAAACACTAAGAATAAAACAATAAAAGTCAGTATAAACAGGTAACTTAAAAAGAAGTCAGTAAACATAAAATGATAAAAAATATTAACAATAAAGTTCAGCTGCAAATTAAAATGAGGGACTATTAAATTTGCTGTATTTCCTAATCCTGATGACAGCAAAAGGAAACTGGAACTCTCAGTCACTATCTTGAGAGCTAAACTTGCATAACCTTTCTAGAAAGCATTTTGGCAATACTGTATCAAGAACTAAAACTGAGTTTTGACCCAGTAAATCTACCTCTCCAGAGCTAAGGTAAGAAAATAAACTTAAATAAGGGAGCGGGAACTATAATGCAGAAAATAGTTTATTATGCTATAATTGTGATAAATTGAAAACTGAATGTTAAACCGTTGGCTGGATGCTATTAGGAAACAGTACCCTTCAAAACATATATAATTATGAAGGCTGAACAATACTGCCTGTGTTTATAATATCATAAAGTATAAAAGAGAGAAAAAAACTGCATACAGATTAGAAAAAACTAAAACTAAGAATATATACTAAAGTGCTTGCATGAAAGCAACTGTTGGTTGTGGAGGTAGGAATGTGATCATTTTTCCTGTCTTCTCATATATTTTTAGCAATACTTTGCACTGTTTTTTACACTAGAAATGTATTTTAGAACTTACAAAATAACTGATACTCAGAGAGAGGTATGTCCAATGAGCTGAAATGACATTTAGATGAATCATTTAGCACCTGCTATTTCCTAGATGTACCAATATAATTTATAATATTAAACAATGGGCACTCCAAAGACTACATATGCAGTAGAGGAAACACCATTTTCAAAAGTACTAGAAGCTAACCGTAAAACATAAATTAGAATAGAAACTTATTAAGGTATTCAAGTAAAAACTCTTACATACCGATTTTTTTTCCTAAAATAGTGTATGCTATGATTTCTATTAGTAGAGTAATAAAATTTACTTAGAGATAAATTAAAAATATCTTTGGAGATATAACATTTTATATTTTATTTTTATATTATGATAAACTCCCCCTAAAATGAAGAGCTAATTCATTCCCCATAAAATTAAATAGGTTCTTTTAAGAACCTATTTACAAGCTATATGACTTTGAACACTATTAAGGTAAGTTTCTAAAACAATTCAAAAACTAAATATTAAAATTAGTTTGGGAAAAATTGGTGAAGTTTTTTTAAATCTTTTAAAAGACCACTTACTATATAAAGTCTACTGAATTTACAAAATAAACAACTTTGTCTATAGTTATATTGTGATGAGATAAACACCCATGAGGGTAGAATATTTAATAACTTAATAATAATGATACTAAATGCGTTTAAAAGACACACTCCTATACAAGTATTATTATGAAGCTTAAGAAATAATGTCATGTAAATAAATTTTCATCATCATAACAGCTGATTTGTCTAAGAGGATTAAAATCTCCCCCTATAAAATGTAAAAAATACAGGCAAGTATTTTCCTCTTCTTCATGCCAATCTCTTTACCCACCTCCAAGTCATAGTTAGAAATAGGTGCCTGCCTTCTAAATTTTGTTTTGTGGACACATTGTTATTATTCATATAATTTTTATCATTATTTTAAACTATTACATGAAAAGAATTCTAATAATAAAATACTAGGTACGTAGACAAGAAGACCAATTCAAGTAGGCTTCCAATAGCGGAATCAATAGGACTTGGTGACTATTATGACATGGAAGATGAAAGATGAGGCAGTGAGAAAGCTGTTCAAGGATGAGTCCTATGTTTCGAGCTTGAACAACTGGGTGTATGGTGATACATTCACAGTGACTGGAAAAGGAACAGATTTTTGTTGAGAGATGATTAATTCGGTTTTAGCAATGCTAGGTTTGAGGTGAAATCTAGGCTGCAGAGAGATCTGCAAATCATCTGCTCAGAAAAGTACTCAAAATGGCGCAGAAGGCACCGGGAGAAGAGGAAGAGATCAAGACTGAGCCTGGAGGGACACGGATATTTAAGAGACAGGAAAAGAACACTGAAGAATGTAGAAAGACAGGAGAGAAACCAGGATAGTGTGCTAGAAAAGGTGCAAGTGTATAAAGGAGGAGAATATCAGCAAGAATGCCAGATTTTATTCTGTCGCATAAAAAGAGTACGAAGAAGTGCCCACTTGGATTTAGCAACAAGAAGGTTACTGATGACCATGGTACTAGCAATTACAGCAGCGTGGGGCGGATCAATCCCATAACTGGAATGCTTTTATTGATAGGAAGAGGCAAAAATAAAAGAAGTCATTAGGTAATTTTTTCAAGGAATTAGTCTATGAAGGGAAGCAGACAGAGATAGGCATAGGGTAAGTTTTGTTAAAAGCATGTTTAAAATTTGTTGGCCGAGAGCTAGTAGAGGAAGATATTGAAGGTGCAGAAAAGAAAGGAGATAGTGTATGGTCTCTGAAAAAGCGGTAGCAACTGGGACCCAGGGTGTTAAGAAAATGACTAGCTTTAGGTAGGAACACCTCTTTCTTTGAACAAAGGGGAAAGATGGAAGTAGATGGAGGCTAATGACATCTATTCATAGGAGGCTGAGGGAGTCTGTACGTGATGAAAAGCAGAAAGGACTGATCCAAAAATGTGAGGGTGAGACAGCAGTGTCTGAGAGATGAGAAGAGTAAAGGAGAATGATTGTGGGCAGCTCTGAGGATTCAGGTGAGAGCTAGAGAACATTCACAGATATCAGTAATCTGCAATGTGAATTTTTTTTTTCCCAGCAGTGCTCATCAGCCCTGGTAGAATATTCCACTGAATCCATCCAAGGTGGGAGATTATGGCAGGAAGGTTATTAGAAAGATAATAAAATGGAAAAGCTGAAGCCACTGGAAAACAAACAGCACAAGTCATGGATGACTGTATGGGAATAACAGGGATAACAGTAAAATTTTTCTACTTTAAATAAGCACTTCTATGACCTACTAAACTAAGTTGAAACTAATTAAAAGTTTCATATAGCTATTTTCGACAGCCCTATCTGGCTCTCAAACCTTGCAAAGATACAAAATGCAAAAGTACTATAGCAATTGATAAACTTTCTGTGACTGATCTTTTTAAAGAAAATCCTGTCATAGGATTCTTACTACAGAGAAGTATTTATATGTATTTAAAATTACAATACTGTCACAGAAATACCTATGATTGACCCAAGGTTAATCTATGAAATAAAAATATAAAGAAAAATTAATCAAGTTAAGAAAAAACACTATTTTTCTAAAATCTTTAAATTCAGATATTATCTCTGAAATGGCATTAAATTACTCCTAACCATCCCTGGAAATACCATCTTGACAACTGTAAATGAAGGTTTTAGAAATACTCAACCTAATAAAATAATGAAGGAAGTAGTTTTTTTCTAAGTATTTACTTAGGGTCACAAAATAACCAAAGGTGGTACTTTATATATCTGTACAAGTTTTCTAAAGGCTGCATTGTTTACGGTATTTCTCTTACTAATTATAAAAATACCTGGTACGCTGTTTTGAAAGTCTTCATACAGTGTTCAAATGTACTAAGCACTTCTAATGGAAACTGAGAAGAAAATGCACAAGTATCTGGTTTTATGTGTTGTTTAGTCAATTTCATTTGAGGAACTTCTCAATTTCTTCTCTGTACTTAAGATAGTCAAGTACCTAAAAAAAAAAAAAAAAAAAAATCACAAAGGATTTTTCCCATAGCGCTTTCAATTTGAGACTTTCTAAAAATTTCAAAATTTTTTAGAACTTAGACACCTCTGTAATTACCCTCTTCAAATTAAAAAAAAAAAAAAAACTGTTAAGACATTGGTGGGAGGGGGATAAAAAGACTGCAATGAAACATAACACTCTATCTGAATCAACAAAAATTTTATTAGACCTATGTACCAACTATTGCATTAGGTCTATCTTACGACACAGTTATTCTATGCAGAGCATTTCATATCAACAAAATATGCTCTTGCTCAGAAGTAAGAACACTGAGGTCAATTAAATTCTGCTCACTAAGACGCCCTCCCTAAAATTTATATTCAAAACCTATTGCTTTCTTGTCATGATAACACCCAAATAAATCTGTAGGCCCTACTGCCACCAGCAACTTGGAATCTCAGTCTTTGCTGCCAGTCCCATACTCACTGTTATCATCTCTTGCTAACATTCCCTTCCCCTGGATCATTACAAACCTCCTATACATCCTCCATCTGTTCCCCAATATGCCTCCTACTTCTTCAAGTTCAATAACATCCAAAATCCCTCTACAAGCACTATTTCCTTAGCAATCCTTTCCAAAAGGGACACTACTCTTCCTAACGCCCCAGATTCATGAGGAAAGGATCACATTTACAGACCATTCTTATCTAACTAATGCTTAACCTTCCTCTTCTGAACAAATTTGTCATCAAAAATATCACTCTCCATACCGTGGGCACCACTTCCTACCATCCTCCCCAAAACAAGTCTTGTACTTTTCTTGGTAATAACTGGCTCATGGTTTCACCCTCCACATCATTCCCTACTTTCCTAATTTTTCTAAGACTGTGAATTGAGATCCAACACCCCTCCCATCTTCCCTATTTCAATACATATCACTCTGGACTGGTAATTTGTTCAAGATCCTGAAGTTCTGAAATCCCTTCTTCTGATCATAAGTTCTTGCCTTCTACTTCTCTCACTTGGTCATTCCTGCTAAACCTGCTCTTGACCCTGCTGCAAACCTCAGTCCCTTGGTCATTTTTCTTTCCAGGAATCCATTAACCCCTTGCTTCCTTACTCAACCCCAAACACAACCCGAGTAAGTCATTCCAAAAATCCCTTGCAAGTATCTTGACTTCCTCCCCTATTTGCCCATTCTACCAATTCAATTCTGGATAAACCCCACTACCTGCTCTCTTTGCATTTATTCACAAACTGTTAAAAGACAGAGAAATAATTATAAAATGTGACTGGCCATGTTCACTATTAAGGTATATTATACTGTACGCACACAAACACATACTTTCAAAACATAGGTTTATTCCATGAGATAAGACACCTTGTCTGTTTTGCTCATTGCCATATCTCTAGTACTTTATAGTCATTAAGTCACCCACTGTAGGTACTGAATTAAATTTGTAAGATGAACGTATTACTATGTACTTTGCTGGCTTCCAAATAAATTCCCTAGTGCAGTTATTCCAAACGCTTTCTATTTTTCCCAAGTGTCAAATACACTTGTCTCCTTTACAAATGGCCAAATTCTTTAATGAGAAAATCAAGATCTTCTAAAGTGAGTTAAAAGAATTTTCACCATATCTTTATTCCCTCTCATCTACCCTCCCGCATGTTTAAATTATTTTATAACTGGTTTTATAATTCTTTTTATTTTACTAAATGCTTGCTATATCACTCTAGTGTTAAGAACTCTAATACTCACTCACATTTGACCTTCCCTGTGTTTGATTTTTCTTGTCCTATTATTCTTCCAATTAAAAAAAAATACTGAAAAGTATAATAAAGACATAAATCAACTGCCAATTTTCTCATGGTAGTTGGCTTAGATCATACGGGAAATAAGGAGTTACCTGCTTTCCTGGAAAGCAAGCAACCCACTGAAAATGCGTTGTCTTAAAATTTTAACAGCGGAATTAAATTCAGACTCTGACACTTTTCTTAAAAAAGCAATGACTTCTAAAATGCTTTTTAACAAAAATTTCTTCTGATCCTCATCCTTTAGTCATTTAATTTCTAAATTGTCCTTAGCAAATAATTATTTAACTTTCCCTCAATAAACTTTCATTGACTTTTTTTTGCTGGTCAGATCTGACAATGCACTATGGATATAAACTAATGTTTACCTTTAGGCACCTAAGAGAAAAAAAAGCACAGCTCAGTCAACAGTATATGCAATTAGCTCAAAAGTACAGAAATTTGTGCATAAAAATTTTGAAAAATCAATTAACAGAAAAGTTGCAGAAAATGACTTAAGATTAAATGGATTTGGAGAGGCAAATCCAGTAGCTGTTATAGGACAAATTCAAACTCAAATGGGCTGAAGAAATCCTGTGAAGAAAAAGACATTTCAAAAGGCATGGTTTAAATTATTTGGTATTTAATAATTAGGAATGACACGGCTCTTTTATAGCAAAAGTATGAAAGCAGAGCAAAGTGGCATGCCAAAAAGCAAGGCACACAGGGCAGCACACCCAGAAGGTCTGTTTACTAGAGTGGGCCCTCAACCACCCACTGATATGTTGATAGCAGTCTCCACTGAAAAGTCTTCCAACTACAATACCAAGAAAATAACACAGGGGTGCCTGGATGGCTCAGGTGGTTAAGCATCTGCCTTCAGCTCAGGTCATGATCTCAGGGTCCTGGGATCAAGCCCCACATCCGGCTCTTGCTTGGTAGGGAGCCTGCTTCTCCCTCTCCCTCTCCCTCTGCCTGCCGCTCCCCCTGCTTGTACTCTGTCTCTCCCTGTCAGATAAATAAATAAAATCTTTAAAAAAAAAAAAACCCAAACAGCAATAACATATATGATGATGACAAATTACCTGTTTAAAAACGTTTTACAGCTCAGAAACGGCTCCTTTCCTGCTTCACACTTCAAAGCTGTTGCCTACTTGTGATTAAAAACAACAAAAACACTTCAGTGAATTCTTTACTTACACTATGAAGTATAGAATAACAAATACTATATACACACACACACACACACACACACACGACCTAAAATGTTTAGGAAAATGAACAAAAAAGGAAATATCCAACTTACCAATATTTTAGACTGGTTACTTTAATCCTTTTGGAAAACAATGTGATATACTTAAATGTTTAAATCCTCCAAACTTGTAAGATTCTACCAAACAATGTGATCCGTTAATATAGCTACTTTGGTAGGTAATAAAAATCGTTAACCCCAATTACCATGTAAAGATTCATGCCGAAGTTTACTCCTCATATTGTCATTAACTTTCTGCCACTCAAACTATTCAAAAACTTTGTATATTCAATGATTAAAAAAAAAAATTCTTTACTTGAAAGCTAGCCACTTTAAAAAAAAACAAAACCAACAAACAGAAAAAAAAACCTTGTCACTATATACACACAAGGTTTACCTTCAGTTCAAAAACCCAGTATTATAATGGTTTCCAGGACTCGCACCAAGAAGGTAAGAGGCAAAGAAAAGAGCAGGTGCACTCGAAGCTCTACAACACCCACTCCAGTAACCAGAGAATACCAGGAGGCGGAGTCTGGAAAGCAGTTATGGGGCGGGGGTGACAGGGGAGCCCAGAAAGCCCGGTTCTTCCAGCGCCAAAATACGATCCCTCACTCATACGGCACAGAACGCAAACCTCAAACCAGTCAAAAAAAGAAAAAAAAAAAAATCGAACAAGGCGAGATCCTCAGGAATGGGCCACAGGATGAAAAGTTTGGATGACCCGCCCCCCTAACAGGGCCTACCATCCAATCCCCAAACACCGGTTTCTGCAAAGCAAGCAATGTTTCCCTAATCCCACTTGGCATTTAGTTTTCCTCATCTTAGGCCCTTTCTTACTGGACCTACAGTAGGACACGGAGAAGCGGAGCAATGGGAGGGGGGAGAGAAGAGCTGTTAAATTATCATTCCTCTCCCAAGTATAAACCACCTCTTCTCCAAAGTCAGGAACGCCTCCCCGCCCCCCCCCCCGCCCGCCACCCCCCGCCCGGCCTTTCAGCTCTAA
The DNA here is from genome assembly GCF_963455335.1 of Martes martes. Classification (NCBI taxonomy): domain Eukaryota; kingdom Metazoa; phylum Chordata; class Mammalia; order Carnivora; family Mustelidae; genus Martes; species Martes martes. The sequence goes on along the minus strand of NC_137889.1, from coordinate 23,815,273 downwards.
GAATACCCGAGACAGCAAAAATCCGCTGCTCACAGCCCAACGCAAAAGTCGCGTCGCTCCTCACCCGGCCTTCTCCACCTAAAATTCTGGACACCGAGAGCGCCACAGAATGGAATTTGAGAGGGGGTGGGAGCGGGCGCAGTCACGTACACTAAGGCCACTAAGGCCCCATGCTATGGAGAACTAGAGCCCCATCCCTGGCAACCAAACCACCGCCCCCGCTCCACTCCCTCCACTTGCAAGGGGCATTCCCCTGGAGCGCCCGAAACGCAGGGCGGCCTCCTCCTCGGGGCCAGAAAATGGGGGGAGGGGGGCGCGGGCAACAAGGGAGTTCTTTCTGCAGTCGCTAACGCGTCCCTAACGCGTCCCTAAATGCTCACCCGGATACTGCGTCCTTCGTCCCGAGGTAAGGGGCGGACTGTCTGCCTAGGGGACCTGAAGCTGGCAACAAGAAGACCCAGAAGCCCACGGAGAGGCCTGGGGCCAAGGCCAGGCCCGATAGGGTCAAGGGTCCCAAAGCCGTTGCTCTCCCGCCCCTGCGCCGCGGTGCCCTCGGTTGCCAAGGGCTGGGGACGCGCAGCATTACCTGTAAACGAAGCAGCTGCTCCTGCCAAGGGTGGAGTAGCGGTCAGGCCCTACGATCCGCCACCCGCAGCGGTCCTTCCTTAGAGACTGCAGCTGGGAGCGCCCACAAGTTCCCTGGCTGCCTAGGGCCCAATGGCCGCCTTCTCTACCTTAGCTACTCGGCGCCAACCGCCGCAGCCACCGCCATCTTAGGATCTCATTGTGGTGGGAGAGGAGAGCGGGGGGGGGGGGGGACTGCAGAGGGGGCAACGCGGCGTGAGACTGCGCCGTCTCCTCGGCAACGGCCGCGCGGGGGCGAAAAGTCGCCCGGGCGGGAGCCGCAGTGCGATCAACGCTCTAGACTGGAGTCATGTGACCGCCGGAGTCTGTGGTGTCACTTCGGGCCCTTTTGCCTGGAGCCGCTAACACAAACGAACAACCGGAGACTGCATATCCCAGAATGCCAATTCGACCCTGGTTTATAAGCGTCCGTCCGTCGGTCAGGAGAGGGTTAACTGCAAATCCCGGCATGCCATGAACCTCGCGGCACTGCTCTGTGAGCTGGTGGCTCTGGGCCTGTGCGGAAGTACCTTGAGCTTCCTCTTTAGCTGGAAAAACTGAGGAGACTCATTCTCGTTTGCTGGGCGGCTGTCAGCTCCAGACCTTGCGCGGGGGTCGGGGGGCCGGGGAGTGGGGAGAGAAAGACCTAAGTCGCTTCTCTGGTTCTTGCCCACCCGCATCCGGAATTAGGAAGAGATGGAACTAGAAGGGTTTTTACCATCTAGTCCTGATTTTACACGGTGGAGATTAATCATGGGAAGTTAATTAGCTAAGCCAATTAACCATATAGGTAGTCAGTGGGAGAATCCTAAATGTTAATAATGAACACCACCACCGTGGATTAATGTCCTACTTTTCCCTTGGAAGAACCAGACGATTTTAATCAACATTTAGTATAGGGATATTTTCTTTTAAAACTAGTCTCTGACTTCTGTTTTGATTTATGTTCCCATCTCAGCAGAAGCTCTATCAGGGATGGTAAATTGACAGGTTCTCTCTTAGTTTAAAAAAAAAAAATTCAAGTGAGTGAATTCTAAGATCTAATTGGCTTGCTTTGACAATTCATGAGTTGAGCAGCATTCCAACCAACAAATAGATCCTTGGAGCTGTAGAAAGGGCAATGTTTTTAAAATCAGGAAGGGGTTGGAAAAAGGAAATAATTAGCAAAGAATGCGTTGTTTCTGGCAAGGTTGCCTTCCTAAGTAGAAAGGAAAGCCCTGCCAGATGGATTACTGACCTACTGATAAACAAGTAAGTCCAGGGTGACTAGTTAAAGGTTATATTACTGGGGTGTTGAAACTGCAGTTAGGTTAGGTATTAAGCCTTGGTTGGCTGACGTGAGGTTTAGCACACATGACTCCATTTGGGGCCTGCTGTTTCCTTGTTAACACGCCTAACACACTGGGGGAAAAAAGTGATGATGACTTTCAAGGCCTTTAGTGTGCCTCCCTGAAAAGTTAAAACACCTTCAATTTTACTTGAATGCAGGGGCATTCTATTTTTAGGCAGTTTGTGAGATGTGTTTGTTTTAAGCAAAATAAGAGTAGAGTGAATAAAGGACATTTAGGTTTCAACAACAAATCGTTCTCAGTCACCAACAGATATTGTTCAAAAAACCAAGTAAAAGAATCCTATCTCAATACATAATTCAGGCAAATAAAACTCTTCCTGAAACTATCGTCAGATTCAGTCTTACTGCAATGATATATTTTTGAGTACATTCTGTGTACCTAGCGTTGGTAATTACTCAGGTAACAAAAACAGTCCCTGTGGTTGAAGGGTTCATCTCACCTTCTGATTCCCCACCCCTCCTTCATTTTCCCTTGAAGGGCTGATATTTTAGTGAACGATGGAGAAATAGAATGTGATGTAAATAAATTCTGTTTTGTAAGAAAACAAAGTGCTGTGGGAGTCCAAAGCACAGAGTGCTCCAGGCCCCATTCTAATTCCACCACTCCATAGCTCTAAAATTTTGGTCAAGTTTCTTAACTTTTCTGTCTCGGTTGTCCCATCTACAAAATGAAGGGGAGAGAATCCTAAGATTGCCACCCTTGCGGGAATTTTTTTTTTTTCAAGTAGTACTTATTTTGAAGAAGGCAGAAGCTAAGCATTTTATCTGTTTTAATTTTCTTAATTCTCCCAACTACCCTGAAGAGATTGATCCTGCATTTGTTCCATTTTAGAAACGAAAGTTTAAATAAATCACCAAAATTCTGACAGCTGCAAGTGGTAAAGCCCATGTGAAACAGGTCTACTGAACTTGTTGGAGGGATTTTTGGATTAAATAAGGGAATGAGTGGAAAAAATTACTAGCATATGGGAAGGCTCCAAAATATTGGCTATCTTTATTATCATCACCATAATCATCATTTTGTTTATATATGTGTGTATATATATATATAAAATTTTTAAATATGTAGAGACTATTGTCATTCCAACAATTCAAATGATTCAAAAGCATTACTTAATATGGTCTTTATGCTTTTTAAATTTATGACCTCTAAAAAATGTCAATACTATTATGTTTGTTTAGTGGGGGGAGGAGTCTGAGAAATTTTTACATTAAAAAGAGATCCTCAAACTCAAATATGAGCATTATTGATCTAAAGCAAAAGACAAAGAAAAAAAACCTGAAAAAGTATAAAATTATTCCAGATCTCCAAAACCTTAACATCTAATTCAGAAAATAAACCTTAAGCAAACGAATCCATCTAGTGTCAGTAATGTATGAATATGGCAAATAAATGATACAGACAGTAAGTGCTTTAGGAATTCAGAGAAAGAATATTGATATATTGCCTCGAAAATAATTATAGTTCCAATTTCTGCATGGAATGAAATTAGGGGCAACAGTCTAGTGGAAATGTAGATGGGAAACGAGTGGTCTCTCAGAGACATATGTTGAAACTACCTCTCAGTTTCCTACATTTAAGAACAACATAAAACATGTATTAAACAAGGGGGAGGAGGCCCAAATGGAAACAAGCACACTTCAAACACATAGTACATCCAGAATTAGTGATGGATAATGCAGAAACCAGACTGGGTGAAGTAGAGGATTCACATGGGATGGGGAATGGGGAGGCAAGAGAAGAATATGTTTCTATATGTTTTGTACAAACTGTAGAAAATCTTAATTGTTGATCTGAAGAGATTGGGCTTTGTTCTGTGGATAGTGTAAAATCACATTGAGTCTTTAGAAGAAGCAATGATATAATGAAGTGGTTATTTTAAGACTTTAGCAGCAAGGTTTAGAACAAGCTAGGGAGAGTGGGAGATGAGGAGAACAGGTAATAACTGGCATGAAGTAATTAAGGCCCGGCCTAAGGTAGTAGCAGAATGAATCAAGTCAAGGAGTTGGATTCTGATTGGTTGTCATGCTGTGTAAAATAGCATTTTCATATTTAAGATAACACTGATGGGGGGGGCGCTGACAGAACATTTTGTACTATATTATTTATCTCTTTAATGTGTTCTGTGTTCTTTTTCCACAGGATTTAAGTAGAGTGAGAGCAGAAACCCTGCCTTTTGTAGTTCTTTATTATCACAAGTGCCTTGCAGAGTTCATTTACTATATTTTGAGATTCACAAATTTGGTCTTTGAAAAAACAGTTTTTTGCAGTACCTAGTTTTACCTGCAGGTGGGGATAGAACTTAAAGGAAAAATCTGTAGTGACCCCCCCCCACCCATTACAACTGAATTTTATGATTGTTTTTATATGTGATTTTTTATACACCCAAGAGAAAATTTGACATTTGTGTAAATTATAAAGCACAATAATAGAAACCCTCAATAACCTACCACCTAAGCTAAAACACAGAATATAATCAATCTATTTAAGGACACCTTACGCTTTTCTCCAAGCTCATTCCCTTTTGCAAACATAAATACTATCCTGATCTTGGTGCTATCACCCTTTCATTCTTCTCATATAACTCTATGTATATATCCCAAAATAATGTATTGTTTGGTTTCACTTTTTTTTTTTAAGATTTGTATAAATGGCATCATACTGAATGTAATTTTTGCTTGTTTTTTCATTCAGCGTTGTTTCTGAGATTCATCTATGTTGATGAGTAGAAACACAAAGTCTTAAGAGCAGAAATAAAATTAATTTTGGAATATTTCTAGAGTTGAATATAAATGATATTATCTTTATTCTTCGTATTAGCTTTGTGACTAACTTGATGGAGGAAGGAACTGATTATATAAACAAGGGATCATTGAAGAACTCTGACCTAGTTACATTTTGGTCAAATTTAAGCACTATATTTCTCTCCCTTCATCTAGCCCAGAGTTTCTCAATCATGGCATGATTGACATTTTGGGCTGGCTGATTCTTTGTTTCCTGTGTGTTACAACATATTTATCTGTATGCCTGACCTTCTCCCACTAGATGCCTGTAGCACCCTGTCTCCCCAGTTGTGACCACCAGAAGTGTCTCCTGGCATTGTCAAATACTGTCCATCCAAGGAGGGTAGGGTGGGAGGTGAGGGCAAAATCACTCCTGAGAAACACCGATCTAAACTTTGCTTTGAGAAAATCATGTTACTGTGAATTTATCTAATGCACCTCTTTTGCTCAGAAACCTAAACTTTTGAATAATTAAATCATGTATTATGTATAATTATAATAACTAATTATTTCTAATCTACATACGTAAGTAATATTTCAAGGCTTTTCTTACCTTCCTCTGTTTTTCCCATATCTAATTACCTTGACATCTCTCATTACTGCCTAGTTCAGAATTTTTTATTAGATTCCAAATACCTAATTGCTGCTCTCTAGACGTACAATGTTAATGTTTATACCACTCTGAACTGCCTTTTCCTCCATAACCAGTTTATGTTCTTTTCTTCCAAAAATCACTCATTCGATAAATGTACCCTTATGGTTCTGACAATTCTAACTGTATTTGCATTTCGTCAGTCTTAACATAGCTCAGCTCCTATGATTGTGACATGCTGTTTCTTATATATTCTTCTGTATATATTCTTGGGGGTCTATGTGTTTTTACCCCACTTTCTCTAGTCATCATAAACCAGATCAGAGCTGCAACAGTGTAGTCCTGTGTGGAATGCTTGCTTCCCAGGACATATCAAGTCAGAGGGGCTTAAATAAAGGGATATAATAAAAAAACTACAAAGAAAATCATCTATACCTTATTTCCTAGCCTCCCATCACCTCTACATTATATGATATTGAAAGTACTTGATATACACAGATGTAGGTTAATTAAGTAGAGATATCAGGCAATTAGGTGGGAGGGTTCCCAAAATAGAAAAATATAGGCTGATACAGATTTTGTTTTCTAATTCATATGAAAAATACTAGAAAAGTATGAAAATTAGGGGCTCCTGGTTGGGCTCATTCAGCTAAGTGTCTGACTCGTAGTTCAACTCAGGTCATGATCTCAGGGTCCTGGGATCAAGCCCCAAGTTGGGCTCCAAGCTAAGTGGAGAGTCTGCTTGAGATTCTCTCTCTCCCTCTCCCTGTGTCCTACCCCCCACTCCCACTCTGTCTCTCTCTCAAATAAATAAATCTTTAAGAAAATGGAAAGTACGAAAATTACTCCTTGGCTTTTACTTTAATAATGCTGTTATTGAAAATAAAATTATATGAAGTGAAAACTCAACAATTGCCATGGTTATAAGGGAGTAAAGTCTGGAATGACTTTATAAAAGATGAACTGTGAGCCAGAAAAGTGTCTTTTCTCACATAAATAAGGAGATTTGTAGGTGACGACTAGATCTGGTATACGCTTGCAAATAAGCATGGGCTGTGAAGAAGTCCCAATGTGACTGGGGTACAGTGATCTATATTAAATCCACTGCATTATATAGGGAAGCAACAGCTGTTTGTATTATAATTTTTGCTCTTTTACCATAAAAAAAGAGCTTTCCACACTGCATTTTTCCTTCTGTAAGAAAGATTCTAAGGTAAGGGAAAAAATGGCAAAACACGTGTGAACTCAGATTAACAAGGAAAGAGGTTAGAATGCCTTTCTTTACCACTAGAGCACTAAATAATTTCAGGGTTACAGAGATACAGATGTAGTGAAAAGAAGGGCCGTATGCACCCCAATGTTCATAGCAGCAGTGACCACAATTGTCAAACTGTGGAAGGAGCCGAGACGCCCTTCAATAGACAAATGGATAAAGAAGATGTAGCCCATATATACAATGGAGTATTACTCAGCCATCAGAAAGGATGAATATCCAACTTTTGCATCAACATGGAGGGGACTGGAGGAGATTATGCTGAGTGAAATAAATCAAGCAGAGAAAGTCAATTATCGTATGGTTTCACTTATGGAACATAAGGCACAGCATGGAGGACATTAGAAAAAGGAAGGGGAAAATGAAGGAGGGGTAGGGAATCAGAGGGAGAGATGAACCATGAGAGACTGTGGACTCTGAGAAACAAACTGAGGGTTTTAGAGTAAAGGCAGGTCAGGGGATGGGTGAGCCCAGCAGTGAGTATGAAGGAGAGCATGTATTGCACGGAGAACTGGGTGTTATATGTAAACAATGAACCTCGGAACACTACATCAAAAACTAATGACATACTGTATGGTGACTAACATAACATAATAAAAAATAATTTTAAAACATAATTATTTCCAGGGTTAAAAACTGGGGGATGTTGGGAGGCAGGATGGACAATCCAGTCTAGAAAAGGAAAAGTGTAAATCCCTCACAACAGGATCAACAGAATGGTGTAGAGCAGGGATTGACAAACATTTTCTGTAAAAGGCCAGATGCTAAATATTTTAAGTATTATGGGCCACACAGTCTCTGTCTCAACTACTTAGTTGTATGATTGTCAAGTGAAAGCAGCAAGGCAATACATAATGGATGGGCATGGCTGTGTTGCAACAAAACATTATTTTTGAATACTGAAATTTAAATTGTATGTGATTTTCCCATGACACAAAATATTAATCATCTGCTGGGTTTTCCCAGCTATTTAAATATATTAAAACGGGGGATGCCTGGGTGGCTCAGTTGGTTAAGCGCTGCCTTTGGCTCAGGTCATGATCCCAGTGTCCTGGGATCGAGTCCTGCATCAGGCTCCTTGCTCTATGGAGCGTCTACTTCTCCCTCTGTCTGTCTCTCCCCTGCTTGTGTGCTCACTTGTTCTCTCTCTCTCTCTCTCTCTCTCTCTGACAAATAAAATAAAAATCTTTTAAAATAAATAAATAAACAAATAAATAAAAAATATATAAAAACAGGCAGTGGGCCCAGTTTAACCCATGGGCCTTAGTTTGCTGACACTTAATGTAGAGTACTCAACATGGGAAGTTTTTAGATTAATGAAAGACTGAAGGAGAAATTAGCAATGAAGGAAAATGTAATTTCCTTACTTTGCAGGAGGGTTATTTTACAAAGAGTAGTTTCAAGTAATAAGAAAGGGAGGATATAAAGCAAATGTAACTGAACAACATTTGCAGGTATTAGTTTATACTGTTTTCTTACATATTCTGTTCCCTACCACACCCCACCCTGCCCCCACCCCTATCCTGGCTAGTTGCAGCCCTGTGTTGCCTCCACCAAGGACTGTCACAGCCGCTAATACCAGGAACAAAGGATACAACCTTCAGACACAGAGAAAAGCTGAAAATCAATCAGAGCAGTTCCCACTCCTCATAATTTGCCTGGGTGGTAAGAGGAAGAACTGATGGGAAATTCAAAGAATTTTGTGCTTTTGGGTGCATCTCTGAAAGGGAAGAGGAGGAAGGTGCAAGCTGTGGGGCTCTATGTGACTTCCTGGGCTCACCCACCACAAGCCCAGGAAGTCACATGGTGCCCTGGGAGGAGAGAGGCTCTAACCATCTGACCTAGTGGATCAAGAGTAAGATGAGGTGTCTCCAAGCCTATCAAATAGAGTCTTGAAATCCAATCAGAAAAACAAGAGTTACATTCATCTTCCACATGTACGTTTGTGGCATAAGAAACATATCCCACTTTACTTACATAGCTCAAATGTCAGCTACCTGAGTGCTTCCAAGTCCTCAGAGCTGTTGGGGTAACCTTGTCTCCATCACATACAGAGCAGGAAACTTAATTTCATATGCTGACATCTTCTAGAATGTGTCAAGTTAATGTTTTTCTATTATTTCCTGCTTCTGCTGAATTCTTGATTTCTTGCAAGTCTAGCTTCTTTTGGCTGTTCTTTTTCTCCATCCCACATCATTCCCAAGGCAGAACACAACCTCTTTCCCTTCATTTTCTCAAAATACCATGGAAACAAGGCCCCTCTGTATGGTATACTGCTTTCCACTGAAAATTCACAGTTAATGGTGTAAGATGGGGGAGGAGGAGGAAGAATTTATACCACAGCTATTTGGACACCCCTGTTCTTTCAAGATCTTTGGCCACAATATGGCACTTCTCTCTGGCTGCCTCTTCCCCAACTCCCTGTCATTTGGATGCATTTTTTTCTCCAGATCCTACTCCCCACTCTCATCTCATTCACTCCTCCCCTTTTATCCTTTTCCTTTTGGGTTACCCATGGAAACTCTAAATTCTTCATTAATTCTTCATTAACAGAATAATTTTGTTCTCTTGCTCTTGCCTCTAGCTTATCCTGGCTATACCCACTATTAAAATAAAGCTCTTCTCCTGCTATACTGATTAACAGGACCCATTTCCTTAGCATGGAGTTCTAAGAGAGTTAGGTCTTCTTTGAATGCTGAAATCAATTGCATAAGACTCTTCACTCTCCTGCTTAGCACAAATTATAAGAAGAAACACCTCCATTCCTCTGACATCTCCACCCCCAATTATCAAGAATGAGTGGGGGGAGGGGTGCCTGAGTGACTCAGTTGGTTAGGCATCTGTCTTAGGTTCAGGTCATGATCTCAGGGTCTTGGGATCCAGCCCCACATGGGGCTCCCTGCCCAGCATGGAGTTTGCTTCTCCCTTTCCCTCTGCCCGTCCTGTCTCCATCTCATGCGTGCACGTGCTCTCTCTCTGTCTCTCTCTCAAGTGCATAAATAAATAGAATGGAGAGGGGATGGCTAAGTTAGTTCTTAGGAGCCAGTCTTTAGTCTAATCCCATAGCGGTGAGAGGTACAGAGACCCTATCCAGTTTTACCAATAGGTCCTGTTTGTTGTTGTTCTTGTTGTTGTTCTTTGCCACACCACCCTCATCTTGTCATTTTTGAAAACAATCCCACAAGATCTGGGGCCTTTATTGTCCTCGGCAGCAGGGATTCTCTTTCTGGTCTCTCAGGAGCTTCTCATGGACTCATGGGCTCTGTGTGTATGTGTGTGTTAGATGGAGGAGTTGTAGGGCACTGGGAAGATATGGAGATGAGGATTCTCCTTCTAATGTTATGGCCCAGGTTTAAGTTATCTTCAGTCCCTGCTGGCTTGGGCTTCCACTCTCTGACTCTCATTAGCAAAATCCCTGCACAGTCTGCCATCCTGTACTAAAGCTGGACAACCCCACTGCTTTCTTGTACAGCTAGTGAAACACTGTAGCAAGTGGATAAGAGCACGTTTCTAGGGCCAGACTACTTCAGGTCAAATCCTGTTGTATGTGACCTTGAGCAAGTGGTCACCCTCTTTATGTCTCAGTTACCTCGTTGACAAAATGGAAATAAAAATAATACATATCTCTAAGGGCTGTTGTGAGGATTAAACAAATTAATACACGGCTCAGATAGTACCTGGCTCACAGTAAATGATTTGTAAATGTTTATACTTATTAAGTTTACAAAGAAAGCTTTGTGCTAATGTTGACTTGGGCCTCCATGTTTTCGGAATCCCATCCTGTACTCCCATTTTAGCATAGATTTCAAAACATTCACACCATACTCCACTGGCTTTAAACACAGGGACTACGTGACTGCCTCTGGAAACCCATACTGAGGTTGGATCACCACAGGAAAGAAACTGGATTTTATCTTATCGATTATGGAGCACCACCAAACCTTTTTAAGTAGGAGAATGTTGGAATGTTGTAGTCACATTTGCTTTTTTTTTTTTTTTTTTACTGTGCAGGAGTTAGTCTGCATGGAAAAAAACTGGAAGCAGATTAATCAAGTAGAAGTTACCAGTGGATTACACTAAGGTGATGAAGACATAAATTAAAGTGTCAGTGGCAATGAGGCTGATGAAAAGAGTTTGGCATTTAGAGGGTAGAATCAATAGGACTTATTGAAGAAGAAAATGAGGGATGAGAGAGAGGAATGATGTCTGATAATGCAAAGCTTTGAAACGGGTTAAATGAATGAATAGCAGTTTTACCAACGCCTTCTGTTCTTTCCAAGGGAAGAGGGGGAGGAAAGATGAAGCCACCGTAATGACTTCGGTTGGAAGCTAGTGGGCTCTTGAACAAACACTTTCTGGAGTTACAGAGACAAGTAAGAGTTGGAGTTAAATATTTGGGAATTGGTAGACAGTAGCATTCAATGGACTAGCAGAGCAAAAATAGTCCACAAAGGAAAGATGAAAAACTTGGGAAGACACCCAGAGAACTAAGAGAGGGGTTTGATGAAAGCATATGGAAGAATAAGTTTTTTTTTTTAATTTTTTTTTTAAGATTTTATTTATTTATTTGACACACAGAGAGAGAGATCACAAGTAGGAAGAGAGGCAGGCAGAGAGAGAGAGGAGGAAGCAGGCTCCCCGCTGAGCAGAGAGCCCGACGCGGGGCTTGATCCCAGGACCCTGGGACCATGACCTGAGCCGAAGGCAGAGGCTTTAACCCGCTGAGCCACCCAGGCGCCCCTGGAAGAATAAGTTTTGAGGAAGAAGGAGGGTCTGAGAATCAATGAGAAACTTCTATGAGGAAACACGATCCTTGTTATGAGCAGTCACAGTCAAAGGAAGGGTCAGGAGTCACTGGCTTTGGCAGAGAAGTTAACAGGAAATGAGACCCTGGAGTCCGTGAGTGTAGATTGTCCTCTTTACAAAGCTTAGTGGAAAGGGAAAGAGAGAAATTGGAGGGTAGGTAGAGGCAGGAATAAGGGAAGTTTTCATTTTCTAGAATTTAAAAGAATTAAGCTTACTGGGTGAAAGCGGGACAAGACTGGAAGGACAGGGGCACGTTAAAAGTGAGAAAGGGGGAAGGTACTTAAAGCAATGCAGTTCTCAAGAAGAAAGGGAGGGGATTTAGAGCCCAGGTGGAAGGAACAGACTAAAACATGAGCAGTTAATATGTACAGAAGCAACTCTCCAACAATGGGGGACTGGCACTGGTAGATATATACCCTAGGGCTCTGGTCATAGGAAGGGGAAATTCTGACGTGGGTTTCTCAGAGGCCACTTGTCTACTATAGCCCACTCACAAGACAGCCTTTATTGGCCGTTCTCCCTGTTCCAACTCACTTCACTATTCTCTCACTTAGGCTTTCTGGAATCACCACGTGAACTACTTGCATCCAAATTTTTGTGTCATTCTCTGATTCTGGGGAACCCCAATTTCAATAGATTGTGAGTTAGAACATTATCTCAGGCTTTCTGATTCCAGGTCTTGGGATTTTTCAGCCAAATCATACTTTATCATTGCCCAAATTCAAGTTGTGCATTTTGCTTCTCTTTGTCTACTCCAGTCATGCTATGTCATCAAATGAGTAGTCTAGCATAAGGACCTTTTCAGGAGAGATCTGTGGAAACTGTAGAAGCTAAATGTCAATGTGTGTCGCTCTCCTTCACTTCCATTGTTTTTGAATCTGACCCTTCATTTTGGGAAAGAGGTAGATACATTATATCTATGTCTACTCCTTCATCTATGTCTAAAGTGACATCTACATTTTCATCTACATATATGTCTGTATGTCTATATCTATATCTATGTCATCTACAAATATCTCTCTCTCTCTCTCTCTCTCTCTCTATATATATATATATATATATATATATATATATATCTCCACATTTAATGAAAATAGATACCAGCCAGGACAGGACAGGAAGTTGAGTTATGAATAGGAACAAGGAGGAGGTAGTAATGTTTTAGAGTTCTTTGTTGGTTTCTGGATTCTAACTTAAGCAAAAAGTGAACTTCTTGGAATTTACTGGAGAAGGTGGGACTCAGAGAATGAATAGACATCTTGGGACATCAGGCTTCAGAATGAAGAGGAATTAAGGGAGCTATAGAAAGCCAAGTAACAGAAAGCAAGGAGGAAAGCTAGCATGTCGTTACCTGAAGTGTCCGCCCAATATGCTGCTGCCTCTGCTCTTTCTGGAATGAATGGCCTTCCTTGGGTTTCTCCTAAAGGTGCAAATTCTCTGGAGAAAGCATTGACTTTCCTTATCCCACTGCCCACGAGTGTCTCTGAGGGGGTGAGAAAAGATCTAGCCATTTTGGCTCCTGCTATGGAAGTGCTGAATTATTTTCCCCATAAGTTTTGGAGAAGGCTCAGCTAGAAATAGAGCTGCTATTGGAAAGCAGGAATTTAAGCCAGGAGACAAAAGAATAACAAATGTCAACTGCAAATCTCATCAGGTAAGGAGACAGGGCTATTGGCTGGAGCTGCTACTGACTGCAGATGACATAGGACTGGTCATTGATAAGTGAATAACCATAAGAACCTTATAATCTAGAATGCACAAGAATCCTTGGCTATAATATGTATAATGTAATATTTAAAGGACAAACTGAGAAATATGGGGAAATATTGAAATAAGCTTTAGTAGTGGAATAAAATGATGCTAAATAAAACAACCTTAGAACAGGAACATACATATTGACATTTTGCTGTGTTTGGACCTGCAGGTCAAAGTTGACTCTCACAGATCTGAGAAAAGCTTTCTGTGGCTGAATGAGCATCATGGCCAAAGGCACAGAAGCAGAAAGTACAGCTTGTGTTTGGGAAATAGCATATATCCAGTCTGGCTGGGGTGCAGGGAACATGAGATTGTTCAGATATTTTCTTGTGGACTTTAATTCTTTTAAAAGCTGAACAAATCTTTTTAAGACAATTACCTGCTTTGCAAAACAGTTTTTTTAATTCTCACTTAGCCTGTATGATCAAATACCAAAATCTGTCTCTGGATCTCAGCAATTGAAGTTCATAGCTCATATTTTGGCCTCTTGTTCTCTTTTATTTTCTAGTAGTCACTAAAGGGAATTAAAGGGCAACTGACATATCTATACACCAGTGTTCATAGGCATTATTAACAATAGCTAAAAGGTAGAAACAACTCAAATGTCTGTAGATGGATGAACAGCAAAATGCAGTCTCTGAATATAATGACATGTTATTCCTCCTTAAAAGAAGAGAAATTCTAACACATGCAACACCATCAATGAACCTGGAAGACATTGTGTAAAGTAAAATTAAGCACAACAAGACATATACTGAATGATTCCTCTTGTGTGAGGTAGCTAGTGTTGTCCAATTCCTAGAGACAAAAAATCAAATGTGGTGGCCAGCATCTGCGGGTGAGGAGAAAGGGAGTTAATATTTAATAGGGACAGATTTTCAGTTTGGGAAGATGAAAAAATTCTAGAAACGGATAATAGTGATGGTTGCACAACAATTTAAATGTGCTAATGCCACTGAGCTGTACACTTAAAAGTGATTACAATGGAAAAAATGCTTAAAATGATCAATTTTATGCTGTGTATATTTTATCACAACTTTTTAAAAAAGCAACCAATAGTCTTTCTCACTGTTTCACCAGAAAGTTTCAGCAATAGGCACTCTTTAGAGTGTCTGGACTCTGCTTTCCTCCCCAAAGCCAATGAATAATTCCCACAATTGTATCCACAGATGTAGAGGAAATGGTGAAATACTACCTCCAGATCTGCCCTTCATGGGAGAATTTGTTGCCCTGTTACTTGGTGTGAGCAGCCAGGCCCTTTAGGGATCCTCTCATTTGTGGACAGCCATCTCCCGCCAAGGTCTCTCTTTGGTTTTGGGGGCAGCCCACACATAATGATCCATCCAGCTGGGGGTAAGGCCCAGCCTTCTTGGCCCAAAGCAGGAAACCTGTAATGGATCATTTTAGTTCTGATGGACCATTTTAACTCCACATAGGTTCTTCCATCCTCCAGTCCTTTTGCCTTCCTCTCCCTCCCACAGGGTCCGATCACGGACCACTCTCTCATAAACATCCTGTGCGCAACACTCTATCTCAGAGTCAGCTTGCTGGAGAACATAACCTGAATGGACAGAGGAAGTTCCGTTAAAAACAGAAAGAGACAAAATGATGTACAAAGGAATGAGGATGACAATGGATTTCTGGTTGGGAACAATGTAAGTGAGAGGACAGTGGAGGAACCAGGATGCAACATGCAGCAAAACCCCTTTCAGAATCTCAGGCACAAATATTTTCAGATACACAAAAAACTAAAAAAAAAAAAAAATCAATCACCAGCATGTAAACACTACAGAAAAAGTTAGTTTGAGGAAATTCATGAAACTGTACACTAATGATTTGTGCACTTTTCCATGTTTTTTGCTTTGATGCATAGTTTCTTAAAAAAAAAAGAGAGAGGCAGGAAGAGTAATGTACATTTGTTGTGTGATGAGTAAGGGTAGCTTTCTTCTCTACACAGTCTGACCCCTTAGGTCCTGGCTGCCTTAGTAACTCCCTGATGCTTCAGGTACTGAAGGTACTTCAGTATCTGTCTAATCAATTGCTGCCTGTCTAATCTGTCTAATCAATTACTGTCCTGGCTGCCTTAGTAACTACCTGATGCTTCAGACACTGAAGGTACTTCGGTATCTGTCTAATCAATTCAATCATTTTTTAAAATTTTATCTAATGTTTCAAGTTTTTCTTGGTTAACAATGTTGTGCTGCTTCAAGTTCTTCTTTCATTATAGATTAAAGTAGAGGTTTCTGTTACCTTTCTTTATTGGGATGTGAAATTCTTGTTCCGCTAAAAGCATGAATGAATTGGGCAATGTTAGGAAATGATTTTAGGAGCAGAGTATTGTTTCCAACTGTACTCATTGCTTCTCTATCTCCCAAACAGTTATAGATTATTAAAAAAATCACTTTCTTCCTTCCGACCTAAATTAGTAATCTTTATAAGCAATCTTTATAAAACTATTAACTGTGTCTCTATTGCTGCCTCACTCTCTATCAATAAAATCACAGTCCTGATCTTGTTTCAAGACAGAAGGAAACAAAAATTTATTGTATGTCTTCTATGTATTAGGCCCTATAGTAAGCAGTACATGTAAATTATGAAGTTTGATCAAATTATCAAGTTTGAATATTTATATTGTATGCCGCTACAGATTTTTATTGCAGGAATTTTTTTGTTCCATGAATAATAAATGTTCCTGAACTGCTACTGTATGGTATGTATATGCTGGGTGCTGTTGGTATAGAAATAGGAAAACAAGTCCCTGATCTTTCTTAGCACAGAGAGAAACTCCAGTACACAATATGGTTATGCACAGTGTAAGACAACAAAACACATAGGGGAACATGCAGTCTAGGTGGATGGGGCTGGGGAAGGACAGGTCTCCAGGGGAGTCCTATGTCCTTCTGACAGGGTACATAGAAATTATTGCAGTGGGCAAATAGAGGACTGGAATATGCATATACACATCTATATATACACATATACATACATGCATAGATATGTATGGGTATAACAAATGGTACGTATAATGTTAACAAATGGGTACATATAATGTGGTTAATTCATTGGTGAAAACAGTCAAGGGACATTAGACATTAAGCTTGTGAGGCATCTTCATTGAACAAGACAATCTTCTACCAAACAGGGTGGATCCTCCTCTCTTTATTCTTTAAATTCCCTAATTGGGTAACAGAATAGTGTATACTGGGAGCTTTCCTTACTTAGGAAAGTTACAACAGTCATGTTTGGCAAGAATCTCAACCCCCGGATCCATCATCTGCTGACAAGAGAGTAGAGGTATAGCCTGGATGCGTGGGCTTTATATGTCTACGTGTACTCTGAAATATAGGTGACTGGGCTAATTGGATTCTTTCTCCTAAGGAGGTGGAATTTGTATGGAAAGACACAGAGGCTAAATTTCCATTCAAACTAAAACATTTTAAGGGCTGTCTGCTACAGAGTAAATTGAAGAATTTCTGTTGCTGAGGTTTTTAGAGCTGTCCTTATTCTGTCTTCCCTCAGCTTGTTTGCAGCAGCCTGTTACTGATTCTGTTACTTAATTCAGCATCCCTCTAATAAATCCAATTTTTTTTCTCAAGATGGCTGGATAAAGTGTATTTCTTTAGCTTGCAAGCAAAAACAAAACAAAAACCAGTATAAGTGAATCACTCTGAAATTGACCCTTAATATATTATAACCTTTCATTGCTGGAGGTAGGAACAAGGGGTCTACTCTAAAAGTTCTAGAATTTTCCCTCAATATCTCTAAGAGGGAAGCAGGGAAAAAGCACTTCAATATTAGAGGATCACATTAGTGTACACTCTTGTGTCATGCACATGTGAGTCAGGTCCCTATCCTTTGTTTTTTGTTTTTTGTTTTTGTTTTCATCCATCTAATATTTATTCGCTGATATGGGGAATTCCATATGATAAAGAAAACATTATTTTCCAAGATTTATTCATTTGGTAGTTTTTTTTTTATTTTTTTATAAACATATAATGTATTTTTAGCCCCAGGGGTACAGGTCTGTGAATCGCCAAGTTTACACACTTCATAGCACTCACCATAGCACACACCTCCCCCAATGTCCATAACCCCACCACCCTCTCCCAATTCCCCTCCCCCAGCAACCCTCAGTTTGTTCTGCGAGATTAAGAGTCTCTTATGGTTAGTCTCGCTCCCGATCCCATCTTGTTTCATTTATTCTTTTCCTACCCCCCAAATCCCCCACGTTGCATCTCCACTTCCTCATATGAAGGAGATCATATGATGGTTGTCTTTCTCTGACTGACTTATTTCACTAAGCATAATACCCTCTAGTTCCATCCACATCGTCGCAAATGGCAAGATTTCATTTCTTCTGATGGCTGCATAGTATTCCATTGTATATATATACCAATTCTTTACCCATTCATCTGTTGATGGACATCTAGTTTCTTTCCATAGCTTGGCTATTGTGGACATTGCTGCTATAAACATTTGGGTGCATGTGCCCCTTTGGATCACTACATCTGTATCTGTAGGGTAAATACCCAGTAGTGCAATTGCTGGGTCATAGGGTAGCTCTATTTTCAACTTTTTGAGGAACCTCCATGCTGTTTTCCAGTGTGGCTGCACCAGCTTGCATTCCCACCAACAGTGTAGGAGGGTTCCCCTTTCTCCATATCCTCACCAGCATCTGTCATTTCCTGACTTGTTAATTTTAGCCATTCTGAGTGGTGTGAGGTGGTATCTCATTATGGTTTTGATTTGTATTTCCCTGATGCCGAGTGATGTCGAGCATTTTTTCATGTGTCTGTTGGCCATCTGGATGTCTTCTTTGCAGAAATGCCTGTTCATGTCCTCTGCCCATTTCTTGATTGGATTATTTGTTCTTTAGGTGTTGAGTTTGATAAGTTCTTTATAGATTTTGGATACTAGCCCTTTACCTGATATGTCGTTTGCAAATATCATCTCCCATTCTGTCAGTTGTCTTTTGGTTTTGTTAACTGTTTCCTTTGCTGTGCAAAAGCTTTTGATCTTGATGAAATCCCAATAGTTCATTTTTGCCCTTGCTTCCCTTGCCTTTGGCGATGTTCGAGGAAGTTGCTGCAGGTCAAAGAGGCTGCTGCCTGTGTTCTCCTCGAGGATTTTGATGGATTCCTTTCTCATATTGAGGTTCTTCATCCATTTTGAGTCTATTTTCATGTATGGTGTAAGGAAATGGTCCAATTTCATTTTTCTGCATGTGGTTGTCCAATTTTCCCAACACCATTTGTTGAAGAGGCTGTCTTTATTCCATTGGATATTCTTTCCTGCCTTGTTGAAGATTAGTTGACCATAGAGTTGAGGGTCTGTTTCTGGGCTCTCTATTCTGTTCCATTGATCTGTGTGTCTGTTTTTGTGCAAGTACCATACTGTCTTGATGATGACAGCTTTGTAATAGAGCTTGAAGTCTGGAATTGTGATGCCACCGACTTTGGCTTTCTTTTTCAATATTCCTTTGGCTATTCGAGGTCTTTTCTGGTTCCATATAAATTTTAGGATTATTTGTTCCATTTCTTTGAAAAAAATGGATGGGATTTTGATAGGGATTGCATTAAATGTGTAGATTGCTTTAGGTAGCATAAACATTTTCACAATATTTGTTCTTCCAATCCATGAGCATGGAACATTTTTCCATTTCTTTGTGTCTTCCTCAATTTCGTTCATGAGTACTTTATAGTTTTCTGAGTATAGATTCTTTGCCTCTTTGGTTAGGTTTATTCTTAGGTATCTTATGGTTTTGGGTGCAATTGTAAATGGGATTGACTCCTTAATTTCTCTTTCTTCAGTCTTGTTGCTGGTGTAAAGAAATGCAACTGATTTCTGTGCATTGATTTTATTTTTTTTTAAGATTTTATTTATTTATTTGACAGACAGAGATCACAAGTAGGCAGAGAGGCAGGCAGAGAGAGAGGAAGGGAAGCAGGCTCCCCGCTGAGCAGGGAGCCTGATGCGGGGCTCGATCCCAGGACCCTGAGATCACGACCCGAGCTGAAGGCAGGGGTTAACCTACTGAGCCACCCAGGCGCCCCTCTGCATTGATTTTATATCCTGACACTTTACAGAATTCCTGTACAAGTTCCAGCAGTTTTGGAGTGGAGTCTTTTGGGTTTTCCACATATAGCATCATATCATCTGCAAAGAGTGATAGTTTGACTTCTTCTTTGCTGATTTGGATACCTTTAATTTCTTTTTGTTGTCTGATTGCTGAGGCTAGGACTTCTAGTACTATATTGAATAGCAGTGGTGATAATGGACGTCCCTGCCGTGTTCCTGACCTTAGCGGAAAAGCTCTCAGTTTTTCTCCATTGAGAATGATATTTGCAGTGGGTTTTCATAGATGGCTTTGATAATATTGAGATACGTACCCTCTATCCCTACACTTTGTAGAATTTTGATCAGGAAGGGATGCTGTACTTTGTCAAATGCTTTTTCAGCATCTATTGAGAATATCATATTGTTCTTGTTCTTTCTTTTATTAATGTATGGTATCACATTGATTGATTTGTGGATGTTGAACCAACCTTGCAGCCCAAATAAATCCCATTTGGTCGTGGTGAGTAATCCTTTTAATGTATTGTTGGATCCTATTGGCTAGTATTTTGGTGAGAATTTTCGCATCTGTGTTCATCAAGGATATTGGTCTGTAATTCTCTTTTTTGATGGGATCCTTGTCTGGTTTTGGGATCAAGGTGGTGCTGGCCTCATAAAATGAGTTTGGAAGATTTCCTTCCATTTCTATATTTTGGAACAGTTTCAGGAGAATAGGAATTAATTCTTCCTTAAATGTTTGGTAGATGGGGCGCTTGGGTGGCTCAGTGGGTTAAAGCCTCTGCCTTCGACTCAGGTCATGATTCCAGGGTCCTGGGATTGAGCCCCACATCAGGCTCTCTGCTCAGTGGGGAGCCTGCTTCCTCCTCTCTCTCTGCCTGCCTCTCTGCCTACTTGTGATCTCTGTCTGTCAAATAAATAAATAAAATCTTTTTAAAAAAATAATAAATGTTTGGTAGAATTTGTCTGGGAAGCCGTCTGGCCCTGGGCTTTTGTTTGGAGATTTTTGATGACTGTTTCAATCTCCTTACTGGTTATGGGTCTGTTCAGGTTTTTTATTTCTTCCTGGTTCAGTTGTGGTAGTTTATATGTCTCTAGGAATGCATCCATTTGTTCCAGATTGTCAAATTTGCTGGCATAGAGTTGCTCATAGTATGTTCTTATAATTGTTTGTATTTCTTTGGTGTTGGTTGTGATCTCTCCTCTTCCATTCATGATTTTACTTATTTGGGTCCTTTCTCTTTTCTTTTTGATAAGTCTGGCCAGGGGTTTATCAATCTTATTAATTCTTTCAAAGAACCAGCTCCTAGTTTTGTTGATTTGTTCTATTGTTTTTTTTGGTTTCTATTTCATTGATTTCTCCTCTGATCTTTATGATTTCTCTTTTCCTTCTGGGTTTAGGCTTTCTTTGTTGTTCTTTCTCCAGCTCCTTTAGGTGTAGAGTGAAGTTGTGTATTTGAGACCTTTCTTGTTTCTTGAGAAAGGCTTGTATCACTATATATTTTCCTCTCAGGACTGCCTTTGCTGCGTCCCACAGATTTTGAACCGTTGTGTTTTCATTATCATTTGTTTCCATGAATTTTTTCAATTCTTCTTTAATTTCCTGGTTGACCCATTCATTCTTTAGAAGGATGCTGTTTAGTCTCCATGTATTTGTGTTCTTTCCAAATTTCCTCTTGTGATTGAGTTCTAGCTTCAGAGCATTGTGGTCTGAAAATATGCAGGGAATGATCCCAATCTTTTGATACCAGTTGAAACCTGATTTATGACACAGGATGTGATCTATTCTGGAGAATGTTCCATGTGCACTAGAGAAGAATGTGTATTCTGTTGCTTTGGGATGGAATGTTTTGAATATATCTGTGATGTCCATCTGGTCCAGTGTGTCATTTAAGGCCTTTGTTTCCTTGTTGATCTTTTGCTTGGATGATCTGTCCATTTCAGTGAGGGGAGTGTTAAAGTCCCCTGCTATTATTGTATTACTGTTGATGTGTTTCTTTGATTTTGTTATTGGTTGGTTTATATAGTTGGCTGCTCCCATGTTAGGGGCATAGATATTTAAATTTGTTAGCGCTTCTTGTTGGACAGACCCTTTGAGTATGATATAGTGTCCTTCCTCATCTCTTATTATAGTCTTTGGCCTGAAATCTAATTGATCTGATATAAGGTTTGCCACCCCAGCTTTCTTCTGATGTCCATTAGCATGGTAAATTGTTTTCCACCCCCTCACTTTAAATCTGGAGGTGTCTTCGGGTCTAAAATGAGTTTCTTGTAGGCAGCATATTGATAGGTTTTGATTTTTTATCCATTCTGATACCCTGTGTCTTTTGATTACTGTATATTGTCTCTGTTCCTTTCTGATCTACTACTTTTAGGGTCTCTCTTTGCTTAGAGGACCCCTTTCAATATTTCCTGTAGAGCTGGTTTGGTGGTTGCAAATTCTTTCAGTTTTTCTTTGCCCTGGAAGCTTTTTATCTCTCCTTCTATTTTCAATGATAGCCTAGCTGGATATAGTATTCTTGGCTGCATGTTTTTCTCATTTAGTGCTCTGAATATATCATGCCAGTTCTTTCCGGCCTGCCAGGTCTCTATGGATAAGTCTGCTGCCAATCTAATATTTTTACCATTGTATGTTACAGACTTCTTTTCCCGGGCTGCTTTCAGGATTTTCTCTTTGTCGCCAAGACTCGTAAATTTTACTATTAGGTGACAGGGTGTGGACCTATTCTCATTGATTTTGAGGGGGGGTGCTCTGAGACTCCTGGATTTTGATGCTTGTTCCCTTTGCCATATTAGGGAAATTCTCTACAATAATTCTCTCCAGTATACTTTCTGCTCCTCTCTCTCTTTCTTCTTCTTCTGGAATCCCAAATATTCTAATATTGTTTCGTCTTATGGTGTCACTTATCTCTCGAATTCTCCCCTCATGGTCCAGTACTTGTTTGTCTCTCTTTTGCTCAGCTTCTTTATTCTCTGTCATTTGGTCTTCTATATCATGAATTCTTTCTTCTGCCTCATTTATCCTAGCAGTAAGAGCCTCCATTTTTTATTGCACTTCATTAATAGCTTTTTTTATTTCAACCTGGTTAGATTTTAGTTCTTTTATTTCTCCAGAAAGGGCTTTTATCTCTCCAGAGAGGGTTTCTCTAATATCTTCCATGCCTTTTTCGAGCCCGGCTAGAACCTTGAGAATCGTCATTCTGAACTCTAGATCTGACATATTACCAATGTCCATATTGATTAGGTCCCTGGCCTTTGGTACTGCCTCTTATTCTTTATTTTGTGATGAGTTTTTCTGCCTTGTCATTTTGTCCAGATAAGAATATATGAAGGAGCAAATAAAATACTAAAAGGGTGGCCAAAACCCCAGGAAAATGTGCTTTAACCAAATCAGAAGAGACCCCGAATCATGGGAGGGAGAAAGGGGATAAAAAGAAGTTCAGGAAAAAAAAAATTAAAAAAAGAAAACAAATAAAGAAAAAATATAAAAAAGAAAATATATATATATATATATATATATATATTAGACTGGTGACTAGAACAGGGTCACCCACTTAATTTTGTGAGTATTTTTGTCTCTTAGAAGAAACTATCTCCTATAATTTTAAAGAATGAAAAACATATATAAGGGTAAACACAATGAAAGGATGGAATATGCCTATAAAGATGAGAAAAAAAATTTTTTAATTTGTAAAAATGGAGTTAATAAAGTAAGTTGGTTGGGAGAATAAAGAAAAAGGAAGTGGAGAGATTTTGCTCGGGCTGGAGACTAGAACAAGCCCAGAGCTAGATTTAGGGTATATTTTGATCTATTAGAAGAAGTTGTACCCCAATTTTTTTAGAAGAAAAAACCCTATGTGTATACAAAAAATAAAGTTAGATACAATGAAGGATAAAATATGACTATAATAATGAAGGGTCAAAGAAGATTATTATTATTTTTTCAATGAAAGGTATTGTTAAGATAAACTTGTTAAAAAACGTTAAAAGAGGAAAGGGTAAAAGTTCAAAAAAATTTAGCAGAAGAAAAAAAATAAATTAAAAAAAAATTAATTAACTGCAAGACTAAAGAATCATAGGGAGAAAGCCATGAATTCCATGCTTTGCTTTCTCCTCCTCTGGAATTCCACTGTTCTCCTTCATAAGTGAATTTGGTCTTGGCTGGATTTCTTGTTGATCTTGGCCAGGCTAAGTAATATGCTCAGTTTGGCTTTCGGGAGCTTTTGTTCCCTGAACGCTTTCCGTAGAGTTCCAGGGGACGGGAATGAAGATGGCGGCCTCCCAATCTCGGGCCTGGAGGAGCGGAGAGCTCGGGGCCCCACTCCTCAGTGCGCCGTCAGAGAAAAGCACTCAATCACTCCCGCCTCCCTGACCTCCGGCCACTCCAAGCTCACCCAGCCTGTGACGGGTTCAAGGTAATCCCTAGTTGAGAGCTCATTCCTCGGCTCTGTCTCTGTAGCTGGCTTCCCTGCTCTAATACCTGCGAGCTCTGGGACACTCAGACACCTCTGATCCTTCTGTGACCCCACGGGAACGGGGCCCATGCTGACCCCGTGTGGGCTTCACCCCGGTTTAGCCTCTGGAGCAATGTCCCTCAGTGGAGCAGACTTTTAAAAGTCCCGATTTTGTGCTCCGTTGCTCCGCCGCTTGCCGGGAGTCGGCCCCTCCCCCTACGGTCTATCTTCCCGTCGCTTTGGATTCACTTCTCCACTGGTCAACCTTTCAGAAAGTGATCGATTTTCTGTTTCTAGGATTGTTGCTCTTCTTCTCTTCGATCTCCTGTTGGATTTGTAGGTGTTCGCAATAGTTAGATAAGATATCTAGCTGATCTCCTGCTACCTGATGTCGTCTCAGCCTGCTACTTCTTTGTCATCTTGACTTCTCCTCCTTTGTTTTTGATGTAGTCCTGGTGAGTGGTAAAGTAATCCAAGTATAAAATGTAAACTTTTTAAGTGTAAAATTTTAAAATTTTAATATGCCAGCTTCTGATCTCAAATATACATACAGAAACATAAGTTCTCTGTAGTCAGCCATGTGTGGGCTAACAAAAAAATGAATTGGAATGTGTGTATAATTGTGCATAGTGAACCTTTCTTTCTCCTCAGCAGATGTACAGTTATTTTGAAGTGAAAGCAAGGAACTATATCTCAGGGCATTATATTTAGGTGGTCATATTTTTTCTAAGAAAAAATAAGAAAAGGTGAGTAAAAAATGAGGACAAATTTTAAATTCAAATATGCAAACACATTTTTGTCAAATGTATATTTTTAAATTCTCTGCTAGTGTCCAGAAATTTTGTCAGAATAGTTAACAACCCTGGGAATTCCACTTTTAGATGTGGTCATACAAGTATGGATCATCATGTGTTTTCCAATTAATTGGAGAATGTTTTAAGAGGAGATAATATTTAAAGAATCTAAAATCTAGGGGATTAAAAAAAGCACACATCAAAATCGGATTTATGTGGATGAGTGAAAGAGATTTACAGCAAATTTATCAAAGAAAGCAGAGAAGTCCTACTGTGTAGCAGAATGAAAGACATCTTGTGTTACTGCCCATGTCTCCCATATGTAAAAGCATATTTTAAAATGTGACTTTACTTAACATGAACTTCTGTTTTCTTTTTTTCTCCTACATATTTTTCACAACACAGCTGAATTTCTTCTACATGTGTGAAGTGTAAAAAATCTGTTTTC
Organism: Martes martes; assembly: GCF_963455335.1. Classification (NCBI taxonomy): domain Eukaryota; kingdom Metazoa; phylum Chordata; class Mammalia; order Carnivora; family Mustelidae; genus Martes; species Martes martes. The sequence goes on along the minus strand of NC_137889.1, from coordinate 23,790,320 downwards.
TATTAGAATTTAACATTTATTTGGTTGCAGTTCTTTAATGACCTGTAATCTTATAAGAAGGTTCTTCTTTAATAAGACGATGTTATTTTAACAAGGTATATAATATATGCAATTCTGAAGTTCTTGCATACATGTTGAAAGAAAAACAAGCATTCCTTAGCCAGAGTTCTTTTTATTCTTTGCAGGGGAAAAAATTGAATAAGAAACGTCTTTTGCACTTTTCTGTGTTAGGAACCAATTTAAACTTGGTTAAATACCAGAGGAAAAAAATTTCAGGTAGACAAGAAACCTCTGAAAAGATGAGTCGTGAATAAGCATTTCATTTTATCTTAACTAGTGTGCAAGGAAGGATACTGTACAATCTGAAGCTACACATTTTCAGGGACCTGTCAAATGTCTGCCAATATTAGTTTTTACATGCTTTGTGTAACAGGCCTAGGGAGCGAGCAGTCCAGATCTGAGCAAAAGAACACCGGATTCTGGGACGGAGTTATCCAGGAAACAACTGCATTTGGAAAATTCCTTCTCAGGAATTTCAGTTTCCTAACTGGGATCCTGTAACAGCTGGAGTTCAATCAGAAAAGCAGAGCCTCTAGAATATATAAGGGACAATCTTATGCAATTTGTGGGGGCTTGGTGAAGAAGTCTCTAAAAGCCCCTTTTTTCACATATGATGCTGGAGCTTAAAGTGTACAGGGCAGGTAAGTGAGAAGGACAGATGACTGGGCCCAGGAGGTGGAGCTCAGGAGGATGGACTGAAACCTGTATCAGTTCTTATCACCTCTGACATTGGTGATGTGTGTGTCCCATAGGAGCTGAATGCTTTGTCATGAGCTAAAGGAAGATTCAGGGGGAAGTCAGAGCACTTGTTGGCCTGACTGAAATCTTTTGCCAACAGGATGACCCAACAGGTAGGCAACAGCACAGGAGAGCCATGAAGACGGCTGCCTTCATTTCTGCCCTCCAAATCTACCATGAGAATCTCAAGTGTGGCCAACCCTTAGGGAAACCAAGGAAAGGGAGTTCTGGGAAATGTTTAGCCTAGCCAAGCTGACACATTACAAAGCCTCCCTCACTTTTTTCTTGGTTCCCTTTCCTTGTCCTTTTTTTTTTTTTTTTAAAGATTTTATTTATTTATTTGACAGACAGATTACAAGTAGACAGAGAGGCAGGCAGAGGGAGAGGAAGGGAAGCAGGCTCCTTGCCTAGCAGAGACCCCGATGCGGGGCTCGATCCCAGGACCCTGTGACCATGACCTGAGCCGAAGGCAGAGGCTTTAACCCACTGAGCCACCCAGGCACCCCTCCCTTTCCTTGTCTTACTCTTGCTCTTTGCCCTTATTTTTCTAGATATTGTCAGAGTCTTTCTCAGAAAGACTATGTAAAGGTAGGGTTTTTGTTTGTTTTACTTCTTGCTTGTCTGAATTGTCTTTATTCTATCTTCACACTTGATTGCTAGCTTGGCCTTGTGGGATCCTAATTGGGAAAATACAAATTCCTTCAGAATTCTTAAGGCATTCTTTCTATGGAAAAGCACGATGCTACTATGAGTCTTAGTTCTTTTTATGTGATTTTGTTCCTTCTGGAAGCTTTTCATAACTTCTCACTATCACTGTTCAAAATTCTATCATGAACAAGGAACTAAGCCCCCACAATTACATGTTAATGTTTATTCCTTCATGACCATCCATGCCAAAGGAATGGGTACTTTTTGTCATTTTTTGAAAAATTCATTGCGCTGGACACTAAATAGACTCTTTCAACTTCATCTCCTTCATTTATGGGAAGCATTTCTCTATTTATTTAATCAATTCTGCCACCCTTTCCCTAGTTTCAGCCTTTATATTTACCCTTGAATTTTGTGGTTCCTCTAAAACCGCTTCTAATAAGTTGTAATCTCTTATCTTCTCATGTATCATTTCTGTTTGCATAGACATTGTAGGTTTACGCCTTTTTATTTCTTTGCTGTCGTTTTAAAAGCAGAGAAAGCAAAGATAAAGTATGTGGTCAAACCACCATATTTAACAAGGTTTTGGTAAAAATTTTCTTTTAGGTAAAGCAGATCCATACTGATCTTTGGGAGAAAACTTTTCTTCGTCTTGGTGGGTAACACCTTAATGAGCTATTATTACACAAAGTACAGCCTATGTGATATTCTAGAAGGGGAAATTTGTTAATATAAAAAGCAAAATTTCTCTGCATAATCCTATAAATGGTTTTCTTTAATGTGGGTGTAGCTGTATCACCAGTGATTATGACTTGATTGGCTGGGAAGAAAGAATTTTCCCCCCTTCTTATGAAGAAGGAGAGGAGTTAAGGATAGGCTATGGTCAAGGATACTTCTGCACATGGGAGATTACATAGCCCGTTCAATATGGGAGTAGTTTGAGTCCATGGGTAAAATGAGAGAAGACTTGTGGGGGACTTCTGTGGAGAAGAGAATAGTCATAGTTATTATCCCTGTTTACATTTGCCTCCTCCGCATTGAAATTTCCTTCCATTATCCCCAACTTTCAGAACAGTTTTGCAAATATCGCGGGCTGTTAAAGGCTTGTGTTGGGGTTTTAGAAAGGGGCTTATGACCAAGTCTAGTATAGATTAGGGAAGGAGAAGGGCAAAGTAGTCTTTTCTCACAACCACCACCTCCATTTTGAAATCTACCTGGTGGCAACAGCAGTATTCCAAGACCCCATCATCGTCCCAGAACATTAGGAGCTGGCCAGGAACAGAGCAACAATTTTTTTACAGGATAAAATGGGTTTTCCCTTATACAATGTGATGTATCAATCATATATCAATTTTTAAAAAGGTTTTACTAGATTTTAAAAAATACTATTTTGGGGTTTCCAACTTGATAATTATAGTAGCTTTGTTACTCTCTGCTTAGAGCTGCAGAGGAGCTGTGAAAGGGTCCCTAACTTATAGGACTCTGTATCTAAGTCTCAACTCCAACCTAGTTGACTCACCCATTACATATATTTATCAATATTGCCCAGTTATCCATGAACTCCCCTAACTTAATCCCCATTATGTTCTAGGGAGTTTCCTTGTAGATAATAACAAATGGGCAAAAGAGAAGAATTTAGGGGGTACCTGGGTGGTGCAGTTAAGCTTCTGACTCTTGATTTTGGCTCAGGTCATGATCTCAGGGTTGTGGGATTGAGCCCTGAGGCAGGCTCTGAGCTCAGTGCAAGTTAACTAGTCCCTCTCTCTATGCTTCCCTCCCCTCTCCCGCCACCACCACCACCACTCACTGGCACACTCTGTCTCTCTCTCTCTCTCAAATAAATAAATGAATAAAATCATAAAAAGAGAAAAAATTTAAAAGTGGAAGTGGGTTTTAGGGACTATTTGATCTAATAGCTTTATTTTACAAATAAGAAAATTGAGATTGAAAGAGCCATGACAGAGCATGAATATCAATGCAGTTCTCTCAGTTTTTAGTAAATTGTTTTCACTCCTTTGACTATGCCATTCATACTGAATGGCATGGATTAATTAATTCAGGAGCTATTTACTTAGTATCCACTAATTTTAAGTTTTCACTAGTTATATAGATGATAGAAATAGGATGATTCACCATAACATTGGTTTAGTTTTACTAATTTTAAAATGCTTTTCTATGGAAATTTCTCAGACCTATTCTCTGTGTGAATAAGTTTTGTATTCTTTGAGGACTCTGTCTGAGATGATACCTAAACTAACATTTTAGGAAGTTCTATTACCTTCCCCAGAGAACGCTCTATTAGTTGCCTGAATGAAGACAGTTCTTGACAACCTCTTTGCTTGGTATGCTCCACTCTAAATATTTCAGTAAAAGGCATGTTTTGAGTTTAAGACCTGATCATTGTATTGAGAGCACACAGTTTTGAAAGTTCCATAAAGGTTACATCTCCCTGAGTTGGGAGTAAAGTTGGAAAATATAACCAAGAGAAATATATGCTGGTAGCACCCGTGTAAGATCAGTTGTCTGAGTAAGATCAGTTGTCTGAGTCTAGCTCACAATGGGGCTGAGAACAGACATGTTCGCTGCTCCAGCCTTGAGTGGACTGGAGATGGGGAGAGCTGGAATTAAACCTTCCCTCTGGGACTGGGTCAGGTATCAGGTAATGGGCAGGTGTCCAATTCAGCAGACACAATCCAGGGTTCAGAGGGTGTGGATGACAATTATGCTATAACTGATGTATGAATTCAGAGAGTTCTCTGAATAAGGTCTTCCAAAAGACGAAGGAGAGAACTTGTCAATGCTCATCTAATCCTGTCCAGGAGCCAGAGTGACCTGATCTTGCTGCAACTGTACCTGTTGTCCAATGGAAATATTCTCAGGCCAGAGAAGAAAAGTATATCTAATTACTTTACTTTGAAAAACAAAACAAAACAAAAAAGCCTTTGAGATTATCCCAAAGCCTTTATTCATGTTCTTTGTGCACCCAAGCTACTTTTGACTTGCTCTCCAGAGAGATTCTGCCCATCTATGAGGAATCTTCCGTGCAAATTACTAAACAGATCATCTTACTAAACAATTCTCTTTTTCTAAATTAATGTGTTAGCTTTTCTGTTCTATATATCCCTTGGGAAGCTGTTGAATGTAAGTTAGTTCCCAGGAAACTAATCATATTTAGGATAAGTGCATAAAATCCAACTTCTAGACAAGCTAATTTAAGATGTCAACCTTAATAACACCACTATTCTGTTCAGTGAAGCTGTGTTAAGCAAAATGAAAAACTGTGCCTAAAGTCTGCATGCCAGCCTTTCCAGTTTTGGTCCATCTCCAACACTGAATCCAACCTGCTCTTCTTATAGCGTTTTCTCACACATCTTCCAGCCAGTGATCTCAGGTCCCATTCTCATTTTATAGGTTTGGTACAGTTGTACAAGTTCCCAAATTTGACCTTTCCTATTTACAATTCTTCCCCTGTGTTCTATCAATGCATCTGTGCACTAAAGAAATAATATATCTCCTAGCAAGCTCAGTGACTATCATGCTTTCAGGGAACATTGACCCTAGATTCTGTCCTTATTGTCTGATTTGCTTTTTTGAGGTGTTCTTGAGGCAATGAGTCTAGCCAACTCCTCAATAGACAGCATTATCCATCTTTAATGGTGAAGAGCACAGATTCTCAGCACAACTCTCTTTGAATTCTGGCTCCCCCATGTGCTACTTGTGTGACTTTGGGCAAGTTACTTAAACCTTTGTGTCTTGGTTTCTTCATTTGTAAAAGGGAGATGATAACAGTATCTGCTCATAAGGCTGTTATGCTGAATGGGTTTCTGTATTTACCATGTCTGATACATAAGTGTGCCACATGTGAGAGCCATTGTTATGGCTACTACAGTCCCTTCTCTGATGATGTGAGCACAGGGCTTATTAAATGCCTGACTGGGAAGACAGTAAAAGGGATAAAAGGAGCAAAGAATAGGTTTGTATTTCAAAATATTTCATTTTACCACTGGGGTAATTATCAAATCATCCAAATAGCCCCATTCTTTTGTTTTTGACATTTAATGCCAGCAGCTTGAATTCTCTACAATTATGAATGTATAATTCCCACTCCTGTGTGTGCAAATCACTTTGTCAGGGAGGAAGACTTTTCCCTTCAACTCTTCTATGTTCTTTGACTATTCTAATAATTAAGTTAACATAAGACAGAATAGCAGGAGAGAAACAAACTTTGTATGTATAAGAGCCCCAAAGACAGAGACCCAAAAGGCAGACAGGCAGTTGATAGCAGATAGTGGTTTCTTGCTTCAAAAGGAGAGGAAGAAAAGCCACTGAAAGATGAGTAGGGCAAAAGTTTGATAAAGAAATGTTTGCCATGCCATGCAGATATGTCTTTCTTTTCTTTCTTCTCCTTTTCTTTTCTTTTTTTTTTTTAAAGATTTTATTTATTTATTTGAGAGAGAGAGAGCACACACACAACCCAGGTGGGTGGGGGAGGGGTAGAGGGAGAAGGAGAAGCAGACACCCCACTGAGCAGGGAGCATGACCTGAGACAAAGGCAGATGCTTAGCCAACTGAGCTGTCCAGGTGCCCCCAGTTATGTCTTTTTGACGAAAAGTTCTCTTTGGTACAGATCCTCTATTTAAATTCTTTTAAGCAGTTAAAGGGAAGGTAAACAGCTCTTCTTGAGTCTTTTGAGCCTTGATTGTCTTCAGCTCAATATAAGCCACACCTCAAAATGGCTTCCCCCTCCACTTTAACCTGTTTTTCTTTTTCTTTTTTTTTTTTTTTAAAGATTTTATTTATTTACTTGACAGAGAGAGATCACAAGTAGGCAGAGAGGCAGGCAGAGAGAGGGAGAGAGGAGCAGGCTCCCCGTTGAGCAGAGAGTCTGATGCGGGACTCGATCCCAGGACCCTGAGATCATGACCTGAGCCGAAGGCAGTGGCTTAACCCACTGAGCCACCCAGGCGCCCTAACCTGTTTTTCTTTCCAGTTAATCATCAGGATTAGCTTTTTCTTCATAAATTTACAATTTCTGAGTGAGTGGCAGGAACATGTTTAATGGGAAGGTCAACCACTGGCAATACTTGAGTGCAGAAAACAACAAACAACAGAAAGAAAACACAACTTCCGTATTTTACTGGAATCTGAGTTAATAAATAAGGATCACAGAACGAATAGCAAACAAAAGCTTCCGTTACATCAGAACAGAAAAAGAAATGATAACCCTTGATTTCCAGTCTGAAACTATTACTCAACCAGTGGAGCTAACAAGTTGAGTGTTACACATTTGAAAATCTGCTAGAGTTTAAAATAAAAGGAACAACTCGTTTGGGGTGTTATTGATACATACACATAAATTTTGTAATTTTGCACCTCAGGGAATTTTTGTTTTTCTTAAAGATTAACTAAACTGGCCGTTCCATCTTGGCAATTATTAGCTTGCCACATTTTTTGGAACTAAAAATATTAGGCTTTTCTCCATATTGTAGTTGAAATGACATTTTAACCCATATCTTTATAAGTACAACTTTATTATCATTAGTACTATAAAGCAAATCTTCAACTGAACTTTGGTTTTACTTAATCTTCAAGTGAGCTTACCAAGTTCAAGTACAAAAATTCTCCAGATAAGCACAAATATAAGAGTTTAAAAAAATCAGAGATGTATTTTCATGAAGATACATTATTAAATCTTTCATAAAAATTCATACAAATAGGAGGGAAAAAAGGAAAATATCTGGTACTGTGTCATTGAATCTCTGTTTTTAGCTTTCCTTCCAGTTAAACTGATTTCCTCATTTGTTTGTTTCTGGATTAAAGCCAGAATCAACATTGTCCCTATTTCTAATCAAATAATAGAGAAGTAATTACAAATTCTGAATGCAGTTAGAGGATCCTGGGAGGCAGAGTGACAACACCTAGTCTGAGCTGTGTCTCTGACTCATTTTTTACTTCAGCAAGGTATTTAACATCTCTGTACTTTTGACATAATTGTAATAATGCTAATTGATTTTGTAGGTATGATATTAAGCATAACTCAGGAAACAATCATAGGCTTTTAGGAAAAGTCAGTTTAACTTGGGAGAAAACCACCTCTGCAACTTAGAAAGTAAACTTAGAATTATATCTCCTTTCTGCTCCTAGCACATTTTGAATGAATTGGATGAGAATTTGATTAAATAATAGGATTTGCAGTTTTAATATACAACATAGAAAATAAAATGGAAAATGTTAAAATTTCCATTCCAGAAGTAAAATCTTCAGAAATGCTTTTCTTTTTTTCTATCTTTTGGGAATCAAACTTATTTAGCTTTTTAGGCTTTCACTGAGTGTAAATGCTTAAAATAAATAACAAAGATACTGTTATATTCCATTTTCAGAAAAATGATAAAAAATTTGGAAGAAAATGCCTAAAAGGAATCTCTAAATCTGTGTTTATGGGTAAATTTTTAAGTAACTGTCTTAAATTAAGGGTGTAGTCCATTTGTAAATGCTAACTTACTAAACATGGTTCTTTCAATAGCTTTTTCTCCTTATTTCTTTTATCTTGTATCCTTTCATGATAGCTTGCTTAAAACACCATTTAAAAATTTTTTTACATTAGTATATATTTTTGTTTTGTAATTGTTTTTAAAAGTTATTTATTAGCTATACAACTTTCCAGTTTAAAACAATATTTTTGCCTTTACATTTAATCCTCTATCAACAAAGTTTAAAAAATTTTACTGAGGAGGAAATTGGATTTTAGAAACTTAGAATAATTTATATCAAATAATATAGTACTCAAAAAATAGCCATTTGAAAACTATTTTAGTTTTACAAAAATTGAAAGTTTTGAAACAGCCTAAAGCAAAAACATTATAAAAGAAATACAACCATATAGTGAGGAATTAAATAATCTGATACCACTTTATCATGAACCAGACTTACAAAATAACAAGATTTACTATGATGAATGACAGAGACCAGACTTTCAAAGCATTTGAAATACCTAATATCTAAACATTCCTTCAACATTGTAGAAGATGTTTAGAATTATGATTACGGTGGGTGGGGGCTTGCCTGGGGGTTTTAGGCCATCATTTTAGCTCAAGTCATGATCTCAGGGTTCTGCGATGGAGGCCTATGTCAGGCTCTGGGCTCAGCATGGAGTCTGCTTAAGACTCGTTCTTTCTCCCCCCAGCCACCCTGCCCTGCCTCACGCATGTGTGCACACTCTCTCCCTCTCTCTCTCTCAAATACATAAATAAATCTAAAAAAAAAAAAAAAGGAATTACAATTGGGCACTGAAGAAATATTGAAATATTCTCAGGAATTGTGCTAAAGATTATCAAATTAATATAATGACTTTAAAATATATATTTATAATGACAGATTGAAAGGCCTTATTATTGAAGGAGCTGCCAGACTAGAGGTTTTGTCCTTTCTCTGGGAAAGATCAGATTTGATGACTTTAATGGAGATGAAATGGAAATTTCAGGACACCAAAAGACAGAGCCTGCCAAAACATTTTACTGGGCCTTTATTTTCTACCAAGTCTCATGTGTAGCACTATGTATACGTGTTACACAATCTCTAGCATCTCCCAGAGCTCTTTCAACGTACACTGTCTCTTATACAAGAGCCAAAAGCAGACACAGATATAAGACCATAATTTGTTTTGAAGCTCTTTAAGTTTTTAAGTTAATTTATTCTTTTCTTTTTTTCCCTTTTTTTAAAATTTTATTTTATTTTTTTCAGTGTTCCAAGATTCATTGTTTATGCACCACACCCAGTGCTCCATGCAATATGTGCCTTCCTTAATACCCACTACCAGGCCATCCCAACCCCCCACCCCCTTCCCCTCCAAAACCCTCAGTTTGTTTCTCAGAGTCCACAGTCTGTCATGACTTGTCTCCCCCTCTGATTTCCCCCAATTCACTTCTCCTCTCCTTCACCCAATGTTCTCTGAGTTATTCCTTATGCTCCACAAGTAAGTGAAATCATATGATAATTGACTCTGCTTGACTTATTTCACATTTATTTATTTCTGAAATAAAGTACTTGACCCCACAAATACAGAAAGGAACTTGATGAACCAAAGAAAATATATTAATTTCAACAGATAGCATAAATGCAAAGTTTGGAAGGCACAAAAATTTCATAACTTTGAATTATGGACTCCTCAGTATTTTATCTGATAGCTGGTAGTGGATTAAAACAATGAAGATCTGATTACTATCACATAAGAAAAATGAGACATTATTTTTACCAATGGAAAGTAAAAGAAAAAGTCCCCATCAATAATCCAGGAAAATATATTGGTTTCTTTTCAGTCAGGAGAACAATTTGAATCAGAGTCACAAATAAATGGTATCACATCATACACTCATCTCCCAGGTTAATGTGAATATACTTAGTGAAAGTTTATTTTCTTTCTTTAGCTAAATAATTTACCCTTTCTGAGCCTTGTTTCCTTGAGTGATGATGATGTTTGAATGACCTCACTTCCTTTTATTATGGTTTGACCCCGTGTATTAACCTCATAAGAGAATGCTTTCTACTTCCAAAATCACTTTATGTGTTTTTTAAAAATATTTTTATTTATTTTCCATCTTCATTTTCTTTTGCTTGCTTATAATAAACAATTATTCTTACTTCTTATTTCCTGTAACATTGGAAAACTTTATATGTTTATAACTCTACCATTGATGACATGTTAAGAAATTTCCATCATGTGGAGGGGTAACTTTTACTTTTTATTACTTGAACTTCATGACAAATTTAAAAATTAAATGATAAATAACCATAAAGGTACAAATGATATTTTAAAAAAATAACAGCAGAGCTGTTGTGATTCTGCTTGGGAAATTTATTTATTACCAAATGAAAAGTGTGAGTCAAACTAATAATTTATTATGAGATAGGTATGATAATAGCTTTAGCCCATTAAGATGGCCTAATTTTAATTATATTAGGTTTTAAGTTTAAAGTTTTTCAGTTATTTATTTTCTCTTGGGATTTTATAAATTCAAATATCTCTTTAAAACTGAGATAAGCTGGCACACACCACAATGTCATATTTGCAAATCAATAAAAACTTTACAAAAGCCATAGTTTATTAAATATTCTCAGTCACTGCTGAAGGAGGGGAGATGATGGAGGGAATCTGATAGAGACATCTAATAAATTCAGCAGACAAAAAGAATTTGGTCTCAGGCACCTGGGTGGCTCAGTTGGTTAAGCATCTCGCTTTGACTCAGGTCATGATCCTACATTGGGCTCCCTGCTCAATGAGGAGTCTGCTTCTCCCTCTTCCTCTGCCACTCCCCATGCTTGTGCTCTCTCTGTTGCTCTCTTTTTCTCCAATAAATGAAAATCTTAAAAAAAAAAAAAAAGAATTTGTTTCTAATAAGCAACTGTAAAATTTTAATAGCAGATGCTGAGAAGTTCTAAAATTCTAACTTCAATTCATAAATTTTTTTCTCATCAACTCACCAAATATTTTGTCGAGTACCTGAACCAAGTTGAATTGCGCCCCAGAAAGTGATACGTTCGATGCTAATTCCCATTACCTGTGAATGTAACTTTATTTGGAAATAGGGTCTTTGTAGATGTAATCAAGTTAAGGTAAGGTCATATTGAATTAGGACAAACCCTAATCCAGTGGTCTGGTGTCCTAGTATGAGGAGAGAAATTTAGAGGGACACGCAGAGGGAAGATAGCCCTGTGAACAGGCAAGCGGAGAGTAGAGTGTTGCTGCCACACACAAAGGGATGCCAACAATGGCTGGCAGCCACCAGATGCTAGAAGAGGCAAGGAAGCATGCTTTCATAGAGGTTTTCAGAGGGAGCATGGCCACAGTGACTCCTGAATTTCACACTCCTATCCCCCAGAAATGTGACAGAATCAACTTCTGTTGCTTTAAGCCACCACCCGCTGTGTGGTAATTTGTTACAGCAGCCCTACAAAACTGATACAGTACATAACTACCTACCACCCAGTGGGATACAGCAGAAACAAAAAGAATCAAGTCCTTCATTTCATGGCACTTATATAACATAAACATATATATATAATATTTCATTATATTTGAATATATTTTTCAATTTCCTTAATGACGAGGTGTTCCTTTCTTTACATATTAGGTTGAACTGTAAGAAATGGTGTGCATTTGGATGTTTTTGACCTTCCAAAATGGCAATTTCATATACTTCAAATTAATACACATAATACATCTCTAGGCATTTGATTACTCCAGGTACTTTGTATGAGGGGAAACATACAACATTTGTCCTTTTTTGTCTGGCTTGTTTCACCTGGCATAAGGTCTTCAAGGCTAACATTTCGTTGTATGTATATATCTCATTCTGATCATCCATTCATCTGTGGATGGACATTTGGATTGTTGTCCACACACTTTTTGTCTGTCGTGAATAATGCTGCTATAAACATTGATTTACAAATAATGGTTCATATCCCAATTTTCAATTATATCTGTTTTCTACGTATGGAGTGTTATTTATTTTTCTTTTTACAATGAGCATTTTAAAAAAATACATTTATTTATATAAGTAATCTCTGCACCTAACGTGGAGCTCAAACTCATGACCCTGAAGTCAGGCATCCAACACTCTTCCAAATGAGCCAGCCAGGCAAACCTAAAATTAGAATTTTTAAATCATTATTTTTTTAATAAATAGTAGAAATTTATTTCTCACAGTTGTGGGGGTGGAAAGTCAAGATCAGGGTACCAATATGATTGGGTTCTGGTGAGAACCTTCTCCCAGGTTGTACACAGCCATTTTCTCCACTTATCTTTTAAAAAAAATTTTTAAATTTTGATGTACTATATGTTGGCTAAATGAACATAATTAAATCATAATTTTATCACAATCTTATTTAGTACTGAAAAATATGTTAACTGAGAGAATTAGGAATAACATTAAAATCTAAGGACAGTTACCTCTCTATTTTGCAAAAAGGTAACTCAGAAGATAAGCAATGTAGCAGAAAACACTGCCCTTGAAGTATTTATGATTCAAGTATGGAAATATTACATATATTTTATGAACAACTAAGACAAGCTCAAGTCTTGCATGGAGAGCTTTTCCTTTTTGATGATCTTTAGAGAGCACCACTCACCATCTCAGCTTTTCTTAAGAAAGATCAGTCTTGTTTCCAATGAAATATTATACTATTAATATTCTAATATTTATATATAATTATTAATATTTTTGTTAATAAATTTACCTTATATAATACATAATAAATTAATATATAGAGTTTGTTTAATGGTATAATTATTTATTAATACTTAATAATAATTAATTGATTGATAATTGTTGAAATTTAATACAGACAACAGTAGATACATTGACAACCTATATTGTTTTCCCAAGTGATTTATGGAGTATAGTCATTGAAAGTAATTCGATTCTTTTTTTTTTATCCCATTTTTTTCCGTCTTTTATTCTGATGGGTGAAAGGAAGAAACATGTTTTAGGGACTGTGGTATTTTATAGGGCCTTAATTGTATATAATTACATTTAAATGAACAAGAGTATACCACTGGCACAGCTAAATCTATAAGAAAGTAAATCTTACTATAACAGTGTTTGACTGCTTTGCCTAATTTGAAAGGTGGAAATGTCTCCATACCTAAATATATACAATATATCTGAAGTAAATTGTTAAAATTGTAGTAAGATTTTATGCTTCTGTTGGCTTTTTTTTTTCCCCCACAAGCAGACTCTTGATGGATGGACCAATGGTAATGACAGATCCCTCCAAGAACTCCCAGACAAAAGAAACATGAGACTACCCTCATGATGGGGGAAAAAATGTGTTTGTTTATAACATCAGATGCCCTTGGTTAGGGTATTCATTTCTATCTGAATTTTGCTAAATTTGCAAATATCTCAATATCTGCAATGCCAAGTTGAGGACAGTACTGTATTGTAAATAAGCCTCTTTAGTGTAGTTGGTGTTGGCATCTAGAAGGAGATGATTTTGTCTTTCATGACAAACGTAAAGGCCATCTAGAAAAGTTTTAAAAATATAATTCTAAGATTATCTTATCAGTTGGAAAATATTAATTGATAGCAAACCTATTCATCTTCCCAATTGCTCATACTTCTGTTCCTTGGAAATTCTCTTCTCACTTCTCTCCCCTCTAAAAGCTCTGGGCGGGGGGCGGGGTGGGGGAGAGAACATCTTTTTTTTTTTTTTTTTACATTGGAAGCCATTTTAATGCCATAATTAAACCTAATTTCCTGTATATTTTAATCTAAGCTAATATTTTATTGAGAGAGAGAGAAAGAGGGTGTGTGCACGCATGAGTGGGGGTGGGGTGGAGGGACAGAGAGAGAGAATCTTAAGTAGACTCAGCACCCACTACAGAGCTGACATAGGGCTCAATATCACCACCCTGACACCATGACCTGACCCAAAATCAAGAGTAGAGCCCTTAACTGACTGAGCCACCCAGGTGCCCCAATATAAACTAATATTTTAAATGTAATTCAATATATTTAATATAAACTATATATAAAAGCTTTTAGTGTACATAGCACCTGGCATTAAACAGGTACCCCATAAATGTTTGGATTTTAAATGGTTACTAAGATCACAGAGTAAAATATCAGTTCTCCTAAACTAAGTTGCTATAAATGATATCATATGAATGGATAAAAGGAATGACTCAGTGAAAAAACTGGATCTCCAAATGCTTAGAAGAGCTTTTCTGCAATGAGTTATTGCATGTGTTCTTGTATTTTGTCTGACTTCTTTCCCCACTTAGCAGTGTGATTTATACAGCACTCCACTTCTTTCTGTACGTTTTGGTTATTTTGGTTACAATGTTTGATGGAAGGATTATGTTATAACAGGTAAATTACACATCTTCATGGAAAATTGATTGCTATTGTTTCTCTCAAATTAAAAAAAGGAGAGAGGGAAAATGAGTGGGGGTGGGGTAGTGGAGAGGATAGAGAGAGACAGAATTTTAAGCAGGCTCCTCACTCCCTGCAGAGCTGGATGTAGGACTTGATATCATGACCCTGAGATCATGACCTGAGCCAAAATAAGGAGCTGGACGCTTCACCGACTGAACCCCCTAGGGACCCCTTTAAGTGTTTCTCTTTAGACTGTGAGGTAAATGCAGATACAGAAAGAAACTTAATATACACCTCCCTTCAGAGAGAACTCCTTTGAAAGAAATAGGCAAAATTTAAGCCTCTCCCTCTCTGGTGCGCATGAATGAGGCTTGCCAACCCGTGGGCTTCTCTGGAGAATGATCAGGCAAGGACAAGGCGCTTCTGTTGGAGAATCACCCAATGTTAGCCTCTGATGATCTTTCCCGTGAGCCTATTCATTCCTCCAGAGAGGAATCCCCATGCTCTCTGGCCTGGAAAGTGGCGGGAGGAATAGAGAGTGGGCTGCTGGCTGCCAGGACAGAAGTATCCTGGTGGTGGTGGTGGTGGGTGGTGGTGGTGGTGTGCGTGTGTGTGTGTGTGTGTGTGTGTGTGTGTGTAGGTCGGGGGTTATTTCAATCTGTAGAATGAAGTACTCTCCCCTGACCTCCCTCGTGCCTGTGGTCATGCTACCCAGAGCCTCTCTGGTTCAACCTTAGTGGAAAGTAAGCCTTGTTGTCTGATGGGGTGAGAGAAACAGTATTCATGGGCTGCTCAAGGTTTTGGTGAGAATCTGTGTGTCAACCTGTCACCTCCAACCCTGTCTTTGAAGCTAACTGATGTCTTTAGCCCTGAACCCTGCTGGGGAATTGCAGAGCAAGTTAGCCTGCTGCTGCTTGTCCCCCAGTGTTAGCAGCCTTGCCAGCTCCCTCACATGCTTTTTATATCCACAGACGTGCTGACATTGCAGGCCAGGAGTTTCCTCTGCTCCCTTTCTCTATGACCTTGTCCGTTCATATCTTCTCCATTGTGAGAAAGAGAAAATAAATTCATGTATTCAATCCAACCAAAAGTCTCTACCCCCTTCCTAAGGCTTACTTTCAAAAATACACAACCCATTGTTTTCCCCTTGACCAGGATAAACATAGAGAAGAAAGGAGGAAGTATTGTCACTGCGAACAGACTGGTTTTATGGAAAGAAAAGGTCATTTTCCCCTCTGAGAAAGATTTTTCCTTCCTGAGGAAAATTTTCTGCAGAGGCAACTAAACTTTTATCTGGTTCATTGTAACAAGTTACATGCTGGGGATACAACAATTAGCAAGGTGTGGACTTTGCCTTCAAAATTCTTATAGTCTTTTTTTTTTTTTTAAGATTTTATTTATTTATTTATTTATTTGGCAGAGAGAGAGACACAGCGCGAGAGGTAAACACAGGCAGGAGGAGTAGGACACTCCTCCTGAGCAGGGCTGAGCAGGGAGCCCTATGGCCTGCTGCATCCCAGGACTCTGGGATCATGACCTGAGCCAAGAGCAGACCCTTAACAACTGAGCCACCCAGGCGCCCCCAAAAATCTAATTCTAAGCAGTTAAGAACATGCAAAAAACTGACCACATGATAATTCCATCACCTGGCACAGTGCCTGGAACAGAGCAGGCATGTAAACAATGTTTATCGAGTGGATAACTGCTATTTTGGTCTGTAAGTATAGTATGGGTCACAGTGGCGGAAGTAATTAATTTTGTCTTGAGGGGTGGTCTGGGGATGTTCAGTTTCTATATTTAACTACATTTGGTTTCACGTAGACTTCATTTGTATTGTCCTTAATTTTCATTTTAATAGTTATTTTCATTCCTTGCTTGAAACACGGCCCGCCGAGGCCGCCACGTTTAGGCTTCCACAGGGTGTAGCACCGGGCAGAGCAGAGAGCCCATAATCAGTAAGGGCTTGCGGATACTGCCGTTCCCTCAGATTGCCCCTGCTTCCGGGCAGCTGTCTCCTCTCCTGCCAGATTCACCTGATGTTCCTTTGGAGAAGTGCATGTCTCAGGAACAAACGAGTCACAGCCACGCTCAGGAGCAAGCCTGATGTTCACTGCAGAAGAGCACAAGGGAAGGCTCCCATTTGCCCACGCAGCCTGTTTCCCTGTGTGTTGCAGGCGTATGTGGATCACAAGGCAGGTCCTGCGGAGTTCAGGTTAAGGGCATGCGCCGGCAAGGTGGAAAGACTTCAGCCCGATTGGGCTTCCATAAACTGGTTGTGTGATCTTAGGAAAGTGACTTAACCTCTCTGATCTTTTCATTTGTATGATGAGGTTAATAGTACTTGCCTTAGAGAGTTATTTAAGAATTAAAGTAGATGTTTATAAAATACACAGCACAGTTCTAGACTTAGAGTAAAAAGAAAAGTCAGAAATAAAAGTATACAGTTATATCTAGCAGACTCTTTATTACTCTCTGTAATGCATAAATTTCACATACTCTAAAAACTCACATTCTAATTTACTTCCCAAGGTGGCCATGTTAATTGTCTTTCCCATTTTTTAACTGTTTTTGTTGGCCTCAGAAGGACTGAGAACTAACTACTTTGTTATAATAGACTTAAAGTTTTTTGTATATTAAGTCCATAAATCATTGTTTCTCAAACTTTGCTAAACATTGGAATCAACAGTGTTTTAAAAATTCCATGCACCTGACTGTCACCTTTAGACATTTGATTGAATTCCTGGGCATGGAGATTTTTTTCAAGCTCCCCAAGTGGTCCTAGTGGGCAGTAACATTAGGAATCGCCTTTATAATTACATAAAAATTGAGAAAGAGATACATGAAAAGACCTAGTGGTCATAGGTTCTATAGGATAAAAATAGGCTAACAAATAATTCATTTGATTCCAGTTCTTTTCTGGAAACCATAGGTATAAAATCTGTTTGAAGATTATGCAAATATTTCTGCCCTTCTAGGCTCCTTAGCTTCTAAAATTTATGAAAAATCACTGACAGCACACAGAACTTATTTTGAGGATGAACACAATTTTTCATCAATACTTTTGACTTCAAAAGTGATTTGATTTGATTTTAGAGAGAGGGTGTGCACATGAGGAGGGTGGGGGAGTGTTGTGGGGGGAGAGAAGATTCCAAGCATGTTCCACACTCAGCACAGAACCCATCATGGGGCTTGATCTCATGACCCTGAGATTGTGACTTGAGCCAGAATCAAGAGTCAGACCCCTTAACCAACTGAGACACACAGGTGCCCCTCAAGAGGGATTAAAAAAAACAAAAAACAAAAAACAACCTCAGGAAGTGGTAAAGTGAGGTTTCCTCTACAACTTTAAATAGAGCTTAAAGATTTATATCCCCCTGGTAGCTTGACTATCCATTAGGACATCAAGAAAAACAACGCATATCACCTCCCTAGTTGTCATTTTTCCCTCTTCTTCTTTTAAAAATAAAAGCAGTTTTTTATATACAAAATGAATTACTGTTCCTTAGGCACTTGTCCTATGACAGAATATCTAAAAGTATTTCATCAAAATTGCCACAGTCCTGTCAGGTAGAAATTATGATTTCCATTTATAAGTCAGGAGCATTTTAGTTGGTTGCTTGAGGGCACACAGCTAGGAAGTGGCTCAGCCAAAACATGGAGCCAGGTCTTTGTGTTTAAACAGTCTTTGCTTTGTCTGCACAAGCAGCCCATTACCACTGGACACTCAAAGAGAGGCAGGGTCCCTTCTCTGTTTCTGCAATTGAAAAGGATCTCTCCTACTTAAGGTAACAGAGAGCATCCTTCTGTATGAGGGAAGGGTGGGAAGTCCAGGAGAATTTCTTGAAGACTCTCAGCGTGGAGCTGGAGCCACATTCAACCTCATGGATCATGTTGAACCTGAGCCCAACACTGGACTTGTGAAAAATTCACAGTAAAGATGTTTATGAAATTTCTTTTGTTCTTGTAGCTGTTTCAGTGGGGAAAATGGTGAAGATGGTCAGTTTCATTCTTGTCACCACCATTCTGGTCATGGGCATGGAAAGCTCGGTAAGTGCATTTATTTACATATTTATAAAACTTGCTTTGACTTGAATTTTCTTTTACTTTACAGAGAACCTTAGTAATTTGTCACTGAAAAAATTAACTAATGGGAAAATATGAAGAAGGTTTGTGAAAGCACCTGCCACATCATAGGCACTTACCAAGAGATATAATTTTTTTTCTCAAAGTAAAAACTAGTATTCACAATAAATAAATAAAATCTTTCTGAATTTACTGGGGCTATTTGGGTAGTTAAATAATGTCAGAAACTTGGGGAGCCTGGGCAGAGGGTTAAGCCTCTGCCTTTGGCTCAGGTCCTGATCTCAGAGTCCTGGGATCAAGCCCCACATTGGGCTGTCTGCTCAGCAGGGAGCCTGCTTCCCCATCTCTCTCTGCCTGCCTCTCTGCCTACTTGTGATCTCTCTGTCAAAATTAAATAAAATCTTTAAAAAAATTAAAAAAAATAATGTTAGAAATTTAAAACTATCCGTAATATTTAAAACTGAACTGGGGCTTTCCCAATATTGAGCTTTCCCATATTGAACACTATTAGTGTAAACTAAGCAAATTATTTGAAAGAAATTACAATGAACTCATGCCTTCCTCCATTCATAAATAAATAAAAGGGAGAAAATACACATTTAAATACCCAAAGAATGGATAAAGAAGATGTGGTCCATATATACTATGGAATGTTACGCCTCCATCAGAAAGGATGAATACCCAACTTTTGTATCAACGTGGACTGGAAGAGATTATGCTGAGTGAAATAAGTCAAACAGAGAGAGTCAATTATCATATGGTTCTGCTTATTTATGGAGCATAAGGAATAATATGGAGGACATGGGGAGATGGAGAGGAGAAGGGAGTTGGGGGAAATTGGAAGGGGAGATGAACCATGAGAGACTGTGGACTCTGAGGAACTAAATGAGGGTTTTGGAGGGGAAAGGGGTGGGGGGTTGGGTAAGCCTGGTGGTGGGTATTATGGAGGGCATGTATTGCATAGAGCACTGCGTGTGGTACATAAACAATGAATTCTGGAACACTGAAAAGAAATTTAAAAAAAAATTTTTTTTTAAATTTAAAAATAAAAAATAAAATAAATACCCAAAGTTCTGGGAAAGAGAAAATTCCTAAATTTTAAATAAGCTCACTAAAACCATGCATGCAGTCTCATAATGAGATGTCAAGGTAAAAATGGAAAAATGGAAAAAATTGGTGTTTTGTCCTTTTTTCCCCACTCTATGTCCAGTAACTCTAATAGCATCAAGTATTCAAGAGACTTTATTGAAGCTTCTAGTTTCTCTGCCTCTTCCAGAAGCCCCATTCCTCCAGCTCATCTTCCCAAGTAATTCCCCGCTGTGGTCGCTTTCTTTTTGGAAAGTTCTCAGTTAGATGCCAGTTTAGAAGGGTGCTGATAAACTCTTTTGCATCCAATATTCTTGGTTTTTTGCCCTTTTAGAGAAGATAAATGCTTAACTGGAAAACTCAGTGTCCTCCCACCCCTTTCTGAAGTAATTGAGGGAAAAACAAAAAAATAAGCAACAAGTTAAAGTGACTTCACTAGAATTTGCACAGGTGAGTGGGTGAGATACTCACGGATATGAGTCTAAACTAGCATCCCTTATAAAGGTGACAACATGTCATCAGATTATAAGTATTCCATTAATTAAAACATTAATACCCAAAGTTCATTCAAATGCCTTGTTTATTTTAGGGATTGACACACTAACAATGTGCAACGATGCCATAAAAACTGTACTGTCAGGAAAGCATTTAGGTGGCATCATGAAGACAGACTGCAAGTAGGGCTCTTTAGCTAGATTTGCATACTGACTCCTCCTACCTGCTGGAAAATTCCTGAGCAAGTTGCCTCACTAGGATTGAGCCAAGTCCTCCCTCCTGGAATCATCACGAAGTTCAAAAGAGATGAGTCTAAAGCTCTTAGTATAGTCACTCAGATTATTTCATATTAATATATAATTTTTTGGTTCAAGCAATTTACCGTACAAATAGTATCAGAGCTTTCAAACCACTTTCTGGTTGGAATAATATTCTGAAATGGGAATTGGGGACAAAACTGGTTCATTAATTTGTCCAACTTGTTAGGAGCATTTATTTCCCAATGAGAATGAGATGCACATCGCTTTGCAGGCCCTTGAGAACTGTCTCCAGGAGCAGGCACGGCTCAGAGCCCAGGTGCACTTGCTTGAGACCCGGGTCAAGCAGCAACAAGTCAAGATCACACAGCTTTTGCATGAGAAGGAAATCCAGTTCCTTGATAAAGGAGAGGAGAATACTGTCATTGACCTTGGAGGCAGGAGGCAATATGCAGGTCAGAACCTGTTTCTCTTATGTGCTTCAAGAACTTATAGTATACATCCATGTGCAATGTGGTCCTCATTATTTGGTACTTTGGATTTTGCTAAAGTGTTTTTCCTATTCCAGTAACAAGCAACATGAAGCATGATTCTAAATTTAAATATCTTCTACCACATTTTATCCTTTCTCTCTATAATCTTTGCAGGGGATGTTTAATACCAATGCTAAATATCTCGGAATTTCTATAGTTTAATGAGAGATCAAAGACAATAGATTGTTTACATCGGTGTGCAAATAACATGATATTTGTGAAATTTTACAGTTGAGTTTTGTTTTTATTTGTGCATCATTTCTTGTTATATTTATACAGTTTCCCTTCTGAAACCACTATGTGCTTTAGCATAGTAAAGAAGTTAATAGAATAAAAGGTTGGGGAAAGAAAAAGGATTACAATTATTTAGGGAAATGCAAGAGTTGTGTTTACGTGTATATTTTATGGTTTGGTAATTTTTCCTTTTGATTGGGTCAGTGTTTCCACCCCAAAACTAAATGATCTTAGACTGTCAAGGTATTGCACATATCACTACATGTAGAATTATTCCTTATAGAAAATTGTTCACTCGCCTTCCTCCAGGCATCTTTTATAGTAAACACACCATAGTTGTCAAAAATGATAATGCCAACTAGAGCACTTTGTTCCTATGTCTGCTCTAGCTTCTGTCATGATGTACTATAATTTCTTTGTCTATGCATCTGTCCTGATCAATTAACCTGGCACTTTGTAAGATCTGGGATGATGTTTCATCATTCTTTCTTCCCTCTTGCCTCTTCGAGTACCTGGAATATAATAGAGCTTCACGTTTATGAATAAAAGCAAGGTAGTAAGTACATTGAGATAGGAAGCCCCAGATAAGCAAATGCAAGTTGGAAAATGGATCTGACTATAATTGAAAAACTGTAGAGGCTGAAGAGATTCCAGGCTGATAGAATAAAGACATCTTTATTTTGTGTTTCTAAATATACTCATTAGGGTAGGATATAGGAATTGTGAGAATTTTAGAAACTATGCTGCAACAAAATGCTCTCTTTTTCTTTCTTTACCAAGAACCTAATTTCCTGGTCAGACTTTCATCCAGGGGCTCCTGACACTCTGTTGTCCAGCCCCTTGATCTCCTACCCTTAATTCTTGGAGTCCGACAGCCCCTCCCCCTTTTAGGGATCAGAAGGAGGCCTGCGGAACAGGGATTGGAGGTAGCATTAGGATGGCCCGTGGCTCTTTGCCATTGAAGAAAGAGGAACCAAGGCCGGCTGGGGTAAAAATAGGCTTGGGAAACAAAGGCACCGTCTGAGGCAGTCTCGGAGGCAAAGAACCAGGAAGTAGAACCTAAAAAGAGACCCATGGGGATGATTAGGCAAGACAGTAAAAGAAGGCTCAGGAAAGCAATCAAACAAAAAGAAAAATGAGTAGAAACTCCTTGAACCACTGTAGTGTGTGTATGTGTCTATCTTATAACATTACAACACATATAATAGATCTTTTCTGGTTTTGGATATAACATTGGAAAAAAAAAAAAAACTCAGAAGTTAATAGATCTGTGTCATAGGAGCATTGAAGCCTGGTTTCAAATTCCAGCAGCCCATCTTGCTACCTGTAGCCTTCGGGCAAGTTATTTAACCTTTACAGCCCTCATATTCCTCATCTGTAAAAAAGAGGAATGGTAAGAATGTTTCTTTGTTGTAAAGATTAAGAGTCAACACATGTAACATGATTACAATAGCATTCAGTGCAAAAGAAGCACTCAACTAATGTCAGCCTTCTATCCACATTGTTATAAACTCTCTCCCTTGTTTTCACAGGAGCAAGCCTACACACCTACCCCCCTCAAGAATCCTGTCCTCTCCAAGGGACCAACATCCTTTCTTCTTTTAAGTTTCCTTCTTAATGTTGCCTGGGGGGTGGAGAATGACTATAGCGGGACGAACTCAAGCATTTCCTAGCATGCCCCTGGGCGGCAGTGGAGATCCTGCTGGCCTTTCTTTGAGCTTAGAATGACTTTGGTTCTCAGCTTTGAGCTCAGCCACCATTCTGGGCCAAGAGGGAAGTCCATTTGGCAGGCTGTCATGTCACTTTGTGAAGCTTAAACATTCAACCTTCCAAAATGGCTTGCTTTCTGCATGATCAGAGAAAGTATTCACCTCGTCCAGTTCAGTGCAGTGTTTGTCAGAGGGCAGGAAATCTTGGCCTCAGTCTAGTATTATGTAAGTATCCAAAAATTCCTTTTTGTTTTTTAGACTCCCATGAGCACAGAGCTTTCTAACCCTGCCCTTGCCTGCCTATTCTCCAGAGAGCTGCGTGGGTCAAAACATTTTGAAAATCATAGTTTTAAAAACCTAGTTAATGTTTTACACCCTAAGTTGCTTGAACTTCCTGCTATCATAGTGTAAGTAAGTTACATTTCCCCAAGGCAGGCTTCTTATGTCTAACTTACTTCTAATGGAGAGTTTTGTTACTGGTGCTTTTTGATATTCTGTTTTGTTTTTTACTTGCTGGGTGTTTTTTGTTTTTGTTTTTTTGGTTTTTGAAAGTTGAAAGGTTTCCTCAATTTAAGTTGTGTTTGTTTTTTCCCTCTGGGAAGAAGGAAAAAAAAATTAGAAACACAAACAAACTTGCAGTTGGCATAAAATAGAAACAAATAGAAAATGTTGGCTGCAAATGCTATATTCACAAAGTTTTCCAGAGGAAAAAGTTATAGCTAATCATTTCCATCTTTGCCTGGAAAATAGTCTGAATCTTTGGAGTCTTTGACAGGAGATTGTACATAAACAAAGCACTCCTTCCTTAACAAGGTTAAATCTGCTTACTTTAATGAAAAGTGTACAACTTACTTGACCACAAAATGTAAGCTTTTGAACAACACTGAACTAATTTTAGGTAGTGCTTTTCATCTTGTTTAATTGCCAAAAAAGGATTTTTTTTTTTTTAAGGATCCAGCATGCATAAAGAATGGGCTTCTGAATCTCATAAATAAACATACAAATAAAGCCTATATCATTACAAAGATGAGCATCTCACCAAATCAGTAGTATATGATTGGTCTTAACCTTGGGAGGGTTTTTGAAACCTTTTTTTTCTCTTTATTTTCTTTTCTCTCCAAATTTGTATTGCCTATTCCACCAATATAATGTGTAGTATATTTTATTTGTAACAAAACAGAGTTATAGAAAATTTGTCATCAAAGCAATGAAAATGAAGAAAAAACTTTAAAGTATGATAATAGGATAGAATCCTTCCATCAGGAACAGAATTTTTTTAAAAAAGAAGGAAACTAACAAAATTATAAGGGTAAAATGTGAAAGTTAACTATAATGTTAAGTTACAGTATTTTTACTCAAAAGTCTATAACTAGGTATTCTTGAGACCATCTCTTTCTAGTGGCCACTACTTCAACCAACTTTTAAACATAGCTTCCTAGGCATTGAAACAATAGTGAAGTCAATACTTGCCATATTCTCTAAGTGTGTACCTATCAGCCTGGATGAGACCCAGTGGGCTATTAATTTATCTTATCCTCAAGTAATTTAAGAAATAGATACGACTTTCTGCTGACAAATTGGTATATATGTTTGCTTTAATATCAAAGAAATATGGCAAAGAAGAACATAGGAATAAAAGGAATAACAGAAGCTTACAGTTTTTCACAAAAGCATCTAAGAATGCATGGACTGTTAGAAATTTCAGTGGGTTAGTAAAAAAAAAATCTGTTGAGACTGGGAAGTTATAAGAATCTTAACAAGAAGATTACTATTTTGAATTAACCTCAGGTTGTTCAGAATGATTTATAATCCTCTGAGTCAAGATAACCCATATTAAATTATTTGTTTGAGGTTATATTTCTACTTTCATTTCAGCTTCCTAGGAGAGAGAACTTCTACTATTCTGTCAGATGAAGCTCTAAGTTCCAATTAAATACACTGTAATTAACTGAACATATGTAATTTTTAATTGTTTTCCATAAAAATCAGAAATGAGAAACCAAATCCCTCTTTTATTTTCATGATCATGTCAAGGAGTCAGATGGTAATTAAATAGTAGGAAAGGAAATAAGACTTTCCTAATATCTACTGGAATATGTCCAAGATGCAATTTAAAAAGCGATTATCTACACCATGTGTTTATCTGTCTCCATTAGTATTGAGTAATCTTATCCAGAGGCTCTTGTGGGGGGCGTGGAGGAAGACACATAACAAATTATTACATTACCTTGTTTTGCAAACAGACTGTTCAGAGATTTTTAATGATGGTTATAAGCGCAGTGGATTTTACAAAATCAAACCTCTCCAGAGCCCAACAATATTCTCCGTTTACTGTGATATGTCTGATGGAGGAGGATGGACTGTAATCCAGAGACGATCTGATGGCAGTGAGAACTTTAACAGGTGTGCTAATTATGACATAGGATTTATTTGGAGTAGCATGTGTGAGATTCATAAAAAGTTAAGCCTTTTAAAAATTATATCCTGAGGTCTATAATTAGTATTTCACTCTCTAAATAAGAATATTGAGGGGGCGCCTGGGTGGCTCAATGGGTTAAAGCCTCTGCCTTCAGCTCAGGTCATGATCCCAGGGTCCTGGGATCAAGCCCCACATCGGGCTCTCTGCTCCGCAGGGAGCCTGCTTCTCTTCCTCTCTCTCTGCCTGCCTCTCTGCCTACTTGTGATCTCTGTCAAATAAATAAATAAAATCTTAAAAAAAAAAAAGAATATTGAAAGCGCATTTACTAATTGAAAAAATGCTGGGGGGCGTGGTAGTTGGGAGGGGTGAGCACCTCGGTTACTACAAAGGTCCTGGGTTTTGCTAAAATCAGCTTTCACTTTAAATTTTTTAGAGGCTGGAATGACTATGAAAATGGCTTTGGAAATTTTGTTCGGGAAAATGGTGAATATTGGCTGGGTAATAAAAATCTTCACTTATTGACCAGACAAGGTAAGGTTTGCCTGTTATCAAATTCACCTGAAGTACAATTAAAAAAAAAAAAACAATAAAATGTTTTTCACTAAATGATAGGCAACGGAACCAATTCAGTAACTGTTGTGTTTTGCAGGCAATGA
This sequence comes from Martes martes, assembly GCF_963455335.1. Classification (NCBI taxonomy): domain Eukaryota; kingdom Metazoa; phylum Chordata; class Mammalia; order Carnivora; family Mustelidae; genus Martes; species Martes martes. The sequence goes on along the minus strand of NC_137889.1, from coordinate 23,764,527 downwards.
TCCCTTTTGGGCAATAGTCCCTTTTATGCAACATGGCCACTGAAAACTAGGACCAGAGGCAAAGAAACTAGATCTGCACTGGGGGTGGGAGATTTCTCATATATTTATTTTCTATTTCCAGAAAAGAAATGGAATGTCGTCATCCTTCCTTTTTTAATGCCTTGAGTTCCTCAAAATATCTATACTGGGTCAGCTATCTATTGCCACAGTAACAGTATATAACAAACCACTTCAAGATTTACTGGTTTAAAGTCACAGCCATTTATTATTGCTCACAAATGTACAAGTTGGCTGGGCAGTTTTGCTCATCAGGGCTGCCGATGTTGGCTGGGCTTGCTGGTGGGTCTGTGACCAATTCCCTGGTCTGTGGGAGGCTGGCTGCTATAGCCTGCCCTCAGATGGAATGATTGGGCTCTGCTCTATACAGTCTCTCTTCCAGGTAGCCGGCCTGAACTTGTTCCTGTAGCTCAGGCTGAGTTCCAAAAAAGAGAGGGCAAGTACGAAAGTTGCTTGAGATCTAGCCTTAGAACTGGCACATGGTCATTTTCACTGCCTTCTTCTGGTAAAAGCAAGTCATGGGACCAGCGCATTTTAAGGGGAAAGAAATGGACTTAATGGAAGGAGTTACAAAGTCATATCGCAAAGGTTGAGACAAACAACTGGGGCATTGGGGCTGTTTTTGCAAATAAATACCATAGTAAATATCCCTGTCTCCACCGCTCTCAGCTTTCATTTTTGAGAATTTCAAAGATACTGCAAAACTGAAAGAAGAGTCAAATTACCACATAGTTTCTACACTAATATTTTACTGTTTTTGTTATTTTAATCACATATCTATCCCTCCATTGAGCCATTTTATATTATTTTATTGACACATTTCAAATTGAAAACACCTATACAATTTCCCTCATGTCTTATGTACTGCCTGGGTATCTTCTACTAGCGTTCAATATTTGTCTAAAATACCATTAGTGTGATGAATTTTCTGAGCCTCTCATTTCCATGATCATTTACTCCACCTCATTGCCTTCCTTGCCTCAAGTGTAAATCTGAGATTGTAGACACGCCTACTCAGGTCTGATTCAGAATGTTTTATAAAAGGCAATTGTATTGCTCTAGAAGGCGTGCTCTATCCCACTGGTGATGCATTAAACATAAAAGCAAGGGTTTGCTTCCTTCATCCAAGTTAAGGAAAGTGATTGTTGTTTCTATATTCATAATTCATAAGTTGGATTATAATTATAGGGATCTTTGAGACACCAGAATAATAGAGAGGATAGATAATCCTAGAAGCCCGATACCTTTCTTTGCTTGCCCTTCTTGTGATCAATGCTCTCTAAATTTACATAAGATTTCCCCTGCTTCAATGTATTTATTTTCCTACTTTGGAGTGTTTTATGATAGATAAACAACACTTACCATACCCGCTTTTTTTTGCACGTTAATATTTATCTGGTTTCTTATTGAAACTATGAAAACTTTAAGAAGTAACCCTTGGCTCCTTCTAAAGTTCAAAATCATTTGTCAGATTATTATTAAATGCTTATTTACCAGAGGCACATTACCAACAAATCTCCTTCCCCTTCATGTTTTAACTGGTATTCAGGTTCCTACTCCCATGACAATAAAAATGAATTTAGCAATTTCAGGCTTCACAACCACATATCACATCATCCCAAGGAAAACCCAACCTTTTGCAATTCTTTAATTGTGAGAGCACTTAAGGCTAGTGAACTTCCTCTGAAAATAGCTTTATGCCCATTACATAAGTTTTGACTGGAAATGTTTGCAATAACATTAATTTAGGAATGGCCTATAATTGCATTTATATTTACTTATCGACCATAAAGATATTAAGATGGTTACCTGAAACATTGAGTCTGACTTCACATCTCTTCGACAATGCAGAAGTATTTTTGGGGGGGAGTTAACGTAGTCTGGCTTACTGTTCTCATCCACTTCACAGACTGGGCTCAGATAAACTTTATTGCCTTTTGATGAGATTAGATGGTCTCTCTCAGAATCCCACATTAGAGAGCTCCATGGGAGGAAGGATCTGTGGGGCTAGAGTGCCAAGGCCAACAAGAGCCCACACTCCTCCCCACTCAGTAAGGGTCAGTCCAGCAATCCCTGCCCAAACAGCCCTGAGCTTGTTTCCAGGACCTGTGCAAGCCTCCTTTATCTATCCCCCCTTGAAAAGATTGTCCCTCTGGTGAGTACACCCTTAAGCCCGAGGGGAGGCAAAACAACAGCTTTTAGTGTGGGTATAAACAGAGCTTTCATGTGCAGCCTGGAACAGCCACAAATGTGGACAAGGTCCCTTTCTGTGAGTGATGGGGATAGAGATAGAGATAAGAAAAGAGGGGGCAGACCATACATGAGACCTGCGTGATGGGGTCCAGAGGGTCTCTCTCCCTGGGCCTCCACATTCTGGCTTGGAACCCCGAAGAGACTAAGATACTAAATTCAAACCCCGTCTTATAGGTCATTGTGAAATCTTAGTTGTCAAAGTAGAAGGATAGAATATATATTATCTAACAATTAGTCTGATTTATAACTTTCTGGTTCCTGACAATAGTTCTGTTTGTCAAAAAAAAAAGAATAGTTTTTGTGATTCACAAATGAGGATACCAACTAGTTCAATTATTATTTACTTTTAAGATCAACATTCCTATTGAAAGTAAGAAAAAGAAGATAAATGTTTAAACTTCTTAAAACTTCTATTCTTTCATTGTTAGGCTTTTGTTTTGTTTTGTTTTGTTTTTCCTAGAGAGAGAGAGAGAGAGCGAGAGTGAGCATGTGTGTGAGCAGGGGGAGGGCCAGAGTGTGAGGGAGAGAGAGAATCCTAAGCAGGCTCCATACCCAGGGTGGATCCCGATGCAGGACTTGATCTCACAACCCCGAGATCATGAACGGAGCTGAAATCAAGAGTCGGATGGGGCCACCAAGGCAGTGCTCCTTGTTATATTTCTTAATCTATTAACTAAATAATGACTTATTTTCTGTTGTTCTTTGTCAAGTGAATTGCACTAGCTTTTACCTGTGATAGATCTCTACAAAACTCCCACTTTTAATATTGTGTCTCTAGCTATTTTCAAGTAAAATACACAATAAAATGTTCATGTTGTAAACACACTGGAATTACTGTTTATTCTTTGAAAACTGACTCATGGCAGAAGGAAATGGTTTAAGTAAATTAGAGTCAGGAGTTGTTTTAAAACCTCAATAAATCAATGTCATCTCACACATCAGAAATATCCTGTAATTTCTTGCTTGTTTTTTTTTTTTTAGGAGACTACACTTTAAAAATTGACCTTGCAGATTTTGAAAAAAATTGGCGTTATGCACAATATAAACTTTTCAAAGTTGGAGATGAAAAGGTACTCAAATTTTCAGATAAGTAACATCATGAATTAATGTGTAAAATACAAACCCTGAAGTCAGGGAAAACAAAGATATACAATAGGACCTGTTCTTTTGGTTATTAAATAAACATATTATTAACATTAATATTAACATTAAATTAACACATTATAGTGACAACTGATAGTGGAAGTTGCCTCTTTTCCTTTAGAATTCCTATGAGTTGAATATTGGGGAATATTCTGGAACAGCTGGAGACTCGCTTGGAGGGAATCTTCATCCTGAGGTGCAATGGTGGGGTAGTCATCAAAGAATGAAATTCAGCACACGGGACAGAGATAATGACAACTATGAAGGGAATTGTGCGGAAGAAGATCGGTCTGGCTGGTGGTTTAACAGGTTTGCATTTTATAAACATAGTTGTGATGGTGTTGATGATATCTCACTGGTGAGCATTAATTATAACATGAGGTAATGTTGTCTCCTTTGTAGTACTGACATTATTGAGTAATCATCCTTATTAGAATTCTTCAGTGATGAAGTATTTTTGAGGATTTGTTCATTGTGTGCATTAATAAAGCTTGAGAGGTGTTATAGAAATACGACTTATGCAAAGATTGCTTGCAAAACAAAAATGGGTGAGTTATCATAAACAGTTGACCACAAATTAACATGAAGATATAGAGAACATTTATATAGGAGAAATACTTTCAGCATTCTAATAACCAGTTTGGTCTTCGCCTTCTCCTATCGTATGAAATGGCCATGTTATTTTTGTAATTTTTTCTGTGTAAAACTACTTTTCAATCACTCTGAATTCCATTACATCACTGAATCCAAGCTCCTCCCAATACAGAAATTTCCTCTACAATATTCTTTTTAAAAGTTTTTAGTTTTTTATTAACATATAATGTATTATTAGCCCCAGGGGTACAGCTCTGTGAATTGTCAGGCTTACACATTTCACAGCATTCACCATAGCCCATATCCTCCCCAATGTCCATAACCCCACCACCCTATCCCCACCTCCCTCCCCCCAGCAACCTTCAGTTTGTTTTGTGAGATTAAGAGTCTCTTATGGTTTGTCTCCCTCCCCAGTCCCATCTTGTTTCATTTTTTTCCCTCCCTACCCCGTATGACCCCCCCACCCTGCTTCTCAGATTCTTCATATCAGGGAGATCATATGATAATTATCTTTCTCTGATTGACTTATTTCGCTCAGCATAATACCCTCTAGTTCTATCCACGTCCTTGCAAATGGCAAGATTTCGTTTCTTTTGACGGCTGCATAGTATTCCGTTGTATATATATACCACCTCTTCTTTATCCATTCATCTGTTGGTGGACATCTAGGTTTTTTCCATAGTTTGGCTATTGTGGACATTGCTGCTGTAAACATTCGGGTGCACGTGCTCCTTCGGATCACTACATTTGTATCTTTAGGGTAAATACCCAGTAGTGTGTTTGCTGGGTCATAGGGTAGCTCTATTTTCAACTTTTTGGGGAACCTCCATGCTGTTTTCCCTTTTACAATCTTCTTGACACCTAATTCCACACTCTGGCTGAATATTTCAGTGTTACTTTTTCAGCTAGTTCATTCCATTTTTTAATTGCACTCAGTTTTTCCTTTTATTAACTTGAAACCTACCTTCCTGTATCTTGCCAGATTTTTTTCTCAGTAGTTAATAGAGCAACTGTAAATCCCTTTCAACAGAACCCTGCAGGCAATGGTTGAGAAGATATTTATTATATTCCTCAATATTTTCTCTTCTCTAGGCCAGGTATCCTTGACTCGTTTAACTGTTCTCCACCCAAGATGGTTTCCAGATAGTTCCCTCTGTTGTAATTACAAAGTTTAGGCAAGAATGGAAACTCCATACAGTCTTCCTTAAAAATAACCTGATGGGTCCGCTATGTCTGCAAAGCAGATGCGCTCCCACTGCTAGGCGGTGCACAAGTGTTGAATGGCTTTTCTCTTTAGAAAACGAGGACCACCTCAAAATGTCTAGACATTTAGATTTTCCATTATGGAATCTTCAGTAAGTGAGTGTTTCTGGAGTGTCAGATTTTCCATATTATTGAAGACTATGTATTAAGTTCCACGATCCAAATTTTAACCTTATTTTTGTGAAGTAAGTACTTTTAAAGCATTTTGCAGTTCTCTATCTTATTAAGTGGAGGTAGACAAGGCATATGTTAATTTTCCCTAAAAGCATGAGATTCCTTCCCAGGAACATCAGTTATGGGATGTGCTGCTTTTGGAGTTGTAGATTCTATGGCAAGACAGCGAGTGGTAGGTAGAGTGGCGTGTCAAGTTGAAACTAAGTGCTTGTAAAAAAAACCAGAGTTTTCTCTGGACCTTGCTTTTTTAAAAGTTTGAGTCCATGTAATTTTTGGTCACTTGTAAAGGAACTAGAGCACATACAGCAGTGAGAGAGGACAGAGGAACAATGGTGTCTTTCCATCTTAGCAAATCAAAGGTGATGAGAGTCTTTTCCCTGGTGGTTTTCTTGTGCTTTTAAAAAGCCTTCTCTTCCTCCTCCTTTTTCCTCCCCTGTCCTTCTAAATTAGCATATGTAAAAATGATCAGCATTATGTAAAACTTATTATCCATAAATCACTAAGTTGCAAGATCTCTTAATGTTTGATTTGGAACAGAAGGCCAGACGCAGAAATAACAATCCTATCAGTTAACATTACCATGAACTTCCCTGGTTGACTGGCTGCTATTGTGTCTAAAGGACAACCAGCACATATTAACATGGGCAAATAAATGATTTACTTGACTCTAGATATAGGGGTTCAGAGATGACAAAGAAAGGCAGTTCAGTAGCCGGGGCTGCCAAAGAATCCTTCGTTATCCTTGAAGCCAAAGCAGATGATAAATCTGTACAGGTGGAAAATCAGTAAAGCTGGAGAAAAAGTCAATTGTTCCAGAAGTTTGGTGCTATTTCTACCATGCCTCCGATTCCTCTTGTTTAATCCTATCATCTTCTTCTTCCTTACCCTCATTTTTTTTTTTTTTTTGGCATCCTCAAGTTCTTCTAACGTACATGAAGTGTGGCACTTCATAATCATCCCTCACTTACAAGGCATTCTTTCGCCACATAGCAAACCAGTCACTGAGTGTGGCTGTCTTCTCTGCTTTGCTCATGCAAATGCCCACAGCCACTTCACCAAGGGAGCCCCAGCCATCTCCCCAACTAGTTGCAAGTTCAGGCTGCTTCAGAAACAGCTGGAAAATTGGTCTCAGAATAGCAAGATTTTTTTATGTTTACCATGCAGTCAATTTTCCTAATTGGATTCATATCACAGACCCAATAAAAATTGTATACATAGTAAATGTCTCTAGGAAAACAGAAATAGGCCAAAATATAAAATCAGGAGGCTCAGTTTAAAGTATTTTTTTTCTAACATTACTTTCTATGCAGTTTTTAAAACACAGTAGGTTTTTGATACTTGCGGAGTTAGCGTACATGGTTTCAGTTATAGTCCGTTAAATTAGGAGACTGGAGGGTCAGCAATTGGAAATCACTAAGCTGGTTAAGTGATCCACGCCAAAACTCAGCAACTAGGTTACATTATATGCTTTTTTGATTCAATAATTTAGGTACTTTCCATAGATTTTTCAGAACTATCCCTTGTGAACGTTCTCCTTATATCCTATTATCTGCCTTCTCTCATTGGTTAATCAATAAAGAAATTGGTAGCAACTCATTCCTAAGAGTACACAGAAAATTATCACGTGCCTTTAGTTATCCATATCAGGGGCAAAATGTACAGGTTTTAAAGGAGGAAGTGGGACATTTTAAAATTTATGATCAGCCAACCAATTTATCTAGATTGGAACGATATATGTTAAAAAATTAACTCGGCAACTCAGACAAACGATTGTTGGTTAATTGCTGGAAAAACTTTAAGTGGTGGTTTAGGTTTTGTTCCTACCCTTGGGGTTAAAATAATGGACATGTTGGCGATTTTTAAAGGGGGAGGAAGGGAGTTTGCTGTGCAAAAGCTGAGTATCAGCAGCAGAAGGATGAACGTCTGAGTGTAATTATCCAGGGGAGCTGGCAAGAGAGCGCCCGGCCCCACCTGATTTTGTTAACCCGCACCTGGTTTTGTTAACGCTTGCAAAGGCCGAAGGTTACAAAGTCGTGTTTTTGTGTCCTTGTTTTCCCTTTTTCTGTGTAAAAGCGATTAAGAACAGAAATGCTTTTTTTCTACAGACACTGCAGGTGACCTGGGTTGTATCTTAAGATTTGTTACAGCCGTTAAGATCCATCCGTGGAAAAAACCCATCTGTTGTAGAAATCTCCTGGCTTTTGGAAATTAATCAATATTCCCTTGTCTGGCAAAATGGCAGGATTCATAGTCAAAATGATTTTTTGATCATTTGCTAGCCAATGAAAGGGTTTTAGGAGGGCGATTTTTCTGGTCTGACTGTTTTGTGTGTATTTTTCTTCCCACTAGGTGTCACTCCGCAAACCTGAATGGTTTATACTACACCGGGCCCTACACGGCCAAAACGGACAATGGGATTGTCTGGCATACCTGGCATGGTTGGTGGTATTCTTTGAAAGCTGTGGTGATGAAAATTAGGCCAAATGATTTTATTCCAAATACTGTTTAATTTTCCCTGGTGGGCTTTCTTTCTGTAATTAGTCTAGGTTTAACGTGATTTGAAAAATAACACTTCTGAACATATACGTGCCTATATGACGATGGTAACTGTTATGGGTACTTCTTTTCATTCCCACTTACCTTGATTCCTTAATGGACTTTCAGTATGGAAAATATTTGTATTCTTCAAATAAATATAGATTATTGAATTCTTATGTGCAGAAGGTTATGATGAGCGCTTATGTTGAACAAAAAATAAAAAGCACAGAATACATAACATGTCTTGGGTAAATACATATTAATTGTATTACAATTGAAAACACACACGAAAAAAATCCAGTAAGTAACAGATTGCCAAATCAACTGCAGAGACAATAAATATGAGTTAGAATTCGGTTTTTGTTTGTTTTTCTTAAAGATTTTACCCATTTGCCAGAGAGAAAGAGAGAGTACACACAAGCAGGCAGAGGCAGCGAGAGAAGCGGGCTCCCTGCCGAGCAAGGAGCCCAACACGGGACTCAATCCGTGGACGCTGAGATCATGACCTGAGCCGAAGGCAGGCACTTAATGACTGAGCCACCCAGGCGTCTCTAAATTAGGATTTGAATGCAGGTCTCTGACTACAGAGCTGAAACTCATCACCACAGTTTAGGGTCCTAATCACTATAAAATATTATCCTGGGGGCGCCTGGGTGGCTCAGTGGGTTAAAGCCTCTGCCTTCGGCTCAGGTCATTGATCCCAGAGTCCTGGGATCGAGCCCCGCATCAGGCTCCCCGTATCAGGGAGTCTGCTTCTTCCTCTCTCTATCTCTCTCTGCCTACTTGTGATCTCTGTCTGTCAAATAAATAAATCTTTAAAAAATATATATATTATCCTGTATTTTTAGGACGTTTGTGTAGGTTAACACTTCATTTTAATTCTTAGACCAGCCCTGTAAGGTATTGTTACCACCACCACCACTGCCCCCCACCCATCCCCCGCAACTGACAAGCTGAACATTGGTGGATCTGAGATTTTGTGACTACTCAAAGTTACAAAGCTAGTAAGCCAGGGAACAAGGACTCAAATCCAAATTCAGACTCAAATTCCGATCCAAAATCCAATGCTTTGCTACCATGCTACCATTTCTTGTGGATAGAATTTGGAACTTGGATAAGTGAGGTGCAGGGAGAGAACCTTTCAAGTGAGAGTAAAAGTATGAATAAAGGCAAGATAGGCTGAAAAATATCTGAGTGCCAACTGTTCAAGCCCAAGTGAAGCTCATTTTTTAAATAAAGATATGCACTAACCATATAATCAGAAAAATATAAATAATTTTAAAAGCTGATGGTATAAAGGAAAAATATGTTCCTGGGGGAAGGTATAGCAGGGGACCTGACCTGGTTTGGTGGGAGGGGATCAAAACATCTTCCTGGAAGAAATAACTTTTTGAGCTGAGATTTTTAAACTGGGTGTATATGGGAAATCATTGCAGGCTAAGGGAAACATTGTATGAAGTACACAAAGTAGGAAAGTTTGGGAACAGCAAAACAGGTTAGAGATGCAATAGAGTTTAGTGATCCTTAAATCCTTAAACCAAGGATTCTGCCACCTGATAGCTGTGTGACCTTGAGTAAGCTTCTTAGCTTCCCTGGGCCTCAGCTATCTCATCTATAAAATGAAGATTATGATAGTACCTGCCCTCAGGGTTAGGTTGAGGATTATACAAGTATTTCAAATAATGGCTGTGCAAGTTAAGCAGTGAGTAAGAACTATGTGATTATTAAGTGAATAGGTATTCAGGGACAATAATAATAGGTATCTTGAATAATAGTTCACATAAAAATCTTAAGGTTAGTTGTACTTTATCCTCTAACCAGCGTTTCCCCGAAGCAGTGCTTCTGAACCTTTAATGGCACACATGTTAAAACTGTAGATTTTGATTTGGGGCTGCGGCCTGAGGTTCAGGTTTTTTAAACAAGTTTCCAGATGGTGCAGATGTTGCTGGTCTAGGGATCACACTTTGAAAGCAATGATGTAGGGAACTGAGTTCTATGGGGTCGTAATAATACAGGAAGAAAAGGGCTCCTTGATCAACTGAGTTTAGGAGATGATCTATTGAACAAAATTAAATAGATTGCTTCTTTTTAATATTCAACTCTGCATTCTGAAGTTCTAAGAAGAGCATACAGTGGTCTGCATTTTTATATCTAGTTAGGAGTATCGTCAGCTGTTAGGTATACATCACGTGATTATGGCAGGCCAAACAAATGGGGATTTGTTCATCTTACTTAACAAGAACTCAGAAGTAGAACATTCAGCGTGCTGCAATGTGCTGCAAATCACTTTGCTTTTTCCTCAAAATCCCAGGTTGTCCACTGCAGTTCCTGCTTCAGGTCCATGTCAAAAACAGGGAGAAAGGTGAAGGGTAAACAGACTTTCATTTACTCCTTTTTGGCCAGACTTGTGTTACATGGTCACCCCATCTGGAACTAAGATCATGAGAGAGAATATTTAATTTTCCAGCCTTTAGAACACACAGGCAAGAGGAGTGTCTGCCGTACCTCCTGGATGTTCGTTTCTTTAATGCAGTCTTGTGGGAACACTGTTTCATAAAACCAGACTTTGGGAAGGTAGAAATAATGGGGCACCAGTGACCATTTTAAATATGGGTATTATTTGCTCAAGTAGTAGCCTGAAGAATTCACACAATTAGGAGATCAAAAGAACAAAGGTTTTTAAAGGAGGGGGAAAAAAAAATGATTCCATGGTGAAGTGGGAGGGTAACCAAGTAAGTATAGTGTTACATAAATCTCAGTAGAACAGTTTTTCAATGCAGAAGGAATGATTGAAAAAATCTTAATGCCATAAAAAGATGAAAGAGAAAGCATTCAAATGAAAGACCACTGGATTTAGTGATAATGTTTTTTGTGTCTTCAATTTCAGTGGGCTAGGGGAAGAATAGCCAGAAGCCAGAAAATAAAAGCAGTTAGAATAAAATAGATCATTTGAGGAGTTGAGATATAAAAGAGGGAAATTGGTCTGACTGGTTTACCTGAAGCCAAGACATGAGGAGACCCCAGTCTAAAATAATATCCTCTGAAATGCCACCACTAAGGAGTTCTTTTTCAGACTTTATGTCTTTTTAAAATGCAAAGAGGCTTCTAAGTTACAGCAGCCGGTGACACATTAGGATCAATAAACTCATGAGTGCTTTTTGTGTTTTTGTTTTTGTTTTTAATAGAGCAAAATATAGAGAAAATGTAAGAAGGCTGATTGCCTGACACAAGCAGAAGGGATTTCTACCAAGACACAAAAAGTATTTTTTTTTTAAAATGAGAAGGGCCTAGGTTCCTGAAACCTGAAAGTACCAACTTCACAAATTTGTCCAAGTCCTAGAGTTTCAGAAAGGCTGTGAATCATAAAATCAAGATCCATCCATAAAGCCCATAATCTGTCCTTTGGCCACCACAAAATTAGCTGGGGAGAAAGACAAGTCAACCTTAGGAATTACACCAATTGATAAACAAGATGGTTTAGCATTTTGTTGTTGCCCAAGAAGATTACAGTCAGACTGTCAGGAACTTAAATTTCACCTTTGTCACTTTTTTTTGTGGCAAATTACATCTCTGTGCTGAGTATTCTCATCTCTAAAATGTGAATAATAATATAGCCATCAGGTTGCGAGGTTTAAATGAGCTAATTAACTGTGCTGGGCACTTGCAGTGAGCCCCGGTTCTCCATGGTTTCCATGGCTTCAGCTACCCGCAGCCAACCACATTGGGAAGCTGGTGATCTTCCTCCTGAAGTATCGTCAGCTCACTCGCTGCCTAACAGACTTCACAACACCTAATCTCGTCAGGTAGGCATTTTACCATCTCACAACATCTCAGGAAGAAGGCTGAGTCCAGCGCAACAAGCTGTGTTGAGAGACTGCATTCACATAACTTGTGTGAAACTATATTGTTATAATTGTTCTGTGTTATTAGTAATTGTTGTTAAGCTCCTACTGTGCCTAACAGACAAGTTAAACTTTATCATAGGTATGTACATATCGGAAAAAACATTCTGCATAGGGCTGGGTACTGTCCACAGTTTCAGGCAACTACTGGGGATCTCGGAACTCACTTATACCCCACACATAAGGGGGAAACAACTGTACTAGGTGCTCTGTAAGTATTTACTGTGATGATGATGATGGTTATGCTAATGAAGAAGAGGAAGGTAAAATGGAATATGATAATGGTGAATTGGAGTGTTCTGAAGGGTTGTAGGTGTGAGAAGAAAGGAAATGGTCAGAGGTTTTCCAGATAAGAGCACATAAAATGAATTTATGACTCCGGGTAAACTATATCTTCTTTACAAGCTCAGCAGTTCAGGTTCTTAATATTACTGGGATTTTAAATCCTCAAACAACAACAAACAAAAAGCCAAGCACCTGGTGGCTCAGCTGGTTAAACATCTGACTCTTGATTTTAGCTCAGGTCATGATCTCAGGGGCGTGGGATTGAGCTCTGTGTCAAGCTCTGTGCTCAGTGGGGAGTCTGCTTGAGATTCTCTCTCTCCCTTGGCTTCTGCCCCTCCCCCCTGCTCTCTCTCTGTCTCAAGTAAATAAATAATTCTTTAAAATCCTCAAAAATTAGGGGCACCTGAGTGGCACAGTGGGTTAAGCCTCTGCCTTCGGCTCAGGTCATGATCTCAGGGTTCTGGGATCGAGCCCCGCATCAGGCTCTCTGCTCAGCGGGGAGCCTGCTTCCCCCCTCTCTCTCTCTGCCTGCCTCTCTGCCTACTTGTGGTCTCTGTCTGTCAAGTAATTAAACTCTTACAGAAAAAAATCCTCAGAAATGAGAGGTTGACACCTGGTACAGAGATTGTCTGGTCCCATGCATGTAGAATGAGCCCAGGGGAGCGTTAGATTCTGACAACGTGCGTCAAATTCCTTGCAGGGAACAGGTAGGTCTTCTCTTCTCCTTTCATTTGATGTAGTTTAATTTTTATCTATGATATATATTTGGGTTACACCTAACACTTTGTGATTTTTGTTCTTGTTTGGGGGGAAAAAAAGAAAGCTTTCATCTCTAAAAAAAAGGTTCAGACTTCCCCCTTCTCCCTTCATTTTATAGATCAAGAAACTTCCTGCATTTTTCAGATGACAGGTATTTCTGGGAAGGACTGTGTTACTCCCCTGACTCAGATGAATTAACAAGCTTTGTAAACCCAGGGCTGTACTCTGTGTTCTCATGAATGTTGGCACTTCATTTAGAATACTGCCTTAAAAAGCATATACACCCGGTAAAAAACTCTGCTCTATGGTGGACAAGCCCAGGACAAGCTGCAACCTTTCAAAGAAGATAAAAGAGGGAATTAAGCATTCAGTCATAACAAGCCAACCTCGTCTCACGGAGAAAATGACATAGGGTATTGTCTCCTTAACTCCTGGGGTGTTGGCACCGTTTGCAGTTTCTAAGCCTTTCTAATTATAGATGTGCTGTGTAACATTGCCTCCACCTGTACGTATAACCCTAACAATGTTGAGCACTCACCACTATCAAAGACTTTTCCAGCTTGAACTAATTAATTCATACAATTCCAACCATCTGGGACAGACAGTATTATTACCCAGCTTTTACAGACACAGAAAATTGCAAAAGACGTCCTCCAAGGTCACGTAGCAATTGGAGTGGGGCCAGGAGTGTATTTTGGAAGTACTAGCTTTTTACGTGCATGAGAAGGCGACAACATTACAGAGTTTAGATTTAGGAGTAATTTGATTTTTTTTCTTCAGGGTGCTAAACAGATACTGCTTTGTTTGCCACTAGCTCACTCTTTCGTTTCTTCTGTAGCTTTTCTCCCAAGTGGAATGATCATACCCTTAGGAATTACCATGCATGGCAAAATTCTTTGGAATACCAGGTAGTTTTGGAGCAATGAAAGGTAGCTAACATGGGCCAGCTGTTTCAACTCTCTTCCTCTATTACACCTGTAGTATCTCTTTTCAGTTGAGTGATATTAGAACACAGAGCTCTTGAAATGTAAAATGAAACCTCTGAAAAGTCAGTTATAAAGGCCTCTCTGTCCTCTTCTGGGAGCCAACCAACTAATTCAGATTCTTTGGAAATCGCATATTCCTCAAAGAAGGTCCTTTAGAGATAATACCCGCTTTTTCATCACTAGTTTTAGAAAGATTAAAAATAGCCCATGTTTCCCTAGTTATGAGAAAGTTAAATTTGAAACAACACTAAGTAACTCATGGGTGGAAAATCACCACCATCTCCTTGCAGCTTTTCTGCTGGTCGAATAGTTGTGATTTGAAAGCATGTTGTATCTTCTGGTATTTATACTCATGGTGAAGAGCCAAGAAATCATATGCTTGGAAAAATATACATATGTGTGTGTACCTTTCCAAAAAGTCAAAAGCTGATAAGCTTTTATATAGGCAATGATTATGCAAAGTAAGCAAAGTCAAGTGAAAATTATATCTTAACAAGAGTTCCATGTTGACTCAGACCGGTAGGACCAGCAAAGAAATGATTCTGAAAACTTTTAGACTATGTAAGGAATTTGGTGAATATGACTAAGAACTTTTTCTAAATAGGGATCTTTTGAAATCCAAGTTCAAAGAACATCTGCATATTGTTTGTATGTGAGTCAGCATGTAATAGAATGTGTAACTCAGAGGAACTTGGAGTTTGGAAGGATAATGTGTTTTACTCTCAATATCAAGTTGTAGGTCTTGGCTATTTAATTTTTAACAAGTTCCATAAACAAGTCTGATTCACCTCAACCTTCAAGGATCTGTGGTATCATTCCTCAGCACCCTTCTCCTTCAGAGAAGCTGAGCAGTTTGATATATTAGTCGAAGGACAATCTTCCAGGATAAACCTAAATGTGAGAAAGTTTAAATGAAAAGTTCAGAGCTATATTCTCACCCAGCTTTCTGAAACAGAGTAGGGAAACAACTATGCTGTGGTGATCACGGTATGCAGGCAGCTCTCAGGTGTGCTACCCACATTCTTGAACAACTCCTGCGGATCAGGTGGCCTGGGGCAGGACGCTAAGACAGCTGGTAAGCTCTGCACACTCATTCCTTCAGTCAGCACGCCTGGGTTGGACGACCTGCCAAGGGGCACGATGCCAGCTGTCCCTCTCCTTGTTTCATAATTTAACAAAATACAATCCCTGGAGCTCACTGTGACTTTATTTCTTTGTAGGAAAACATTTATCAAAGCTAAAACAGGGGTGACACACCACTATTCTTTATACCATCTCCGCCATCATCCAAAACTTCCTGAAAGAGCCTATTTAGAGACTGAAACTTTTCCATGCTGGATGCAGGCCCAGAGGGCTTTTTTTTTTTTTTCTCCCGTTAAGTGTGGGTCAGTCTATTTGGCCATTTTCATTTATGCTTTTTTTTTCTCCCTTATACCTGTAAATAAAACTTGTCCAACACAGTATTGCATGCCAAGATGTGATAAGTCCTCAATAAGTAATTCTTTTTGGGCCAGACAGGGGTTTAAAACATAAAGGTTTAAATATTTAAAAATAAATATTTGTTCTTTTTCCCTAAAAAATATTTTGTTCGAATTTCCTAAAGTAACACAAAGAAAACATAAGGAACCTTCTTATGTATTAAGAAGGATTTTGCATAGTGTTGATGGGGAAAATTTCAAGAGGTGGCAGGATATGAGGACATTCTTATTTGCTTTTTTTTTTTCCTTAACCACTAGTGTTTATTGGCAGGAAAGGGGGTACCAGACCTGAGGTCCTTCCTAGGGTAGCTGTGAGCTGGGTTCTGTCATCTTGGTAAGACACTGTGGCCACTGTTTCCAGAATTGAGTACAGTTTGGGCCTCTTCTCCCTGCCTGTGCAATGTGGGTTCTGGCAGGGAGATTGACTCTACTGGCCCAAGGACAGCTTGGTGGGTCTGCTCCTGCTATCTCCTGGGTGGTATTAGACTGGCTTTGTTAACCCTGCAAAGCTATAGTGGCAAAGGACACCATCCATAGTCAACTTTCTTCACAGATCCAATCCTAGGAGAATCCAGGCATTTTCCTCTCCTGTCTTTGTCCCTTCCTCGGTAAGGGACCAGCCTGGTGAACTCCCTAGACATTGGCTGAGGCCTTCCTGTTCCACCACTGATTAACATCCTCTGCCACAGCTGCTCAGTCTCCAGAAAGGCTCCATGTGTGGGCCTGGGGACAAGTTCAGTCACCAGGAGCTGGTGTTGGGGCCTTAGTCCTTCAGGTATGTTCTCTCTTCTACCTCCTCAGATGTTGATTCACCAATGTCTCATGAGGTAATAATAAGGAAGGGCTGGAATGTCTTCCCTTCCTTCTCAGGTAATGGAAATACCCCTCAAGCAACAGCTTTATTTATTTTGGTTCTAGCTTTACTGTTGGGAATTTCTGGACAAAAAGGAAGGGAGCTTTGACTGGGTGCACCCTGTAAATCACATCAAAGACAGGGACGCCTCCTCTTTCAGTGTCCCATATCACCCCAGTGCACATGAGAGCTCATTGTCAGAACTTGTTTCAACGTTTTCTATTAATTATCACTTGAAAGCATTACTCAAAGCTAAGCTGGAAATTGAATATCAACTTTGCAAAACTGAGTAGAATTTAAGGTCTTGAGATACCTGTTCCTCATTGTCCGGTATTAGTAGTTGTTACCAAAGAATGTATACTGACCGGGACACCTGGGTGGCTCAGTCAGTTAAGCATCTGCCTTCGGCTCAGGTCATGATTCCAGGATCCTGAGATCGAGCCCCGCATTGGACTCCTTCCTCAGCGGAGAGCCTGCTTCTCCCTCTGCCTGCTGTTCCCCTGCTTGTACTTTCTCTCTCTCTGACAAATAAATAAGATATTAAAAAAAAAAAAGAATACATACTGACCAAATAAAATAACTAAGAAAAAGTATGAAGTACCTATAAAGACACAAACAACGTAAATACAACATGAATAGAAATAATCTCCTCAGTCCCCAGTGTTTAGTTTAAGGTCAGATTCGTTGCAATCTCCTGAAAGGCATACTTGTTTTCTAAATAAGTTTTCTTGGTCCAGACTGTTGGATGACATGTAACTGCCAAGGCAGCAGAATTCCCTGAAAGTTTCCTGCATCAGGTTTCCTTGAAACAGGTCCGTACAAGGCTCGGTCTTCTAAAGCTGATGACTTTGCCATGGTAGGTGCTGACCATTCACTGTAAGCCATCCGCATTCTTACATAACATTTCCAGTGGTTGTACAGTTGGGAATACACATCGTGCATACCCTTGGCAAGCGTTTGGGTTTAATAATCCTTATCTTGATGTTGATTAGAACCTTTCAGCTGGATGGTTTGGTATAAATGGAACTCTAAGAAAGAAGATGGGTGTATTCATCTCCGTGGACCTCTTCTATCAAACTTTTCATGTGACATTATGGGAGAGTGATCTTTGTTATCTACAGTTACCTTTAAAAAGCAATATAAAGGGATTGATTCTATTGATTGTTTATTTGGCAAATGTGTTTTGAGTAACAGATATGTTATTAGTCAGTACAACAAAATAAAGAAAAATGAACCGATGCAGAGTTCATAGTCAAGTGCAGTAACACAACAAAATAATTAGAATAAGTTAGAATCAAAACACAATAAAATAATTAGAATGTCTTTGTACTTTGTCTTACAAAAGTAGTCTGCATGAAATGCTATGGAACTTCCAAAGAATGAGCTACTAATTAGACCTGAATTGGGACAGTGAATTGAATAGAATTAATTCATGTTATTCACAAAGATGGTGTAGCTACTAAATATAAGCAAATATGATTTTGGGGTCCATAATAGAAGTATAATATTTAGAACCAGAATAGTAGATATCAGTAGTGACTACTTTGTACTTATCCAATTATTTATGGGAATATTGGGTTCAAATGGGGACTGAAATTAAAAGGATATTAATAAACCAGAAGTTTATTCAGAAGAAACCATCCACAGTGAATAAGATGAGTAATATTTAGCTCAACTGGTGTACCCAGAGAGACCTTTAAGAGAAAAACATACTAGCAGTCAGTAAATATGTAAAGGATTTTTTGAAAAAAAAGTATTATGATTATTACAGAAGACCTCAAGAGTAAAATAAATAAATTGATTAAAGTACATGATGGATGGAAACTGAAAATATGCTAATTTTGGCTAAAGTTAAAAGAATATCCCAGAATCAGAGCTATATAAAAGAAAAAATAATCTGCCTCTTAAGTTCATAAGATTACTATCGTCCCGGGGTTTACTTAATTGAGGCTAGACCTTTTGTCAGCAGTATTGCAAATGCACTCAAGCATCAGTTGGGTAGTTAAACCAAGTGACCTTTTTTGTCTCTCCCAAATCTTAGATTTTATAATTTGGAGTTATGGTTTTAATATTACACATTATTTCCAAGGCATAACAAAGTAGATGAGTGTTCTTTTAATCTCTGCCTTTTGATTGTCTTATGACCAATGCATGACAGTAGTGGGTGATAAATGAATCACTTAGCAAGTGACAGCCTTAACATACTATACTAAGGTCTTGGTGGTTAATAATAAGGTCATTCTCTACCACCCAGAATATCTTGTGATTCAAAACTATTGGGGGGGGGGGGAATGTACATCAAGAAACAAAGGAAGTTAGCATGTTGATGTTGAACAAAGGAAGGCTAAGTGAAGACTGAGAGAAAGACAGCACCAAGAGGGGCAAATCATGGAGCAAAAGGTATAAGAATCCTTCAACCAGAACAGGAATACAGCTGACACTTAACACGGTGTTTGCTAAGTGCCAGACGCTGTTCCTGGTGCTTCATTTCTGCTTACACATCAATCCTCGAAACAACCCTATGAACTAGGTTTTATAATAATCATCCCCTTTTGATGAATGAAGAAACACGGGCACATAGAAGTTAAGTAATAATGTCTAAGATCACATAGCTACTAGTTGACGAACTGGGATTTGAACCCAAGTATCCCCACTCTAGAATTCACACACTTAACAACTATATAAAGAATCTCTAAGCTGAGAAGGAAGGAACAAGTCATAGAGGAAAAAAGAAGTAAGGGTAAGTATTAAAAAAAAAACACAAAAAAACTACTAAGCAGAAATGAACTAGCAATTCCAGTTCCTTAAATTCCACCTAAAAAAGGTAAATAACCACTATACATGAAAGTCTTATTTAAAATCAGGGAAAATGGGAAAATTTTCATAATGACATCCTAGTTCTCCTGTGTTTTATTTTATTTTATTTTTTCAGTGTTAAAAGATTCATTGTTTATGCACCACATCCAGTGCTCCATGCGATATATGCCCTCCTTCATACCCACCACTAGTCTCTCCCATCCCCCCACCCCCTCCCCTCCAAAACCCTCAGTTTGTTTCTCAGAGTCCACAGTCTCTCATGGTTTGTCTTCCCTTCCAATTTCTCCCAATTCACTTTTCCTTTCGTTCTCCTAATGTCCTCCATGTTATTCCTTATGCTCCACAAGTAAGTGAAACCATATGATAATTGACTCTCTCTGCTTGACTTATTTCACTCAGCATAATCTCCTCCAGCCCCATCCATGTTGATATAAAAATTGGGTATTCATCCTTTCTGATGGCTGAGTAATATTCCATTGTATATATGGACTATATCTTCTTTATCCATTTGTCTATTGAAGGGCATCTCTATTCTTTCCACAGTTTGGCAAATGTGACCATTGCTGCTATGAACATTGGGGTACATATGGCCCTTTTTTCACTACTTCTGTATATTTGGGGTAAATACCCAGTAGTGCAATTGCAGGGTCATAGGGTATCTCTATTTTTAAGTTTTTTGAGGACTCTTCACACTGTTTTCCAAAGTGGTTGCTCCAACTTGCATTCCCACCAACAGTCTGAGAGGTTTCCTCTTTCTCCATATCCTCTCCAACATGTGTTTATTTTTTTTAAAGATTTTATTTATTTATTTGTCAGAGAGAGAGAGGGGACACAAGCAAGGGGAATGGCAAGCAGAAGGAGAAGCAGGCTCTCGGCTGAGCAGGGAGTCCGAAGTGGTACTTGATCCCCAGACCCTGGAATCATGACCTGAGCCAAAGGCAGACAGTTAACTGACTGAGCCACCCAGGCATCCCTGTTAGAATCATTTTAACAAATTCACTTTTGAATGTCTTTCAGGCACTTGCCAGTTGTGACTCATGGATCTGACCTAATGCCCCAATGATACGAGCCTGGAAGGATTTCCTTTGCAATTATATACAGGGACGAAGGAAAGAAAGCACCTCTTTTAATCCTCATCTCTATACCAAAGCTCAAACTCAGGCAGGATGAATGAGAATTCAGGCACACTCAAATGCGGAGTAGTTAGAAAAGAGTATGTCTTTCACGTGGCTGGCGGTGGGGAGCAGTAGAAGAAATGTCCAAATGCTATTCCACCCTGTAAGCATTAATCTGCGCCTGCTGCTATGTGCCAAGAGAATATAACCTTCAGTCCTTCCTCTGGATCCTAGATATTTTTCTCCCATGAATTTGGTACAGGTAGTGTCGGATGGGGGAAGGGCTCACAAAAATTCTTTACTATTTCTAATGGGCTGTCCTTGTTAAAGTTTAAGTCATGATGCTAGGCAAAAATTCTAGCTTCTCCCTTCTACCTACATGGCAGGATGGATCCTTGAACCTGGGGATAGGG
Organism: Martes martes; assembly: GCF_963455335.1. Taxonomy (NCBI): domain Eukaryota; kingdom Metazoa; phylum Chordata; class Mammalia; order Carnivora; family Mustelidae; genus Martes; species Martes martes. The sequence continues at coordinate 23,743,897 of NC_137889.1, read as the reverse complement.
GTTGACCAAATTCTACCTTTACCAGTTACATGCGATGTGTTCCACATTAGTTTTACAGAATGTGGCACGATACATCAACGTGTTAACATTTGTAGAGACATCACAAAGTTTTTACTTTGGTAGATGTAACCTTTCAAGCAATTTCTAAAAGTCTGTTAATTAAAATCTTGTGGGTTGTACCTTAATCAAACGCCACCTAGAGCCACTGCAAATGAAAGTCCAAAGCAAATGAAAGTCCAAAGCAAATAAGCAAATGAAAATCCAAAGTAAAAACCCAATTGTTACCTCTAATTCAAGTCCAAATGTCCAATCTGTGTTTACATGATGAGGAAAGAGGGCATAAGGACGGGAAGGGAGAGAAGTGGCCCACAGGGAAGTCTAGGAAACATCTAAAGGCATTTTCAGGCCTTAAACATGTGTCATTTATTTATACAACTTGTATTTTAGAATGTGGAAAGCCATAAAATCTTACAGAAAACCCCTAATAAGAGTCAAAGCTAAGAATTTGTGGTCAATAGGGGCGCCATGTGGGAGAAGAGAGTGGGAATGATTCCATTCCCTCCTCCTCCAGATTCTGAGTCACAAATTTAAAGCAATTAGAAACAAGCCATTACTCAACAGAAAGAATATTCACTTTATATTAGTTATTCAATTTTCTCCCCCAAATGCTCCAGTGATGCATTGCCCATAATGCTATGGGTAAAATGTAACATTACCATGTCAATTCTATATTTTGCAAAGTCAGCTGTGGATCCTTCTGACTAGATTAATATTCAATACTTTTTCAGTCTTTCAGTCTTTCCAGAGCTAGAAATTACTTAGTGTGGCAATATATATTTCATAACATTAATCAGAGAGATTCGTTTTTTCTCCTTTTTACTGAGATGTAACATATATCCCATTAAGTGCATAAACTTTAATTGTGTGTCTTTTTTTTTTTTTTTAAGATTTTATTTATTTATTTGACAGACAGAGATCACAGAGAAGCAGGCAGAGAGAGAGGAGGAAGCAGGCTCCCCGCCGAGCAGAGAGCCCGATGCGGGGCTCGATCCCAGGACCCTGGGATCATGACCCGAGCCGAAGGCAGAGGATTAACCCACTGAGCCACCCAGGCGCCCCTAATTGTGTGTCTTGATGAATTTTCATTTTTATTCACCAGTGTAAAAACACCTAAACCAAGATACAGCATATTCCAGCACCCCCAAAGCTGTTATGCCCCTTCCAGTCAATTATTATTCCCCATCTTCCAACATTCAACACAATCACTGTCTTAATTTCTATCACTATAGTTTTGCTTGTTCATGAACATATAAAGTTATATATGTGTGTGTATATATATGTGTGTGTATATATACATATACCTGTACATGCATATATAAACATGTATGTATGTGTATATATACAAATACATAGACATACATATACGGAGAGAAACCAGTAGAGTAGGTACTTTTATGTCTGGCTTCTTTTACTCAACATTTTATCAGTGAGATTCACCCAATTTGTTGCCTGCAAAGGTAGCTCATTCCATTTTATTGCTTGTAGGATATTCTGTTGTATGAAACTACCACCACTTACTTATCTGTTCTATTGGTGAGCATTTGGTTTGTTTTCAGTTGGGTTTGTTATGAATATATCTACCATAAACATTCTTGTGACATTGCTGGGGATGCCTTCCAGTGAGCAAAAACGTGAATTTCTTTCTTGTATGTACCTGGTTCATAAGGTAGACGTATGTTTAGCTTTAGTAAATCCTGACAGTTTTTCAAAGTGGTGTTTCCATTTAAATCTCCATTAGCAATATATGAGAGCTCTACTTGCTCCATATTGTCACCAACAGTTGGTATCATCAGATGTTTTGTTTCTTTTTTTTTTTTCAAGATTTTATTTATTTATTTGACAGACAGAGATCACATGCAGGCAGGGAGGCGGGCAGAGAGAGAGAGGAAGGGAAGCAGGCTCCCCGCCAAGCAGAGAGCCCGACGTGGGGCTCGATCCCAGGACCCTGGGATCATGACCTGAGCCAAAAGTAGAGGCTTTAACCCACTGAGCCACCCAGGTGCCCCTGTTTTGTTTCTTTTTAACAGTACCCACTCTGATGGGTATATAGAGGTATCCCAATATGGTTTTAATAAGGCATGTTTCTGTGTGACTAAGAGGCTGAACATTTTTCCATATATATACACCACTATGATTAGTTGGATATCCTCTTTCAGAATGTGCCTATTTAAGTCTTTTTCCCATCTTCAAGTTCCGATCTTTATCATTTTCCTAAAGACTTCATATATTCTCGCTATAAGATCTTTGTTGGATGTAAAGTCAGCAAATATTTTCTCCCTGTTTATAACTTGCCTTTTCACTCTCTTAGTGGTATTTTTTGATGAATAATTCTTAAAGTTAACAAGTGCAATTTATCAATCTTGTTCTTGTGGTTAGTGTTTCTTGTGACTATTTAAGAAATCTTGGCCTATATATCTGGCCTATAGCCAGAGGATGATGAATTTCTGATTAAGTGAAAGATATAAAAAGGATTATCCTATCATTCTGAAGTTGTAATGCTTGATTGTTTAGTGGTTATATTTAAAAAGGTAATAATCTCTATGGAAAATCAAATGAGTTAATGAAGTATTCCCTTTGATTTTAGCTAGCTAAAGGTTTAGAAATTATCTGACATTCTTGATAGTCACTTTCATGTCTCTGTCAAAAAGACAAGAGATAGCAAGTGTTAGCAAGGATTTGGAGAAGAGAAAACCCTTGTGCACTGTTGGTGGGAATATAAATTGTCACAGCCTCTGCGGAAAGCAGTATGGACATTCCTCAAAAATTAAAAAATAGAACTGCCATACAATTTAGCAACTCTACTTCTGGGTATGTATCTAAAGAAAACAAAAACGCTAATTTGAAAAGATACGTACATCCCTGTGTCAATTGCAGCATTACTTATAGTCAAGATATGGAAACAACCTGTGTCCAATGATGGATGAACAGATAAAGAAAATGTGGTGTGTATATACAATCGAATATTATTCAGCCATAAAAACAAAAGAAATTTTGCCATTTGTGACAACATGGATGGAACTTGAGGGGATCATACTAAGTGAAATAAGTCAGATGGAGAAAGACAAATACTACATGATTTCACTTATGTGTAGAATCTATAAAACAAAGCAGAATAAAAACCTGAGCTTATAGGCACAGAGAACAGATTGGTAGTTGCTAGAGGCAGAGGGTGGTGAGTAGAGGGTGGGAGGAAGAAATGGTTTAAGGAGGTCAGGAGGTACAAACTTCCAGTTATAAAATAGATAAGTCATGTGATGTACAGCATGGTCATTGTACTTATTAATACTGTATTGCATGTTTGAAAGTTGCTAAGAGAGTAAATCTTTTTTTTTTAAAGATTTTATTTATTTATTTGACAGACAGAGATCACAAGTAGGCAGAGAGCGGGGGGCGGGGGGAGCAGGCTCCCTGCTGAGCAGAGAGCCCGATGCGGGGCTCCATACCAGGACCCTGGGATCACGACCTGAGCTGAAGACAGAGGCTTTAACCCACTGAGCCACCCAGGCACCCCTAAGAGAGTAAATCTTAAATCTTCTTATCACAAGAAAAAAAATCTGTAACTATTTCCAGTGACAGATGTTAATTAGACTTATTATGGCAATCATTTTGTAATATATACAAATATTGAATATTAAGGTTGTTGTATACCTGAAGCTAATATAATGTTATATTTCAGTTATGCCTCTATTAAAAAATGTTCAGAAAAAAATTTTACCAGAAGCTAGGAAAGAGTGTGGGGCCCAACATAGAGGTGTTGCCTGGGTTTAACAGCCTCCTAGTCAATGATCTTATGGTACAGTACTACATTGTGTGCGCACACACACAAACACACACACAATCACATATTGTACAATCACCTATGCACATGTGTTTTCCTTACATTTGTAAGAACTTATATCACGGCAAAATATTAAAAAATAAAAAGAACAGAAGGCCATTTATATGTTGGACTTGGAGAAGTTCCTTAACTTCTCTGAGCTTCAGTTCACTGTCTGGAAATGAGGATGATGATAATAGCACATATCTCATAAGACTGTTGTGGAGAGTAAATAAATGAATGCATGTAAAGTACTTAGTAAGAGTCCAATAAATATTAGATGTAGTTATGACCATCATGGAACACCAAACTTGGGCTAATTATAATGATGCCCAGTTTGGTGGGGTTTTTTCGTATTTATTTATTTACTTGGGATGAGGCAGAAGGAGAGGGAGAGAGAATCTCAAGCAGACTCCATACTGAGAGCGGAGTCCAAAAGTGGGCTTGATCTCACAACTTTGAGATCGTGACCTGAGCTGCAACCAAGAGTCAGACACTTAACCAACTCAGCCACCCAGACACCCCCATATCCAGTTTTAGATGATGACACACTATGAGAGAAGTTAAGCTTATCTGACCTTAGCAGTAAATCTTGTCTTTAAACCCACATGTATTTCATGGGCTTTCAATTCACCCTGTGAAAATTATAAATTTTTTACTGGAAACTGAACATGAACAGATCTGAATTTGGGTAAAAATTAGAAATAAGCACAGAGGTACCAAAACTTGTCACAAAATTCTTTGAGTTATACTTGCTATGTCATACCCTGTTAGGAGAATTCATTTAAATGAATGATTTGTTTAAATGAATGATTTATTTAAATGAATCATCAACAATGATTCATTTAAATGAATCATCCTAAAGGGACTCTCCTTTGTTTAAACTTGATGCAAAGCTTCTTGATAGCAGAGCTGCCTCTTATATGTCATGACGTTATCCATAATAAATAGCTCAGTGCTGGGCATGGTGTTGATTTATGGATCACGGAGAAGACCTCAGAGAAGCTAGTTGCCGAGACACGTTATTTCCAGATCCTGTTACATTTTAGACTTCTAAAGTTTTGCTGATGTTTTCTATAGTCTGATTTCTAACCAACACATGTTTTTATTTCTGCTTTGGAGTATGAAGAGTTTTTCTACAGCACTGGTGACTCATCACTGATGGAACTGATAGGACAGTGATTCTCAAAGTGTGTTCCCCAGACCAGCTGCAGCAGCACCTAGAAACTGGTTTGAAATGCAGATTCTTAGGGCGAACCTGTGAATTAGAAACTATATGGTGTAAGGCCACATATTGTTTTTTAACAACCACCCCCCCTCCCCCCGGGATGATTCTGATGCATGCTAAAGTTTGGGAAGAATGTGCTGGAGAAGTATTAGTAACTTACCCATTTAACTGAGTGATGTAAATTGACTTACTTATTAATAACTTGAAGATCAAATCTCCAGAAACCATGCCAGGAATAATCATTTTATTTGTCATCATTTGTTTATCCCCTTTTGGACTACATAGCTAACATGAATCAAATTTTTAAAAATACGTAAGAGCATAAAAAGAAATCTCTCCTCTTTACACTTGTGTCCTGGAGGTGAACCACATTGAAGTTTGTTTTGTATCTTTCCAGGGTGTTGTTATACATATTCTAGCAAATAGGTATGTTCCTTCCTTGATTTTTTTTCTACATAAGGTGTAGTGTACTCTCTATACGCTGTCCAAATGTAGCCATCTTTAATAGTGCTCAACATATATAGTTTCAACATTAAGTTTTGTGGTTTTTTTCCATTTTTTGTAAAAGAGGGTGTGCTTTATAGAAACTTCTTAAAATAAGGATTTGTTTTGCATTTATGTGCTTCCATTAAACAAATTCTAATTATGTACACTAACAATATCATTTTATTTGATTTTAAAATATCCCATTTAAATGATCAAATATTTAGAATTATCATCATCACGAGGTATTATTTTTCCTACATCATGTCCAAAAAGCTCAACCTCCTACAAATGTCAAGACTTCATCATATATAACTGATTTAGTTTTCAGATTTAGATCTGAACCATGTGTTACTCATTCAATAATGCTGGAATTTATTCCAAATTATGCTGGAGGCCACTGGCTTTTAGCTTCCTATTAAGAATTACATTGAAACTCCTTTTTGAATTTACTTTTATTCTGTTCTTCCATACCTGGAATAATGCCAATTCATTTCTTACTAAAAAAAGTAACCATATTCTCCTTCTTTATTCTTTTAGCAATATTGCAATCCTGACACTTGATCTCTGCAAGCAATTATCTGTTGTTGTTGTTGTTTTTTTTCAGTTCTCCTTTTAATATTCTTTAAAGGAGTTGAAATATTTAAAATAGCCCTCTGGTCTGCCCCAAAACGTTCCCAGCTGTCTCAAAATAGGAACCAAATTATACCAAGGGACTTATCTCTTGAAAAGAAAGCCCACAGGAATGGTTCTACATTCCCTAACTTTGACTTCAAGTCCTGTAATATTCTGCTTTTTCAGAGCTATCTCCCCTAACTCTCTCAGCTCCATTTAATTATGTTATTTTTAGTTTCTTGAGTTTTGGTGGTGTATTTCTCTTTCCATGACCTCATGAAGGCCATTCCCCATGCTAGCCTGTCAACTTGTTTGCTACCCGTATTTCCAGGTTCCACCATGTAACTGAGATGCCCTGAACCCCTAACCATACTACTGCTTGTTTGTAAGTGGGCATATTTAATCTCACTGAGCTTTATAACTGCCTTCTGAGATAAAAGTTGTGAGCATCCTTACCCCATGTTCAAATAAGGAAATGGAGGTCTACAGGGCTTAATCCTTCTTCTGGACTCTTCTGCATTGACAAGCTGCTCCACATACTTGGCACTCACTCTACACTACCTCATAATACTATCTTTCTATGTGTGTATGACTTGTCATCACGGCTCAATTTCCTTAAAAACACACAGTTTATCAGACTGTCTTTGGGTTCTCCCCCACCTGTGGCTTGAACAGGAAAGGAACATAGTAAATATGAGTTGTTTGACCTATTAGGATCAGAGAGTCATAAAACTTGGAGCAAAAAAGGAGCCTTGCAGATCACTTAATGAATACTTGCATGTCTTAACAGGTTTGAGGTTTGCATTGCCCTGGAGGTAAGAGATACAATGCCCCTCATTTTTACTGAAAATTTTGAAATTAAAATTACTTTAGTTTTAAATACATGCTGACACAGAATGATATAAAATGTGAAATTTAAATAAGTTTTAAGATGAATCGTGAAATAAGTTTTTAAGACGAAACATGACACTTCAAAGAAATTCCAGAGAAATATCGGAACTATAATTGGCTGCTTCAGGCTAACCAGACTTCAAGGGGTTAATTTTTTTTTTTTTTTTCTCCTCTGCAGTTGGTGCTGTTTTGTTGAAAACATTGAGAAGCATGAAGTGCAATGCTAACTGAGGCCTGGAGGGGGTAAGCAAATTGCCCCAACTCACACATTAACTCAACCAAGATTGATTCAGCATCTGCAGCTCAGTGTACAAACACCAGGGCTAAAATAATAAGCAAAACAGACAAGGACATCCACCTTATACAATTTGAATCTAAGTGTGGGTGAAGGGAAAAGAGAGACATTAAATTAATATTCAATGTATGTAACCCACAGAACCAGCCACTCTCTTGGTTCATGCAGCAGAACATATTAAGTAAAAACAGCTCAAATCTTTATTGCAGACTTTCCAGAAAATACCCAAGGGAGAGTCCATTCTTATTGCACAACAAAACATCTTTTGCATCTTTTCCTGTATCTTACACTCTCAATATGGCTTTCAGCAGCTGGTCACTGAGAAAAAAATCAGCTTTCTCAAAATGTTCTTCCTGACCTTCAGCCTGAAGAGCTCCTAGCACTTTGGTCTCCCACATCATCTCTCTTCCCATCTATTATTTTAAAATTTATTTAAATTCAATTTAATTAACATATAGTATATTATTATTTTCAGAGGTAGAATTTAGTGATTCATCAGTTGCATATAACACCCGGTGCTCATTCTTCAAGTGCCCTCCTTAATGCCCATCACCCAGTGACGCCATCCCCCCATCCACCTCTCCTGCAGCAACCCTCAGTTTGTTTCCCATAGTTAAGAGTCTCTTATGGTTTGTCTCCCTCTAGATAGAAGATCACATCTTTGTTACCATTCGTTGGTTGATGGACATCTTCTTTCTATCTATTCTATCCTCGAAAATGAAGCTACCTTCTTATAAGAGATTTCAGTGGTTGTGGTAGTGGGAAAAAATGTGAAATCTCACAAACTGATTTTTCATACCTGTCACTTTTTTCATCCGCACAGCATGGTAAATGTAAAAGCGCAAAGTACTTGACCTAGGCTGGGGAATTAGGGCAGACTTCTCTGAGAAAGGGACCCATGAAGCTGAGCTCAGACTGTTAAAGAAGTATTGGCCAAGAAAAGGGGTGAGAACATTTCCAGGCTTAGGGATCACAGTCAATGAGATTTCTTGGTGGAAAAATCATTGAAATAACAAAAGGCTATTGTGGCTAGAATACTAGGTAAGAGGGTGAGGAGAAGAAGCCAGAGAGGGAGGCAAGGCCTAATTTTGCAGAGCCTTGTGGACCATGTTTAAGATTTGGTCCCTTTCTCTGAGAGCAGTGAGAAGTTATCAAAGGGAAGAAGGGCAGTAATGGGATCAGATTTTCATTCCGATGCAAAGAAGTGATGGAAACTAGAGATATGGGAGATGTGCAGGAAATTCTAAGTACACTTCCGGTGAATTTGAGTCATGCCAGAATTGTTGAAAAGAAAAGTAAAAATTCAGAATCTCAGGGCACCTGGGTGGCTCAGTCGGTTAAGTATCCAACTTTTGATTTCAGTTCAGGTCATGATCTCAGGGTTGTGAGATCAAGCCTCATATTGGGCTCCATGTTGAGCATGGAGACTGCTTAGGATTCTTTCTCTCTCTCTCTGCTTCATCTTCTCTTTCTCTCTTTCCCTTGCTAAAAATAGGGGGAAAAAAATCAGAAGATTTTTGGGAAGAAATGACCAGGACTTATTGCTTGATTGGAAATTGCTGCTGATGGAGAGAGATATCAATGATAACATCCAAGGTTCTGGCTTGGGCTACTAGATAGATAATAATACATGTTTAAATAGGAAATTCTAGAGGGCCAGATTTTGTGGAGAAGTTTTAAAGCTTAAAATTCCTTGATGAGACAGAAAAAAAAAAAAAAAGCAGTGATTTTGCTCCAGCAGTCATAAAGCTTCAGAATTTTTTACTTATTCTTGATCTATTTGTTTTTATCATTTTATCTCATCAATAACCACTTAAGAAACACGTAATAGCACTGGGAGTTTACTTGTTTTTTTTTTTTATTGCTTTCAAAGAATGATATATACATAGTATCATTTAAATGAAATTGGTAAGAAGCAATTTGTTCTAAATTTCATATGAACTGGGAAATATAAGTATAAATATTATCTATGTACACAAAAGGAGCAGACAAGAGATGTTGGGCTATCTATCATTGTATAACAAATCACTCTAAGACTTAGAGGCTTAAAACAACTATATTATATTATTATTGTTTTTCATGATCCTGGGGGTTGACTGGATGAATGTAGCTAATTCTTTAAACTTTCCTTAGTTAGATGTCTGGCTGGTAATTATTGGGTTTTTGGCTGGAATACCCACATAAGGCAATATGTTAGCCTCTCCATGTGGCTAAGCTTCCACATAGCATGGGAGTTGAGTTCCTAGACCACTATGCAGAAGCTGTATTGATCTTTATGACCCAATCTCAGAAGTCATGTAGCAAGGGGTAACTGGGTGACTCAGTCTGTTAAGAATCTGCCTTTGGCTCAGGTCATGATCCCAGAGTCCTGGGATCAAGGCCCAAGTCAGACTCCCTGCTCAGCGGGGAGTCTGCTTCTCCTCTCTCTCTTTACCTCCCCCTGCTCATGGTATCTTTCTCTCTCAAATAAATAAAATCTTAAAAACAAAAACAAAAAAACAAACAAAAAAACCACAACCCAACTGCTGTACTCACAGTCCTGCCTGGATTCAAAGAAAGGGATACAGTCCACCTCTCACTGGGAGGAGTGACAGTTTCACTCTAAGATGAGCAGGTACGGTGGGAGATGTTTTTGTAGCCATGGTGGAAAATACAGTCTGCCACGAGAAATAAATGGACTTGGAAATAGCCTCTTCTCTACTGTCCAACATCTACAATAGGACTTGGCACCGAATGAGTATTTGCTCAATGCTCAATGAATAAACAGGTAATTAGAGAAAGATATACGATCTTCCAAAGTTGATTCATGTTTATTATTTTTCACAATAAGCTACTTTTTATCTAGAATCTTTCTTCAGTATAGAGAGAAGGGAATTCATGGGGAAAAAAAACCTTAAAATTGAATAATACTATAAAACTATTAGTTTAACTTTGATATTTTTCTTCGAGATTCTAATTTCTATGACATAATTCCTAAATTATGATAATTTCAAATATTTCATTTGGTTTTGTAGACAGAGACTGAGTAGTTAAAATAGTCAGTGTTTTAGGCTTAGTAATGGCACTCCTGGTCTTAATGCTCCAAACCTGTGAATTTATCTTACATGGCAAAAGAGACTTTGCAGATGTAACTAAGGTAAGGATTTGGGGAGGAGGACACTACCTGGAAGATCCCAGTGGGCCCTAATGCAATCTCAAGTGTCCTTACAAGATGGAAGCCGAGGGATATTGGACCACAGGAGAGGAAAAGCCAAGGCTGCTGAGGTTGGTTGAATGCAGCCAGGAGGAAAGGGGGAGGCTACAGCCCCTAGAAGTAGAAGAGAATCTCCCCAGGGCTCCAGATGGAACCACCCCACTGACACCTTGATTCCAGCTCCTTGAGACTTATTTTGCAGTTTCGATCTCCAGAGTACTGGAGAACAGAGTTGTGTTGCTGTAAGCCCTGAAGTTCCTAACAATTTGTTACAGCAATAACAGAAAACTAATACCATTGATAAACTAATGAAATAGAAGAAAAATAGTTTGCATTTCAAATAATTCAAACCTATATGTTCTTCTACTGACATAAGTAGGAGATTGATATGGTAAATTAAAAGGTTGAATGAAGATTATGCCTATTAAAATGTGTATATGTGGTTGTAAAAAATTTTCTTTTGAGACGGGTAGTATAGTCATTAATCTTCATCTTTTTCAAGGTACAAGTTCCTGCCTTTAAAATCTTAGTTATAGTTTTAGTGATGTCTTGCCTATGTTCCAGCTCTAAGACTAAGATACATGGGCCAAGAGTTACATAGATGTAGATGACCACATCTTGCATAATATTTTAGCTTAAAATAATTTCAAACTTACAGAACAGTTTTAAGAATAATACAAGAGGGTGCCTGGGTGGCTCAGTGGGTTAAGCCTCTGCCTTCAGCTCAGGTCATGATCTCAGGGTCCTAGGATTGAGCCCCGCATCAGGCTCTCTGCTCAGCAGGGAGCCTGCTTCCCTTCCTCTCTCTCTCTGCCTGTCTCTCTGCCTGCTTGTGATCTTGCTCTCTCTGTCAAATAAATAAATAAAATATTTTTTTAAAAAAGAATAATACAAGAAATTTCTATAGCCCTTCACCATATTCACTATCTCTATTCTGCCCCATTTGCATACACACACTCTTTCTACACACACACAAACACACACTGTTATTTGAACCATTTGAGAGACTTGGAGACATTTTTCTCCTTTACCCCCAAATACTCATGTATATTTCCTAAGAATACAGACACTCCCTTTCATAAGCACACTCAAAATTTCAAAACAAAGAAATTAAACATTGATAAATGCTACTATCTAACCCAAAACCCGTATTCAAATTTTGCCAGTTGCCCCCTGAGTATCCTTTCGTCGCTCCTTGTTCCTCCATTCTAGCATCCAATCCAGTAACTCCCACTGCATTCAGATGCCACAGCTCTGAGATTTCTCTCCTGTGTGACGTTTTTCTTCAGCCTCTTCCCTCACCACGGCACGTCTGACAAGTGCAGGCCAATTATTGCATACAGTTATCCCTGTTTTGGTTTGTCTGGGGATTCTTCCTAGTTCAGGTTTGTGTGCGTCCTAGTTCAGGATGCATGATACAACGTGCTTCAAAAAGTGTATCTCGGGGAGCCCCTTGATGTCAGGCGGTCTCAGTGGTGGTGATGATCACTTTGGTCTCCTGGTTAGGGTGATATATAGGAGGTTTCTCCATGATCAAGTCACTATTGTTTTTCATTTAAAATGAATTAAAGAAATTCTTGGGGAGAAACTCAGAGACTCTGTAAATGTCCTTTCCACTTCATACTTCTACTCATGGAATGATTCCCCCCCCCTTTTTTAAAAAATATTTTATTTATTTATTTATTTAATAGAGAGAGACAGAGATCACAAGTAGGCAGAGAGGCAGTTAGAGAGAGAGGGAGGCAGGCTCCCTGTTGAGCAGAGAGCCTGATGTGGGGCTCGATCTCAGGACCCTGGGATCATGACCTGAGCGGAAGGCAGAAGCTTTAACCCACTGAGCCACCCAGGCACCCCTGGAATGATTTTCTAACTCCACCATCCCCTCAGTGTTTGTTAGTTAGCATAGTACACGGCAGTTCCTCTTTCTTCCTTCCTTTCTTTTCTTTCTTTCCCTCCCTCCCTCCTCCTTCCTTCCTTCTTACCTTCCTTCCTTCCTTCCTTCCTTCTTTCATTATATCAGTATAGACTCAAAACTTTTCACTTTATTCAATAGGTTATTATCCATTAACCATTATTACCTCAGTGTTCAATTTGCCCCAGTGCTGGTCAGTGGGAGCTACTTCAGGACAAATTCTAAGTCCTTTCAATTTGTGCTCATCTTATTTTGAGCATATCTTTACAGATACAGTAAAATGTTCCTGACTCATCTTGCACTTCTCTTGCCCCAGTTTTGGAACCAGCATTTCCCCCAAGGAATTCAGATTCTACTTAATGGATAAAATGTAATTAGAAACAATGATCTGGGTAACAGGTGTGCTCTTTGCTAAAATCTCTTCTGGGCCTTGTGAGTGGCTGTATCTAGGAAATTATATATACATGTACATGTACAAACACATATATTTAGATTTATTTCTGCATCTGTAACTGCTACTATCTGTATAGCTCAGTCAGTTTGGGCTACTATAATAAATTACCGTCTTAGATGTGTGGTTCAAAAAACAAACATTTATTTCTCATAGTTCTGAGGCTAGAAATCCCAGATTAGGGTGCCAGCATGGTCAAGTTTCTGGTGAGAACTCTCCTCCTGGTTTACAGACTGCTGTCTTCTAACTCTGTCCTCACATGGTAAAAAGAGAGGTAGCTGGCTTTCTGGATTCTTATAAGAACACTATTCTCATGCATGAGGACAGCTCCATTATGACCTAATCATCACCCCCGACCCCAAAGCTCACCTCCAAATATCATCACATTGGGATTAGAGTTTCAACAATGAATTTGGGGACGGACACAAACATTCAATCCATTATAATGTATAAATATATTAAAAACCATGAGTTAATATTTGTGTCTCCAATCCCAATCCAGTAGCGCAAGATACACTTCATTCTTTCCCTTTCAATATTTCTAACTCCCTTCAGCAAAAATGAGAAACTTGATTTTCATTATCCTCAATATATTTATACACATGCTCGAGTCTAGAAGACACAGAGAATAGTTTTGGAATTGCTAATCCACTGAGAAAAGCAAACCTATTAGAGTTAATGTTTGTTTTGGGTCCTTTGTCCTTGAGGTAAAAATGTCAATGCCATGAAATGCACAAATCTTAAGTACACTGTCTTAATCTGTTAGAGCTGCGGTAACGAGTGTCATAAATTGAGGGGTTTATAACAACAGAAACTTGTTTTTCACAGTTCTGGAGGCTCGAAATCCTAGATTAGAGTGCCAGCATGGTCAGGTCCTAGCTAGAGTCCTCTTTTTGCTTCCAGACAGACTTCACACTGTATCCTCACACGGTGAAAAGAGGTTAAGAGTTCTCTGGAGTCTCTTTGATAAGGGCACAAATCCCATTCATGAAGGTGCCACTCTCATGACCTAATTACCTGCCAGATGTCCCACCTCCTAAAAGCATCACCATAAGGGTTAGAATTTAAACGTATGAGTTTTGGGGGAACAAAACATTCATTCCATAACATATGTGATTTGATGAGTTTGGGCAAATGCATACTCCCGTATAACCCACATCCTTTTCAAAATTTAGAACATTTCCTCACTCCACAAATTTCCCTTATACTTCTTCCTAATTATCACCTCGCCAGAGAGAAAATGCTCTTTTAGTTTTTTTATCCTAGATTTATTATTTCAGCATAGATTTTTTTAACCTATTCAAGAAAATTATGTAAGTGTCATACAGTTCAGCAATTTAGCTTCTAGGTATATATCCAAAGAAAATGAAAACACCAATTTGAAAAGTTACATGAGCCCCTATGTGCACTGCAGCATTATTTCTTATAGCCAAGATACAGAAGTAACTGAGTATCCATTCGTAGATGAATGGATAAAGAAAATGTGGTACATGCACATCTATCTATCTATGCACACACATACTCTCACTCATTCTTTCTCAAATAAATAAATAAAAAATCTTTAAAAAATAAAATAAATAAGTTACGGGATTATAATGCACAGCATAGGAAATAGAGTCAATAATATTGTAATAACTTTGTATAGGGACATATAACTACCCTTATCATGGTGAGCCTTTTTGTAATGTGTATAAATGGTGAATCACTATGCTATATGCTTGAAACTAATATAATATTCTACATCAACTATACTTCAATTTTAAAAAATCACATAAGCGGAATAATACAGTGATACTCTTTGTATCTAGGTTCTATTTTTCACTGAGCATAATGTCCAAGGTTCATCTATGGTTTTAGGTATTCTTTCCTTTGGATAATTTTCCAGTGTTTAAATATACCACAATTTGCTTATCCATTCACCTATTAGGAAGTATTTGGATTGTTTTCAGTTTTTGATGGCTATGAATGTTCTTGTTCATGCCTTTTTCATTCTTCTTTGGTAAATATTTAGGAGTATAGTTTCTGAGTCATAGGGTAGGGGTATGTTTAACTTTAAAAGAAATTGCCAAATCTTTTCTAAGTGTTGTGTTACTTTGCAGTTCATGGGAGTTCCACCACATCTTGGCCAATATTTGGTATCTTCAGTGTTTTTAATTTTATCCATTCTATTGGGTATGGAATAGTATCTCATTGCAGTATTCTAAATTTTATTTTAATTCTAGTACCGTTAATATACAGTGTAGTGTTAGTTTCAGGTGTACAATACAGTGATTCAACACTTTCATATAGCACCCTGGGCTCATCACAAGTGCACTCCTTTATCCCCATCACCTGTTTCACCCATCCCCCCACCCAACTCCCCTCTGGTAACTGTCAGTTTGTTCTTTATGGAGAAGGGTCTGTTCTCTTGGTTTCTCTCCCCACCCTGCCTTGCCTTCCTTTGCTTACTCATTGCAGTTTTAATTTACATTTTTCTGACGACCATTGAGATCGAGCAATTTATTGTGTTTATTTGACATTCATAAAACGTCCTTTGTCATGTGTCTCTTAAAGTTTGTATCCACTTTGTTCTTGGATTTATGTCTTTTTTAAAGATTTTATATATCTATTTGTTTGAGAGAGAGAGAGCATGTGTGTACATGTGGAAGCCGGCAAGGGCAGGGGGAGAAGCAGAGGACGAGGGAGAGGGACAAGCTGAATCTGTGTGCTGAGCACGGAGCCATAACTGGGGCTCCGTCTCAGGACCCGAGACCACGACTTGAGCTGAAACCAAGTGTTGTACACTTCACTGACTGAGCCACCCAGGAACCACTTGGATTTATGTCTTTTTATGATTGAGTTGCAGTCCACATTTAAAAATTCTGAATCTAAGCCCTTTGTCAGATATATGTTAACACACATTTCCCAGGCTGTTGCATCCTTTTCATTTTTTTAAGTGTCTCTTGACAGAAATTTTTAATTTTTAATTTTGAGGAAGTCCAATTCATCAGTTTTCTTCTATGGTTGTTTCTTTCTCTGTCCTAAGAAATCTTTGCCTTTCCCTGGGTTTGGACAGTATACTTACGTTTTCCCTTTAGAATCTCTGTAATTTACCCTTTACATTTAGGTTTGTGACTTATCTTGAATTAGTGAGGTAGAGGTTACGGTTCTTTTGTTTCCATGTGGCTATTTAGTTTTCCAAATAATTTATTGAAGACTTCCTGTCCTCATTGAATTGCTTTGGGGCCATTATAAGTGTGACTTTATCATATAGTTTGAAATCCAGGAGGATGATAGCTCCAGCTTTGTTCTGTTTTCTCAGGGTTGCTTTGGCTATTCAGAGTCTTTTGTGGTTCCATACAAATTTTAGGATTGTTTCTTCTGTTTCTGTGAATGGACATCTTTGTCCAAAGTGAAATAACAATAGAAGTGTTGGCCAATTTCTGCTCTTTATTCCATCCCTTTAATCTATTCTGTTGCCAGTATTATACATCTTGATTACTATAACTTTATATTAAATTTTGAAGTGAAGTAGTCTAAATCTTCCAGCTCTGTGATTTTATTTCATTATATTTTGCCTATCTTAGGTCCTTTGCCTTTCCACAGAACTTTTAGAATCAGACTGTCACTTTTACAAAAACATCTGCTGGGATTATGGTTAGGATTGCAATACATTTCTAGGTCAGTTTGAGAAGAATTGACATCTTAATAATATGGAGTCCTCCAAAACATGAACATGGTGTATCTCTATATTTGTTTAAGCGTTATTTAATGGCTCTTATCGGTATTTATAATTTTTAGCATTGAGGTTTTGCATGTCTTTTTTAAAATTTGTCCCTGTTTTACATTTTTAATGCTATTGTTAATGGAATTATTTTTTACTTTGATTTTTTAAATCGTTTACTGTTAATACATAGAAATACATTGATTTTTTATATTGACCTTGTATCTTGAAATCTTGCTCAACTCACATTATTTTTGTAAATTCCTTAAAATGTTCCATTTAGGGACATCTGGGTGGCTCAGTCGGTTAAGCCTCCAACTGCCTTCCGTTAAGCATCTATCTTCAGCTCAGGTCATGATCTCAGGGTCCTGAGATCTAGTGCCACACCAGGCTTTTTGCTCAGTGTGGAGTCTCCTTCTCCCTCTGGGCCTCCCCCTGCTTGTGCTGTTACACATACTCTCTCTCTCTGACAGATAAATAAATAACATTTTATTAAAAATGTTCCATATAAACTATTATATTACCTGCAAATAAGAATCATTTTCCTTCTCCCACTCAATTATTATGTCTTTTATTTCTCTTTCTTGTTTTACCAATAAAATAGTAGTAAGGGGAGAGTCGACATTTTTGCCTTGTCTCCATCCTTAGGAGAGGAGCAGTAGTCATTCACCATTGAGAGGGTCCAAAATATGCTGCTTCCAAATATGTCACTTTGGCATAAGAATTATTTTGAACTGAAGGCAACTGAAAATCAATAGATGGGAGAAAATGCCCCTGTCTTCCCCTTTAGTGCCTAAATGCAGGACATAAATTTCCCTTCGTAAATGTATCATTGGCATAAACTTCTTCCTTCCCCCTGCCATCTCCTGAACCAGGATGAGGAGAGCAACTCTTATCACCAGAGATGAGGCTGCATAAGCAAACTTTACTAAAATAATCCTTATTTCAAATTAGTTTCTCTAATATATATATAGTTACTCAAACCTCCTTTCCTTTGTCTAGTCACTTCTCCACATTACTTTGACCTTTGTTAAAATGGTATATAACCCATTAGTCTAATCACTTCTTTGGGTTTTCACTTCTTTTCTGTGATGCTCCCATGCACATAAAAAATGTTAAAATTGATGAAATGTGTAAGCCTTTTCTCCTGTAATCTGCCTTATTTCAGTTTAATTTGTAGGCCCCAGTCACATGCCATTGAACTCAAAATGGTAAAGGAAAAGTTGGGGGTTTTTTTGTTCCCTACATCATCAAGAATGCTATTAGCTTGATACCCTCTAGTTCCATCCACATTGTTGCAAATGGCAAGATTTTGTTTCTTATGCTACGCGAAATAAGTCGATCAGAGAAAGACAATTATCATACGATCTCTCTGATATGAGGAATTTGAGAGGGAGGGCAGGGAGTCATGGGGGGTAGGGAGGGAAAAAATGAAACAAGATGGGACTGGGGAGGGAGACAAACCGTAAGAGACTCTTAATCTCACGAAACAAACTGAGGGTTGTTGGGGGTTGGGGGTTAGGGATAGGGTGGTTGGGTTATGGACTTTGGGGAGGGTATGTGCTATGGTGAGTGCTGTGAAATGTGTAAGCCTGATGATTCACAGACCTGTACCCCTGGGGCAAATAATACATTATATGTTAATTAAAAAAAAAAAAAAAGGATGCCATTAGCTGAAGGGTTTTCATAAATGCCCTTTATCAAGCTGAGGAAGTTCCTTTCCAGTCCCAGTTTGTTGGGAGTTCTGTCATGAGTGTATCTGCTTTATTATGTGCCCCAAACTCTGTCCTTTAACTTTGTAAGCTATTAAGACTATATTTTTCTGGGGCGCCTGGGCGGCTCAGTGGGTTAAAGCCTCTGCCTTCGGCTCAGGTCATGGTCTCAGGGTCCTGGGATCGAGCCCCGCATCGGGCTCTCTACTCAGCAGGGAGCCCGCTTCCTCCTCTCTCTCTCTACCTGCCTCTCTGCCTACTTGTGATCTCTCTCTGTCAAATAAATAAATAAAATCTTTAAAAAAAAAAAAAAAGACTATATTTTTCTACTTGTGTTCTAGCCACTCTGCATCACAGATACTGGGCAGTGTCTTTAATTAAAAAGTCATGCATTTAAAAAAAAAAAATTCATGCATAGTACCTTCTTTCAAGAATTAACTCCCTTCTAGTTTCTACCCACTTTTGGTCACTTTCCAGTGCCTTTAAATAGACATTGTTTAATTTTTTTTCTTAGAGTATAATTGTTTTCCACAGCAGGTCTAATCTGATACAAGCTACACTGTCATTAACATAAATGTTAAACCAAATGGCCACTTAAATATATACTTTTATGTTCAGTGTAGTTGCTAAAGCCCTGAAAAATACATCTTGTTTCATTGCCCACAGGTGACTGGATTCCTAATCACCTGCACATGCATAAAGCAGAGAAGAAGGAGAGCTCACCTAGAAGGTCAGGAAACCCTTGAAATGGTTTTGATTTCAAGGGCTTTGTTGACTACTGCTCTGTCCCCAGTTTCTGAATGATTAGTTTTGTAAAATGTACATTAAGTACAAAGTTCATCATTAAAATAATTTATTGAAAATTTCAAGGGAATTGTGGCAATAGAGGAAAAGGTAGGATGTTTCACAGTTTACTTGCAATTTCAGATCACAACCATAGGAAGAAAATGAGTTTATGAAGTCCAAATAATAAAATAACTGGTTAAAAGAATAATGAAATGGGAGAAAATCTTTTATATGAATTTCAAATAACTGTTTCCTATTAGCTCTTCTAGGGTAGGAACTGCATTTTATATATTATGTTATACTTTACATGGTGGGTTTTTTTAAAGCACACAGAAAACATAGCATTCCGTTCAGTAAATATTTTGGGATTAGCTATGATAAAAGAAAATGACACATCTTAAACTTGTAAAATGTTTTATCTCAGTTTCATCTCCATTAAACTGGAAGAAAGAAAATGATTATTCCATGGATCCATGTATTTCTTTCCCATAATAATTGTTGGCCTCTCTTAAATATTTACCACAACAAATATGTGGTGAAATATTTGGAATTGTAGGGGGCACTATTTTATTTAAATCCACATTATGGGAAATGAGACATATTGTACTCAAACCAAAGAAGAGCTCTTCAGGGGCGCCTGAGTGGCTCAGTGGGTTAAGCCGCTGCCTTCGGCTCGGGTCATGATCTTAGGGTCCTGGGATCGAATCCCGCATCGGGCTCTCTTCTCAGCGGGGAGCCTGCTTCCCTCTCTCTCTCTCTGCCTGCCTCTCTGCCTACTTGTGATCTCTGTCTGTCAAATAAATAAATAAAATCTTTAAAAAAAAAAAAAAAGAAGAGCTCTTCATCGAAACCTAGATACATGTGAGAACTGTCTCTTTAAATAAAAGCACTCGGTCTGCTTGGAAGGATTCTATAAATCACAAGCTTGGGTTTAAAACAATTATAAATAAATCTTGATGAAAGGACTTATCAGTTAAATAAAACTACTTAGTTCTTCCTCTAAGAAGGCAAAACTGTACCTGAAGCCCTTGGCTTTAGGTCTTGCCAAAGACTCCATTCTTCACTGGTTGAATAACTTCCTTTGGTAAAAGAATGCAAAGTTATTCTGTTTCTTATTTCAATATTCTTATAAATAGAGTTCAGTTACAGTTCAGTATCATTTGAGGTCATCCTTAATAATGAGAGTCCAGACTAGATAAAAAGATCTAAGTTCTACTATTCCGCTTCTGAAGCAAGAAGAAAGAAAAATACTTGTCGGTCATGAAGTAAACCTAAGTATCTTTCAAAACTATTGAACGTACTGAAAGCTTTTCCTAAGGACAACCTACAATCGATATAAAAGGCACTGCAGAGAATGAATATTTAATGATCGACAAGCCAATATGCTGAATGTGAGGAATAATGGCTTGGGAGAGCAGATAGAAGGATTTTGTTACATTGGTGGATCAAATGAATTACAATTAGTCTAATGATGAAACCTTTTAAGTCTTTCCTTTATGGCCGTTGTCCTGAAATTCTAGTCTTGTTTTATTATAAATCCTATTTTCACGTCCACTGAGCTTCTCCACACGCACACAGATAACACAAACTCTTTATTATCCATGATGGGTCTATGAACCTGAGATTAAATTTAACTTTATCATTATCTCACTTATCATTTTTTACCTCGGGTACAAAACAGAAGACACACTGACCACCTACAATGTTTTTAAAAAGCTGTTTCAAAGACCTCCCAGCTTCCAGTTCACCTTGGTCTCCGAATGAAAGATAAGGAATAATTCCATCAAACGGCAACAAAGAAGTCTAACAGGTCAGTCTGACCTGGGAACAGTCAACCTACAAAGGCTTGAAATCAATCCAATTGGAAAAATTTCCCCCTTTAAAAACAATGACTTTGTTAGTCCATTCCCTTAGAGATGAAATGGCCGCCATCCTTTTGTTCTGTGAGGATTTTTTTTCCTGGAGATTCTAACCTGTTTTTCAGAGGGATCCACTCAATTTCCTCAAAGCCTTGGGATTACAGGGGGCCAGTGAGTACGGTGTGTCTGTGCCAAGTGATGAATCAGGGACTAAGAAGGGAGATGACTCTGTGTGTGTGTGTGCGCGCGTGCGCATGCATGTGTGTGCGTTTGGGGGGAGGTAGCTATAAAACAAGCCTCTCTTTTAAATATCAGAGTATGTTTACTGTATTATTAGTCTTTTGTGCTTCCTAAGTAAGCTTTTTTGGGGGGTATGGTTCTACTTTTATCCTTTAAAGTTCTATATTCAACAATTCATTGTTTTGGCTTCTTGGAATACTCTCGAGATTTTCGGTTCTTACTTTTCTTTTTTTCACACTAGAGAAGTGAATGAGGATATTTACAAGGGATGTAAGGCCCAAAATTTGGCGGCAAGTTAAAGCAACCAACAAATAGAAATTATCTGAACGATTCTTAAGGCACTGTAACTTTGAGACAATTAAGCTAAGCTGTGTAACTTAGAGTAATTTATTTGACTGCCCTATGTATCAATTTCTCTATCTATAAAATAGAGCTTGAAACAGTACCCAGTATATAGAGTATTACAAAGATCAAATGAAAGAAATAGATATAAAAACACTTAAGACAATGCCTGGCAAGTAGCAAGTGTTTTAAATGCTACACATCATTATTGTAATTGTTTGCATTTTCTTAAAAATAAAATCCAATGAACAGTGTTAATGCCATTTATATCAAGCAAAATCCTTTTCTGATATAGATCAATTATATTTCTATATTTCAGTATAATTTTGTAATGCGATCATGGGTTCAATTTCTTTTACCTTACTTTATTTCATGTAAACATATCCATGCATTACATCTTCCAGGTACTTGTCATTTTAATTTGTATATGGTAATATATGATGGTTTTACATACTTACATATTTTTTGGCACTTGAACTAATGCTAATTTTCCCCATTGCATGTAATATTTCATGGAAAATTTTGATATGTTAGTTTTCCTCCATCGAGAGAGAGGAAATGGGTAATGGGTCAAAGAACATGTTATAGATTACCCTGAAGGAAGATGTAGCCATTTTATATTTGTACCATTAATATATAAAGTATACCCTCTGCCTCTCCCCAAAGACTTGTCAAGAATGGGTGTTATAATTTTTAAATTTCTTTCTGTAGTGTGTCTGTCAGGGAAATTTCAGATTGACTGGGTTTGCCCTTTTTTTTCAATACAACTGTGATTTTTTTAAAAAAAAATTGTGGTTTAGTTTATATTTTCTTAAATGTACACTTTTTGACCATTCATCAAGTGGAAAGTGGTTATTGACTTACACAATCACTGATTTTCTCATATGTTCTTGAGAGAAATCTATTATCAGATTGTTTGTGGTATCTTTTATTTTAGAAAATTTCCTTTCTAATATTTTTATTTTATATTTTGTTGCATGGAGATTAAAAGTTGTAAAAATATGTTCTATGAATCTATCATATTCCTGGTAATAACCTTCATCCATTTCTCCAGTGATTAGAAGTGCATGTTCTTTCCACATCTGGGATAAATAAGCTACTCTTCAGTTTTTAAAAAATTCTTCTATTCTTTGATACAGCTGGAATTTATTGTAGTGTTTGAGTCACATGTGTTTATGTTTCTAAGCTGATTCCTTCCAACTTGTCAGCCTACTATTTGGAAGACAGCGTATTAAGCAGTTATCTCTTGCCCCATATTTGTTTTGTCTCTGCTCTAGGTCAGGTTCATGTTTCAAAGTATGATAACTCAATCCCATATAATTTTGATCACTGTTGCGGTATGTTCAGTTTTCCAAGTAGGCTGGATCTAGGCTAGATTGAGTCTACCTTTATTGCCTATGAACATGTTTTGATATTGCCATCCATTCACTTTTCACTAGTAATTCTCATAGGAATTTTAGTTGGACTGCAATAAATCTATATGTTAAAATAAAAAATATTGATACCTTAGTTTCTCTAAATAAACATATGGCACGGTTCTTTAGTTATGTTTTTATATTTTTTTCCATTATTAACAAAAAATACCCTGTGTTTCAAATCAAATTTATTCTAAGGTATTGAATGCATTTGTTGATATGATGAATTCTGTTTTCTAGTTGCGTCTAATGACTAGTTGTTGCTTGTAACATGCAAAGTAAGATCTGTTCACATTCTCTCTGTAGTGATAGTGGTGATAAGATAACCTTATTACGGGTTTCTGTTTTTTGAGTAAATTGACTTAAGCGTGAACTGACTCTAGTGTTTCTTTGTTAAGAGATATCTAACAAGAGACGGTACAATTGATCCTGGCCCTTTTCTTTTAAACATTACCACTAGAACTAAAGTTGTGTATTATTTTTGAGCTATACATTTGGGACTGAAGCCTAAAAGCAAATCTAACACAGAACTAAGAAGAGTTATAAAGGTGCAATTGTTCAGTGGTTGGAGGTCTAACCTGGTTTCTATCCTAATCCTGTATTTATTAGCTGTGCAACATTGGGCATATTTATAATCAGACTGGGTTTCAATTTTGTCATTTATAAAGTGGATATAAAAATATCTACTTAAGGAGGGCCTGGGTGGCTCAGTCGGTTAAGTGTCAGCCTTTTGCTCAGGTCATGATCCCAGGGTCCTGGGGTTGAGCCTTGTATCAGGCTGGGCAGGGAGCCTGCTTCTCCCTCTCCCTCTTCCTGCTGCTCCCCTGCATATGCTCTCTCTCTGTCAAATAAATAAAACTTTAAAAAAAGTACCTACTTAATAATCCAATTAAAAATGGGCAGAAGATATTACCAAACATTTTCCAAAGAAATATAGAGGTGGCCAGGGACACCTGGGAGGCTCAGTTTGTTGAACGTCTGCCTTCTGCTCAGGTCATGAATCCAGGATCCTGGGATCGAGTCCTGCATCAGGCTCCCTGCTCAGCTGGGAGCCTTCCTCTCCCTCTACCTGCCGTTCCTCCTGCTTGTGCTCTCTCTCTCTCCCTGTGACAAATAAAAAATAAAATCTTAAAAAAAAATACAGAAATGGCTGATAAGTGCATGAAAAGATTCTCACTGTCACTGATCCTCAGGGAACTGCAAATCAAAACTGCTATGAAAAAAAAAAACACAAGATATCGCAACTGTCAGAATGGCTAAAATCAATAATACAAGAAATAAGAACTGTTGATGAGGATGTGGAGAAAGGGGAACCCTCTTACACTATTGTTGGGAATGCAAACTGGTGCAGCCACTCTGGAAAATAGTATGGAGTTCCTCAAAAAGTTAAAAATAGAAGTAACCTATGATCCAGCAATTGTACTACTCACTATTTACCCAAAAAATATAAAAATGCAAATTCAAAGGACTGTATGCCCCCCGATGTTTATAGCAGCATTACCTGCAATAGCCAAATTATAGAAACAGCCCAGTGTCCATCATCAACTGATGAATGGATAAAGAAGATTGGTGTACACACACATACACACATACATACACACAACGGAATATTACTCAGCCATAAAAAGAATGAAATCTTGCTATTTACTAGACATAGATAGAACTAGAGTATAATGCTAAGCAAAATAAATCAGAGAAGGACAAATACCATATGATTTTACTAATATGTGGAATTTAAGAAACAAAACAAAAGAACAAAGAGGAATAAAAAGAAAGAGAGAGAGAGAGGCAAACCAGGAAATAGACTCTTAATTACAGAGAACAAACTGATGGTGACCAGAGAGCACATGGGTGGGTGGGGGGGGATGGTGAAACAGGTGATGGGGATTAAGGAGGACACTTGTGTTGAGCACAAGGTGTTGTATGAAAGTGCTGAGTCACTATATTGTACACCTGAAACTGACATTACACTGTATGCTAACTAACTAGAATTTAAATAAAAACTAAAAAAAAAAAAAACAAAACCCTCTATTTAATAGGGTTGTAATGAGTAATGAAAAGTTAATATATGAAAAGTGTAAAATGCCTACATAATGCATGGTACACCATCAAGAGGTTGTGGTGATCATTAGGTTAAGTCAAATAAAATGATAAATATGGAAACTACTGGCCAAACATCTGTACACACACAATAGTCCTCAAATAAAAGCTGGTTGCCTTCTGCTTTTTTGCTTTTCTTTCTCTATGGTTCCCTTTCAGCATCCACAAGGGGCTTCTACTAACTTGTCTAAGCATTTTATTCTCTGTACTTCAAGGACACACCATAGAGGGCTTCTGGCAACGAAAATCTTCCGTTTGATAGTCACCTGTGCATGGAAGATGAGAGGTCATCATTTCTGAACTTTCCAGTCCCCCCCATAAAGACAGACAGAGGATCAAGGACAGCAAAATTAAAAGCCATGGACAACATCTATAACAAAACTAGCTGATAAGGTGTGTGCATGAAGCTCAAAACACCTGTAATTGAGGAAAGCTCCAGACAGCCCAAGAGCTGGATGGTATCACCAGCTGTATAGTAGAACACAGAGGGAAGCAATGAAACACTGAGAGATCTGAGAATCTCAAAATAGCCAACAAACACTCATGCAAAAGATTGGAGGTTCAGTTTGAGGCTAGCCGCTGAAAGTGGAAGAAGTTTTGCATACCACGATGACAGGGGAGTGCAAAGTGTCTAGGGGAACACAATGAATGTTCAAAGCTAATCAGCCAAATTTCCACTCCAGGACAAGCACTCCACGAAGGAGAACCTTGTGAGAAAATAATGCTAATTAAGTAGAACAGGGACAGTAAAGACAAAGGAAAGAGAGGGTCCCTGTGAAAGTAAAGTCAAAAGATCTCAGAAAGTAAGCAGCTATATTTTTAAACACTGCACAAAAGCAACAGAAAAGAGCAATACAGCTGTGAAATTAGAAAAACTGTCTCCAATCCTGCCTTACCTAAATCCTTCCCCAAAGTTCAGGAAAACTATTTCACATAAAAAATTGAGAAAAAAATTATCAAGCTGAAATCCCACACAAAATTATGACAAGGAAAAAGAGACCGAGAAAGAGGATTTTCAAGGATAAAGGCTGCATATCAAATGTTATTGCTGTGCCCAAACTCAGGGATAGGGTTCCCATGAGCAGTTGCTGAGAAATCGACTTGAGAACAAGCCCTGGACAGCCATAATGTTGAGAAAGGATGTATGAGAGTACAATCTGTAATGGCAATACACTTGACAATGTAGATAAAATACAACTATTAACAACATGGAAAGATAATAGGAGTAGCAAATATAAAATGATAATTTAGTTGTTTTCAGTGATCTTATTAGAGTTGATATTAATGGTGTTGTGTTCTGGGGCCTTGTGTTTGTATACTGTGTGATTAAGCAAATTAATAATCTCATAATATTCTAATTCTGTCACCTCTCTTATCCTTGGAAACCAAGATTCTTGGTGTGGATAGATTACAAATGATCGAGGTATAAATACAGACAATAAGTAACAGATACAGGGGCACCTGGGTGGCTCAGTGGGTTAAAGCCTCTGCCTTCGGCTCGGGTCATGATCCCAGGGTCCTGGGATCGAGCCCCGTGTCGGGCTCTCTGCTCGGCGGGGAGCCTGCTTCCTCCTCTCTCTCTGCCTGCCTCTCTGCCTACTTGTGATCTCTCTCTCTGTCAAATAAATAAATAAAAAAAAAATATTTAATAAAAAAAAAAAAATAAGTAACAGATACAGATATAGAATATTGCCTAACTCTGTCCTAGAAATAGTGACTAACTTATTATCAGTGAACTTCTTTAATACCCAGATTGTGGTCTAGGAATACCTTTTACCATGAAAAGAAATCAGCTTCTTAGAGAAATGGCTAACTCCAAGTCTAGTCAGGAAGTATACAAGAGAATCCTGGAAAATATTGTCATTTCAGGTAGCAAGGAAGTTCTTAAAGGTGACTAATATTATATGATGAAGCCTTAGGAGCCAACTTAAAGAAGTTCTCAAAGCCCAAAGATGAGAAAATTTAATAACTATGATGGATTGAAATACATGAGTTCATAGTTGAAACAAAAACAGTGACCCATTTGGTTACCTTTGTGAGATTCCAGGGAAATAACTCATTGTTTTATTGAAATGGTAAACACAGGGAAAGAATTCAGTATTTTTCCTCTTTCCTATATGAACTATGCCACTGAGTAATTATATAGTATAGGGGGGTATGTTTCTTGTTATAGAAATATTCCAGCTAGGGGCTCCTGGATGGCTCAATGGGTTAAGTGTCTGCCTTCAGCTCAGGTCATGATCCCACGGTGCTGGGATGGAGCCCCACGTTGGGCACTCTGCTCAGTGCAGAGCCTGTTTCTCTCTCTGTTCCTCTCCCTCTACTCATGCTTTCTCTCTCTCTCTCAAATAAATGAATAAAATCTTAAAAAAAAGAAAGATTCCAGCTAATAAGTGATGACAAAATGAATTATTAATGCCATTCTACTGCAAACTCTAATGAAATCATGGATGTAGGCATTAAGTATCAATGCCTGCTAACATCACAAAAAGTGAGTCAATCAAACATTTTATACCTCCTGGTGAAAGAACATAATACCATCAATGTGGTATTCTTCCCCCAACCAAAATCAAACCTGACTCTGACCAAGCCTGGAGGACCAACCACAAACCATCAGGAGTCAGAACAAATGAACATGGAGGTGCACTCAGCAATATTTAGACACTGGGAAACTCTACTGCTCCTATGATCTTACTTCTTCAACAAATATATTGCAAAGAGAATTGGAGGTGGGGGAACAGGGAGGGAGAGAGAGAAAGAGGGAAATGGAACATAGAGATTAAAATAAATATTAAAAAATAGGCAAAACTAAGCTCTAATGTTTAGCAATGGATAAATGGATGACAAAATTACAAGGAAAAGCAAGGAAGTGATTGCCACAAAAGTCAGATGTGTTTACTATGAGGGCTGAAGGGGCGGGTCATCATCAGGAGGGTCCTTGGCAATATTCTATCTATTTTTTGACCAAGGTAGCATCAAGAATGTGCACCTTATAATATTTATTAAGTTGTGAGTTTGTTTCATGCAGTTTTCTGTGTCTGTGTTATATTTTACAGTTGAAGGCATGGTATAATAAAAAATATATTTGATCTCAGTTCCTGGCACACAGTTCCTAAAACCCTTTGAATCTCCCAAGTGATAGATGTATTTTTGTCAAAAGATGCCCCTTTCCAACACACCTGAGTTTATGCTAACAAGGTGACTTAGGATGGGACCCTTAGAGAGCCTCAGGATAGAGCTGGTTATGGGAAAGACCAGGTGATTAAAAGATTGGCACTTTCAGCCCCAACCACCGACCTCCAGGAAGGGAGCTGTGTGCGCTGCAGATTAATCTCTCTGAAAATTTTTGAAAAACAAGTTTTGTTTAGCTCTCAGGTTGGTGAATGCTTCCATGTGCTGGGAGAGTGGAAAATCTCAGTTCCATGGGGACAGAAGCCTCTGGACCCTTCCAGACCTCATTCTACGTATCTCTTCATCTGCTTGTTCTCCTGTGTCCTTTCTATCTTTTATAATAAATGGGTATATGTAAGTACAGGTTTCTCCGAGTTCTGTGAGCCTCCCTACAAATTGATCAAGCTTGAGGAGGAAGTCCTGGAGATCTCCAATTTATAGGCAGCTGGTCAGAAGCAGAAATGACACCCTGGGCGTGTATTCGGCATCTGAGTAGAAGCAGCCTTGTGAAACTGAGGTCTTCACCTGTGGGATCTGATGTTTCTAAGAACTGAGTTAAATGTGTAGGACACCCAGTCAGTGTTCGTAGAGAATTACATTTCTTGAGCTGGGAAACACATACTGGAGAAGGCTAAAAAAAAATCTAGCCATATCTTTTTGGACACAAGGTTTGAAACAGCTCAATTAATATTTAAAGTGCTGTTTCAGGTATATGTATTTTAATGGAAAACTGTTGAAGTTTACTTAGAATGCCAGACTATTAAAATAGGTAACTCGAGGTACTTACATGAAAAGTGGTATTTCTTCTTGCTTTTCAATTTTTTAGCAACAGAAAAGTCTTCTACACTAAAAACCATTGAGAGAAATGGGATCATTTCCTGGTACCATAGGCTGTCTGGTAGGGTATGAGAAGAAAACATGAGAACTTCTATCTAGTTATCTGTCTGTCTGTGCATCTATATTCTTAACCTTATTCTTTTCTATTTTTGTGTATAGTTTACTGCATTCATATTAGTATTCTAGTGCTGTATGTAATTTGTAATTAAGTAAATATTGGGCCTGCATCCTCAATTTTTTTAATAGATAGGGAATTATAAGCAGAATGGTTTAGAGGCCACTGGTCTACTCACTTGAAGAGCTCAGGAGTGAGCTGAAGGTTGAAATGAGGAGGAATGGCAGGCCTTGGTATCCTGGAGGGAGTGCTGTCTTGGGAATGCAAGTCTGTCCATTGCCTCAAGTTCATAGGCCAATGGGAAAGAAAGTGAGTCTTATCAATAATCCTAAACATGAGCTCATATACAAATCATAAATACATGGGTAATAAGTCCATATTTTATCCTCACAACATCCTCATGAAATCTAAAGAACTGATTTTATAAAAGAGAAACAGAGATCCAGACAAGTCAAATCAATTAAAACATATCTAGGAGTCAAAACTAAATCTTCTAACTTCAATCTGTGTCCTTAGTTTTGGAGTGATAATGGTATGTTTTGTTGTTTGTAGTGGATATACATTCCTATTTAAGATATGTAGACAATAATTTTTTTGTCCTAAGTTAAACAACAAATAACAATTAGTTGTGGGTTTCTAGAGCAGACAATCAAATTGTAAATTAGTGGGAATTAACCATAATTTTGTAGGTACTCAAAAAGAGATCAGAAGTATACTTAACCAAAATAGATAAATCTTTGGTGGTGTTAAATTACTGGCCTGGATCAACAACCTGACTTCTCAGTGTTCTAGATACCCAAAGTTAAGATTGTCTTACTTTCTGGTAACTAATCAGACACTGACTTACATTGCTGGCACACTGCAATGTATTTTAGGCAAACCTAGTGTTAGCCCTACTTACTGTTTGGAGAAAATAATGATGATAGTATTTTCACTGGCTCTTTTCTTCATTGCCAGCCAGCCTATGTTTAGAAGAGTGATTATATTCTGAGGAATAATTGTGTAACATCATGAAGGCTAATTGTTGTTGTTCATTTAATTTACGGCTCTTCCTACCTAAGTCATTGTGATTTGCAAACTTTTGTTAGAATTTGGAGCACTAAGCCCATTTGACTGCATACCATTTGCAGGGGGGAAGATCTCAGTGTCAAGCATGGATCCATAGCTATGAATCAGGACCAGAAGTTGCAGAAAGAATGCGTGAAGATTCAGTCAGTAGATCAGGCCTGGATGCTGGGCACCAGTCATGATGCATTAACACTGAACCCATTAGGCTTCATGGATTTTGCATTCTTTGCACTCTCTTTGGAGAATCACTGATCAGTTAGCAGGGCCCAAGGGGAATGGGGGCAAAATGGAAGGCTTCCCTCAGCTCGCTAAGGCAAGAGAACGAGGCCAAAGGCATAAATTAAAAGCAAAGTCAATAAGTCTAAGTAGACTGTGATAGTCTCAAAGGTATGAGACTTCAAAGCCACAGACTTGTTATTATATTTGTCACGAAGCAATAAATACTTTGAAATCGAAAATACATCCTCCTTTTTAAGGGAAGACTCTGACTGATTGGAGCAAAGATTAACCGACTGCAAGTGTGACACAGTTGTGATTCATTGTCAAGAGTAGATTACGCACACCAGTAGTTTCTTTAGTCATGACAGTTTAACCACTCAAAGTAAACATTTTCAAAGTGGTTGCATAACAAACTGGAAGTGCTATATTTTTCTTAATTTCTTCCTAATACGAAGAGGTCAAAAGTAGAATTGCAGAACAAGTTGTTTGTGTGTGAGCTGGGATAATTTTGGCATCACGCTATAAGAATGGTTCCTTCTACAGAGTCTATAAATGGAATAGAAGGTCTGTTGCAGATCTACAGTATGGGAGTTCCACAGTATGGGAGGGTGAATGAGTTTCTCAGGTGCTCTCAGGTCATTCTCGTAAGAGGAAACTGTACACTGCTCTGAACTTGCAACAGGAAATTTCTTTCTTGAGATACCTGATTTACAAATCTGCAGACTTCTACACAAGAACATTCCTGCTCTGACAGTTACCCTTCTGGAATACGGACGGGTGAGTCCACTCAAGTCTCCAAGTCCACTGGGAAGAAAGATGGATGATTAGAAACCTGGGAGATATTTGTGAATAAATCAAGACCATTGGCTGCTCTCATGCTGTTTTCTTGCAATCATTGCTACAGCAAGTCAGTCCATGTATTTGACCGTGGATGTCTTACCGTCCTGGGACACAAGAATTAAATGTCATGTGGCTGTTTGCAATATATGTGTTCTCGCAACAGAAAGAGGAAACAGGTCATCAACAGTATCACAAAATGCCAGCATTCTGGGTCTTCTCACTTCTACAGTTCTTTAGTACCTATTGAAATGGTTGGCTGACTAGAAAACTTCTGGAATGTTGTTTAAAACAACTGAGTCTCACTCTGAGCCAAAGGATTTGTAGACACGTTAGAATTTTACCATGAGCATATCTGACTTTCAAAAACATAAGTGGAAGAACGGCTATATATACAAATGTCTGTTTACAGTCTGTCCTTGATCCGTTGTGCTGTCATAGGACTCGATTGACATTGGCTTGGTCCCTGACTGGGTAAATATTTTCGAGTTGAATTTTATGATAAATGCTTTGGTGTTTTATTCAAAGCCACTATGAAAAAGAAGCACATAAAGTTCCTTACGTTTATGTACAATATATTGTTGCCTTCCATCCATGATGTCTTGATATGAAACATGAGTGAAAAAATGTTCTCTTTGAAATTAGTGCTAAGAAGAGCTTTGCTTCCCTTCAGGAACTATCAGTCCCTTTTGCAAATGGCAATTATGTAACTGGTTGGGGCACTTGGCTACCAGGAAGCTCAGTGGTTTAATTTGGTTACTCAATGGTATGTTTACTCTTACCTGAATGTTTTTCCTTGGATCCTAGTGTATACTTTTAAATATTTATTTATTTTTCAAATTTACTGTTCCTGTCTTTTGGAGTTATTCAAAACCCCCATTCAGTGAGGTGCTGGTATAAGTACACCAAAATAAGAATAAAGTAAGAAATTTTTAAAAAGGGATCAAGTTTGGGCATAAAATAAGATGATACTATGGAAATCCCATGAAATTACTTCCTCACAACTTAAATCAATGTATTGGAGTTTCCCCTTTGGGAATTAAGCCTGGAACTCTTTTTTTTTTTTTCCCCCATTTCTGATTGAGTGCAACTTTGGGAAAATTAACTGAAAGCTCTACCCCAGGAAGAAGTCAATGTTAAAATTCTAAAGGCTTTGCTACATCATCATTTTTACCACAATCACAGCATGTTAGACTTTTATGTACTGAATACTTTCTTTTATTTACTTTTTATTTTTTGAATGCTTTCTTGTTAGATAAACTAGGGAAGAAATAGTTTGAAAGCATCAATTAAGCATTTTCCTTTTTTCCCCATTAATGTATGAGAAATTTGACACTTATATCTGTAAGTGAAATTAGTAGGGAGAGAATTTTGGTCATTATTGACAGCAAAACTTCAGATAGTGAAATATTTTAAAATATTGGAATGGGTACTGTTATTTACATGGTTAAAAATTCAAAAAATACAAAATTATATCTAGTGAAAAGTTTCTCTTCAAATCCTGCCCTCCATCTGTCTGATTTCCTTCCGAACATGCAACCAATCTTAACAGTTTCTGATATCTTTTCAGAGATAGTTTATGCTTATACAAACAAATACACACACACACACACACACTCATTTACATACAGGTGTATATAATTCCCTCCTTTTAATAGAAAATGTAGCATACTATTAGATAATTGTTTTTCATCTTTTAAAAATTGTGTACATAATGTATCTTGGAGATCATTTCAGAAGAGTACAAAGAGCTTTCACTTTTTTTAGTTTTTTAATTACTAGAACATAGAGCAGTGCTTATTAACATTGCCAAGTAACACATTTGTTCAAATGAAAGTTTTCTATTAGTTTTTCTTTTTTTCTTCATTCTTTTTCTTTTAAAAAGATTTTATCTGTTTATTTGAGAGAGAGCAAGAGAGAAAGAG
This sequence comes from Martes martes, assembly GCF_963455335.1. Classification (NCBI taxonomy): domain Eukaryota; kingdom Metazoa; phylum Chordata; class Mammalia; order Carnivora; family Mustelidae; genus Martes; species Martes martes. The sequence continues at coordinate 23,710,623 of NC_137889.1, read as the reverse complement.
AGAGAGAGAGCACGAGCATGGAGGGGGGGCAGTGAGGGGCAAAGGGAGAGAGAGAAGCAGACTCCCTGCTGAGCAGGGAGCTCATGACCTTGATCCCAGGATCCCCAGATCAAGATCTGAGCCAAAGGCTCACACTTTACCAACTGAGCCACCCAGGTGCGCCTATTCATTCTTTTCTTAAGCCTTCATAGGATGTCATTTATGGCTGTTTTGTAACTTGCCAGTCCTTTATTAAAAAAAAATCTATAAAACAATGAATGTTGGGACACTGAGAAAAAATAAAGCAAAATAAAATTTTTAAAAATCTATACTTTTTGCAATCTTTTGTTATTATAAACAATGCTGAAATGGATAAGCTTATACACATCTACCATTTCTTGGGTGTTGTAAGATCAATTCTTATGTGTAGACTTACTGGCTCAAAGGACATGTGTATTTACAATCTTGTTCAGTAGCATGACTTGCTCTCAGTGGAGTCATTCTGATTTACATGCACATCTGCACTGTGACTGCCTGTTTCTCCACACTTTGCCAGCACACAGTGGTGATCCAACTTTCTAATCTAATATTTTCTGATAAATGAAAAAGTGTTTTTTCAATGTGGTTGTAATTTGCATTTTTCTAGTGCAGGAAAAAAAAATTATGCTAACTTTTTTTTGTTGTTGTTGTTAAGGACAAAGGATCCCTAAATTATGTGGAGTATAATCTGACCCTTAATACTGCTCTTGGAGTCTGTAGCAGGTTAACATTGGAGTTCAGAGATCAAGAATATGGCAACATGCCCAGAACCAAGATGGAAAGAAAAGTCAGCAGGCTCCATTTCAAGCATATTTGCCTTGATAAAGTTCCTGAAGATGTCCCTAGAAGGTAACTTCTGTTTTTATGAACAGGCAATTAGAAGGTAAGTTTCAGATTCCCCAATGACCACAAAAGTTGCTTATAATTACTTAGGAGAGGTGGGTTTGTTTTTTTTTTCCCCCCTTTGCTTCAATCTATCTCTCAGAAAAATGAAGTAAAACAGGTTTTGTATTTATAGATAAAACTAAGCTACACAATAGAACTGCAGGGGATTGGACGGAATCATCTGGGTCACATGAAGGTTATAAAGATTAAATGATATGTTTAACACTAGGACTATTCTGTTTAGGAAGGAGGCATGTTGCTAATTAGCATAATTGCCTCATGACTTGCAGTAACTATCAGTACGTTTGTTTTTCTGATTTTTTGTTTGTTTGCTTGTTTGTTTTGGTGCTTTTGCATAAGAGAGAATCATTCAATGGTGTTTAGTGCTGTATCTCTTTAAAAATAATGATATCCGTATGAAGACGTAGATATGTTAGTTACATGTCTGTCTTTGCAGCAAGTACTTCAAAAGCAAGTTGGCACACAATACAATAAAAAAGACAAGATCATGAGTTAGGCTAGATGGATTTGCACTACCTCTCACTAGCTGTGTGACCCTGAGTAAGTTCCTTGACCTTTCTGAGCTTCCATTTCTTCAGCTGAAATATGGAGATAATAATCTGACCTATTTACCCTGGGTCTTGTTGAGGAAATACTGGGACATTGTAATGTGAAAAGGCTTTGTAACTATAAATGGCAATGCATCTGTTAGTGGATCTAATGTTGCTAGCATAGAAAACTTAGTCAAACAAAATGCCCTCGGATTAATTCTCTGAAAAAGTCTCTCTTAAAAAGTTTTAGCAAATCCAAACTAGTTAAAAAAAAAAAAAAAATATATATATATATATATATATATATATATATATAAAATCTTTTTTTTTAAATTTGGGCCCAGGTCGTCTGACACTTAATGGCTCAATAATCTTACATCTCTCGCAAGTGGAACAGCATCTTCGGGACAGCGTTGAATTAAAAATATGTCTATAGAAGAAAATACTTTATGAGCCTAATAGATGAAATATAGATGAAATTCATTCCGTTTAGCAAAGAAGGACTTCATCTGTGTTTAGAGAAAAGTGGGTCGGGCCTCGTTTGTTACCTCCCTGGTGTTGTATTCTTTCCACTTCGTATTCCAAGATCTAACAGCTGGAGCTCATTTCTTTAACCTTTAATAGGTGTGCGCTAATAAACTTCTCAGTAGTACGAAGATAAAACAGACCAGGAGTCGGACACTCTGAAGAGACAATCAGTGCTGGTTCCTAGCAAACCTCCGCCCTGATAAGTCTGCAACCGCCCGACTCCCTACCCCCACTCCTGGCCCGCCCTCGCTGCAATGCCCCACGGCTCGCTGGAAGCCCGAGGGCTCGCAGGGATAACAGGGGGCGAGAGCCGCAGTCGGCGGAACTCCAATCGCCCTGGGGGACCTGCGCGGTTCGGGGACGCGCGGTTCAGCCAGGTGCGCCGGCAGCCGCCGCTGGGCGCCGCGTTGCACGTGGCAACAGGTGCAACGCAGTCCTGGGCTGACGCCCCGGGCCTGGGGCGCGTCCGCATTTAGCCTGGGAACGTGCGGGGCTTCGGGATCCGGACGCGGGAGCGCCAGAGAAGGGAGCGAACGGGGCTGGTCGAACCCGCCACTCTGCCGAGTAGAGCGGAGCCGAGCGGAGCGCGGCGGGAGTCTCCGGGGCCTCCGTGCCGAGGTACAGCCACGCGCGTCTTTCCAGTTTCTCCGGGCGCAGCCCCCCCCTTGAACGCCGCCCGCCCTTTGTCTCCAGCAGCTAGGTGCAGGCTGGGGCAGCTTGGAAGGGGTGGCAGCGGGGGAGCAGGGTAGAGGCGGCGGAGCTCTTCTATTTACAAGTTTCCCGAACTCCCCGCCTTTGCTCCACCCCCAGCGGCTCGAGAGGCGGGGAGGCTGGGGCGCCCCGGACTCCGGGTTCCCGCCTGGCAGCTGCCGCCGCCGCTGGCGTGCAGGGGTGGGGTGAGGGACGAGCCGGGTGTCCCCAGGTGCAGACGTTGCCCGCTGGGCACTGATTGCACCGTGCGTCTCCGTGGGGGGCCTGAAGCGTCTCCGCCCGGGATCCGAAGGGCGCCGGGGCTCTCAGTCGGTTTCCCCTACTCTGCGTCTTGGCTCCCGGGAGAGGGAGGAGAAGGAGGAGGAGGAGCTGCGGGTAAGTGCGGAGTTGAGGAGGTTGCCGCTGCCCAGCCTGCCCGCGGTGGAGATCTCGGGGCGGGGTGGGGGTGGGGGGGCGAGAGGCGGGTAGGACAACGTGAACGCGACCGTCATAGGGTGACGGAACTAGTTTTGAGGGGGGGCGGGTATTCTAGGGGCTTGGGTGCCAAAGTTGGGGGAGAAGTGGGGAGACGACCCCACTGGAGCAGGGGCTGCGGAGATCGGGTCTCACGTGGGGTTCGCGCAGCTGGTGCGGCGGGGACCGATGCGGATCGCAGTAGCTGTCACCTTGAAAGTGACCGAAGGGGTTTACAGTAGACCCAGACTGACAGGCAGATGCTTGCGGCCGGAAGCCGCCCACCAGATACTTGACCCGCCAGGGCCCCGCAGTCCCAGCCTTCTCCGGTTGCGGTCCGCTTGGGCCCATTCTCAGCATAAGCAGTCAGGGCTGAAATGTGGCATTAATGAGGTTGCTGCAATTCCCAAGGTCTTCTCGTCCCGAGCCTTACTACTTCCTGGGGCTTACTTGTGCTTTCCTAGCTCTCTAGAAAAATGCACTCCTAAGTAAAAGTCACCTGATTGACTACTACTCTACAGTAATTATGGAACTTATTACCTTAATTTTTTTTCTCCTTTTCAAGACGTACTCTAGGCAAATAACTAAGTGGTTTGTTGACTTTGACTTAGCATAATTTATTTTGGAGTAAGAATGGAGAGATTAAATCATTCAGCTTGCATAAAGTTTCACCTACTCTGTTAACTACTGTTGACTATGTAGCAGTTTGTGTGCTGAGGAAGGAAATCCAGCGTGTTTAACTCAAAGTCTTAGGCAAAACGCAGGGAATGACAGGGTTCCTGTTTTGCCAGGTGATGGGATTTCAATCATCAGCGCACTAAATCCTTAGCCCTGGGGGTGGAGGGTGGGGTGCAGGTGTTAGGAATGGGGGAAGTTGGGCAGGCACTCAAGGAGGGAGGGGAGTAAAAAGGAAATGAGTCGCTGCTGCTTGGGAAAACTATGACCTCCTTTAGGACTCTAGATACACCCAGATAGCAGTGTGTGGTTAACCCGAAGAGAAACTGGAGTTTGGAAATGCAATACAGTAGACCAGCTTTTTTTTTTTTTTCCCCAGGGTTAATTAGGGCAGGAATTGATGGACAATTTAAATTGAACCAATGGTGCCTTATTTGCGTAGTGCTTTGCCATGTGTAAGATGCTCTGATTTTTTTTTCTTCAATACAGTAGTCCATAGGGAAAGTTATTAAAAAAATGATTAGAACTATTTCTCCTTTAAAAAAGAAAAAACAATGGAATTGAGTTTAAAATAATATATGTTATTTACTTGTGCTAACTTTTCCCTCTCTTAAAAATCAGCATTATGGAGAAAATAGTGCTTGCAGAACACCTGCACCGTTTAATTAGATATAAATAATACATGGGGCGCCTGGGTGGCTCAGTGGGTTAAAGCCTCTGCCTTCGGCTCAGGTCGTGATCTCGGAGTCCTGGGATCGAGCCCCGCATCGGGCTCTCTGCTGTGGCGGGGAGCCTGCTTCCCCCTCTCTCTCTCTGCCTACTTGTGATCTCTCTCTCGGTCAAATAAATAAAATGTTAAAAAATAATACATGGTTACAATTTTGGATTATTTCATAGCATTATAAAATCCTAGCTAGATTTCTTTCTTGGTATTTCAGTTATTAGATGGAAGTGTTTAGAAAGCATGTCAGGTAGTAGCCCTCCTTGGTTGGCCTTGTTCCATGTATGCTTGCTGTATAAAAATGGGTAGATTCAGAAAAAGGAATTAAACAATTCCACCACCCAGATAAAATCAGTGTTTTCTGCATGCTGGTTAATAGATAAATAGATGTATTTTTTACTTCTGTAGTTTATACAGCTATACTGTTGCATGCTGATATGTATTCTTTTTTCCTGCTTAACCTATGATGGAAAAGTTTGCAGGTCATTACAGTTCTCCAAGAGTCTTATTTTAGTGGCTACATACTATTACATTATATAGAGGTAACAAATTATTTATAAGCTAAACTTTTATTTATAATTACTATTAAATATATACTGTTGCAACAAACATCCCTTATAAAATTTTATCTACAGGGCCTACTTAGGATGGAGTCCTTGAAATACAGTTTTTGGCTCAGAGATCTCTTGATACAGATGGACCATTTGCTTTCCAAAAAAATGTTTTACCCAAGTATGATCCCACCAACACTCTGAGAGTATCTATGTTATGGTATTCTTGTTAATATGGGGGCTCATTTCTAAAAGGAAAATGAATCCTTCCAGCTTTATAAGTGAACAGTGCTTTCTTGATATACCTAAATTTCCAGTTCTTTAATTACAAATCCTGCATACCAAAAAAATTTAGTTATTTTTCATTTTTATTGCCTTTTTTATGAATGTAGTACCATTTTTTTTCTACTAGGATAATATTTTCCAATTTACTAGAACTTTTATGGATTGATAATAAACTTTTACCTTTTGTATTGCAGATTTTTGGCTTTATAAAGTTGTCTTGGCCTTATAAAGACAAATACCATGAGTTTATAGGGGTTTTGAATTAGCCGTGTTCTATACTTTCATGTAGCCAAGTCTGCTGACTTTCTCAAAAACAGGAGTAACACTTCTGAATCATAGCTTAAGGACTTGGTGACAGCGGCAGACTTTTGAAAGAATTGACTCTCCCCCCCCCCCCATTTTGAGTAAGATTCCTTTCAAATCCATTAGAACAACCTCTATGTCCTAGAGTAGAGACCATTGCAAACCAGATTGGGTTTGTTGATAAGACATAGTTGTGCATGCTATATGCAACTAGGAACAACATTCTTCAAAGTCAGAGCAAAGTTTTAAATCCCAGGGAGTAAAAATGTTTCTGATCTGTTGTTCTGTGATTCTGTAAATACGTGATTAGGCTCACTATACCTTTATTTTTATTTATTTGTAGTAGTAGTAGTGTCTTGCCAGATTGTTTGTACGATCATTATTGCAGTTCATACTGAATTGTTGATGAGTCCTTTTTTGATAACTAGACAGATGTATATGTAGTTTAAAAATTTTCCCAGATTTCCAACCATATTGACAGATGAAACTGAGGAGGTCGGGGACAAAAGCGTAACTTGAGTTATCTTTCCGTACTATGGAAGTTTAAATATACCCTGAGGACTTTTTAAAGGCCTTGCCTAGCACCTACAAGTAAGCCACCAGACCATACATGAGCCCCAAGGATAAGGCTGGGGTGTGTTGTGTGTGTTTTAGGGCATGTAAAAATGAGCCCAAACTTCCTCTGGTGGAAGGTAACTCCCCCACTTACTTGGTAGGGACCTGGACGGCGGCGGCTGTGGTCTTTGGAGAGGTGAGGAGTGACTGAGAATGAGTGAGGCCTTGCTCCAGGGAAAGGATTGGGTCATATGGGGTATGGCTTCACCAACGTGAATTTTTTTTTCCAGAAAGCCCTGCTTTAACCAGGGTTTCCCCTATGTGACTTGAGGAAATCAGTTATAACCAGTAACTGAGATCTACTGGCAACTACTACTTCTAATGATGTATTTTTCTAAATCAAGTTTATACAGGATTGCTCTGATGATAGTTTTTTTTTTTTTTTAAAGAAATGACTGCAATATTATTTGAAATTAGAACTTGTTATTCTTCTATGTGGGCATTTATCCATGATATTAATGCATGACTTTATCTTATTCACTTGGCTCAAGATGAAAAAGCCTTTTCTATTTTGGGGCTGACCGATTTGGGGGCTAATCTTTACTATGTAGATAGATACAATAAAACTTCATTTTTCATACACCATAAGGTATTTTGCCATTTGTGATTGCCCTGATGTTTACACAATCAAGGAAAAGGTTTGCTCAACGAAGAGAGAATAATAAACAAGGTTGAATCTCGAGGTGTTAGGTAAATAGCTTTCAAGCATTTCAGAATTCCATTTTCACATATACATCTTTGATTCCAAAACCACTTTAGGTATTCATTAAAGCTGGTAGGTTTTCCATAGTCTGCAGTGCAAGCCCAGTATTGAAGAGAAAATGTTTAAAGGCAAACTGTATTTACGTCTTGCTAATAGGCTTATGTCTAAGCTTATGAGTTTGCTGTGTACATATTACTTGCCTGAGTAAAGGTAAAAATCCCACATCCTACCATTATTCTTACATGGAAGTTTTATTTCATTTTGAAGTTATAAAACTAAATAGGTTTAAAGTTTCTTAGTTTCTTTTGAGGAGACAGGTTTACTTTTCGTTGGGTTGACTCCATTCTTTTTGAGCAGTGAAAGGAGATCACTTGCAGGTTGTCAGCTTCTCAAACTCGCTGCGAAGGGCAAAGCGGTTGCCGGGAAATTACTTCCAGTTAGTGTTACTTTTGCCTGAAATCGTACTGATTTCGTGCTTCAGTAAAAGTTATGCTAAGTGGGAGGGTGGACCTGGCCAGCTTCCCACACTGTTCACACAGCGAAAGAAAGCTCAGACTGGGAAGAAAACAGACTGTGAAGACACCAGGGTTGGGGGTAAGATGCCGTGGAAAGAGAGGTTTAAAGCCATCAAAGTCTTTATTTTCACTCTTAAAAGAGTGAATTTAAGAATTTAAAACTTAAAATTTTAAAAATTTTTGTGAAAACTCAGTGGATTGTGATTCAAGGCAGGGTTCTGGAATTCCTACTTGTTGGTGAGGGAGTCAGAAGGATTGGAGAAATGAGAAATGGGTTAAAAAGGGTAAATTTTTCTACTTGCAAGAAAAATGCACTTGTTTTATTAGCTCTTCAATCTGGACTCTGTGTATCATGCAATCATTTATACAGAGTGTATAGTTAAGATTATGTTTACACGTTAAATGGTAAATAAAAGGCAGGAAGGAGAAACCTTGCTATTAGAAGCTGAAGTTTGGTAAGCTTCAGAGCATGAGTTGAGTACTTCCTATGGGCCAAACATCACAAGGTAGAAGGGCACAGATGTAGAAAGAAAAATTTGGCTCCAGTTTTCAGAAGAGTCAGCAGAAAACTCCCCAAAGTGTAGTTTTGGAAATGGTAGTGTTGAGGGTTCTAGAAATATCCTTCCCAGATCGTGAACATGGTGCCGTATGTTGGAAATTCCACCTGCCACCTTGACCACAGTTTGGTAAAGCTAAGCCTGTTGTGACATTTTTGGTCATCTAAAGACCATCCTTAATCAAGGATCCTGATTATTCTCAGAATTGTCTCGAAGCAGGATACCTAGCACTGTGGTCTAATTTCACTTATTTGCTCTGGATAATCTTCTTAGTGACCTCTTCCAATAGGTTTTTCTTAAAACTTGTCAGCATCTTGAGGATAGGGTCTAAACCTTACATTGGGTACATTTGTACTTTTATAATTATTTGTGCCAGATGGAGCCTGGAATAAATCCTCTGAGCACTAATGGCATGGGAGTTTGAAATTCTTTCCTCTGTCAGTCACAGCTACTAGGAGGTCTTTTAAGCCAGAGACCATAATTTACTGCTTGCTTTTCTAGACTCTCTGTCCTGGCTCTCACTCTTTCCCCTCACTCTGTGATAGCCTCAGCCAGCAGAGAGAGGCCTGTGCCCTTCTGCAAGCCAGTGCTGTCATGCATTAGGGTAACCTGGGGCTGGAAGGTATGACGTTCCTATTCCTCCAAAGTTATAATTCTGTCTTATTATGAAGTGCCATTCTCAGAACATCTGGCAAACCCATGTGCAAATACTTGTATGGAATTAATTCCACTTGTGCTAAGTGACTACATTCTCCATTGGTGCAGACAGTCACAAATTGACAATTTCTCGTAGAGACTTGGGCTGTTTCTCATTTAGAGAAATATGTAATTACATTTTAAAAAGTAATTTGGGTGAATTTTTGGTCTGGGGTTGATTTCTCTCTTTGTATTTAATAAGATTTGTTTCTGAGTAGTCTTGCATTTCTATAAAACTTTCTGATGGTCCTTAAGACTTGCTGGCTATTGAATTTGATTCTGTACTCTTAAGAGTTGACTTTTTATTTAAGGCTTAAAAACAGCTGATAGTGCTTTATAGAGAAACTAATGGCAACTATGCAAAGGAATTTATTAGTACATTTTCCTTCCAGTATAAGAGGAGTCGGTGTATCAATAAAATGTGGGTGGAGATAGGAAAAATGCTGCATTTCTCTTTTCATAAAGAACTTTAAATGATTTTATATTGCAGGTGGGACTGTTAAGTTACAGAATAGTTATATTGTGTTATGCCGAACACTTAAAATTTGAAACCTTATAGGTACATAATCAAATAAATTATTTTCTCCTTAAATGGTCTAAGTACAGACTCCAAGGCAGGATAATGCTCCCCCCACCTTGTTTTCATTAAGATTGGAATAATACAAGTGGTATTTCAACATTTAGCTAGTTGTTGCTCACCCTGATGTCCAGTTTGAAATCTTGCAGACATACTTTGTTAATAGAAATGGAAAAAATGTTACTGGTATCCAGTACGTTTGGTACCAGAATATAATGGGGAGTGCACAGACTTCAAAAAATGACCAAGCTGGGCTTGTGTCTGAGATCATCTGTGTTAGCTGCATGGATTCAGTAAGTTACTTTTTTCCTTCTGCACCCCTGTCCCCTCATCTGGACGTGAGGAAATACCTGTTGCTTGGGCTTATTGTGCCACAGTGCCAAACATATGGCATCTCTTCTGACTGACAGCTGGGAAATTTCATTTCATTTCCTCAGCCAAGCTTTGAGAAGGTGGTAGCTGGGGCCTGCTGGTGCTCTCTGCTGAGAATTAGATTCCAGGCACAGGAGCCTGATATCTTTTCTTGCTTAAGAAGAATTGGTTTTTACCAGTAACAGTTGAGAATTTTTATTCTCAGACTCTAGCTTTATTACTTCTTGGTTTTCTGTGGTTCCAGTTTAGGGAGTTGGTGATATTTTGATGTATTTGAGCTGTGGTTTTTTTTTTTTTTTTTAAATAATCAATATAGAGATGAATAATCTAGAATTGCCTCTCTCTCACACACACACAAATAAGATTAAAATAATAACTGTATGTTTTTTGGATAGTATCTTATAAGTAGGATGTAAGGACTTTTCTGTTCAGTTAGGACACCAAGCTGTGAAGTAAAGGTCTGTCTTATACAGGAGGACATTGACTGGAACTATGTGGATAAGTGTTTTGTATTACAACGAGTAAGTTCTAGAACCAGGACTAGGACCCGGGTGTTCTCTCCTGTTCTGTCTCTCACTCCTGGTAGGACACTGATACTTGACTACTCTTCATGCCATAAAGAGTAATCACTATTGCTAGGATTTTCTTTATACTGGTGCTGAAGTAGGATCAAAAGCAGCACTGGTTTGGGTATATAACATTTCAGATGACGTTGCTTGGAATTATGGCTTGTTATTTTTCCATCATCTAACTGTAGAACGTAAAACAGAATGTTAAATCCGGTAAGCCACTATGGTGATTAGCACAAATGGAAAACTGATAGTTAGACATTTCTGTGACGTTTTACAGGTTTTACACTGTTTCAGAGAGCACCAAATAAGATTCTAACAGTCCTCTGAATAATTTGATGGTACAGTACTACATTGTAAAATGTACCCATTTTACAGGTAGCACCCCAGGGGCATGTATGTTGAACAGGGACTAATGCTTGTTTTTCTGAAGCACGTTTTTCTATAGAAATATTGAACCCTGTTTCCTTATTTTAAGCTACATGGAGGCAGGTAATTCTTAAGCAGATGGAGTTAATCCCTGGTAGAAATTTAACTACGAGGTGAGGCCCGGTGTCTGTCAGAACGGGGAAGAGAATGATCCATAAAACCACAGTTACACCCTGAGTATCAGTCCTGGTTTCTAGCCCTAAAGGTCAACAGTTCTGTATTACCAAAATGACTTCTAAGGAATGTACGGTGTTAGGACTTGACAAATAGGCCATTTTAGGGAGTTGGCTTTTTCTTCCTTTGCACGGCCCCTAGGAGTTAGATCTGTACATACATTGACCTTCTGTGAGAGAACTCTTAGTTGCCAGTGGAAAGCCTAACACAGGTAATCATTTTCCAAGTAAAAGGTACAGGAAGTGGCTGTTTAATAAAGGTTGGGAGATACGGTGTGAGGTGCCAACTTGCGTAACCACACACACACACACACACACTCTCTCTCTCTCTCTCTCTCTCTCTGACATTTTTCAACTGGTCTTGGCAGGATTCAGATGGAAAATTATTTCCTTTTCGCCAAGTGGACTTTGAGGAGATATGGCAACTGTCTGAATGATTCTAAACAAGGAGCTTCTCATGGGTGTTTAACACTTTCAGGGAGAAAAGTCCTTGTAGCTTGAAACTATGTCCCGTGTAGCCAGTCTAGCCCCATTTCCCTCCAACAACCTGTGTTACCTTTTGGGTAATTCCGTTACCCAGCTGTATATAATTTAGAAACAAAAGAAGGCAGAGTCTTCACATCAAGTAATTTCTTCAGCCAGACTGTACAACCCCTGACAGTGTCTTGGATAGACATTGTGTGCAAATGGTGGTATGGTTTTAGTTGCTTACTATTAGAGGAACCGTCCTCTCTGTCTGGGCTCAGTGGTATCCTGGAACTTAGTCTTACTGTTCTACTCTATGGTTTTAGCTGCTTACTATTAGAGGAACCGTCCTCTCTGTCTGGGCTCAGTGGTATCCTGGAACTTAGTCTTACTGTTCTACTCTATGGTTTTAGCTGCTTACTATTAGAGGAACCGTCCTCTCTGTCTGGGCTCAGTGGTATCCTGGAACTTAGTCTTACTGTTCTACTCTTCTACTTACTTCTTCTTACTTACTGTTCTACTCTTCTACTTCTTACTGTTTCTATGAAAAAGCTTAATTTATGATGGAATAATTCCTATCAACAAGATGATGTAATCTTGACAACAAGAATTTAATTTTGTTCACCTCTTTATCAGGAGTACCTAGAATATGCTTTTAGTAAGCTGCTTAAAAAAAGTGTTGAAGAATGCTGACCTAGACTAAGAGCTCCTAATTCAGATTCTCCGAGGTCTCTTGTTTGAGACTGTAGGTACCTGGTGTGTGGTCCTAAACTCGTTTTCAAAGCGATTTCTTAGGTCTGGGGCTATAGTGCCCTTACAGAGTCATGGATAGAGACCTACTCCTGTAGGAGGGTCTAGGTGAGTATATGCAGGAGCTAACAGTAAAACATAAAACTCTGCAAGTCAGATTGGATGTCCACAAGATCAGACCAGAATGGTAGTTCGTGTTGTCAACATGTAAGATTTTCATATTGTAGGAGGGTTAGTTGGAAAGTAGATTATAGAACAAGAACCAGGAAATCTTTAGATTCTAAAATGAGTTAATAGATGTGTTAGGGAATATACATACTGCTATCACTGGCCACATGATATGTGGAAAAAAATTTTTTTTTAAAGATCTTATTTGGCAGAGAGCACAAGCAGGGGGAGGGGCAAGCAGAGGCAGAGGGAGAAGCAGGCTCCTCACTGAGTAGGGAGCCCATTGTGGGGCTCGATCTCAGGACCCTGAGATCCTGACCTGAGCAGAAGGCAGACACATAACTGCCTGAGCCACCTGGGTGCCCCCCACATTTTTAAACTGATATAAAATTAAGTACCGTGCAGTGCACCTAGATTAAGTGTACGAATGAGTCTTGACAAATGATCTCCATCTGTGCAACTGTCGAGCTCTAGAACATGTCCATCAGCCCTGAAAGTTGCCTTGACTAAATGAACAAGTTGCTAAGTTCTGGTCCTAACGTGAGGATAATAATAAAGCTTGTTTCACAAGGTTGTTGACAGTGTAACAGTAGCAACTGACAATGGTGTGTGTTAGAAAGTTTCCAAAAATTTCATTTAACCTCAAAACAACCCTAAGAAATGGATTGTTTACTGTTGCTTCAGTAAACAATCCTCCTCTGCTACACTGAGGCCAAGATGACTTTTGACTTGTCCAAGCCAGGTAGGTAGCCCAGAAGCTGAGTGAATGAGGGAGGTCTCCATGAGTAACACGTGCCCTCCACATGTAGGCAGTTCTGCAGAGCTAGGTCTGTGGCAGCAAATGCTGGTTGACCTTATTAGCTGTGGGAAGGAAGAGGGAAAGACACGAAGGGTACACATTCGAGCTGGGTTTTAATATCCATTGTTACTTATTAACTATGTTTCTTGGGCAAGATCCTCAACTTCCGGGAAGATTTATAAAAGGGGAAGAGGCATAAGAAGTCATCATGGGACCTGTCTGTGCTATGGGGCTGTCACCTGGGAGACAACTGTGAGAACACTCTGGGGACGTGGAAGTGCTGTGTGCTGACATCCTTATCTCTGTCTGTGGAAGAGGTCGCTGCCTGCTCCCCGCTCCTGGCCTCGCATACTTCTGGGGACTGTGGGCGGACAAGGAGGGATTGACGATGTGTCAGAGAGTCTGTCCCCACCTGATAGTCTTGATGGACCGAACACTGGGCTGACACAGCATTTTCTCTCACAGGCCTCTGACATTCAAAGCCTTAGATTTTCCAGCTATTATGTCAGCCAACCTCCACAATATTCTAAGTGTCCTTACTGACAAAATTAAAACCCAACTTTCTTAGATCTTCGGAGGGAATTGTTGCTAGTTGACAGGATCTGAAAGGCTCAAACACTCAGCTGCCTGTTCCTCATCCTCAGTCCAAGCTCCCTCTTCTTCAAGGAGCTCCACTCAGTCACTCTTTCCAGGTCCACACCAGTGGAGTCCGCCCTCCGGGTTCCCTTAGCCTGTGTTGCACCTCGGCTTTTGCAGTTCTCATAATTATTTACTTGTACTTTCTTGTCTTAACTATTTTTAGAGATTTTATTTACTTATTTGGCAGAGTGCTAGAGAGCACAAGAAGGCAGAGCCATAGGCAGAGGGAGAGGGGAAAGCAGGCTCTCCACCGAGCAGGGAGCCCGATGTGGGGCTCCATCCCGGGACCCTGGGATCATGACCCGAGTCTAAGGCAGCTGCTTAACCGACTGAACCACCCAGGCTCCCTCTTGTCTTAACTATTGGCTCTTTGAAGGCTCCTTCAACACAGGGACTGTCTTCACCATTGTCTCTAGCAGAGCAGCTGGCATGTGGTAGGCAAGTAATCAATGTTTGTTGAATGAATGGAAGTTCTTGTAGTAAAAGGTCACTTCAAAGCAGGGATACAGAAACGGGCAGGGTGGTGTATGAAGTATGCGACCTCCCACTTTGCTTCTCTGGGACTGATCTAGTACTCTTATAAGGTATTTCTCCTTTTGTAGCTAATTGGAGGTTCTGAATATTAAAATAGTAAGAGGAATTATCTCCTGCTTGAAAGTCTTTATTATTAAGGGAATAATAAGAATAAGAAAATTGGTAAAGTTTAGATTGCTAACTGTAACATCTTGCATTTATATAATGATGGGAATAGCATTTTTCTGAACCGTAAATGGGAATTAAGTTAAATCACACTGACATTTTAGGTGTAAAAGTTAGAAAGTCTTCATCCCAAAAGAGAGATGTTATTTTAATGTCTGATTAAAATACTTTATACAAGGGTCGAAATCATTTAGAGAAAGGCATGAATAGATCCTGAAATTCTTTTTAAGATTTTATTTATTCATTTGACAGACAGATCCCAAGTAGGCAGAGAGAGAGGGGGAAGCAGGCTCCCTGCTGAGCAGAGAGCCCAACGTGGGGCTCGACCCCAGGACCCTGAGATCATGACCCGAGCCGAAGGCAGAGGCTTTAACCCACTGAGCCCCCAGGTGCCCCGCTCCTGAAATTCTTAACTTAAAAAAAAATTAGACTGTTGAAATCAAAAATATTTGAGTGAATGTGGGTAAAACATTTTGCTCCTGCTTCAAAGTTCAAATCCTCTTGAGTCCATCTCTACCTTTAAACTCCGGGCCAGCCGTTCATGCCATTAGGGTCCACCCACCTGTGCAAATGGGAGCAGAGGTCTTGGCTTTGGTCCATTTGAGATTTCTTGGCCATAACCGAGCCACAGATTACCATTAAGGATAGGAGTCCTCCTTTTACTGAACTTTTTTTTTTTTTCTTTTTAAGATTTTGTTTATTTGACAGACAGAGATCACAAGTAGATCACAAGAGAAGCAGGCAGGGAGAGGGGAAGCAGGTCCCCTGCCGAGCAGAGAGCCGGATGTGGGGCTTGATCCCAGGACCCTGGGATCATGACCTGAGCCGAAGGCAGAGGCTTTAACCCACTGAGCCACCCAGGCACCCCAGAATTATTTCTTTTAAGGATTTATTGCTGAGGGTAGTTAATTCTAAGTATCGGTTTTGATTGACGTTGATATGCCATTGATAGTAAAGGCTGTTGGAGTCAGTCTGTGATATAATTGGTAACCAGACCTGGACCCTTTTCATGAAGCTAAAGACTTTGCATTGAACATATTAGTCTGAGAAACATAAAGCCAAACAAAGTCCAATTTGTGAATTTCCAATTTTTTTCTGTAGCACAACAATTTGTATATTCAGTGTCTTTAAAAAAAATTATACCGTCTATTCCTCCAAGTCTATTGAGGACAGATTTTCTTAAGATCCCATAGGCTTCCTCTTCCTACACTCCCCTCTGAGAAATACAAAAAAAGTAGCTAATTTTGGAACAGTGAGATTCTGTTCTGCTTGTGAGGGTAAGGGAGGGGACTTGGCTGGGTTTCTTGCTTCCTGAGGTCTATGCTCTATTTCTTTGTACTCCTGGCACATTCCCACATTGAGCCATCCTAGATTCCCAGAGTGGATGGAGAGGAGACATCTGACAGAGCTGTGCTCACCTTCAGGGCCAGACACTCCCAATAAGTACATGTCACAGCCAGAACCAGTGAATGAAGCTTTACTCCTTAGTTCCCCCTCTGAATTAAGCTTTTCTTCTCAAATCCTAGAGCCACTGTATTGTCCTTAACATTTTCATGAGGTCTTCGTTTGATGTTATCAGGAGAAATCTGGAGAACAAACATTTTTACATGGTCAACCCATGGGTTTAGAAAAGATAGACCGTTCTTTACAAAATCCAAGATGGGGGATGAATGAAAGCGATTAATTTTGATGTGACATGATGTCCTTGGGGGAAAGGAACAAAATGAAATATACGAATGTATTTTTTTCCCTATTTTTTTTTTTTTTGGATGTGCTCTCCCTTGAAATTTCAGTTGTCAAGTATTCAAACCTAGTTTGAAGTTCTTCTCATTTTAGTAGTGAGCTGGAAAAACCAACTAAACTTAACTTGAAATTTGTCTTACTATAGTTGTCTTTAATAGAGGTGTAGCAGTGATGGTGTAGAGTTCTAACATCAGATATATTTAGTATTTCTGGTGGGCCTGTACCAATTATAGATGTTATAGTATGTGGTTATATTTATAAATAGCACAAGGAAATACTTAACCTTTTTTATACCATATTGGTATATTCTTTTTTTGAAAGGTGACTAAAATTTTCTTTGAATATGTTTATCAATACCTACCTCTTTCCAAGGTCAACAAATCCAAAATCTGTGTTGTTACTAGGAATGACATTTCAGGAAGAAAAAAACCCCAAAACTCAACACTAAATTGCTTTAAATTTTCTAGCAAATGGATTAAAACTCTCATAAAAGTAGGAAATCTCAGCTTTGTTTTGTTTTTTTGTTTTGTTTTCCCAGATGAAATTATGGGTAGTATGGACACTTACGGATTGCATGTCTGGAATGGGAGCCCAGCCTTGGTTGGGCCGAGTGAGGGCAGTGGATGGGTTGGGCTATAAAGGTCATGACGCTGCTGTGCCTGGGAGGGCATTCTCCTTTGTAGCCTTTGGGAGATTCTTGCGGTTAATTCCACTGGGACTTGCCTGGCTTATGAAGGGTTTCTCACTGTCTCATGATTACCTAGGGCCAATTTAGGAATCAGAGAGGGGCCGCTGGCCTAAAAATAGTCAGAGTTTGGGAGGAGGGCCTGAATGGCACAGCGCCACTGCTCCCTTCCTGCTGCCAGAAGATGATGCCATAAGGAGACCGTCAAATGGGGAGTGTGTGTGTCTGAAGACAGGTGTGAAAAGTGTAGAGGAGAGGGAATGTTTTCTTTCTGGCTTTTGTAGGGGGAGATAAACATTTTAAAGATTGACTTTCAAAAAATAAAAAAAAACCTTAGAAGCAGTAAAAACAAATATGGGAGGTTATTTTTATGGGGCTGGGCTTAGTGGGATATATTTCTAGATGTTTCTAATTTGTAAGAAAACATTTTGTATTTAATGTTGGTCACAGATTGTTGAGGAATGTAAACAGTGATGTGCCTTGTTTCCTATAGTGCCTGAGAACACAAAGTGAAGCATTGTTTGAGACCTTGAAGGTGACAGGTCATTTAAACAAAGACAATTTTTTTTTGAATTCAAGTGTAGTTGATGATATTAGACTAGTTTCAGATGTACAATAGTGATTCAACATTTGCATATCAAAGTGATCACAATAAATCTAGCTGACATCTGTCACTATACAAGTTGTTGGAATATTAACTGTATTCCCTATGCTGTACATTGTATTCCGTGTCTTCTTTTATAACTGGAAGAAAGTGGTCCAGTTTCATTCTTTTCCCAAATGATTATTGATGTCGAGCATCTTTTCATGTGTCTGTTGGCTGTCTGTCTTCTTTGGAAAAATACCTATTCAGGTTCTCTGCCCATTTTTTAAATCAGATTTTTTGCTCTTTCGGTGCTGAGTTGTAGTTCTTTATGTATTTTGGATATTAATCCCTTTTTGGCTGTATCATTGTATATATCTTTTGCTATTTAATAGATTGCTTTTTCATTTCATTGAAGGCTTCTTTTGCTGTGCAAAAGCTTTTTTAACTTGATGGGGTCCCACTTAATCGTTTTTGCTTCTGTTACCCTTGTCCAAGGAGATAGATGCAAAAAAACAAAACAAAACAAAAAAAACCACCAAAACAAAACAACAACAACAACAAAAAAAACACTGCAAAGGCTGATATCAAAGAGTAACTGCATATGTTTTCTTCTAGGATTTGTAGGGTTTCAGGTCTTATGTCTAGGTTTTTAATATGTTTTGAGTTTATTTTTATGTACGGTATAAGAACGTGGTCCAGTTTCAAGTGTCTTGTTTTCCCAGCACCATTTTAAAGACTTTTCCCCCCTTGTATGTTCTTGCCTTTTTTGTCATAGATGAATTAACCATACAAGTGTGCATTGATTTCTAGGATCTTTATTCTGTTCCACTATTCCGTGTGTGTGTGTGTGTGTGTGTGTGTGTGTGTGTGTGTGTGAGTGAGGGGGGGGGAGGGAGGGAGAGAGAGAGAGAGAGACAATCAATGCCAAGCTGCTTTTATTACTGCAGCTTTGTAGTATAGTTTGAAATCTGGGCACATTATGCCTTCAGCTTTGCAAGATTGCTCTGGCTATTTGGGTTCTTTTGTAGTTAAAAATTTTAGGATGATTTGTTCTAGTTCTGGGAAAAAAATTCTATTGGTATCTTGATAAGTATTGCATTGAATCTGTAGATTGCTTTGGGTTGTATAGACATTTTAACAAGACTAATTCTTCCAAGCATAAGCATGGCATATCTTTCCATTTATTTGTATCAACTTCAGTTTCTTTTATCCTTATCTTATTTCAGAGTACAGGTCTTTTACCTCCTCGATTATATTTACGTCTGGACATTTTATACTTCATGCAGTTGTGGACCTATACATTTTAAACTGAAGTTTCTGGGAAGATTAGTTAACATACCAACAACAGTTTGGATGCGTTTGGTACACATTTTATGTTGAAGTCATATTGGTTAGAAGAAAGTGATACGCAGTCTTTCCCAAATGGTAGCTGTTTTCCGATTCGAAACCTAGTATTTATTTTCCAGTCTCCTTTTCTTCTTAAGGTGAAACCAGATTACTTCAAATATTTAAAATACCTGTGGACAAAAGACCAAGAGCTTTGTTTTCCCTCCCAGCCTCCTGGGTGATTGGAGGTCTGATGAGATAAGAGGTGAGTGTTTTGTTTGAACACATTGATTTAGGGCTGGATGGTCATTGATACATTTTTTTTAAGGGATTCTTTCACTGCATCTGAGTGTTGATTACTAAGTCTAAGCAATATTTTTTGAGTTAGGGTAACAGGAGGACCTGCTTGACTTTGAAGATATTTCTTGTTATCTTTGGTGCAAGTAATGTGTTACTAACTGTTCTGTGTCAATGAGTCTGTTTTGTGTTGTGAGGGTTTTGAGAGGGGATTTGCCCGGAGCTGAGTTACCATGCAGAGAACTCATTCTGATTGCTTTGTGGAGAATGTATTGTAAAGACTCCAGGGGCTAATGATTTACTCTTTAAGGAGGGGGAGATGGGTGTCTTGGACCTAGAGTAATAGTGAAGGTGAGAAATAGTTGCATTTGAAATATGTTTTGAAGGCTGTGCCTATTTTAATTGTTAATGAGGTGAGAGGAAAAGAGGGGAATGAAGGCTGACTGCTGGGTTTTTGTCGGGATCAGCTTGGGTGCATAGAGGCATCTTTTATTGAGAGAAAGGAACAGTGGGGCAGGAAAGAATTTGTGTGAGTCCAGAAGCCTGGAGTGCCCGGGTGGCTCAGTGGGTTAAGCCTCTGCCTTCAGCTCAGGTCATGATCTCAGGGTCCTGGGATCAAGCCCCGTATGGGGCTCTCGGCTCAGCGGGGAGCCTGCTTCCCCTTCTCTCTCTGCCTTCCTCTCTGCCCACTTGTGATCTCTCTCTCTGTCAAATAAATAAATAAAACCTTAAAAGCCTGGAGTAATTCTAGATGCAGGAAGTTTGAGATGCTTGTTAGGTATGCAAGTGCAAATGGTGAATTAACAGTTGGTGTTCAGATCTGGGGCTTTGGGGAAAGAGCCTGGCAATGAGATGCACGTGGGACTTGCAATCAGAATATATTCAAAACAAGATGGTGTGTGTGGGAAGAGAGGGGACTGAGGGACTTGAGCCATGAGTTACTCCCACCATTAGGAGATTGGTCGGAGAAGCCAGCAGTGGCATTTGCCAGGGAGCCTCCTCTGAGTTGAGAATAAAGCTAGGGGAGTGCCCCTGAAGCCAAGTGAAGGAGGTGTCTTGGGGCTCGAACCCTATAGTGTGAAGAGTTTTGTTTACCAGACAGAGGACACTTGGGTTCACTTTTTGGAGAGTAAATGTGTGTTTAGTGATCATTCAGAATCTTGATGAGCTTAAGAAAACCACGGTAAATTCAGCCAAAATTAAAAACAAGAACAATACATCACTTGAAAACCCCCCAAACATGAGATTTAATTACCCTTAGGCAGTCTCATTTCAGGGAACTGTGTACATTCTACTAATCATTTTTGAAATATCAGCAGTGGATAGAGGAACCAGAATATTCTCTGAGGGCCCCCCCACCTCCACAACTTTTTTTTTTTTTTTTTTTTTTTAACCTGGCCACTTCCCACAGTGCTGTTTGGAGAGTTTCACTTGCTTACTTAGGAAGCCCCATTCTACATCTTATCAAAATATTAAAATATAAGCACACTTCATATATTTAAACAGTTGAGTTGCTATCAAGTTGTTAACTATTGATATAATAGTACATCTAAAATCTTGCCACGATTTTCCTCTTCTGTCCCTTATTCCCCAGGTCTCAGCTAAGTATGTGACTTTCTCAGAGACCTTCATCCTATCATAGCAACAGGAATGCCTGTGCTTTTCTTCACTGAATACAATTTGTTTGTATAGTTGTTTTGGTTATTTTGTTTACTCTGTAGTGACACCTGGCCGAGTGCTGGACATATGTGGGCACCCAATAAATTTGAACGAATGTCATCCAGTATTAGAAAACTGGTACCGGGGCGCCTGGGTGGCTCAGTGGGTTAAAGCCTCTGCCTTTGGCTTGGGTCACGATCTCAGGGTCCTGGGATCGAGCCCCACATTTGGCTCTCTGCTGGGTGGGGAGCCTGCCTCCTCCTCTCTCTCTGCCTACTTGTGATCTCTGTCTGTCAAATAAATAAAATCTTAGGAAAAAAAAAAAAAACAAAAAAAACTGGTGCCTCAGTAGCTTTGGTTTGGTTTCCAAGCTCAGTGTCTTAAATTTTTTTTTTTTTTTTTTTTTTTTTTTTTAGATTTTATTTATTTAACAGAGAGAGATCACAAGTAGGCAGAGTCAGGCAAAGAGAGAGGCGGGAAGCAGGCTCCCCGCTGAACAGAGAGCCCGGTGTGGGGCTTGATCCCAGGACCTTGAGATCATGACCAGAGCCAAAGGCAGAGGCTTAACCCACTGAGCCACCCAGGCACTTCTCAGTGGCTTTATTTTTTAAGTGAGCTCGGTATCCTTTACTTAGAGCAAAAATTGCCTTTTTAGGTGGGTAGCTCATTGAACTTCCACAAATATGTTATCAGCCACAATAAAAAAAGAATAGAACTTTCTATCATGTAGTTTCTTTGTGTCCCTTTCAGCCTTCTCCCCTGACTCCCAGGTAAACGCTGATCTCAGTATTTCTTCATGGCTTTGTCCTTCCAGATACGCAGAGAGCATTACATGCCTTTTGTGTCTGGCATCTTTCACTTAGAGCAATTATCTCAAACACATAGGCTGTTGTTTGTATCAACAGTCTACCTTTTAACTGCCAAGTGGTGTTTCGTTATATGGATATACTGCAGTTTTTCTTACTCAACTACTGGTGATGGACATTTATGTTGTTTCTAGTTTCTGATGATTTATTAGCTTTTCTTCCTGGTTTTAATTAGTAGACAGGAAATTAAAATAGCATCAGTGACCCACAGCCACAAACCCTTATTCATGTCTACTGTTTTCATTTTCCCATGTTTTTTCTATGCGTTTTGCATGGTTATAGTCCTAAAACACACAAACATTTTTTCCTAGTTTTGTAAAATGCCTATTTTTAAAATGGTTGCATTCATTGAGTCACTGTACTTTTCTAATCCATTCCTTAGTTTCTAAGTCATCACAGTTGTAGAAAATGTGCTAACCATCATCTTAAGTGTCCTATGATAAATTCTTGGCAATAGGGGCACCTGGGTGGCTCAGTGGGTTAAAGCCTCTGCCTTCAGCTCAGGTCATGATCCCAGGGTCCTGGGATCAAGCCCCATGTAGGGCTCTCTGCTCGGTGGGGAGCCTGCTTCCTCCTTTCTCTCTGCCTGTCTCTCTGCCTACTTGTGATCTCTCTCTGTCAAATAAATAAATAAAATCTTAAAAAAAAAAATTCTTGACAATAGTTTAAGACTCTTAATTGAAAGAAATAGGAATCAATGGAAGCTAACCGGGGCACAAGTTGGATAGGTGTTAAAAGGGTATGGAGTATTTCTCAGAAGTTAACATTAGGGGTGTTGTCAGGAACCAAGTCAGGTTGGTTGGTCTTCCTCGTTGTTCATTTCTGCTTCTCTTGGGGCTTCGGTACCACTCTTTCTGCAGAAGACTTGTTTCCTCTACTCCTGGATGCATGGCAGGAGCAGGTGAATGCCACAGTGCTGGGATTTATGTTCTCCAATTTAGGGACTTCCGCAGACACACGGTGCCTGACCAGCAATTTCAAATCCATATGGTGGGGGAGAGACACTTGGACGCCCTTTGAGGTAGTTGTCGCACCAGGACAATTCACTGTTGTTCGTACAGTGGGTCCCACCTCAGTGCTCCAAAAGGAGATGTTTTCGGAGAATGTTGTTGTAAACTAAGCCCACACTCAGAGGTTCCTGTTTAAAGTAAGATTACACAAAATCCATTTTAGGACTATTCAAGTTGCTTTTCAAAAGGGTAATTACAATATGGTCTTAGGAGAGAGTTGGGAGTATGACATGTATCTATTTTTTTATATTTATTTTTACATACTAAAAACCATTTAGGTACCTGTTTCCACAGCGCATAGACTAAAATTGGAAAAATACAGAGAAGGATTAGCGTAGCGCCTTCCCAAGGGTGACAGCAACTTCATGAAACATTTTGTATTCGTATAAGCTGAGTCCTGGGCATGTAATGTACAGTGTAGTGACTATAATTGATGATACTGTATTGCATGTTTAAAAGTTGCTTAGAGACTAGATCTTAAAAGTTTTCATCACAAGAAAAAAAGATGTTTACCTCTTCTT
Source organism: Martes martes (assembly GCF_963455335.1). Taxonomy (NCBI): domain Eukaryota; kingdom Metazoa; phylum Chordata; class Mammalia; order Carnivora; family Mustelidae; genus Martes; species Martes martes. The sequence goes on along the minus strand of NC_137889.1, from coordinate 23,687,523 downwards.
GGTTTTGATCCATCCCCTGTGAGTGATGTTTAATGGATAGCTAAGAAAATCTGATTTATTAGCATTTATTGAATGCTTGCTTTATGTTAAGCACTGTGTCTGAGACTTCTGTAAATACAGGGAAGTTGATTAAACAGCTCTTATTCTTGGAACCATGTGGTCAAGTTGAGATTTACTTAATCCTGGAGGAGTTTCTTAGTAAGTGGTCCTAGAGTGGAAATGTCCCATATACAGGTCGCTGTGTCGGTCTTTGGCAATAATATCAATACCGGTGCTACAGGGTTTGAAGCGCTCAATAGGAACCTCAGTACCATGATTTAACTATGGAATACCTGCCGAGAAACCTGTTCCTAAGTTGTGTGACACATTGTGGGGTCATGTGTCTTGTGCTTACTGAGTTTTAGGCCCTACCTGGCGTCCCCTGGGCTGGCCAGGCTGCTTTACCTGGAGTCTGCAGGACTCACCCAGTGACTACCCGCCATGGGTCCCCCTGGCCATCTGGTGCCCCCTTCTTAATTTTAAATAACTACTGTGGAACATAAGGAGAAGCTCAGAGGACCACAGGGGAAGGGAGGGAGAACTGCATGGGAAGGAATCAGAGGGGGACAGTCCATGAAGAGACTCTGGGTTCAGGAACCAAACTGAGAGTTACAGAAGGGAGGGGGAGTGGAAGAAAGGGGTAACCGGGTGGTGGGTATTGGGGAGGGCACGTGTGGCGATGGACACTGGGTGTTGTGTGCAACTGATCGGTGTTGAACATTGCATCAAAACTAAGGATATACTATCTGCTGGCTAATTGAACATAATAATAAATGAAAATAATAAAAAGAAACTAAGAAAACAAAAGTCTTTGTCAGCAAATGCACTCTGGTTATTATCATCTTACCCTTCTCTGAAATCATTTATCTTGTGACTTCATGTTGATACAATGAGAATTTAAAGGAAGATTTTTAACAATGAAACTTGCCAAGTTAAGGTATCTATTCACATGTATAAGTAGATTTTTTGTATGTGATGGTCTAACTCAGAGGAGCTTCTCCCTGGCAGCTGGGTCATGCCACAGCAGTCAACACGGTGATGCATGCTGGAGGGTAGACCCTTCCATTTGTGGGTTTAATATTGGAGATACCAGATAGTGACGAGGCAGCCCAAAATTCTAAGATACACAATACTGTATTTTTCTCCTATTCTGTAGATTGGGAAAGTTGAGGTTGCAATGAAGTTATGCTATTAGCTCTGGCTCTTCTGGTTTGTGGTTTTGATTTGTTTGTGGTAAAATACACATAACATAAAACTTACCATTCTAACCATTTTTAAGTATACAGATCAGTGGCATTAACTAAATTCATAATGTTGTGTACCAGCACCATGATCTAGTTTCACAATTTTCCATCAATGCAAACAGAAACTTTGAACTCATTAAAGGCTAATTTTCCATTCAGCCTTCCCACCAGGCCCTGGTAAACCTCTCTGCTACTGTCTGTATGAGTTTGCCTATTTTGGTATCTCAGGTAAGAGAACTGCTACCATATTGTGCTTTGGTCTGGTTTATTTCGTTAAGCCTGTTTTCAACGTTCATCTATTTGTACCATGAGTCAGAATTTCCTTTTTATGGCTGCATAATATTCCATTGTATTTATGTACCACATTTTGGTTTACTCATTGCCTTTTTTTTTTTTTTTTAAGATTTTATTTATTTATTTGACAGAGACAGCGAGAGAAGGAACACAAGCAGGGGGAGTGGGAGAGGAAGAAGCAGGCTTCCCGCTGAGCAGAGAGCCCGATGCAGGGCGTGATCCCGGGACCCTAAGACCATGACCTGAGCCAAAGGCAGACGCTTAATGACTGAGCCACCCAGGCGCCCCACTACTCATCTTTTGATGGACACTTGGATTGCTTCAGTCTTATGGTTCTTATGAATTTGTATACCATGGGTATACACATACCTGTTCAAGCCCCTGCTTTTGGTCCTTTTGGTATATACCTCAGAGTGGAATACAGGGTCGTGTGGTAGTTCTATATTTAACTTTTTGAAGAGCCTCCAGATCGTTTTCCATAGCTGCTGCATCATTTTACATTCTGACTATGAATTTGAGAGAGTTCCAGTTTCTGCACATCCTCACTAACATTTTGATAATAGCCATGCTAATGGGTGTGAAATGGTATCTCATGCTTTTGATTTGCGTTTCCCAGAAGACTTTTGATGTTGAGCATCTTTTCATGCACTTACTGGACATTTCTACTCATTCTTAGGAAAAATGTTCTTTTTTAAAAAAGATTTTATTTATTAATTTGAAAGAGAGCAAGAGAGAGCACAAAGGGAGAGGGGGCATGCAGAGGGAGAAGCGGGAGCAGGGAGCCCGACGCAGGACTCGATCCCAGGACCCCTGGATCATGACTTGTGCTGAAGGCAGATGCCTAACCAACTGAGCCACCCAGGCACCCCGGAGAGAGATCTTTTCAAGTCCTTTTTCACATGGTGTTAATGTTTTGAATTAAGTTTTTTATTCCTTGGTTTCACTTCATAGTCCTATATATTAGCTTTCTTATGGGTATATTAAGAAAGTTGGATTGAGTGGGGAGGAAAGTTTTGTTTCAGTGAAAGATGTTAAAAAATGACAGGTTTTTTTGTTTTGTTTTTTAAAGGATAGATTTACTTGAGAGAGAGTGCATGCATGCAAGTGTCTGGGAGGGGCAGAGGTGGAGGAAAAATCCCAAGTGGGCTCCCCACTGAGTGTGGAGCCCGACATGGGGCTCAATCTCACAACCCTAAGATCAGGTTTGTACTGAAACCAAGAGCTGGACACTTAACCGACCCAGGCGCCCCAGACAGATTTCATATTTTGAAGCAAAATTTTGCTCTTAATGTTTTCAGGTTGGCTGTGTGCTGCCATGCACGTGGACCAGGCAGGCCACTCCACCTGTCTGACTAGAGTGAGGAAGGTCTGAAGCCTTATGTCTCCTTTGGGATTATAAAAGGAGGGGGAGGAAGAGGCAGGGTGGGGAATGAAACTCCTTCCTCTTTCATCCGTTTATATTTTAGAAAGGCAGAGAACTTTCTCCCATTTTTTTCCCACCCCCTTCCTCTACTGTCTACTAACTCCTGAGACTGAAGTTGATGGCAGCCAGAGAGTCAGGTAGCAGCGCAGCTTCTATCATTGTCTTCCCGACCCTGTTTTTTCCCGTTGACACAATGCCCTAATCGGTGTCCAGCTTCTTGGTCTTTATACATACCCTAAGTGCTGGGGGGTGGGGGGGGGTCTTTCTTACATTGTGGATTAAATGGGCTTTAGTTTGGGGCCCAACCTAGGAACCTAATCATCGTTAATAGCATTTCTCTAGGAAAATGAATTTTGAGTTAGAATAAATTTCCAGGGGCGCCTAGGTGGCTCAGTGGGTTAAAGCCTCTGCCTTTGGCTCAGGTCATGGCCCTGGGTCCTGGGATCGAGCCCCGGCATCGGCATCGGGCTCTCTGCTCAGCAGGGAGCCTGCTTCCTCCTCTCTCTCTGCCTACTTCTCTGCCTAGTTGTGATCTCTCAAATAAATAAATAAAATCTTTAAAAAAAAAAATTTCCAAATGAGTTTTGAAGAATACCATGCTCGCAGGCTGGGGACTGCCTGTCCCAGCAGTATGGCGCAAGGGGGTGTGATGGGTTGCCTGGGGTTGAAGGAGGACACGTAGTTGCCAGGGCTGTGGAGTGGGTCAGACCATGGGCTTTGGAATGAGCAGGTTTACATCTGAATCCCACTTGCTATCGCGTGCTTGGGGCCTAAGCTTCCATCTTGGAAATTGTGCTGTTCATACACATGGATGTGGGTAGAGTGTCTGAATGCTGATTGACTCAAAGTGATGGGGGCGACGTGAGGGTTTTTCCTCAGAGTCCCTGCTGCGTGTTTGTACTACATCAAAGCGCAGCATCTTACCTAAGTTTTCCTTTGTACTGGATCGTCACTGATGCAAGCACAGGGCCTTCTGACTTGCTTCTGGAGTATTGAGGGCACGTCCCGTCCCGGCTTCTGTGGTAGCTGGAGCTGGCTGAGCGCTTGCGGATCCTTCCCTTCCTCCATCCCCCACCCCCACCCCCCCCCCCCCCCCCCCCCGTGTTGCAATGGAACTTGGTGTTCTCTGGCGTCCTAAAACATTTTAAAAGCTGGGTTCAGTGATGTTCAATTCATTATTATTTTTGCTTCTGGGAGGTTTTTTAGTCTTTCTGTAGGTTTCATTGAGCAACGTTTTTCTCTTGTGTCTTCACTGGCATGTCAGGGAATAAACAGATGAGTTTCTCAACCCAAGTTAACTTTTCAAATCAAGGAGGAGGAAGGAGGGAACGTTCTGCGTGTGTGTGTTGCACACGCCTAGGGAACTGGAAGAATGATTCAGTTTCTGGTAGAGAGTTTGTTTTTTGTAAGCATGTATTTTTGGAGGAGATTGAATCTCCTTTGGATTCTCTAACATGGATTAAGCAGTCTTGTCATATAATTGCAGAATTCTCATGCCACTACTTTTTTAAAGACCTGTGTTGATTTTTTTTTTTTTTTTTTTTTTGCCCCTTTCTCCTATCCCTTTGATTATTTGTGACGATTGGCAAGCGGTTGAGCAGTTTTAGGAATTGGGAGCGCTCCTCTGGTTCTTTGCTCCATTGAGTAATCCAGACTCATGCCTAGATCATCTGTATCATCAAGAGATACCGGGTTTAAAAATGTGAAACATAGGGTGTTTGGTTTAGGGTGTACGTTCTCTCTGTAGAAAAATGTAATCTGTCTTGAGACCCAGGAGAGGACTGAACGTCCTGGCTCCTTATCATAATTGGCATCAGCGATGGTGGCCACAGTGCTTCCCTCGTATGACATTAATGCAGATGAAGCTGGCCTCGGGACCAGATGATTTTGTCTCAGTGGACACACATGGCAGTCACAGTTATGAATCACTTTATCTCTTTTGTGGTGTAGTTAGTGGAAGATAAAGAGCAAGAGGGATTCGGGCTTGGGTAATGCAAGTAAATACTGACTCTTGTTTTCATTGATAGCTTTGGGATGCAGACTATTTAATATGTTGCATCGGTGCAGGATGTCTTTGGTGTTTTGCTTTGTTTTGTTTTTAACAAGTTTTCTGTAGGTTTGTCTCTAGTTTGTGCAGCTTTTGCTTTTGGTATCTTTGATGTTCTCACTGCAGGATTCCACTGTAACTCAATGCCATTTCCCTCAAGATAGTTGAATGCATAGTGTTAAAGAGGATAAAAATTTGCTTCTATCCCAAATGCACCATTAAAGAGCCTCTGAAAATAGAGTTGTGAGATCCTGGTTCTGTCTCCAAGCAGCTGTATGAACTTGCAAGTCCTCAGGGCTGTTCTACTTCAGGATTCTAAGGGCACTGTTAGCATCCCCTTCCATGTCAGTGGTACTGCAGGGGTGTGAGCGATGACCCCTAGAGTCAGGCCACAGGGGCACTATTAGAAATCCTACCTGACTCCCTAGACCACCATGTTTTTCACAGAATAAGGTTGGGTAGAATGAACTCCGATGCCCTGAGCACTGGGAGAGGCCTCCACCATCCGTGGTAGCCCCCTTCCACGACTGGGCCCTGTTTCCAGGAGAATTGTAAAGGGCTTTTTATTAACCAAAGTAGTGTTTTATTTCCAGAGAACTGATGTCATCATTAACAAGACCATTGCTCTAGGAAAATGAATTTTGAGTTAGAATACATTTCCCAATGAACTTCAGGCCTCCCCTGCTTCTCCACTGGGACTGCATGCCCTGACAGTAGAGCTCAGGGTCGTGTGTGACGTGCATGGGGTTGGAGGAGGACACGTTCTTGCAGGGGCTGTGGTGTGGGGCATGGGTCAAAGTGCCGGCTTGGGCAGGTACAGGTTTGCAGCTGGATCTCACGGCTGGAGTGTTTGACCTCATAAGCAGACCGCCTGCCTGTAAGACTTGTGGGCAAGCAGTTCGGGTGTCTGCATGGGACAACCTGTTGTTGGGATTTAAAAGGCATTCATTTTAGGGCCTGTATTGACAATTGGGAAAAGTCACAGGTTCAGTGACCCCAGTACTTCTAATGCAATTACGCTGGTCCAAGATGGCGATTAAAGGACTTCTAAATCTTCCGATTTCAGTTTCTATGAAAGAAATGTTGATCCAAAAGCTACAATCTGTAAAGAATGGGTTTTGCTCTATTGGAACATAAATATTTTTACTATTTTGGTATTTAGAGAAGATTCCCAAGATGATTATAAATATTTAAATAATTATGAAGCAAATTTATTTGTACATAGGCCCCTTATACATAAATCATTTGATAATCTGAGTACTCAGAGTTTCCTGTGTGTAAAGGCTATGAAAATCGTCAGATTTTTTTAGTATAGGAAGTAATATTCCTACACTAATAGAAATTGAGAAATCAAATTGTATGTAGATTAATAAAGATGATACCTTAAATCTGAATTACTATTTTGATACAGATACATACTTAAGATATTTCCTTCAACTTTTTTTTTTTTTTAATACAAGTCCCTGGAATATTCTGGGTTCTTTAATTAAGAAGCAGTCACCCAGCAACAGTGATTGCTGATTTAATCTGACAAGCAAAAGTCCCTCCTATTTGCAGAAATGCTCTGAATAGACCAGTAAGTTGCTTGCTGTACAGAACTTTGTGTTTTTGTTTTGTTTTCAGTCTCCTGTAAGTAATGTACAATATAACCAAAAAACATCTGTGTTCAAGTTTTCCCCTTTAGGCTTCAGACAAATCTGTGATGTTTTGTTGGCAGAGTCCAAGGAAAATTCTTTAGTTTGGGCAGGGGGTGGGGGAGTGGGAATTACACTCAGCTTTATTGCTGCTGCAAGACCCAGCTGGTCTTTGAATAACCATGATCTCCTGCGAGGATTCATTGAATGGTCTGGTGTTTGGATTTCTTTTCGTCTGTTTGCAGTTTTCTGTTCTATGAAGACAGTTTTTTATGTACAACCACAAACCATTTTATTTTGGGACAAAAAACTGGAATAAGACCTCCTAATTTCACAGCTGTTCATTTTGATATTCTCAAGAATGTAGGTACGTTACCTTGATATAACTGATTTAGGGCGTTTAAACTAAGCCAAAACTCCAGAGTTAACTTTTTGAAGTGATAATTAAAAAAAATAAGCGACTTTTAAAGTCTTACATACTTTTCGTCTCCTTAGATCTTGTGATATTTATATTAAAACATCCCTACTTCAGGGTAAATTCTAGAATATGTAAAAATGCAAAGATTATTATGAAACAAATGTGACTACACTCTTACCTATTTTTTGGAGAGGATTTTTTGAAGAGGAAGAGAGTTACGTGTGGTGTGCTGTGTTTTGTGCTTATGTTGTGAAATACCAAAACTCTTAAGTAACATGTAAAAAAGTTTATATATTAAAACAGACTATGGTCATTTTATGGTTACGTCTGTAGTAGCAGGGAGCGTGGTAGGAAATGGTAGGTACTTTGGTGTACCGTCATCTGAAATATCCAGATGGTTTTTTTGGTTTTTTTTTTGGTTTTGGGAGGATCAGGTGTAAGAAGAAAGAATAAGTGAATGAGGCAGAAGGGAAGGAGGGGTAGAAGGAAACTTAGAACTTCTCGAATTTTGAAAATGCTTTGAGTATGTTTAACCTGGCAATTTGCCTTTCACAGTATCTTAGCAACAAGATAGGAGGATTGGGGGAACCCAGCTTTGTCACTGATGCTGTCTTATGACATGTTTAAAGAATATGGGATGTCCTGAAACCGTTATTTGTAAAGGCAAAGGCTGGAACATTTTAGTGTAATGACTGACGAAGCATGCAGGAATGTGGTTTGAAGAGTTTGTGAATGTGTGGGGTCCTCCACATGGTGGTTTTGAGGTTTTAGGAAATTCTGAAGCCAGAAAACCTTGGGATAATAAAGTCCAGGAATCAGAATTCTTGAGCCTCAGTAGGTTAATGAATTGGTTTTGTGTTGACTCTGGAAGGTAGACTCTAGTTAGGTGCTTTTCTTCCGTGGTGGTATGTCATAATCAGCTAGGGGCCTCAAGCTCTCTACCTCCCTGAAAGGCTTCCAATACAGTGGGAATTACCTAAGACTGTACTTCATGGTTAACCGAGTCAGCCTGTTTTCAAATGCCAGTTTTCATAAAAATGTGACCATTGGCTTAAAATAAAGTTTATTTACCCACAAGATTTAAACAGAATATCAGTTAATTGTTTAATCTTTACTAGTGTAAAAATAGTTATTTTCCCTTGGATTCTTTTTTTCTGGAGTGTTTGATATCGGTTTTGAGTACTTTGGTATGCCCTCTGCCTTACCACCATTTCCTGTTACCTGCTGATGGTCTTGTAACTGGGGTGGTTTTCTTTGTTTTGTTTTTTTTTTTTTGTTTTTGGAGGTAAGGGGCTTGTATCTACTTTTAGGATACTTGGGAACATTTGATTGTTCCTACAAAAATATTCCAATTTAGCAAAATGCAGGGCCTTAAAGATATTTTAGGTAAAACCTCATGTGCTTTTGAGGGTGGATGAGGAAAGAGAATGATAAATTTTTGAGTTAGTTTTAATTGTTTTACCACGGCATGAAGTTTCTCTGATAGAGTTCGTAGTTGAGTAGTATTTTCACTTAAAAACCCTTAAGTCTGGGTGTTCTAGAAAGAAGTAAATTACTTTTCCTTGGATGACTAAACTAAATAGTATTTGTCTCTAAGCCTAATATTAATTTTAACCTAGAACTTTTATTTGTTCTTTGAACTTTTCCTTTATCATTGCTCAGAGTGGGAAAACAAAAACCTTTCGGCACCTTTTAGTTGAAACAAACTAAAGAAAAAAGCATGGAAAGCTCTTGGAATTAAGCTTTTAGTGTAAATTACCTTTTGTATCTACCTAACATGTGATTATTTACACAGCTTTCCCGTACTGTCTGTTGTAGTTTCCTTCTTAAAATATTAACATAAGTGGAACGGTCTTTTGAAATAATGTTTTATTGAACACTCGTGTGTTGGGCACTGAGTGTCTGCCAAGCTTTCTGCTGCTCTGTGCAGAAAACACAGAGGTGAGCCTTCTGGCTTTGTCTGGCATCGTGTCTCCTCCCACCACTGTGTTCAGATGCATCCCAGCAATTTCCTGCCCCTGGTCTTTCCTCCTTGGGACATCTTTCGCACTTCATTCAGCCAAGCCAAAGTGTTCATATCCATTTTAACAGCATTGGCAGACTCCTGCAGTTCCCAGAAGAGAAGGCAGAACCTTGAGCTTATCCAACTGCTGCCCTGGGTCCCTCCCATGACCACTTGGAGCTTCTTACTCTTGCCAATCAGTGTGGTCATTTCAGAGCCAGTACGATTTCTTCGGATGGAATTGTCGGCCTTTCCACCTCTAGTTGTTATTTCCCCTGACTTCATTTGGCACACGTGAGTCTCCTGTGAAACGTGGTGTGTTGGTTACCTCTGTTGTATGTGGATCTTCTCTCCAGTGGGGCACTCACCTTGTTGCAAACACAAGTGTTCCCAATCCAGTCTACAGCAACCCTGGCCTGTGTGCTCCGGCACGTGGTAGACATCAAACGCATGTTTCAAACAGTTACCCTGGTTGTATTCATTTTGTAATTTGAACAGTGCACAGTTTTTGATTGAATACAAACTTCGGTCCATGATCCAAATGCACAACTGCCATTAATCACATGTAAGATGTGAACCATTCAAGGAGTTTTTTTTCATTGCTAAGTAAAACCAGACTTAAAACAAGCTTGATTAGGGCTCCTGGGTAGCTCAGGCGGTTAAGCATCTGTCTTCAGCTGAGATCATGAAGTCCTGGGATCGAGCCCTACTAACCCTAACCCTACATCAGACGCCCTTTCTCAGCAGGGAGTCTGCTTCTCCTTCTGCCCCTCACCCCACTCATGTTCTCTCTCACTCTGTGTGTGTCTCTCTGTCAGATAAAATCTTTTTAAAAATGAGGTTGATTGATCTTTATGAAAACAGACTAAATTTCAGAATGGTTCACAGTGACCCATGAGCTTTCCTTAAGGTCTATAAGCCCACCCCCATAGTTGTCATAACTAGTGCATCTGTGGCTAAATTACAAAAAGACCCTCTTCTCCCCTATATCTAGCCAAGTCCTTTCAGAATATAGATCTGAGTTGAAGACATCCTGGTTTCTAGAAAACCTCTACTTAAGTTTAAATAGATAATCCTGGAGATCTAAGTACAAACCCATTCTCTTTTCATTGAAGAGCCATGATCTGTGGAGGAGGACATTGGGTCTGTGGTGAGTGTGGCAGAGATGGCCATTGCCTCTCAATCCCTGTTTTTTCCCCCTCTTTTATGTTGATAGAATCTTGAGTGGAGTATGCATAGCCTGTATTGATGTCCATTTCTCAGCCTGCCTTGCAAACGGGTGAGGCCATGTGGTTATGCTGTGGATCCCGAGAAAATTGTGCTGTTTACAGAAGTAGCTTCCATACTTGTTGCCTTTCTACCCTGCTCAGCAAAATGCAGAGGGTGCTATTTTGGGCCATAGGTTGAGGTCATGCACAGCAGAGGAATGAGAAAGGTAGAGCTGGGGTTTCTGACAGCTGGGTCACTTAATCCTAGACAACCTATGCAGACTTCTGCATGAGACGGAAATAAAGTTTGGTCTTTTGCCACTCCAGTTGAGGTTTGGTCTCCTGGGGCTAGACTTTGAATTGAATCCCAAATACTATAATATGCTCTATGACTTTGGGCAGGGAGTGTCTGGACCCGGGGAGTAGGAACTGCCTAGAAACATGGTACCTTCTCCGGAGTTGTCAGAGATTTGGCTGGTCATGGTCTAAGAGGATTTAATGTCAGATTAGGGTTCAGAGAAAATGGACAGTTTTTAAGGCTTCCTCTAGCCTGAGACTCAATGACTTTGAAGTGTTTAGTTTTGTGTTAATAAATTACTGTATTTCATTACTTCTAAAATAGACGTTTCCACACCGGAATGTTTCGGTTACTGGGATGTTTCTATAAGACAGCCTCTTAGCTTTGGCATATAATCAGAGCAGTATTTGACATTGGACCTGATGGTCCCTAGGCATCCCCTAAAGTAGCTAGAATTAGCGGCAGAAAAATGTTGAAGCATGAATACTGGCTTAAAATGAACAGGTTCCAGTAGCAACCAGGATTCCTGGATTGAGCAGTAGCAGAAGTGACTTGGTTCTGGTTCAGAAAACAGTCCCTTGCAGCTCAAGTTTGTATTTTCTTCTTGGAGCCCAGTTGGTGGTCTCTCTTGGCTGTTCCTAAGGTTCAGACCAAGAACAGCTAAGCTATTTAGGATTTAGGAGGAACTAAGAGAACAGCCTGATTTGGAAAGCTGATTCTCTATGGAAGGAGGAAACAAGATAGATAGTCAAGGTTTGAAATACTCCTTTTACCTAATTGTTCAGTTTGTGACCTATGGTCAGAGTTAAGACGAGTGGTGCTAGAAGCGTTATAAAAAAAGAACAGCCCACCTTTTACTTTCAGAGGCCGTCACTTTCCCTCTCCACTAATTTTATTTACTTCCATCTTTTAAATAGAATAGGACTGTAAATATTGTCTCTGTGACCCAAGTAGTATACTATTTCAATTTTTCTTTTTTTTTTTTTTTTTTTTTTTTGGCCCTGTTTTTTTCTCTTTGACTATCTGGCAGAAATAGTTGACAACCTCCAAAAGCACCCTCAGATTCCTCTCCGTTCTGTTTTTCAGTTGTTAGAACTTTCCAGTGTGTACTAGTTCTGTGTTGTTCCCGGAGACATCCTTATTGGACCTCTGACTTCCTGCTGCCATACGGGCTGTTTGCCATCCAGGTGTAGGACACAGGGTCACCCAGGTGTTGCCGGGGCGTCCTTTTTCCTTTGTCCTCTTGGATGACACTCGTACCTAGTTTAATTCCTGTTTCCTGGATGACACTCAGACCTGGCTTAATTCCTCATTCTGGTGGCTTTCATTCTTAAATTCCTGAGAAAGCATGTAAGCGGTAAGACTGAGGCTTTCTTTGCCTAAAAATCCCTTTATCAACATTCCTATCTGATGTATGGTTTGGCAGGATTGGAATTCCAGTCTGAAAACCCTTTTCTTTCAGAAATTTGAAGATAATGCTCCATTGTCTTCTTGCTTTCAGGATTGTAGCAGAGTCTGTCATTCTAATATCTGGTCTGTATGTCTTTTTTTTTTTTTTTTTTTGGCCTCTGGAATATTTTCCAGCGTAGTCATTAAAAGATGAGTACAAGGGCAGACTGCTTCGCTTGGTCACTTCCTACCTACGTAAAGCACTTGGAAAATCTTTCTGTGCGTGAGTTACATATTGGCTGCTACTAGTAGTCATAACCCAACTATTCTAAAATATCACAGTGAAACTCCGTGGTGAGATCTTGTTCATTTATTGTGTAGAACGAACACTGCACCTCTTTATTTTGGAGACCTTATCCTTTGGCTCCAGGAAGAATTCTTGTATTACTTCTTTGGTTATTTCTTAGCATGAAATATTTTTTTCCTCATTTGATTAACAGTATCAGTTGAGTGCTGGATCTCTTGGATGAAGCCTTAATTTAAAAAAAAGAAAAACCCTTCTCCTTTTGTACTCTTTGGGTGTCTTTTGTTTAAATTTTTAAACTAGGTCTTCTAAAAAATTTTAATTACAGCTTTCATGTTAATTTTTGAGCATTCGTATTCTCTGCTTATATTACTTGAAACATCCTGTTTTTGCATGAATATGGTAAGTTTTTTCAAGATAGTAATGATCCTCCTTGCCTGCCCCAGTTTTCTGAGAATTTTTTTTTCTTGTTTTCTTTCATATCAAAGAATGTCCTGAAATATTACGTTGATGCTTGGCTTCCTTTTTAAGAGTGAGTTCTCTGGACTCAATTTAGGTTTTGTGGAGAATAATCCTCTCCTATTTTGCCTGTGGGCTATCAGCCTGATTATAACCTTATTGTGGAGTGGAGCACGGGAAGTAAGCTGGTAGTCCCATGATTTGGTATGCAGAAGAATTTCATTACATTTCCCTGTATGCACCCCTGTGCCTTATCCTCAGCCTCTCCCCTAGACCTAGTAGCTCTAAATTTGGGAGCCATTTCTTCTAAGATTATATAGCTGTTTACTGAGTGGGGGTAGTTGTCTAAATGTGCAGGGAATTGGTAGGTACCTGGGGGGGAGGGGATGTCCAGTGGATCATTACAGAGAATTCCAGGGGATCTCTCTACCTTCTGTTATTCATGTGTCCAATTCCTGGATCTTTCTGGGGGTGGTGCAGGGCGTTCTGCCTTGCATCCTGTGGTATGTTCTCTGTGACCTTGTTTGACCTCTCTGTAAATCATGCCCGCTTTCCAATATTGAGGATTGTGATTGAAGTGTCATATGCTATTGAATTCTTTTTGTTTCTTAGTTTTTTTTTTTCTATTCAAGAAAACAAATATTTAAATTTGTGATAATGACTTCAAATTAGGAGGTATAAGTATGCTGGCAGCATATTTTAAGATTGTGGAAAGAAGTGGGAAGATGACCTTCCTGGTTTAGGAAGTATAGGGAAAGATATTGCTCTCCATTTTTAGTTACAGAATGAAACATTTTGGAAGTGCTCTTTTGTTCATAACATTTTATCATAACTTTCTGTATCACTTTTGTATGACTCTGCATTGCACTCACTAAACTACCATCATACTCAAGGTTAAATTTGGCATGTGAATCCTCCAGAGCCGTTAGTGAGTTTTGAATGAAAAGAACTTGTGGAAACTTTGAGCGTAAATGGAAGTCCGTTTTGATTTTTACTGTTAAATTGATACCTACTGAAATTCTAAACTGAAGTATTAAAACATCTTCTTGCAAACAGAATAAATCTTAAGGACCCAGGTCTTTGGTTTTCCTGGACCCCGTGGAATATCGGGACCTCCATGAATGACTTAGACCAGTCACAGTGTACTTCTGAGCTGGGTGGCATCTTCCCCTAAATTACATGGCCACAACGGACACCTGTATGAACTCAGGTTTTTGGTCAGCTGGAAAGAAGGGCGGGATGCGTCATAGGTTAACACCTGGTGGTGGCTGCTGTAGGATTAGAGGTTACGGGAATTTCGGGGCACAGGAGCCCAAGGAAGACTGTAGCTGCAGGAAGGAGCTCAATGGAGGAATGGGGCCTGTTTGTGGCCTGCGGATGAGTGGGATTGATACATTTTTAAGTTTCTTCCGTGTCTAATCAAGGAAGGGGGTTGGTTGCATACTGGGTGTACTTGTGTGTGGTACTCTGGGGAAACGAATCACTCATCAGTTGCCAAGTTTCTGGTCTTGTCCTTAAAGTTGCAGATACTGGTGAGATTTGCTTTTGCTGGGGCACCTGGGTGGCTCAGTAAGTTAAGCGTCTACCTTCTGTTCAGGTCCCAGTCCCAGGGTCATGGGATGGAGTGCTGCTTTGGTCTCCCTCCTCCTTGGGGAGTCTACTTCTCCCTCTGCCTGCCACTCCCTCTGCTTAGGTTCTCTCTCTCCCTTTCTCTGACAAATAAATAAAGTCATAAAAAAAATTTTTTTTTTTGTTTTGCTAATAAGATGTGCTTTCAGTTTTATGGTCCTGACCAGCTATACCAAACTTGTTGAATAAATTCACTAAAATGGTGCCTAGTGTCAGCTGTTCTCATACTGCCTTTGAAGTCAGAATTAGGCTTTTTTTCACAAGTATTTCTTCACTTACACTGTATGATAAAGCTATCATATAGTAATTTCCACAAATTGACGGGGGAGGATTTGTGAAAACCAGGAATCAATTTTTAGTGATATTTTTCATGTTTGTTACCAGGTAATTTAGGAGTCTTGTGGTATCTGGGTATCTGGTTTTATGACTGGGTGTCTTAATCAAGATAAATATTAATTGACTGTACCCAGAGAGTTGAGATTACACTGTTTTTGCACTAATTAACTTTGCTGCTTTGCTGAGTTAAAAAATGAAAATGAAATAAAAAATATATTCTTCCATGGGGGTATAGTACCGTGGAGCTGTACCAGCTCCATGAGGGTATAGCTTGAGCAATAGCTAATACATTAGAGAAAGGACTAGAGCAAAGGTCAGCGTACTGTGGCCTGAGGGCCAATTCTGGCCCACAGCCTGTGTTTTGTTTTGTTTTTGGTTTGTTTTGTTTTTTTAAGTTGTTGATGGGGACATGCCCATGCGCATTCACTTACTAATGGTCTGGGGTTGTTTTTTTCCCCACAACACCTGAATTGAATAAATGGCCACAGAGATTGTATGGAGCGTAAAGTCTGACAGACTTACTGTTGGGCCCTTCCTGAAAATAGTTTGCCAACCCTTGGACTAGTTGAACATATGAAGATTTCTTGAAATTAGCAAATTTGAGAGGATTGAAGGGAAAAAAAGGAACAAGGAGGTTTTTCAATGTGTAGGAGAGGCATTGAGATTTCTGTTTGGGTATAATTTTCTTCCATATCAATGCAAGTACATAGAAATTACCTTTTTCCCTGTCTTTAGATATTCCTGGCTTGTATGTCTAAACGTTATCAGTATAAGAGGAGGGGGCAAATGGAATGAGCTACTCTGTTTGTATCCACAAGAATTTGTAGATCTTGTGGTTTTCTAATATATAGGAAGCGCTTTTTAGAGACTCTTGTTTTGCCAAAACAAGAGATGACTAAAATGATGGAGTTCTTAATGATTACAACTTTCTTTCAGAGTAGTTATGGTATTATTTAAGAATTTAACTTGCTTCTCCCCCTCCCCCTCCCCCCCCCAAAAAAAACCCCTCTTAAAAATAGGCTCAAATACTAATTTAATTCTTGTTCTCTTGGAATCCAACTTGGTAATTCTTTTTTTTTTTTTTTAATATTTTATTTATTTGGCAGAGAGCGAGCAAGAGCACAAGCAGGCAGAGCAGCAGGGAGAGGGAGAGGTAGAAGCAGGGAGCCCCATGCGGGGCTCAATCCCAGGACGGTAGAATCATGGCCTGAGCTGAAGGCAGACACTTAACTGACTAAGCCACCCAGGTGCCCCCAGAATTGGTAATTCTGCCTGGTGGACAATAATCTTCCAAGCAGTGATTGAGGGAATTAGGCTTCTTGGATCCTGTGGTTCCACTTGGTTCATGTGTGTCCAGCTACTTAAGGAGGGAACACCTAGGGAGGATCATATGTGAGTTTTATGGTCCAGGCCTAGAAGGGTTATGGACAATGTCTGCTTACATTCTGTTGGCTAGAACTCATGGCGTCTACCTGCAAGAGAGGTAGGAAAGTGTTGTCCATGTGCCAGGGAAAAAAATAAAGAAATGGGTTTTGGTGGCCAGTCAGTCTCTGCCACAATTACTGGTCACTGCCGTCACCTTACATTTTGAAAGGAGTCAGAGACTGGTGACAGACAGAAGCCTTCAGTTATTTTTTATCTTTTTCCCTTTTTCTTCCCTAAAAGCTGTGAATCCCTAGTAAGTGATCTCCGCTGAAGTGGTATCGTTGGGGCAGAGGAACTGTAGTGTCACTCAGGGCAGATTTTAGTGAAGATCCTATTTTGGTACGATGTGCCGTATACTGAATATTGATCAACCCATGTTAACCTTAGAAGTAAAACTGCCAGTTATTTTACCAGCCAAAGATGGGTCTATTGGGGAATAAAAGAGCGTTGCAATCCAGCAGAAACAAGCGGTGTCAAAACTGTAGGCAAGTCCGGGAAACAAAGAAGAGAGGCACACTTTCTTTAGGAGAAAAGGGGTCCATTGGAAAGGCTGTTAAGATCTGACTGAAAGTCCACTAGAGGAAACTGGGCGTTCAAAGTGTGGTGGCTTCACCTTGGCTGACCTGTTGCCCCGGGAATGGGGAAGGCCACTCTTCCTCTGGCTGGCGTAGTAGAGTAGTACACGCATTCAAGGTTAAGTACGTCCCTTCCTGTAGCGTCTGTGGTAGTAGGGCAGGTGACCTCCCCCTACCAAAACTCCTGACTTCATTTTAGTGAGATTGCCCATTCCTGATTTTCCCACCTGTCGTGGAAATAAATTCTTACATCACGTTAATACTTGGCACAAATATTTCCAGTTCTGCCACTGCTGGGCAAGCCGTAAGATGGCGCTTCCCAACTTTGCTGAGATTGACTGTTGCCCTGGGGCACACTGTGCTGAATGGTGCGCATGAGTCATGTGTGTCTCTGCTTGGCAGGGGCTTTGAGTGAGTGGGCACTTGGCGCTGGTTCTTTCCCAGTGTGTGGAGATGGTGGAAGTTTTTGTTGAAGTGAGGACTCCATCAGCCAGACTCTCCAGCTGACCCGTGGGTATGAGCAGGGCTCCCAGCCAAGACCCCTGGGCATTTGCATTAAACCGCTGAAGTTTCTCGTGGGTTTTGCACTGTGCCTGTCCTGAGGGGTAGAGGGCAACTGTTTGTGCTTTGAGATCTTCACCTCCCTAGCATTTAAAAATCCAAACTAGCATTCTATTTATAATAAAAAAGGTAAATCTTTCTATTAATTTCTAATAGTGCTAAGCATTGGAGCTATGAGTTGCTACTCATGTAGGCATCTCCCAAGGTAGGGATACTTTGGAATTTATGCCAGATTTTCACCTCATTTTTTTTTTCCTACTGATGTTGATCTTTGAAGTGATGGAGTTTTTTAACTTTTGCTGCCTTTACAAGTGGTGAGAGAGAGTGAGGGAATCTGGAGGGAATCTAATCTCTCTTGTCACCACCTATATAGCTCAGGTGCAGGTGTGGGTGAGGGGAGCAGGGATGGAGATCCTCTCGCCATCTGGGCAACCCAGAGCAAGAAATGACTCAGAGGGGGCGAGGGAAGAGTGACGACCGTCTCCACTCAACCCATTCGAGGAGAAGGGATTGACCAGGGCCTGTGGCTGCTGCCAGGGAGATGTGGTTTCTGACCTTCAAGGCCTCATGTATGGTGCTGGTTGGAGTTCCCGTAATTCTGGGGGAAATAGTACTCCTGGGCAATAGTTATGTTCCTTTATGGGTTAAAATGTATGTATAGGCTCTCTGGGATCCAAACAATTGCTTAAGTGTATTTTTTTTAAATAATAGAAACTGTGTTCTGAATTCTAAACAACCAATTCATAAAAGGACTTGAACAATGCACTGATTTTCCATGAAGGGAGTTGTGCTAGTTTGTAACAAAGCACCATGAAATGGGTGGCCTAAAACAACAGAGATCTATTCTCACAGTTCCGAAGACTGGAATTCCAAGATCAAGGTGTCAGCAGGGTGGTGCTCCTCTGAAACTTTTAGCAGAGGATGCTGCTTTGCCTCTTCCTCGCTCTTTTTTTAAAGATTTACTTTATTTGAGAGAGAGCATGAGAGAGAGAGAGAGAGAGAGCGCATGTGTGTGGGAGAGAGAGAGCACAAGACAGAGGGCACGAGATAGAGTGAGAGATCACGAGTGGGGGGTGGCACGAGAGAGCACAGGGGATAGAGTGAGAGTGAGAAAGAGCTTGAGACAGAGAATGTGCAGGCAGAGCGGGAAGGACAAGCGGACTCCCTGCTGAGCAGGGAGCCTGACCCGGGGCTGGATACCAGGACCCAGAGATCGTGACCTGAGCTGAAGGCAACCGCTTAACCGACTGAGCCACCCAGGCACCCCTACTCTCATCTTTGCTCTGGGTAACTCTGCTTGTTCACTGGTTTGTCAGCCTGACCCCAGTCTCGGCCCTGCCTTCACGGGGTCATCTTCCTGTGTGTCCCTGTCTTCCGGCGGTATTTTATTGTTTCCTCTCTTTCTATAAGAATTAGAGTCATACTGGATGAGGGCCCACCCTGATGATCTTATCTTAACTTGATTACATCAGTGAAGCTCTTCTTTCCAAAAAAAATGACATTCATAAGTGCTGGGGGTTGGATGTCAACATATCTTTCTGGAAGAAACAGTTCACTCCATAACAGGAGTTGAAAAATATCTCTGCTCCAGTGTACTATTTTAAGTCCATCGTGCTTCCCAGAGAGGAGGGAAATCATCTCCTAAATCATGATTTTTACAGAGTGGACTAACTCAATAACAATACCAAAAAGGTTAATTCAAAAATGGGCAAAGGACTTGAATAGATATTTCTGTAAAGAAGATAAGCTGATGGCAATTAAGTACCCGAAAAGATACTCTGTATCAGGAACCCTTAAGCAAATGTCAATCAAAACCACCAGCAGATACCACCTCACAAACATTTGGGTGGCTATTATATTAAAAAACAACAACAACAACAGAAAAAAGTGTTGATATAAATAGAACTCTGCATGGCTGGTGGGGATACAGTGGTCAGATGCTGTGGAGGACGGTTGTGATTCCTTAAAAAATTAAACACAGAATTACCATATAATCTAGTAATTCCACTTTGGGTCTATACTCAGAAGACTTGTGAGCAGGGTTTTGGAGATAGCCACCCGCCGATGTTCATAGCAACTTTACTCACGATAGCCAAAAGGTGGAAGTAATATAAGTCCCCATCACAGCATAAATGGATAAGCAGTGTGGCATACGCATGATGAAATGTTATTCAGCCTTAAAATGGAAGGAAATACACCTGCTACAACATGGGTGGACCTTACGTTGAGTGAGAGAAGATGGTCGCAAAGGAACAAAATACTGTATGATTCCTCCGAAGAGGTACCTTCGGAGTAGGTCAAGTGCATAGAGACAATGGTAGAATGGTGGTAGGTGGGATGAGAGAATGCGAGGTTATTGTTTAATGGGTACAGAGTTTCATCTCATGTGAAAAATTCTGGAGATGGATGGTGATCGCACAGTGTTGTTAATGTACCATTAGATAGCATTAAGTACAATTAAAAATAATCTTATGCTGATTTTACCAAAATAAGAAAAGTAGAAGTCACAAATTTAAGATAAGAATTAAAGAAAAATAAACAAAACTATGTAAAACTCACTGACCCACCCAATAAGTAACACCCCTCTTCTCAATCTGTGCTCTGGCTCAGTAGAGAACTAGGACGGAGTAGGGGATCTGGCCTTGGAACAATCCAGTCATCTCTGTTGAAGGCTATTTGGGCGGTTATAGCTTACTCTGAGCGATCAAAGAGCTGGCTAGCAGCGCACCCCAGAATTTGGTCCCCCCAGTTACCACAGGGCTGCTCTTAGAGGTGCAGAGTGCTCCTGTGCCCCCATGGTCCCCATGGGCTGACTCCTCCCCAACAAGACAGTGTGGGGAGCTCAGCCACGCTTGCTCTACTTACTCTCCTCAAACTTTCTAGTCTGATACATGACTGTACTTTGGGCAGGATGAGAAGGTCGGATGGAAGCAGAGAAGGATATACTGAACTCCCCCATTTAAAAGAAGCATCAGGCATGGGGGAAGAAGCCTTCCCCTTCAATGTCCCTACTTCTGGTTCTCTACTTGCAAGTTAACCCATGGTTAACCAGTGCCTCCTAGTGAAGAGGTTCCTTCCCAGTGAAACCACTGTCTCTTTGGGTACGCGTCTCACACTTCCAACGGTCAGTGGAGGTATCGAAGGCTCTGGCGGTTAATGACCTCACTTCCAAGGCCACTCTGTGCCCAGGGCTTCAGTTTGCTTTCCTCTTTTCAATCTCAGATGGTGTACAGGCATGTTGTCTTGCATAGCTTTTTCGGGGTGTGGAGTGAAATCCAATGACAAAGTTAAGGTGCCAGGAACACAGTGGTGCCTAAGTTTGAACATAATTTTTCCCTGGGAATGTGACGGTAGAAGTTTAGTTACAGGATTATCTAACTTTGCAAGTTTAAGTCCAAATATGTTAAAATTCAAAGGAATTACAAGTTCAAAATAGGGAGGCTGGATGGCTCAGTTGATTAAGCGTTTGCCTTTGGCTCAGGTTGTCCTCTCAGGGTCCTGGGATGGAGCCCCAAGCCCTGAGTACAGCTCCCTGCTCAGTGGGGAGTCAGCTTCTCCCTCTCCCTCGGCCCCTCTCTGGTACTTGTGTGTTCATTCTCTCACTCATTCTGCACTGTCTTTAAAAAAAAAAAAATTTTCAAACGAAAATTTTCTTGGCCCTTTCATACATTCATTAATTCCACAAATGCTAATTGAAAACCCACCCTGGGTATACTTCTAATCACTGGGGATATTTTGGTGCATAACCCACCCCCCGTCCTGCCTGCCCTCCTTGAGCAGCCTTTCTGGAGACTTCGAGGCAAGAATAGAATCAAATTCCAATAAGCCTATCTTAGCAGGTCCTGTCAGGCTGAAGTATTCTTGAAGCCTGGGCGGTGGTCTGTTCTGGAAGCTGTTGTCCAGGCGGCTTCACGGGAAGGGCTGTCTTTGGGCGGTCTCTGAGGTTGTGCTAGTTCTCAGCCGCCCGTGTGTGAAGAGGACACAGGCGATCACAACACAGTCTTTAACCCAAACCACATTTTGGTAACAACCCAATCCCCTAATCCTGAAATAGTAATGCAGGGAAAAAGTACATTCTTAGAACAGAGTGCACCGTGTTCCTGAAGATCCCCGTGCTGCGCCACGTGGGCTCCTGCCTGGTGCCACACCTTTCACTCTTGGACAGCGGCCCTTGTCAGGTTTCTGCCCCAAGAGCCACTTCTCCTGCCTCTTGCTCTGGATGTACTTACAGCGAAGACACCCGACTCCTGAGGAAGATTGAGCTCTAATATTGAACAATCAATCAAGAGCTTCTCAGGGACACTTTGTTGTATTGGGGTGTGATCGTGTGTGTGTGTGTGTGTGTGTGTGTGTGTGTGTGTGTGTGTGGCAATTCTGGAGTCCTTGGAAATACCACATGGATTCCAGCTTCTCCCACTCACCACTACCTTCTTGTCCTCAAATACAGAGTAGAATTTGGGTGACTCCCTAGCCTAGGGCCTGTCAGACCTATTATTAAACAATGGAAAGCTGGGAACATTCTGGTTTTCTGTAGGACGCACAAATCTGCTTTGCCATATTAAAGCCATAAATACTGTTGACCACCAGTGTCCTCAAGGACCTGTGAAGATGTGGTTGCCTGCAGTGCGACTATGTCTCTCACTGGGGCCTGCCTCCTGGCTCTCTGCTGTCTTGCTGGGCTCCTGTGAAGCTTCTGCTCTGTCCCCACCTGCCAGGGGTAGTTCAAGGTATATCCATGTGGCCTGTGCAGAGAAGGCTGCCTGCTGAAAGCCTGTGCTTGTGCCAAGGCTCACAGAGCTTTCTTTTAGATGTGCAGTGCTGGCCTTGTTTTCTTCCAGTTACGAGCTTGTGCAGTCTTCCTTCCGTGGAACCAGCCACTAAACTGAGGGACAGAGTTGCCATGAGCTGGGGTTTCCAACTCAGAGCAAATGCATGTATGGTCCTAAGCTTAAAGTTTCTTGCCCCATCTGTCCTGTTTAAAACCCTCAACCTCACTGAAAAAGTGAGCTGATTGTAGGATAGAGGATGCAAACCACCAGCATGTAAAAAAAACTCTGACCTGTGCTTTGAACCAAAGTGCTGGCTACCGTGCTCACAGCAGAAGCTCAGGTTACTGTGCGAGTGTTTTGCTCCTGCAAACATTACTCCTTGTTGATTTCTTACGGTTTGTTGCTTCGTATAATAGAATTACAGTTTTGAGAGGGCACAATAAAGAATAACTCCTTTTTTTTCCCCCTAAGATTTTATTTATTTATTTGACAGACAAAGATCACAAGTAGGCAGAGAGGCAGGCAGAGAGAGAGGAGGAAGCAGGCTCCCTGCTGAGCAGAGAGCCTGATGTGGGGCTCAATCCCAGGACCCTGAGATCATGACCTGAGCTGAAGGCAGAGGCTTTAACCCACTGAGCCAGCCAAGTTCGCCAAGAATAACTCCTTTTAAGGGCGCCTGGGTGTCTTAGTCAAGTGTCTGACTTCGGCCCAGGTTGTGATCTCAGGGTCCTGGGATCGAGCCCTGTGTGGGCCTCTCTGCTCATCGGGGGTCTGCTTCTCCCTCTCCCTTTGCCTCCTCCCACCCCTCGACTCCTGTGCTCCTTTGCTCACTCACTGTCACTCTCTGTCTCAAATAAATAAAAGCTCTTAAAACACACACACACACACACACACACACACACACAACAACTTTTCAAGAGTGCGATTGGGAGTGGCTGAACTGGTTGTCGAAATACATTCTCTCTCCTGAAATGGTTTGTGAAAAGCTACTGCCCCAAATCCCATATGCTGCTTGGGGTTGCTGCCGCCACTGCAGTTCTTTCTGGATGATTCCCGTGGCCCTCCGTCGTGATCCCTCACCTGAGGAGTAAATGCCTGGCTCACCAGGGCTCTGGCCTCCGGGACTGTGCTCCCGGGGTGGGGTCAGCATCTGCTCAGGATTGGCCATGGAGCTGTGTGAGGAGTATTCATGCCTTTTTCTTTTTGGTTACGAGCCATCGAGGAATAAGAGAAAGAGTAAGGCAGTGAGATAATATTATGGATGAAATTGCAGATGAATTATAATTGCAGATTCTTAATTAGAGAATCTTATCCGTAATTATACATGAATTATAGGTGAAAAGTAGTTTGATGCACAGGGCTAGGTTTGAGAGACACACTGAGCCATCAAGGCAGAGCAGAAACTGGGCAGGCCTCACCTGTACCTTTCCCCTGTCAGGGCAGAGCCTGCTCCTGGGGGAGGAGAGTAGAGCTTCTGCTGTATGGGTAGCAGGCTTGGGCCTCAGGGAGGGTGAGGTGAGTGAGGGACTGCCCTCCAGTCAGGAGAGTAAGGGGTGCCAAGAAACCTTCAGTTGTCAAGATAAATAATATTTAACATAGGGGCGCCTGCGTGGCTCAGTCGTTAAGTGTCTGCCTTTGGCTCAGGTCATGATCTCAAGGTCCTGGGATCGAGCCCCGAGTTAGGGAGAAGCAGGCTTCCCGTGGAGCAGAGAGCCTCTCTCTGCTTGTGTTCCCTCTCTCGCTGTGTCTCTCTCTGTCAGATGAATAAATCTTAAAAAATAATATTTAACATAGTATTTTAAAATGAATTGATGAACATATATATGTATATATAATATGAACTATATATAAATTTAAACAATATATACATATTTATATATAACTATAAATACACACACACACACACACACACACACACACACATTTAAAACAACTTACAAGATAGGGCTGGTATTCCTGACTTTTCCTTTTGCCTCAGGCTCCAGAATGGCTCAAAGGAGCACTGTTCCTGATCATCTTTAGTGCCAGAGGTGAATGCCGCTTACCTCACCCCAGTCCTTGCCCAGCTAGTTCTTCCCAGAATCCATTAAGCACTTTATTTCTCCTGGGTGGAGCGAGTAAAAGGACAGAAGAGGGCAGGAACATTATACTAACTGAACTCTCTCCACATGTGGATTAGAAGCAACCTTCTCCATGACAGTAAAACTGCCCAATTTTCTATAGATGGGAATATTCACCCTTAGAGAGGAAAGTCAAAGTCTACATTAGCTTTCAGAGGTAAGGAAAGTCTGTGCCCAGTTAGGATAACAAGTTTTACAGTTGGATGTGGAGGTAGCTGGCTGGGACGGTCTGTGAATTTTATTGATCGTCTTGACTCAACAGGTGTTCTTTTCTCGAAGCTCTCTGGTTACATCTTTGTGGCCCCAAGGGCGGTCTGTGGACTGAGAGCTTCAGCATTACCAAGGAGAGGGAGAGAAATGCAGGATCTCAAGCCCCAAGTCAGACCTCCTGAATGGATCTGCATTTTTCCCCGAAAGGTCCAGTTGTATGTAATGTCCAACTCTGTTGCTATACCCCCATAGCCTTCGTTTTGAAATCCATTAAGCCAGTGCTAGCTCTCCTCTTGTTTAACTGGCCTCATGGGAAATCCTTACGCTCTTAGGAAACTGACTGCTTGGTATGCTTGTTCTGGGTTCACAGGGATAAGATCTGCTCTACTAAACTCTGCTGAAGGAGGTTGAGTTTGTCAAAAGGTAGGTTGTAGGAGCTAATTTAAGAGTTCAAACTTAAACTGTGGAAAGTGGTACTATCATGAGGCTTAGGGATAAAACTTTTAGTACCTTGAATAGTTTGAACAGAAGGGAGAGTTCTTTGAAGATGTCAGTAACACATGGTGATTATTTTTTGTTCAACTTTATTTTTCACTTCAGAATAAAGTTGGTAGCTCAGATATTGTACATCTGTCTTCTTTTCTGTTCTAAAATAAGTTCAAGACCAGGTATACTGAATTTTGAAGCCTAGAAAGCTTTAGTGCTATGATTTCTGATTTCATAAGAACTTTAAGAAGAACTGATATGATTCTATGATTTGAAAGCCACAAATTAAAGCTGTGTTTATATTCAAATCTTATGACTGGTTTGCCATATGTAGACACAGATAAGGAGTAAAATTAAAGTTTTTTATGGCTATAAAGTACTGAAACTAGTTTTCACATGTGACTTCTGCAAACCTTTATTTCATAATTCCCAGATGAGGTAGCAAGTTTATCTGTACTAAGTTCAAATTACCGGGTTAGGCATTACAGTAAAAGGAGGATGTAGAAGATACCTACTGATGTATAAATAACCCTCTACTGAGTTTATAGTTCAGTAGGTGAATAAGGCACACAACTATTGTATAATCTAGTAGTAATGTTCTAGCGACCAATTTGGCCAAGTCATGTAGTTAATGTCTTACAGTTGTTTTTCTCACCTATAAAATGAGGGTGTTTGAATTAGATCTTTAAAATATTTTCTAGTATTAATATAATGACAGTGAATTCAATTATATCCTAAGAACTTAATTTATATAATTTATCTTTTTAGGTATATCTGTTCAGTGTAATAACTGGTGGAATTTCAACCTTTGGAGAATAAACAATCATTCTTCTTAAGCTGAGATTTAGAAAGTAATCATATTTTTCCAAAATTGTTGAAATAGCTCAAATCTTAGACTACCAGTTCTTTTCAATGGCCATTTCTTTTGGTACAGATTAATTTTTAACCTTACAAATCACTATAAAAATGTATAATTTTGGTAACCTTTCTTTTCAAGAGGAGCTAGTCTATCATATTCTCAAATCTTAGTAAGCAGGGAATTTGTCTCTCATCCAAAGTGTTCTCTGAAAAAGATCTCTTTATTTCCCCAGATAGCATTCTTAAAGAGGAAACTTGATCATTCTACTTTGTTCTGGTAGATAATGCTGCTGAAAGACAACTTGAGAAGTTAACTGTTTAGGTGACAATTTATCCCAGCCTTTTTGCCTTTATCTTTTTAAAACTTTTGATTGGCTTTAATAAAAAACATTTCCCAAATAGTAACTTTGAAGGTGTCACAAATGACATTGTAATTATAGAAATACAAAGACATTACTTCATGGGTCAGGTGAACTTATCAAAGAATGAGTCCAGCATGTAGTAGAAACTGAGGAACTATTCTTTAAGTGGGAAAGGAATGAAATTGGCCATCAGACAAAATGGCTGACTTTCAACTTTGTTGACAAAATTCCTGAGGGAATCCTGGTCAACCTTTTCCTGACCATAGCTTTATCTTCATAAAGATATCTTGAAACTGTTGTTTTCTTTGGTGAATGTTGATCTTCCAACTATTTCTGAAGCTGATAATCTTGTTTTTAGTATCCAATCTTTGTACCACAAATTCTTTACCCTTAGCTACTAACGTAGAAAACACTTCAGTAAATTTATTTCTTATGAAAACTGTCCTGAAGTATTCCTTCTCAATGCATTTGGGGGGGAGAATTTTTTTTTTTTTTTGATAGCTTTTCTCTCCTGGTTTGGTTGGTTTTTGTGAATTAAAAATCATAAACCAGGGGCACCTGGGTGGCTCAGTGGGTTAAGCCTCTGCCTTTGGCTCTGGTCATGACCTCAGGGTCCTGGGATAGACCCCCACATTGGGCTCTATGCTCAGTGGGGAGCCTGCTTCCCCGCTCTCTCTCTGCCTGCCTCTCTGCCTACTTGTGATCTCTCTCGCTGTCAAATAAATAAAATCTTTAAAAAAAATCATAAACCCAAGTATACTAAACAGTCATGTGAGAGTTGGAATAGTTAATGAGTTCTTTACATTTTCATTACTCTTCATAATTACTGACTTATAAAATCTAAAACATTTAAGCTTTGGACTTTCACAACCATTAGAAGTATTTTCATACTATAATGACCTGGAAGAATACTTGGGGGAAAATGCTGAATAAAATAAAATACATGGACTTTAAAAGTAAAACTCAGGTCATATATTTATTATGCATAATAAATAAGTAGTATTTATTATGAAAAAATATATATATATTCCTCCCCCTCTCCTTTTACCTAACAATTTAGCAAACTAGATCAAGAGCCTAAAAAAATATCATTTCTTTGGCTTGGTAATGCTTATATTTCTAGGAGGTTTTTCCAAAGGAAATAATCACAGGTAGTCCAAGATTGCAAAAATGTTGAGTGTTATTTATGAAGGAGAAAAACTATAAAAAAAAAACCCCACCTAAATATAGAATGTCTGTATCCCATTAAACATTTGTGTTCTATTCATTTATTTATTTTAAAGATTTTATTCATTTATTTTAAAAATAACTTGAAATTCCTTAACATATGAACCATTTATTCCATTTTTATCAGTTTTTTTTTTAATAATTTTTTATGTACTTTGGAAGAAGGAGCTCAGGTAGTAAAACTCCTTAATTGAATCTAATGACTGTGTTTATGTAGACAAATGACTTCTATGATTTCCATTAAAAGCTTCTGTTTACAGTGCTCGTATTTTTTAATACCAGAATCTCTTAAATGAATATTGACTTTCATGAAAACAGACAAGGTATAACATGTTTACTGCTTTTTGAAATTATATTCCACACACATAAGTCTAAAAAAATGAATAAAGGTACTTCTTGATTTAAATATTTAGTTTGAACATATTTTATACCCCAGGATTAAAAAAAAAAAGTGTCTTCATAAACCTTCTATTAAGGTGGTAGCCACACAACTGTTACTTCAGTGATTTGTTTATTGACTTAAGAACTATGATGGAAGGGGTGCTTGGGTGGTTCAGTTGGTTAAGCATCTGCCTTTGGCTCAGGTCGTGATCCTCCTGGGATTAAGCCCCAGTCAGGCTCCCTCTCTCTCTCTCTCTGTCAAATAAAACCTTAAAAAAAAAAAAAAACCCAAAACTATATAAGTGATATTTAAAAACAGGAAGTAATTGATACTTCCCATCAGTATATAAATCATACAGCCTTTGTTTTAGGATTCAGTCTCCTTTTGAGTGTGTGTGTGTTTATAGCACACATGCATGCTATCAAGCTGAACATTGCAGCCTTTCTTTCTCCACCCAGTAAAGGCTGGTTTCAGGATGCGTGGCCAGAACAACACAGAGCACTGTCCGTGAAGATACAGATCCTCTCAGTTCTCCCCTGGTTTCTACTCCCCTGGTTGTATTTAGGTCACTGAAGTTTCATTACAGAGAAAGGATTACAAAATGGAAAAAAGATATTTCTTTATTCACAAAGTTAGAGGTTACAGGGTGCCATTTTCCCCCTTGTGTATGTATTATTTCTTTCTTTTTCTTTTTGGGGTGCAAAATGGTGGTTTATTAAAGCACAGGGACAGGACCGTGGGCTGAAAGAGCCGCTGCTTGTAGGTTTTATTTCTTTAGGACAGAACAGTGACCTCTGATTGACATTTAATACCAGGATTAGAAATTCAATCCAAGTGACCATATATTTCTATGACTTTTTGCCATCCTTTCTTGAGCATTGGGCCCTTTTTAAGGACTTCAGTTTGACCAAAAGCATAATCAACTTCTAGTTATTTGCAAAAATCCTCGGATTTGAAAGTTTTCATGGGTTGTTTTCAATGATTTTTTTTAAGTGTACAAATGAGTAGTTTTCAGTAGTATACGTACAGTACTGTGCAACCATCACCATGATCTTTACAACACTTTGATGACTTTTATTTTTATTATTTTTTTTACTTTGACTTTTAAAAGAAACATCCTAATTAGCCATCACTGCTCATTCCCTTCCTCTTACCCTTTCTCAGCTCTAGAGAATCACTAATCTACTTTGTCTTTATAGATTTGCCTATTCTGGACATTTCATGTAAATATAATACGTAATAGATAGTTTTCTATGTCTGGCTTTTTTCACTTAGTGTAATTTTTTAAAAGATTTTATTTATTTATTTGACAGATCACAAGTAGGCAGAGAGGCAGGCAGAGAGAGGGAGGGGGAATCCGGCTCCCTGTGGAGCAGAGAGCCTGATTCGGGGCTCGATCCTAGGACTCTGGGATCATGACCTGAGCCAAAGGCAGAGGCTTTAACCCACTGAGCCACCCAGGTGGCCCCTGGTATAATATTTTTAAGTTCTAACACTGTATCCATGTTATAGCTGTAATAGTACTCCATCTTTTTCTTTTGGGGATTGTTTATGCCGTTGTATGGGCATATGACATTTTATTATTTACCAGCTAATTGACATTAACTTCTACTTGGTTATTATAAGTACTGCTTCTATTAATCCCATACTTTTATACAAGTGTTTGTGTGGGCATATGTTTTCATTTCTCTTTAGTAGGTATTTAAGAGTAGAAATCGGTGTCATGCAGTTTAACATTTTTAGGGAATCAACTTTCTTTTTCCCCCTTAACTTTGAGATATGTTTAAGAAAGGGAATGAAAACGGGGCATTGGCATTTCTCTTTTCCCTAAGTCTTCACTGATCATCAGCTCATTTGTTGGGGTTGACAGGTCTGGGGCCCTTCTGAAAATGAAAAGCCATTATTACTAATTATGTTGGAACAACAGGCATAAATTGGAACTGTCCTCAGCAAATTAGCACCAGTGGCTAACCAATAGGAAGGAAAGGCTATTGTTAGATTGAGCTTCCTTCCCTTGTCTGACAAATAAGAGTCAATGGGAATATGGAGGAGGTATCTCAGAAGTGAAGTCAGTCACAGGGGCAGTTTTAGCACTGTCTCTGGCTTCTGCCCCTTTCCCTCAAATAAAAAAGCATCTTTGAAAGGAGGTGATACTTGAGCTAAGGATATCTTTACTCCTATCCATGGGTGTATGTTCCAAATGTAAAAATAAAGTGATTGAAATTAATCAAGCAGTGACTTACTAATTTTAATAATACTTACTTGAATTGATCATTTTATTTCTTCCAGGGAACAAGAAATCATTACAACTTCAAAGCATCTTAGAAACTTTCAACTGTGCTAAAACTTTGGAGATGGATAGTTTTTCCTTTTCTCTCATTTGAAAGGATTGCGAGAAGAAATAAAATGGCAGAGGTTTAAAGTTAATATTCAGGATGAATGATGATAATTCCGATGAGAAGACAGAAGATGAACTTCAATCCTTATTTATCAGTGATAAAAATGAAAACACATATGCATACAACCCAAAATCACATATACAGAACCCTTCAACCAATAAGGTGAATTGGAATCCTGCCAAGCCAGATGACATGGTGGTTGATTATGAAACCAACTCTGCTGTGGACATTGATGAAAGTCTTGCTTTAACCCCTCAGTGTGTGGAAGTACTTGATCAACCAAAGTCTTCAAGTCAGTTGATTGGTAAGGAGGTGTTTGATATCCACGAAGATTCTATACTTCAGTCTTGTGCACATGTTGTAAATACAGAGGAGCCCAAGTACCTGCCCAACAGTTGTCATTCCCTAGGATCATTTCAGGACCAGAGTGCTGAGACATCTCTGCCTTTTGTGTGGAAACCCAGCAATGGTGATTTGTACTATGTGGACTCTCCTACTGCTTTGGAGCTAAATCAAACATTTGACATGACCGTGGATCATGTTAACTGCACCTTTATAGCACAGCATGCCATTGAAAAGAGCCTGTCTTTGCATACCTCTGGAAATCTGCAGCCACCCAGCACGGGGAATGGAAATCTACCTTTATCCTGTTCCATTCCTACATCTTCCCATTCTGCTAACATACACATGAGAGAAACAAATTATGGAGACAGCTTTGAAAACCAACAAGCCACTGCAGCAGAGGCTCAAGACACAACTTACACAGCATTTTCTGATGTGATGCAAACTGATACTGTTGTTCCAGATACTGGCATTCAGTGTCCATATTCTTCAGGACAGGTCACCAGTGACTACACAGATGGGTCACAGCAAAGACTAGTTGCAGAAAAAGTGATACAAGCTCAAACACCAGTTTCTGAGGGCATGGATGTTCCCAATGAGTCTGTATTACAAGAATTCTTTTGTTCATCTAAAGATGAACAAAATAGTGAGACACATTCACAGAGCTCATATGGGCAAAAGGAAATGAGCCAAAATCTAAGAGAAACAGTGTCTAATTGTCTTATAGATGATGAATGCCCATCACTGGTGCCAGCTTTTGATAAAAGCGAAGCCCAAGTGCTGAACCCAGAGCACAAAGTCACTGTGGCAGAAGACACACAAAATGCCTCTAATGAAAAGGATTTAGAAACCCAAAATCGTACAATTGAATTGATACTGAGTAGCCCACCAGGACAAAAGATGGCTTCATCAGTTGAACTGAGTTGGGATGCAAATGATATGGTCATTAGCACAAATAACCCAGTTTGCATGTCAACACCAGTCCTAGATTCTCCAAATGCAACCTTTTCTATTTCACCTACTGAAGCAACCAAGAAATGTAGTAAAGTGGAGAAGAGTCATCGAGAGCTTAGAAATTTACCAAACTTGAAGGGGGCACCTATGAACATGTCTAAACCTAATTTAGGAAAATTGACAACTAAAGTGAATACCCCTATAGGGAGCAAAGTTAGAAAAACCGAAATTATAAGTTACCCAAGACCAAACTTCAAGAATGTCAAAGCAAAAGTTGTGTCGAGACCGGTATTGCCATCCAAAGACCACGCTTTATCAAAGGTCGCACCCAGACCTCCGTTAACCAGTGCCTCATCACCTGCCTCATCAGGGTCTTCCTCAAGACAGACGACAGCTTTGAACAAAACACCAAGGTCTGACTTGAATGTAGATACAAAAGCAGAAATCCTAATTAACAAGACACATAAGCAGCAATTTAATAAACTCATTACTAGCCAGGCTGTGCATGTTACAACTCATTCTAAAAATGCTTCACACAAGGTTCCAAGAACAACATCTGCCATGAAATCGAATCAGGAAGACCTTGACAAAGCAAGTTCTAATTCAGCATGTGAGACTGGGTCCGTGGCTACCTTTTTGCAGGAGATCAAAGACCTACTCCCTGTTAAAATGGAAAGCACAGAGTGTTTGGAAATAACATATGCTTCCAGCATGGATAGGATTAGCCCTGAAAAGAAGGGTGAAAAAGAAAATGGGACACCTACGGAAAAACAAGAGCTAAAGAAGGAAATTTTGAATGAGACCTTTGAATATGGTTCTCTTTTCTTGGTAAGTGAGATTTTTGCTCACTTCAGGGAATGGTGGAGGGAGCTGAGAGATGTATTAGCAATTGATTAACATAATAGTCAGTAATATTGCAGGCCTAGCTGTGCAAATTTGCTTTCAGGTGTTAATCTACTATTCGGTATTTCTTCGTCTTGTAAGTTGCGCACTTTAGAGTGTTAATTGCTTACAATATAGGAAAACTGCCTATGGGGGAAAAAATCAAATACAGAATTTGCATAGATCGAATACAGAATTACATACCAACGTTCCTTTTAATGAGGTGAAAGAACAAGTTACTTTAATATTGTGTAATTAGTTATTTGAAGTTAAATATCTGCTTATATTTTACACTTAGAGAAAAAAAGAGGGAGAGAAAGGTTTGTTTAGGAACTTTACCATGTGTTGGGCCACATTCAAGAAGTGGCAGGGCTGGGGAGAGCTGGTAAACAGGATCGACATAAAAATAACTCCTGGTCTCTTCTGGAGGAAGCTGCTCTGGGAAGTGGAGCCCTGTCCTGTGAACAGGGGGGTTGGAGATTCTGCCTCTGATCAGCTAATGTGAATTTGGTCAAATACTCTTTGATACCCAGAGGGGAAAGGGTTGGCCTAGTAGAGGTCTGAGGTCTCGTGCAGCCCTAACCTATTGATTCCTGAAAGGTTAAAATAAACAAACCTCTTTTATTCAGGTGCGGTGAAAAAGCAGTCTGTTGTCTGTGGCACCTGTCGCATATTTGATGTGCGTGTGTAGTAGGGAGGAGGAGACTAGATATAGTTCCGTTTAGGCAAAAAAAAATTCACGTGCAGTTTCAAGATGAATTTTTTTTTTAACGTACCTATATTTTTGTCAGTAGCATGAAGAAACTAGTTTTCTGAGTTTTAAAAATGTTGGTCAGACCATTCTTGTCCTTAGCACTGATTTTGCAGTAGAAACTTAACATGTCCTTCTGGCCACACAGAGTTTTCTTGGGCTTCTGTCCTCTGGGCCAGGAATGGAGTTGAGTGCCAGGTGGGAAGGCAGATGTGACACCTCTGCGTTCTCTGTGGTGGGCTCATGTCTGAGAGGAAAGAAACAGGCAAGGTGGAGCGAAGGGTTGAAGGGCTATTTTAGAAGTGTTTTTAGGGTGTGTTAGGCAATTGTTAGGTCCTTTTAGGAGATAAGCTAGGAAACACTGGATAAACCTGAGCTACATCAGTTTAGAGGTGTTTTGGCTTCTCTAACTTTTGGGGGAGGGAACTGTGATATACCTCACTATGGTGTCTGAACTAATGCCATTGTCAATTTCAAAACTGATTTTAAGTTCAAGTCAAATATAGGGAACTTGTTTAATATCATTTATAATATGTTTTGCCAAGTTAAATTATAACTTCTGGTATTTCTAATCAACATTTTTAATTTCGTGTTTATAGATGTACGTAAAAAACAATAGATTTATTCCTCCTTGATTTACGGGAGGCTTTCATCATGTATCGACATCTAACTGCCAGAAAAACAAGCATAACGTTTCTCTAAAAACCATTTGCCATAAATATAAACTGGCTGTATAATTTTAAAATTAAAAGTCTTTGTGTGTGTTGAGTAAATCTTAGGCTTACGTACTATACTTGGAGGACATAAAACTGTTTTTCCGGCTCCTGTTGAAGCCAGGTGATAGAATCATTGGGTTGAAATGGATCCCAAGATGTCCTGGGAAGAAGCACTTTTCATTTCTGGAATCTCGCTTAGGACTCCTGTATTTTCAGCACAGACACTAATCAAATGGTATTAAAAAAACAAACAAACAAAAAACCCAAAACTCATTCTTTACCCATGTCTTAAATGCAACAGCATGGGTTCGCCTCTTACCCATTTTCACGTATCTTGGGGGAAGAGACAGGGCAAACCATTGCAGGCCACAGGCTCTGTGCTTATTGTAGAGAGAGGGATGCGTGAACATTTGCTTCCTGCTGACTCAGATTCCCATTTCTTGCTCACTTAAGCAGTCTCTAAAGGTTCCAGATCTGCTCTGGATCCGTGATGAGACAGCCCTGGAGGGATGTTAGTTTTCACTGTGCCCTGTTGGAGCTAAGTTAGGCCTTGAGTTGACAGAATTCTTCTTCTCTTTTTTTTTTTTTTTTTAAATTTATTTATTTATTTTAGAGTGAGAACATGTGCACACATGAGCGGGGGAAGGGACATAGGTAGAGGAAGAGAGAGAATCTCAAGGAGATTCCCCACGTAGCACGCAGCCCGACGCAGGGCTCCATCTCCATTCATGACCTGAGCCAAAATTGAGAATCGGACACTTAACTGACTGAGCTACCCAGGTGCCCTTGAGTTTACTGAATTCTTAAGGTGCCCACTATCTCACCATTTTTTGGTCAGGATTTATCTGAAATTTCAGAAAGGTTCTTACTTGGAGGCAGAAATTTGATTTTAATTTGATACAAGTTGAACGTAGCTCCCTATTACAGAGGTTCTGTATTGGGGGACCGTGTGTTACCCAGAGGGGCAGTGGTCACAGGGAAGGAATGGGTATTTTCTTGAGGCGTGCTCTGGACCACTTTGCTCAGGTTTTGTGTATATACATTTCATTAGGGTTTTCCCTGTAATATTCCAGTGTATACATTTTCATTCACTCTTTCCAGGAATAACGGGTCAGTTGTTAGCCACACTTAAAGGCTTCAGAGGGGTGACTTAGAACACACAGCTGGTAAGCAGGAAAAGAGAGATGCAAACCAAGGGCTTCTGACTGGAATCCTGGCCCTTTCTGCTTCATACACCACAGGCTTTCAAAATTTTTGCAGAATATTGACTTGAAGGGCAGAGCAAATCTGACTTGACCAGCTTACGAAAGTAAATCTTCAACAAAAATGTGTTTTACTTTTTAAAAGGTTTTCTCTGAGGGATTGCCTTAGCCAGCTTTGTGGTAGAGGTAGGAGTTTTTGTAGTTTCTATATAATCACATGCTTTTTCTGGCCAGTTTGGTGTAGTTCTCTTAGGATATTGCCTTATTTTTTTTTTTTTATGTAACCCTATAAATACATTAAGTTTTTTATTTTAATTCCAGTATAGTTAATACACGTTATACTAGTTTCAGGTGTACAGGATAGTGATTGAACAATTCTGTACATTACTCAGTATTAATGATAAGTGCACTCTTAATCCCCTTCACCTATTTCATCCATCCCACCCACCCACCTCCCCTCTGGTAACCGTCAGTGTGTTCTCTGTAGTTAAGAGTCTGTTTTTTGATCTCTCTCTCTCTCTTTTTTTCCCTTTGCTTGTTTGTTTTGTTTCTTAACTTCGACATACGAATGAAATCAGATGGTATTTGCCTTTCCCTGACTGACTTATTTTCACTTAGCATTATACCCTCTAGCTCCATCCATGTCATTGCAAATGGCAAGATCTCATTCTTCTTATGGCTGAATAATATTACATGGTATGTATATGCCACTTCTTCTTTACCCATTCGTCCGTTGATGGACACTTTGGCTGCTTCCTTAATTTAGCTATCGCAGATAGTGCTGCAGTAAACATAGGGATGCACCTGTCTCTTTAAGTTAGTGTTTTTGTATTTAGGGGTGAATATCCAATAGTATGATCCTATGGATCATAGGATAGTTCCATTTTTAACTTTTTTGAGGAACCTCCATGCTGTTTCCAGAGTGATTGTACCAGTTTGCATTCCCAGCAACAGTGCATGAGCATTCCTTTTTCTCCACATCCTGGCCAGCACTTGTTATTTCTTGTGTGTTGATTTTAGCCATTGTGACAGGTGTGAGGTGATAGCTTATTGTGGTTTTGATTTGCATTTACCTCATCATGAGTGCAGTTGAGCATCTTTGCAGTGGTGTGTTGGCTATCTGGATGTTTTTTGGAGAGTGTTCATGTCTTCCGCCCATTTTTTTAGTTGGATTTTTTTTTTTTTTTTTGAGTGTTGAGTTGTATCAGTTCTTTATATATTTTGGATTCTAACCCTTTATCAGATATGTTATTTGCACATATCTTATCCCAGTCTGTAGGTTGCCTTTTAGTTGTGTTGATTGTTTCCTTTGCTGTGCAGAAGGTTTGTATTTTGATGTAGACCCAGTGGTTTATTTTTGCTTTTATTTCGCTTGCCTTAGGAGACCTATCTGGAAAAATATTGCTACTGCTTTTGTCAGAGAACTTTCTGCCTGTGCCCTTTGCTTGGCTTTTTATGGTTTCATAAACCATCTAGGTTTATTTCTCACATCTAGGTCTTTAATCCATTTTAAAATCATTCTCAAATCTAGGTCTTTAATCCATTTTAAAATCACTTTTGTGTATGGTGAAATAGTCTTTCCTCTTTTGTTAAAGATTAATGACTACATATTTGTGGGCTTATTTCTGGGCTCTTTATCTTATTGATCTCCGTGTGTATTTTTTGGCCAGTACCATATTGTTTTTATCACTACAACTTCGTAATGTAACTTAAAATCTGGAACTATGATACCTCCAGTTTCGTTTTTGCTTCAAGATTGCTTTGGATATTCTGTGTCTTTTATGGTTCCACACAAATTTTAAAATTATTTGTTCTAGTTCTGTAAAAAAACAAAACAAAACCTGTTTTTTTTAAGATAAATTTATTTAAGAACGAGGAAAGCACAAGCAGGAGGTGGGCAGAGGGCAAGGGGGAGAGAATCTCAAGCAGACTCTGTGCTGAATGAGGAGCCCAATGTGTGCCTTGATCCCTTGACCTTGAGATTATGACCTGAGCCAAAACCAAGAGTCCAACACTTAATTGACTGCGCCACTCCAGCGCCTTGCTATTGGTATTTTTTCATTGCTTTGGATGATGTACACATTTTAACAATATTTGTTCGTCCAATCCATGAGCATGGAATGTCTTTCCCTTTCTTTGTGTCATCTTCAATTTTTTCATCAGTGTCTTATAGTTTCCAGAGTACAGGTCTTTCCCCTTTTTGGTTAAGTTTATTCCTACATATTTTATTATTCTTGGTGCAATTGTAAAGGTGATCTCTTAATTTCTATTTCTGCTACTTCATTATTACTGTATAGAAATGAAACCGATTTCTGTACATTGATTTTTGTATCCTGCAACTTTATTAAATTCATTTATCAGTTCTAGTTTTTTGGTGGAGTCTTTAGAGTTTTCTGTATATAGTATCATGTCATCTGCAAATAATGAAAGTTTTACTTCTTCCTTACAATTTAGATGTCTTTTATTTCTTGTCCGATTGTTGTGGCTAGGATTTCCAGTACTGTGTCAAATAAAAGTGGTGAGAGTGGGCACCCTTGCCTTGTTCCTGACCTTAGGGGGAAAAGCTCTCAGTTCTTTCCCATTGAATATGATGTTTGCTGTGGGTTTTTCATATATGGTCTTTATTATGTTGAGGTATATTCCCTCTCCACTTTGTTGAGGGTGTTTTATCATGAATGTTGGACTTTGTCAGAAGCTTTTCCTGCATCTATAGAAATAACGATACAGTTTTTAATCCTTTCTCTTTTGTTTCCCTTTCTCTTTTTGATATAATGTAGCATGTTGATTAATTGGTGAATATGGAACCAGCCTTGCATCCTAGCAATATAGCCCACTTGATTGTGGTGAATGATTTTTTAAAGTATTACTGGATTTGGTTTGCTAGTATTTTACTGAGGATTTTTGCTTCTATATTCATCAGAGTTACTGGTCTGTAGTTCTCTCTTTTCTTTGTGGTGTCTTTTTCTTTTTGATATCAGGGTAATGTTGGCCTCATAGGATGAATTTGAAAGTTCTCCTTCCTCTTCTATTTTTTGGAATAGTTTGAGAAGAATAAGCATTAACTCTTCTTTAAATATTTGGTAGAGCATTCACTCTGGGAATGCATTTGGTCCTGGTCTTTGTTGGAAGTTTTTTAATAGTGATTCAATTTCTTTGCTAGTCATTGGTCCATTCAAGTTGTCTAGTTCCTGCTTCAGTTTTGATAGGTTATATGTTTCTAAAAATGTATCCATTTCTTCTAGGTTGTCCAATTTATTGGCATCTAGTTTTTCATAATAGTCTCATACAGTTTGTATTTCTGTGGTGTTGGCTGTTATTTCCCCTCTTTCATTAGTGATTTTGTTTATTTGACTCCACTCTTTTTTGAGGACTCTGTCTAAAGGTTAATCAATTTGGTTATCTTTTTAAAGGAATAGCTCTTAGTTTCATTGATCTGTTCTATTGGACTTTCTGAGTTTCCATATCATTTATTTATGCCCCAATCTTTATTTCCTTCCTTCAGCTGGTTTTAGGTTTTGTTTGTTGTTCTTCTTCCAGCTCCTTCAGGTGGAAGGTTAGGTTGTTAGGTTGTTTGAGATTTTTCTTGCTTCTTGAGATAGGCCTGTGTTACTGTAAACCTCCCCACGAGAACAGTTTTTGCTGCGTCTCAAAGATTGTAGACCATTGTGTTTTCATTTTCACTTGTTTCCATGTAATTTATTTCTTCTTTGATTTCTTGGTTGACCCATTCATTGTTTAGTAGCTCTTTTTCCAGATTTTTTTCTTATGGCTGATTTCTCATTTCACAGTGTTGTGGTCACACAAGATGGATGGTATGACTTTAATCTTTTTGAATTTGTTGAGACTTGTTTTGTGGCTTAATATGTGACCTATTCTGGAGAATGTTCCGTATGCACTTGAAAAGAACTTGTATTCTCCTGTTTTAGGATGGAATGTTCTGAATATATCTGTTTTATCCATCTGTTCCATTGTGTCATTCAAAGCCATTGTTTCCTTATGGATTTTCTATTTGGATGATCTGTCCATTGATGCAAGTGGGGTGTTAAAGTCTCCTATTTTTGTATTGGTATCAGTTAGTTCCTTTGTTATTTAGTGTTTAATGTATTTTGGTGCTCCCTTGTTGGGTGCATAAATATTTACGATTGTTATTTCTTGTTGGATTGTCCCCTTTATTATTATATGCTGTCCTTCTTTGTCTCTTTTACAGTTTTTGTTTTAAAGTCTATTTTTTTTCCAGTGAAAGGCTTTTCTTTTGACGTCCATTTACATAATATTTCTCTATCCCTTCACTTTCAGTCTGCATGTGTCTTTAGGTCTGAAATGAGTCTTTTGTAGGTGGCATATAGATAGGTCTTGTTTTTTATCCACTCTGTCATTCTATGGCTTTTGGCTGGAGAGTTTGGTCCAATTACATTCAAAGTAATTATTGACAGTTATGTATTTATTGCCATTTTGTTACTTGTTTTGTGATTGTTCTAGGTTTCTCTCTGAGCTTTCACTCCCTCTCTTTCACGGTTTGCTGGTTTTCTTTAGTGATATACTTGGATTCTTTGTATATCTGTTACTGGTTTGTTTTGATTTGTGGTTAACATTAGGTTCGTTTAACATCTGGATTTTTAAGTCTATATGAAGTTGATGATCACTTAAGTTTGAACCCACTCTTTACTCTTCCCACCACATGTTAGGTATATGATGTCATATTTCATATCCTTTTATTTTATGAATCTCTTTACTGTTTTTTCAAGAAACACTTATTACCTATTTTATGTTTCCTACTTTTCATACTCTCACTTATGATATTTCTTTTCCACTCAGAGTCTGCTTTAGTAGTTCTTGTAGTATTGGTGTAGTGATCATGAACTCCTTTACTTTTTGTCTAGGAAGCTCTCTCTCTCCTTCTGTTCTGAATGATAGCCTTGCTGGATAGAATATTCTTGGCTATAGATTTTTCCCATTCAGAACTTTGCAGGCCAGAAGGGAGTGGCATGATCTATTCAAAGTTTTCGCTAAAAAAATCTGCTGATAACCTTATGGGGTTTCCCTGGTATGTAATTGTCCTTTTCTCTTGTTGCTTTTAACATTCTTTATCACTGGGGTGCCTGGGTGGCTCAGTCGGTTAAGCATCTACCTTAGGCTGGGGTTATGATCTCCAGGCCTGGGGACTGAGCTCCACATTGAGCTCCTTGCTCATCAGGGAGTCTGCTTCTTCCTCTCTCCTGCTCCTCCCCCCTTGCTTGGTGTTCAATCTCTGTCTCTCTCTTGCTTGCTTGCTCTCTCTCAAATAAATAAATCTTAAAAAAAAATTCTTTATCACTACTTTTTGCCACTTGAATTACTGTGTGTCTTGGTTTGGACCTCCTTGGGTTGATGTTTTTTGTTAGGATCTCTGTGCCTCCTAGATCTGGATATCTTTTTCCTCCCCAAGATTAGGGAAGTTTTCACCTATTATTTCTTCAAATTTTCTCCCTTCTTGTTTCTTTCTGGGATCCCTATATTGTGAATGTTATTACACTTGATTGAGTCCCGAGTTTCTGAAGTCTGTTCCACTTTGCATAATTATCTTCTCTCTCACTTGTTCAGCTTGATTACTTTCCATAACTCTGTCTTTCAGGTAATTAATTCATTGCTCTGCTTCCTCTAACCTGTTTATTCCACAAGTGTTTTTTAATTGCAGTTATTGTATTCTTCATCTCTGATAGGTTCTTTGGACTGATGGACTGATGTCCTCCACTCTTATCTCAAGTCCAGTGATTATCTTCATGATCATCACTTTAAATTCTCTATCAGGCTTATTACTTATCTCTGTTTTGTTTAGGTCTCCTGCTATGATTTTGCCCTGTTCTTTCATTTGGGACATATTCCTCTGTTTCTTCATTTTGCCTAACTCTTTGTGTCTGTTTCTGTGTGTTGGGAAAGTCAGCTACATCTGTTGTTCTTGAAAGCAGTGGCTAGGGCCCACATTTTAAATAACAAGGTCATGTTGGCCCACTTCACAGGAACCTCCCCGCTGCCTCCAAGACCAGGCCTGTCTGGGTTGCTTCAGTGCATGCAGGTGGGGGCAGGGTGCTGCAAGTTGTTCCTTTGGGTCCTCTTCCACTGGGATTGTATAGCCTCTGTGGAGACTGGAGGCCAGGCAGGGTAGCTCTGTGAAGTATGGAAAGTGAGGTCTTGGTGCCACAAGCCGTGGGTGCCATTCCTTCTCTACAGGGGACACTCGGCCCCTGTGGAGAATGGGGCTGGCCATGGCTGCTCCATGAAGTACATCTGGGTGGGGGTGCAGTTTTACAAGGTGCGTGGATCTTCTGAGGGAGGTCAGAGATGCAGTCTTGGTAAGGCTTGGGTGGGCTTCTGAAGGAGGGAAACCACAGCACCAGGACTGAGGTAGGCCCATCTGGAGGGGTCAGGGAGTGGTGTAAGCAAGTTTGGTAGTGAGTGCTGGGTGTTTCCTGAAGTTGTCTTTGTGATTGTGCTGGGGGTGGGGGAGGGAAATGGTACCTGCCAACTCTTTTGTTTGTGGAGAAGTCTCTCAGGAAACTCTGAGATTAGTAACTAACTTTCCCTCTTACATACCCCAGGCATTTTTCAAAATGCTGCTTTGAAGCTGTATCTCCTCAGCCTGTTTGTTCTGCTAACTCTTTTAAGGTTGAGGACTCAGCTTCCTTGAGCCCTCCAGTCTCTCCTTGAGCATCCTCCTGATTTTTAATATTCCAGGCTTTAAGTCCTGCTGGTTGTAAGAACTCACAAAATCAGCCCCTCTGATTTTCAAAGCCAAATGCTGTGGAGATTAGTCTTCCCCATGCAGGCTCCTTGGTGTGATAGTCTATTTCTTATTGTTCTCCTGTGCTCATAGCTCCTGCCTCCTGTATCCAGAATCTCTGGGTTTAGCTTTCCACCATGTCTCTGACCTCCCCCCGCTCTTTAATGTGACCTCTTCCTCACATTTACTTATGGAGTTTGTTGTGCTAGCCTTCAGGTACTTTTCTGGGTTATTTGCACTGATAGGAGGGTTATCTACTATATGTGGGATGACATAAGTTTAGGGTCCCCCTCTTCGACCATCTTCCCTGGAAGTCTTGCCCTATTGAATTTTTAATTCACCTGGTATATGAATGCTCAGTAGCATGGGGCTTTACATATCTGTGTTGGAAATTATCTACTTATGACTTATTAAAGAAAGACGGGTACCCATGGGAAATATGCAGCATGGATGTTAGGAGTATGGATTTAGAGTTACATATGCTTTCAGATTAGCTCCATCATTTGTTGGAAGAATGACATTGGGCAAATAACTTAGTCTCTGTGAGACTCAGTTTTTCTTTATGCAAAGGGAGAGTACAAAACTAGCTTACAGTGTTGGAATTTTTCATTGAATAAAGCTCAGGGTCTTGTTTTCTGTGTGGAGAATGGGAATATTTATTGGCTGCTCACTGTGTACTGTGTATGATGGTGATTGTTGGGATACTAGAAAGGAAAGATACCACATCTGGTCAAAACTCATACCTGGTGAGGTGGGTAATTTTAAGAGATAAAGCAAAAAGGCATATTAAATATTAAGTTGGGAGTATGTGTAAGCTACTGTACTGCAGAAGGTGGGATGGTATGGTGACAATGGGGAGAGTTATTGAAGCCTCTAGGGGAACTATCACGTTAGCCACTAGTTGGAACTCCAAGGGCAAGTATGAATGGGAAGGGTATTCTGGGTAGAGAAAATAACCTAAATGAAGATGAAGAAACATGAGAAGATCTTCTCATT
Source organism: Martes martes (assembly GCF_963455335.1). NCBI lineage: Eukaryota > Metazoa > Chordata > Mammalia > Carnivora > Mustelidae > Martes > Martes martes. Next base: position 23,644,825 of record NC_137889.1, on the reverse strand, counting down.
TAGGGGACTCCAGGGTAGTGAGTATGCTGGGAGCCAGGGGTGCAGAACTGAGAACATTAAGGAACAAGCTGAAGGAGATCGCAGGGGTTGGTAGATCCAAAGGGTCTGGGTGTGCCTTGTTAGGAGTTGCCCTTATGTGGAAGACAGAGGGAAGCTGCCTAACCCAGTTTCTCCTTTGAGGAGGTTACGTAAACAGTGGAGTAGAACATGAGTAAACAGTGGAGTAGAACATGAATCGGAGTGGAAGCTGGTGAGCTCAGAAATCCTGAGGATGTGGTTTCAGTAATCCAGGGAAGAAATGACGCAGGCTTGTGCTAAGGTGGATGCAAAAGGGAAAGAAGACCGTCAGGAGTTTAGGAAGTAAAAAAAGGAAGCACCTAGGAAGGAAATAGCTTTCATTGTTTATGTTGGGTGCCTGGGTATGTTGTGGTAAATATGGGAAGAGATAAGTTTTGAGATGGCTGGGTAAAACTAGTTTAAAGTTAGAAACTGCTTCATATGCTTCTGTGAAATGGGGTATGATAAAAAGTAACAGCTTCTAGTCTATGATGATTAAATGAGTGGAAACATGTATTTTGAACTTAAAGTATTATTCCATAAGGGCTATGGAATCTGTAAAAACAACAATAATATGATTACTCGTGGCATTGCTAGGTAGAGGTGCCCGAAGAAATGCTAGATGGACAGGTAAAGAAAGAAGCTAAATACATGGCAAGTGCAGGAGAGTGCTGGCTAGGACCCATCGACTGCAGAGAGAACAGGATGTAGGTGGTGGTTGAAACAGTAGACAAGATCACCTAGGGAGAGCATATCACAAGGAAAGACCAGGGTCAAGTTTAGGACCCTTGTGACAAGTAGCATTGAGGCAGGATCCAGAGGAGGAATAACCAGACAGATAGAAGGAAAACTAGGAACGTTCTGTGTTGGAGGAATCAAAGAAAGATGGCGTCCTCAGCCTCCGATGCTGTAGGAAGGGGCTGCAGAGAACAGCTTGAAAGCTGTAGCTTGACTTCAGCTTGTGTTGCTGGTCATCTTGGAATAGTTCTACTGATGGCCACTAAAGTCAGATCATGATGGACTGAAGAGTGAACTATGAAGAGGTTTAATTCCTTTATATTAAAAGTGAAAATTAAATATCAATTAAATTGTTATGTGGTTGTAGCACCACAAGGAAAGTGGTATGAGGAAGGTATGATCTGGATTAAAATCTTAACCATTTTTTCACAGGGTTCTCCTTCAAAATCTGCGGCTGCATCAGGTGGGAGTATATCTAAGCCTGACTCCTCCAATCTGAGGAAAACACCTGGTTCAAAAGCCAAAGTGGGGCCCTCTGTTTCCTGTTTGAGGCGGAATAGCGACAGTAGAAACCTCAGTTCTGATCGGGCCTTATCTCCGCAGAGGATCCGGCGCGTGTCCGGTTCTGGTAAGAATGAGAGAAATGAGTTGTGCCTGATAGCATTTTTGTGAATTATTTGAATATAAAATTAGGCATGTCAGAAAGCAGAGAGACAGGTTTTGGTTATAAAACTAATACATTTTGTCACTACAACATTTACGTTTTTGTGTATCAGCATGTTATGTAGGGAAGGTAGAAAAAGAAGTCTTAGACACAGCTCTAATCTTTGAGCAACGGAAAGGCTAGTTAGAGAAAGATACAGGTGCATGAACCAACTTCTAAGTTATTAAGAAAAATCATAAACAATTGGGTGCCTGCTATCTACAAATAATTTCACAATTAGAAGTTATTTTTATAAATGTTTAAGTGCTTAATAATACATAAATGTTATATACTAGACTCATTGTGGGCCCTCACTGTGTGAAAAGAGATTAATTTTTCTTTGAGCTTTATTGAACGATGTATGATAAATTTTCAGGGATATAAGAGTGACTGAGAAGTTAAACTTTGCCAAGACAAACTTTTATTTACACTGGTTTATATTTTAGAAGTAATAGTTTCAAGGTCCTGTTAGATTTGAATGCTTTAAGAGTAGCTATTAGGTGTCTTACTAAAAATTTGGCAGATAGATGGACTTTTCTGGGTTACAGATCAGAACAGGAAGTGGAAAAGTCAGTGTGTTTCGTAGAGACTAAGACAAAAACATTGCTACTCATTCCAGTTGACTGAGAACACTGTGCAGGGAACACCCTTTATTTTAACAGGTACAACCTTGGGCAAATTAAAGGCATGCCCGATGGATTTAGTAGTAGGTTCCCTTTTAGTAACTACTGTTGAATGATCCGGGGTGAAAAAAATAACAAAAAAAAGTACCTCTAGAATGATGTGTCAACACATATGAGAACATTTAGCAGAAACTAACAAAACCAAGCAGGTCCCAGAGGATCTCATTACCTCTCTACACCTTGATAGTTTCAGGTTCTATTTCCTAATTCCATTTTGAGGCCTGATGTGTGAGAAGCCTGTAACAAGCAGAGGTGTTTTGAGGGTGATTTATTTAGATTCAGGGCTGGCAGTAAGATCCTGGGGTTGGGAGGAGCAAAGCCAGGACGTGGTATGGGTGGAGGAAGAGGGATTGGCGGTACATTCCATTCCCATCCCTGGAGGAGCTGAGTGGGAAGAAAGAATTCACTTGAAGTCCTCTTCCTTGGGAAGAAAACTAGAAGGGGAACAATGATCCTGATTTTAGATATTGCCACTGTTAGGGGGAGTTGAGGCACAGTGAGATCAAAGCTTTGTTCCTTAGTGTTGATGACAGGGTCAGGGTAGTGGTTGATGATAGGAAGGGTTGTAGACAGATGATGGGGACTCCCCATTTGGATGTTACGAGCACCTGTGGCTTGGTGGTGCTAGAGAGCCATGACCAAGGGCACCATGGCCTTGAGGTTAGGAGCTCTGTGTTCTAGTAATGTTCTGGCACCAGTGAGCTATGCAAGCAAGTCCTTTACCCACCCTGGGCTTCAGCCTTGTGTTGTGAAGTGGGAGGGCTTGAGAATGTAAGGACCTGTCAACGTTTCCACTCCTCTTTCTAGGGGCAGTTTGGGTGCTTGCCTAACTTTCTGAGCAGTGGCTACTACTAGTAAGTTTCTCTGGACCACAGGATGCTCAAAACCCAGAAAACCGGAAGTGCTCATCCTCTCAGGAGATGAGGCCGGTGCCCGGGATATGCAATAGTCCCGGCTCTCTGGGGTTCTGCAACATCAACGATTTCAGTTAGCCTCAGTCAGTTGTGGTACAGAGGCTGGTGATCCTCCTTCTGGCTACAGAGTCAGTGGTAGCCTAATGCTAAATCCTACCACCTAGGTCATTCACCTCAACCCAGCTCCTGGTGCAGGCACTTGATCCCCTTACACCATCACAGGAGGAAGGGTGAGGATATTTTGAGACAGACCACGTTCATACAACTTTTGTTATAGTATATGGCTATAGTTATTTTATTATTAGTTGTTGATCTCTTTCTATAACTCATCTATAAATTAAACTTGATCATAGGTATGTATGTGTAGGAAAAAAGCAGTACATGTAGGGTTTGGTATCATCTGTGGTTTCAGGCATCCACTGAGATGCCCCTATGGCTGGGAGGAAGCGGGGTCGGGGGGTCTCAACTGTATTTTCAACAATGCGAATCTTTTATGTAGAGGATCAGTTCCACTGAAGAGTTAAGCAATTTTAAAGTCCCTTTTCTGTATACTCTATAATATCCTGCCTTAAGAGAAAAGTAGGTCTGTTTACTCTGAATGAAAAGACAAGGACATTTATTGAGCATTTATTAACTTGTATAAAGAAACTTGATAGTTCAGTTATGTATTTGGACTTTTGAATCTGTGTTACTAAGTTTTCTTTTACCTGGTGGTTTTCTATATAGAAATGGAAAAAAAAATTAATGTAACCAGAAACTTCATGGATTCACATTTGAGTGTTTATTTGAACTGTTGGAAGACTAACTTGATTATGCTGTATTTTTAAAAAAAAAAAAAAAGGTAATAACAGCAACTAGCTTGTTTGGATGCTCACATTAAATTGAGAGGTGTTTGTTGTAGGGGACAGGAAATTTAATCACCACAGAGTTAAAAGCAGAACAGATCAAGGAGCAAAAACAGTGTGCCTTTAGATCACTGAGAGTGTGTTACTATTTACTGTACAATGCGGTGTTTGTGTATTAGAATATTGAAACCAAATGGACATCCTCTGTACTCTGTATACAAAGTTACTCTCCTGAAAGGTAAGCGGCAGGAATGTTGCAGCTGGGGTTTTCAATAAATCCTTTCAGAGAACTAAGTAGAAAACCAGATCTAGACTTGAAATAATAGACATTTTCTTGAAGGTTTAACCTGAGTATGAGAGAGAGCTGTGATTAAAGTCAATGGAGCTCTTGCATTTTCCCTGTCAAAATCTAGAAATGATAATATGCAGCATGATGACCATAGCTAAATTTGTACAAAATCTGATGATGACTGATGACAACAAGCCAGATGCAACGTATCTTCGTTAAGAGTATGTGTGTGTTTTAACCACTCCAATTAAATAAGATGAGATTGTGGGGGAAAATAGGATGATAATTATAATGCCAATGATAGTAGTGTACACTTACAAAATGCTTACCAAGTTTTAGGCTCTGTCTTAGGATTAAATGTCTTAATTATATCATTGAGTGCATTTAACCTTCAGAGTAGTTTTGTGAGGCTTGTCCTCATTTTACAGATTGAGGAAAACACCACACAGAAATTAAATAATTTGTCAAGATTACTTAGCTAGTAAGTGGCAGAGGTAGGAGTCAAACCAGGCGGTAGGGCTCTGGAGCCCGTTCTCTTAGTCTTCACATTATCAGGCTGAAGAACTACTCCTGGGGCGCCTGGGTGGCTCAGTCAGTTAAGTTTCTGCCTTCGGCTCAGGTCATGATCTCAGGGTCCTGGGAATGAGCCCTGTATTGGGCTCCCTGGTCGGCATGGAGTCTGCTTCTCCCTCCCCACTCATCCCCCACCCCCGCCTGTGCTCACTCTCTCTTTCTCTCTCTCTCTAAAATCTTAAACTACTCTTAGTATGGCTATAAGTTTTGAAAAATTAAAATTCTCACACTTAACTGAATGGCTTAGAAATTGGCATTTCTCTTCTCAGGCCCTTGGCCCGAGATTTAAAAGATGTTCAAATGTAAAAGATGTTACACGGTTATTGCAAATTGCTGCTGAGTGAATCACTGCATCGTTAAATCCTTCGTGATTCATTCAGGCGTCTTCGACCTATCTGCCACCTTCTTCTGAAGGCGATACCAGTTCTTATCAGGCTTTAGATGATAAATGTGTGTTTTCCTTCATACAACGCTGTAATTGCCCTTCCGATGACCAGCCTGAGCAAGGTAGGGTTATGGAAGTCGGACAGAACACACTCCCTGGCCTCTGGATCGTGTAACCTACCCGGGGAGGACAAGAGCGTGTTTATGACTCAACCACAGAGCCGCACAGAAAGGGTGTATAAAGGGTGTGGAAATGGCCCCTAAGTGCTTTAGGACTCTGGGGAAAAGGAAGAATGTTCCGGGGTTGGTCTGATGATACCAGAGCCTGAAGAAAGGCCTCATGATAGAAATAGTCTTTAGTTTTTCCTCTGGAGAAAGAAAAATAACATTTCAAAAGGATAAACCTTTGCTTTCATTCCGTTTATTGTGGGTTAATAAAATAAATGCCTCTGAAACCAGGAGGACATCCCATACTTGTAATGACTTGCCTAGCGTTATAGGTTTCTGAGCTTTCTTGCTTAGTTGTTTTTTCCGTAGTTGTTTTTTGTAAGCTAATTGTCTATTTAGTGTTAAAGGGAATTTAAAATCATTTCAATTCACTTTTATATCATTTTAGTCTTTTCTAGGTGAGTTTGAGAGAAATAGCTAGCAAACTTAGGAGAAGGATACTCACTATAAATTCTTTAAAAACAAGAAATTATCCCCTAATAACTTACTCTAAAAGCTAACTTCAACGGGTTGGTTTTGGTGCTTCTATATTTGCATGTAATTAATACACTTTTTAAAGAAGGGATCTCAAGTGTTCTTGGCATAAAAATAATAGTCATAGTAATGTTTTGAGCGCCAGTGACATGCCATGCTCTGTTCTAAGCTTTCTAAATGCCTGTTTTCATTTACTCTCACAACTCATGATGTATAGACAGGTATACTCCTCCCACTTCTGCAGATGAGGAATTGGAAGTTTTGAAACCTTTTTTTTTTTTTTTTAAAGATTTTATTTATTTATTTGACAGAGATCACAAGTAGGCAGAGAGGCAGGAGGAGAGAGAGAGAGAGAGAGAGAGAGAGGAGGAAGCAGGCTCCCTGCTGAGCAGAGGGCCCAATGCGGGGCTCGATCCCAGGACCCTGGGACCATGACCCGAGCTGAAGGCAAAAGCTTTAACCCACTGAGCCACCCAAGCACCCTGGAAGTCTTAAAACCTTAAGTAACTTGCTCAAAGTGACGCAGTTCATCATTGGTGGAGACCGGAAACAGAACAAGCAGTCTCTATGCTCTTGGCCTCTATAAATACACCCAGGGGTCTGACACCCTGACTTCTCATCTAACAAGGGTCTAGTGAGTGCCTGCCTGTGCTGGGAATGCGAGACAGGCACAAAACAGATACGTTCTTGCCTTTACAGAGCTTAAATTCTAGTCAGGTGCATCAGAAAATTAAATAAAATGTTGAGAATGTAAGATGATAAATGCTGAGAAAGGTGGTGAAGGGAGTTAGATCTTAATATCAGGTGGCTGAGAAAGGACTTGCGGAGCAGGTGACAAATGAGCCAGTGCCTGAAGGCTCAGAAGGAGGGAGACATTGAGACATCAGATGACAGGCCTTCCTGGGCAGAGCGAACGGCAAGTGCAAAGATGGAGGTGAGGCAGCCTGGGGGGTGGGGGGAGGTGCTCGAGGGACCAGGAGCTGCCCAGTGTGCGTGGTGGGGGGCCAGGAGGTGCGGATGAGACCAACCAAGTGGGGTCTTACAGGCATCTGGGGGACAAGTGTCTTCTCTTTTATTCCTTCCTGACATGATAACTGCAGTCTCGATCATTTTACAGGCATTCCACTCCATTCTTCTCACTTGGCGAGTAATTCTGGAGAAGATTATTTTCTAGAATGACCCATGCATGAGGCATCATAGGTCACTATGCACTTTTCTCTTACTCTATGAATTCAAGAAAAGTTTTGAGAGCCTGCTGTGTGCCGGGCACTCTACTAGGTTTGGAGAATACAAACATGATGAAATAATAGCCCCTTGTCATGATCTCACTCACTGGAGGCTGAGCTGGAAAGGGGAGTTGAAGCACATCATGTGAATGCAGACTCTTCATTCTTCAAACTGCAGCTGACCTGTCCTGGCCCCTGTGATATTTCACATTTATTATGCTGTACTCGGATTATTTTTGTACATGTCGGTCTCCTAAGTTGTGAGGTCCACAAGGAGAGTCCAGGTCTTGGTTATTTTTACATGTTTCATTGCTTAGCACAGTGTACCTATTACACAACAGGTGTTTAAAAATGTTGTCTGGCCTGATTTGAAGGGAGACTTCTGTGAAGGGAACACCCCTGACTGGGCCTGAGGGCAGACCGGAGAATAGCGAGGACATTTGAACTGGCCCTGAACGTGCCTGTAGAAGTTTGCCAGACATGGAAAGTTGCTGGCATTCCCAAGGGTGCAAGTGGACAGTTACGAAAGGGTATGGTTCGTGTGGGAACACCGAGGACAGGTCCGCATGCGTCGAACAGACTGAGTGTTGGGGTAAGTGATGGATGAGCCCCAAAGATTTTGAGGTTGATCAGTTCTCTAGCAGTCGAGATACAAACTTGTTAGAGTTATACCAGTGTGGGAACAGGAAGCAGAGTGAAAATATTAAAAATGTTTTGGAGGAGGAGGGTCTGGTCAGCTTCTGTTGGTGGCCGATAGTCCCACGTGTCTCCTCAGTTTGCTTGTTGGGCGGCCATGGAGCGAGACAGCAAGATAGAGTAGTAAGAAGAGGTTCTCAGGAGGAGACAGATGGGTGTAGTGGGGACATGTTGAATTTGAAGAGACCGAGAAGCCCCTCAAAGTGTGTTTGAGGTTTAAGACAGTTAAAATGTATAGAGGGCAAGAGCTGATAAAGATCAAAGCAGCAGGGACAGCTGGCGATCACCTCAGGGACGCATCAGAATGCATCCAGCGCACAGGCAAGGAAGTCTGAGAAATAAAGGGGATGCACCAGTGTGTCTGTGCGGACCCACTTGGAGAAGAAATAGGGCATTTTGATAGTTGAGTGTTAGAGTAGCGGCTCTGGATAATGGGCTGGGCAGCTTCTTCCTTTGTATTTTGCAGCTCACTTTGCTGAGGTTAGGTAGGTGATGTCTCTGAAGGGAGTTTGTGAAAAATGTCTTCATTTGCATATTTTTATAACCTTAGAGAAGTTTTGAGTCACAGTGACCTCACTGTTCAAAGTAGCTCTGCTGAAGAACCTTGGCTTCTACTGAGCCAGGATGGTCACGGTGTGCCTTTTCCCACTGTGGTGAGGAGCCCCGTGACTGCGAGGTGAGCTCCTTCACCACCAGATAAATCAGTCTGCTGACAACCTATGAAGACCCTGTTCATCTTTATATGGTAGCTGGGGAAAGGATGAACGCTTCTGAGTCTTGAGTTTATTACACCTTTAGTTGTGGGATGCATGTTCCCAGGCCCGTGACTGTGGAAGTTAATTTTGTTTCACACACGAAGCGGGAGACGTCTTGGGAACACATTTGCAGAGGCAGGTACAGACAGTATCACCACGAACACTGGGCTTCTGTGCAGTTCCAGTCCATGTGAGAACCTTGCTTTGTGGGATGTTCTGGTTTCTCTGTCAAATTACCACCCTGTTAATACCTGCGGTATTTTTGTTGTGACTCACCTGTACTACCGTGACTTGATTTTTGCCTTTACTCTTGAGTTTAAGCAAATAGTGCTAGTTATGTAGATTGTTTCTTGTGTCCTATGAATACAGCCTAGTCTTAGCTAACTCAAGAATGTGGGCTCTCAAATCTCTGAAATTCTGTGTTCTGGAAGATAATCCATTTAGTTGACACTTCGGGAGTGTATACTCTGCCCATCATACCCAGACCCAGAGGAATTGTGGAATGAGTAGGACATGGTGCTTGCCCTTACCCATTACCAGTCAGCTAGGAGAGGTGATGAGTTCATGCCCCATCACATGTGTCCTTACGATATTTTAAGGAAAAAAAAAAAAAAGCCATAGGATTTCAGAGGAAGGTAAGATTACCAATACCAAAGTTTGCTGAAACTCTTTTTTGTTAGAATATAGGTAATTCTATAATATGATTGAGGTATCCCCTTACAAATGTAAGTACCAGCCTTGGTTTAGTGTTGATGCTTTCTGCTATTTAGTAATTTTTGGCATCAAGATCCTAGATCTACAACTAAGAAGAATACATCTCGATCAAGGTAATTTTTAGGTCTTAACTGATACACTAGGAAGTAGAAATGAAGGGACAGTTAGGGTTCAGACTATGGAATGTAGAGATTAAAAAACCAAGTCAGTAAAGGTCCTCGGAAATACGGAGGAGGGTGGTTGGGCAATTAGTCTACAATCCATTGGTGTTCTGGCAGTTAACAGGCAGAGGAAATCCAGACAGAGCCCATGCCTGTCAGTGTCATGGAAGGAAGGGGAGAAGCATGGTTTCAGACAAGGTAAACCTTAAATTTACCCCTCTTGGATCTTGAAATTAACCAGTTAATTTGGATAGCTCATCAGATTTCTGCTGCCCTCATCCCAGTAGGCTATTTTTTTTTTAGATTTATTTATTTATTTATTTATTTTTATTTATTTGACAGAGATCACAAGTAGGCGGAGAGGCAGGCAGAGAGAGAGGGGGAAGCAGGCTCTCTGCTGAGCAGACAGCCCGATGTGGGGCTCGATCCCAGGACCCTGAGACCATGACCTGAGCCGAAGGAAGAGGCTTAACCCACTGAGCCACCCAGGCGCCCCGATTTATTTATTTTTGAGAGAGAGTGCACACATGAGTGTGGTAAAGCCTGGGGGAGGGGCAAAGCGGGGGTAGGGAATCTCAAGCAGACTGCCTACTGAGTTTGGATCCCCGCATGGAGCTCGATCCCATGACCCGGAGATCCTGACCTAAGCTGAAACCAATAGTAGGACAGTTAACTGACTGAGCCACGCAGGCACCCCCCAACAAAGTAGGCTATTTTGAAAGTATAACGCTTTCACTGAAAATTGGAAAAGAAAACAAAAATTCCCCTTAATGTTATCAATGCCAAATAGTTTTTGACTTCATAATTAATAACTATTCAGTGCCTTTTCTTTTTGCATGAGTTGATTGAATTTTCTTTTTCATTTAAAAGGCGTGGTGCCTTCTTTCCTAGATTCTTACATTCTTATTCTTAATAACGTGATTTTAAACAACCTTACAATATTTCATTATCGAAATGTGCTGCCATATATTTCTTCAGACTTCTTTGAACATTAGGGGTTTTTTTTGTTTTGTTTTTGTTTTTTTAAGATTTGTTTATTTTAGAGCATGAGAGAGCAGGCACGGGTGGGAAGGTCAGAGAGCAAGGGAGAGAGAATCTCAAACTGACTCCACACTGAGCACAGAGCCTGACACAGGGCTCAATCTCACGACCTGAGCTGAAAACAAGAGTCAGACTTAACTGACTGCGCCACCCAGGCGTCCCTTTGTTTTGTTTTTATAGTGTGTGAAATAATTCTACACTGAAGAACTTTGTACATGAGTGTAAGAGCTTGGTCAGATAAATTCATTGGATACATTCCTTTAGATGGAATCAGAGGGTGTGAGCATTTGTAAGACTTTTGATACATGTTGCCAAATTGCCCTTCAGAAACAGCATACAAGTCAGTGCTCCTACTCTGAGTATGTGTTAGAGTGTTTTCCAACACCCTTGCCAGTATTTTGACATTGCTAACACTCTTTCCAAATATTTACTGTTGCAGAAGGTGCAAAACGGTATCTTACTTTAATTGGCATATGCTTGGCACTCAAATCTTTATTGAATAGGTGTAGACTCAGGGATCAAAGTGCTGATGTACAGAAGTGAATAAAAGATTAAAAACATGCCCTCCTTGAAGTTACATTCTGGTGGGAGAGACAGGTAATACATGAGTCAAAGTATAGAGGATGCTTGATAATCTGAAGTACTAAAGAGGGGGGGAAATACTAATGCAGAGAAGGGGAATGTGAAATGTTGGGGGTTGTTTGTGTGTGTGTGTGTGAGAGAGAGAGAGAGAGAAATTTTGCTGAGTGTGACCAGGGAAAGATGGCTTTTGAATAAAGGCCAGAGGGCGTCAGTCTTGGGAGTATCTGGAGGAAAACCGTGCCTATCAAGAGTGGAGAGCAAGTGGAAAGACCCTGAGGTGGAGATTTACCGATGTGCTCTAGGAAAGCAAGGAATGAGGTGAGGAAAAGTTGAAACAGACCATGAAGTTTGACAGGTAGCAGAGAACCAGGTCAAGCACAGTCCTGAAAATCCTAAGGACTTTGGCTTTTAACTGAAAGAGCTTAAATTTTGACAGGGTTGCTCTGATACCTGTGTAGAGAATGCATTGAATGGGGGTGATGGCTGAATCAGGGAGATTGGTGAGGAGGAATTGCTACAATCATGGAGGGAGATTGTGGCTTCTTGCCAGGGTTGTGACTGTGAAGGGTAGTCAGATTCTAGACAGGTGTGTTGAAAGTGAAGCTGACAGGATTTTCTTAGGTGAGGTGAGACCAAAGAGCAGAGTCACAGATGACTTAAGCACTTTGGGTGTGAACAATGGAAGGATAATGTTGCCATCCACGGAGATGGGTATGGATGGTGGTGACACAGATGTTAGGGGATTCATATCAGGAACTAAGCCATAGAGCTATTTAAGATGAATAATTTGTAAGTGAAGATGTTGAGTGGAAAGTAGGATATACAGGTCTAGGGTGCAGAGAAGTCTGGTCTATGGATATAATTTGGGATTCATCAATATTTAGATCCTATTTAAAGCCACTAGACTGGATAAGGCCATTAAGAGAATGTGCAGAAGAGAACAGATCAAGGGCACCACTGGGGAACTCCCTAGACTACTACAAAATAATCTGGAGTACTCCTAAATTTTAAAGGGCTAGGGAGATAAAGAGGGATTCAACTGCATCAGATGCGGAGAGAGAACATGGTAGTTAAAAATGCCATTTGGTACAGATCCTTTACCTCTTTGGTTAGGTTTATTCCCAGGTATCTTATGGTTCTTGGTGCTATAGTAAATGGAATCGATTCTCTAATTTCCCTTTCTGTATTTTCATTGTTAGTGTATAAGAAAGCCACTGATTTCTGTACATTGACTTTGTATCCTGTCACGTTACTGAATTGCTGTATGAGTTCTAGTAGTTTAGGGGTGGAGTCTTTTGGGTTGAAAAACAAAAATAAAACTGGCGGCATCACGTTACCTGATTTCAAACTTTACTACAAAGCTGTGATCACCAAGACAGCATGGTACTGGCATAAAAACAGACACATAGACGAGTGGAACAGAGTAGAGAGCCCAGATATGGACCCTCCACTCTATGGTCAAATAATCTTCGACAAAGCAGGAAAAAATATACAGTGGAAAAAAGACAGTCTCTTCAATAAATGGTGCTGGGAAAATTGGACAGCTATATGTAGAAGAATGAAACTCGACCATTCTCTTACACCGGACATAAAGATAAACTCGAAATGGATAAAGACCTCAACATGAGAGAGGAATCCATCAGAATCCTAGAGGAGAACATAGGCAGTAACCTCTTTGATACCAGCCACAGCAACTTCTTTCAAGATATGTCTCCAAAGGCAAAGGAAACAAAAGCGAAAATGAACTTTTGGGACTTCATCAAGATCAAAAGCTTCTGCACAGCAAAGGAAACAGTCAACAAAACAAAGAGGCAACCCACGGAATGGGAGAAGATATTTGCAAATGACAGTACAGACAAAAGGTTGATATCCAGGATCTATAAAGAACTTCTCAAACTCAACACACACAAAACTGATAATCACATCAAAAAATGGGCAGAAGATACGAACAGACACTTCTCCAATGAAGACATGCAAATGGCTATCAGACACATGAAAAAATGTTCATCATCACTAGCCATTAGGGAGATTCAAATTAAAACCACATTGAGATACCACCTTACACCAGTTAGAATGGCCAAAATTAGCAAGACAGGAAACAACATGTGTTGGAGAGGATGTGGAGAAAGGGGACCCCTCTTACACTGTTGGTGGGAATGCAAGTTGGTGGGAATGCAAGTTGGTGCAGCCACTTTGGAGAACAGTGTGGAGATTCCTCAAGATTAAAAATAGAGCTTCCCTATGACCCTGCAATTGCACTACTGGGTATTTACCCCAAAGATACAGATGTAGTGAAAAGAAGGGCCATCTGTACCCCAATGTTTATAGCAGCAATGGCCATGTTCGCCAAACTATGGAAAGAACCAAGATGCCCTTCAACGGATGAATGGATAAGGAAGATGTGGTCCATATACACTATGGAGTATTATGCCTCCATCAGAAAGGACGAATACCCAACTTTTGTAGCAACATGGACGGGACTGGAAGAGATTATGCTGAGTGAAATAAGTCAAGCAGAGAGAGTCAATGTTCATATGGTTTCACTTATTTGTGGAGCATAACAAATAACATGGAGGACATGGGGAGATGGAGAGGCGAAGGGAGTTGAGGGAAATTGGAGGGGGAGGTGAACCATGAGAGACTATGGACTCTGAAAAACAACCTGAGGGTTTTGAAGGGGCGGGGGGTGGGAGGTTGGGGGAGCCAGGTAGTGGGTATTAAGGAGGGCATGTATTGAATGGAGAACTGGGTGTGGTGCAAAAACAATGAATACTGTTACGCTGAAAAGAAAAAAAAGAAAAAAAAAGCCCTTTGGTTTATACCAGAGGTTGTGTGTGTGTTTAACAGGAAGTCTAGAAGTGGTAGGTCTAGGTTTGGTGATTCAGTAATGTCATCTTTCTGCCTTTCCACTCTTCCTGACTCAGCATGTTGTTCTTTCAGTGAGTTTTCAGTTAAAATGTGGTCGCTAAGAGTTCCAAGTGCCAATTCCTCCTGCTACTGTGTAAAATGCTGAAGGTGAAGGACAGCATCCCAGAGTCGAGGCTTCGTCCTGGCATGCATGTCTACCTTTATCGGGAAGGAACAGTCCTATTCAGCATCTTACCCCCTAGCACTCATGTCTTTAAGTCTTAATGGCACAAACCAAGTTGCGTAGTCCCTCCATCTTGGAAGACTGGGAATGCAAGTATTGGGCTTTTTAAATCTTTCTGTAGCATGTGAGCAATGAAAATGGGGATTAGGGGTGACAGTTGGGGAGCCAGAAAAGACGCCAGATACAGTAAGGTTATACATCTTAAAAAATTGTGTTGACTAATTTATTTACTGTTTTGTTAAGAGCTTTCGCTCCCTTACATTTTGGGGCATATGATTCTTTGTTGATTTGATATTGTTCCTTGTCCTTTGTCCTGTGCCTTATTATTTGCCTTTTTAATTTGTATGTGGTGATTTTTAAATTTTTCCATTTTTATATGGTGAAATACGTGTTTTCCTTTAATTTTTCCTATGTTTTTATGCTGAACAAGACCTTCTCTATTTAAAGAGACTGACTTATATTTAGCTATTATGGTAAATATGTTAAGATGTATGGTTTTGTTCTAAACCCTTTATAATTCAATTTTGTGTGTGTGTGTGTGTGTGTGTGTGTGTTAAGACTAGTGGCTAATATTTAGGTCTCTTAAGATGTGCCAGGTACTGTTCTAAGCATTTTAAAAATAAAACTTATTTAATCTTTAGAAGAAGGTATAAAGTAAGTATTCCTATCATCATGCCTATTGTTTCTTGTGAGACATACAGGCATAGAGAGGCTAAGTAAACTGCGCGCAGACAGTGTTTGCTGGAACTGGGTTTAAAACCTAGGCAGTCTGGCTCTGAATTGTCCACTTTTAATCACCGTATCATACGTACTGGTTCTCAAATTTTATTTCTTTAAATTCAGTTATTTTTTTTTAAAATTCAGTTATTTTAATACCACAAATGTCTTATCTGAAAAAAAAATCTTCCTTTTCCTATTCTAAATTTTTATATTTCTGGGATTTATATACCAGTCTATTAATCTTTCAATATAATTTTATGCCCATAACAGACTATGTTTATTTTGTAATATCCTATAATAACTAATAACACAACTTCCTTCTTACTGAACTTCTTTATTGTGATAAATTTTACATAAAATTTATCATCTTAACCATTTTTTAAGTGTGTGGTTCATTGGTGTCAAATAGATTCCATTTGTTGTGCAAGAGTCACCATCATCCCATCTCCAGAACTTTTTATCTTCCCCATCTGAACCTCTTGACCCATTAAACACTAACTCCCCACTCTCCATCTCCCCAGCCCTTGGCAACCACCATTCTACTGTCTGTCTCTGAATCTCACTGCTCTAGGTACCTCATGTAAGAAGAATAATGTAATATTTGTCCTTTCATTAGTGGCTTATGGAATATCTTCAAGTTTCATCCATGTTATATCATGTGTCAGAATTTCTTTCCTTCCTGGGATGGAATAATATTTCATAGTACATATGTGACACACTTGGTTTATCCATTCATCTGTCAATGGTCAACTTGGGTTGATTCTACCTTTTGGTTATTATGAATAGCATTATAGACGTGGGTGTACAAAGATCCTCCTTTCATTTATTTTGGATATATACCCAGAAGTGGAATTAGTGGATTGTATGCCAGGCTGTCTGTTTTTCTTTTGGGGGGAAACAGCCATACCATTTTTCACAGCAACTACACCTTTTTACTTTGTACCAGCAATGTGCAGGGTGCCAAGTTGTTCCGTCTTAACCAACACTGTATTTTCTGTTTTGTTTCTATAATAGCCATTCTAATGGGGGTGATGTGGTATCTTACTGTAGTGTCGATCTGCATTTCCCTAATGACCAGTGATGCTGAACAGCTTCATGTGGTGTTGGCCATTATGTATTTTCTTTGGAGAAAGGTCTATTCAAGTACTTTGCCCATTTTTTTTTTTTTTAAATCAAAGCTTTCTGTTCTTTAGCTGTAGGCATCTCATGTTTATGCTCCAAAATTTTTGCCTATTCTTATTTACTCTAAGCTAATTTAAATAGGTTTTTTGAAAGTTGTCCCAAGTCGTCCTTTAAAATAATCACATGTGGGGGCGCCTGGGTGGCTCAGTGGGTTAAGCCGCTGCCTTCGGCTCAGGTCATGATCTCAGGGTCCTGGGATCGAGTCCCGCATCGGGCTCTCTGCTCAGCAGGGAGCCTGCTTCCCTCTCTCTCTCTGCCTGCCTCTCTGCCTACTTGTGATCTCTCTCTGTCAAATAAATAAATAAAATCTTTAAAAAAAAAAAAATTTAAAAAAAAATTAAAATAATCACATGTGGATTTAGATGGGAATACCATTCAATAAATATATTAATTCAGGGAAGAACTAACATGTATAATTACTTATTCAAATCTTTTATGTTCCTCATTTAAAATTTTTTTCCATAATATCAGCACTTTTGGATTATTTATAGAAATAGTGTGCATATACATGTCTCCATGTGCATTTACTTTTTATTGCTAAAGGATCTTTTTTCTATTTTTCCTGCTACATCAGAAAGCTGTTGATTTTTTTTACAGTATTGATTTTGTAAGCAGCTTATCAGATTTATTTGCATAGTTTTTAGACAATAACACTTTATACCGAAGTGAAATTTTCTAATGTCTTCATTAAGATTAATGAGAGAAGTTGGTTATTTTGGGTTGAGTAAAAATGAATCTGAAGCCACAGTTTTGCATCTAATTTATTTCTCCCATAACTTATTAATTTTTTTAATCCCTTTGGGTAAACTTACGTTAGCTTTATATCATTAATTTTTTTAATCCCTTTGGGTAGACTTACATTAGCTTTACAATAATTCCCAGCTACTGTAGATAATTAACATAAAGGTCACTGTCTCTACAGAGTTGTGCTAAAAGAACCCAAGTTGTAATTATAGCTGTAAACATATTCTCATGCTTTGTATTTTAACTATGCTTGCTTGGCATTTTCTCTTCCTGACTAGTTAAGGGCCCTGCCTTATTGATACTTATTATATCTTATAAAATACAACAATTTATGTTTTAAGCTATATATATTAATACATAGTGTCTATATTCCAGATTGGTGTCCTTGTCCAGTGAAAATCCCCACAGCCTCTAGTCCTGGCAAGTGCACTTGTCTCCTAAGCTTTTCTCTGGTTTTAAACTCCATTTCAGACTCTTTCCTGCTGGCCTTTGGTCAGTTATGCACACTGCCCCACCTTGATCAAACTCTAGAGCAAAAGCCAAGAAAGCTGTAGTCCCCCACGCTCTCTATCACCCCACCACACCCCACACGCTACAGTTAAGGGCTGAAGTTCTTAGCCTGGCATTTCATGCCATCCTGAACAGTAAACTATCTACCTCTCCAGTCTCATCTTCTTTTCCTTCCCCGTGATGCCTGCACACCTAGTAAGCCACACAAACCACAGTCCTATTAAAAGAATTTTAATGAGGGGTGCCGGGGTGGCTCAGTGGGTTAAAGCCTCTGCCTTCGGCTAGGGTCATGGTCCCGGGGTCTTGGGATCGAGCGCTGCATCGGGCTCTCTGTTTGGCGGGGAGCCTGCTTCCCCACCGCCCCACCCCGTCTCTCTGCCTGCTTGTGATCTCTGTCAAATAAATAAATAAAATCTTAAAAAAAAATTAATGAGCTACTATGTATTCCCTAGTATTCATAATTATTACTGAAGACATTTGGCAGCGATTTCTATACTAAAATGTTGGTGTTTCTAGCACCCTATACATTTGTGCTTTGCTATTACCTTACTTTGCAGTTACCTTTCCTATGTAGGCAAGTAAATACTTGTGCAACATCACCCCTCCTGGGAACCGTTGTCTAGATTTTTATTAAGATCTGTCTTCGAATATAGGTAAAAGAGTAGCTAAGGTTTTGTGGGGAGGGGGGTTGTTGTTTGTTCTGTGGGTTTTTTGGGTTTTGTTTTGTTTTGTGTTTTTTTTGTCAGCTCTTTGACACTTCTGAAGAACACTTTAATTTCATCAAATGTAAAGAATAGCAGCTCATTTTGTCCAATGTGGAAAAATCTAATGAAAAACATATTAAGGCTGAATGTGTCCTGGTCTGGTTAAGAATTCAGAGAGAAGAACTTGCTTTGACCAGCAGATGTTTCTGTGGCCTGGGAAACTGCTCTCATTACTTTGAAAGCCTTTTGCAAGCTGGTGGGACTCACCTCCTTTCCCAGCCTGTCCTTTTGCCGCAGAGGAGGCCAGGCTGGAGCTGAGAGAGGGCGCTACCTACCTGTGAATGCCTGGGGAGCTTTCTCCTGGACAATGGATCATTTAACATCAGTGTCAGAACAAAGGCATTCCCTTTAGGAGTTCATCCTTCAACTTTAATTTCCAGTCCTAGGAACACACCATTATGGTCTCATGAAGAACTTTCTGGTCGCAAAGGGACCCTTTTCATCATAACCATATAAAAGCATCACTTAACCCGTTGATTTCTGTGTTGTTTTTTTTTCTTAGTAAAATTAAAAGGACTGAAGAATACCTCATGTTTACAGAGGCACAGGAATAAAAATGATTAGAATCTACTTACCTTAATTGTTGATCCAGTTTATCCTTTCTTGGTTTCTTTATCTGTTTTGAACATCTTTCTTGGTTTCTGTATCTGTTTTGAACATCTTTATCTGATTAAATACTTGACTCCATTGACTTTAATAATATCTATTAGTGTTTTAATGTTTTATGTTAGCTTTTATGATAAAATATGCTTATTATAAAGTGTGAAGAGAAAAAGCATATGAAAGGTGGAGGGAAAAATTACCCATTTCTGCCTTTTTCCCTTATTTTTCCTCTAAGTCCCCCTGTGTTGTATTTCATAACAGCCTCATAAAGTTCTGGTATATCTCCTGGAATTTTTCAATATGTAGGTAAGTCTGAGCTTAAAGAGCAGGGCAATATTAATATCTTTTTTCCACATAAAATCATTTTATTAGATTTTTAGTTTTACAAGGCATTCCTTATTGATGTTCTGTTGTTAAGTATAGAACATTCGACCAGATTTTCCAGGGTGGGTATCCGAGTACCTTGCTTGTTCATGAGGCCATACTTCAAACTCAGTAGACTCTCTGTGTTACTATCTAAGGCTAAGTGCAAATGCTAGTCCTTCCGTGTCTTCCCTAGACAAAAGATGGTAATAATTACAGGGTCAAAACAAATCTGTTGTCTCTCTGTAAGATTATGCTAACAGCATAAGCTTAAAATAAACCACTGAGGCGAGTAATGTGTCCTTAGGTAGGTCTTCAATCTTGATGGTTGACATCTGGGATCAGTTACGTGCTGTGAAGCGAATGTGGTCCTGTAAGGATTTCCTTGTTTAAGAATTTGGTTCTCAGGTTACTCAGTCTCTCAGTCCAGTGTTGCTATGTCTTACTTTTCATATTGGTTATGATGTGTATGTTTTACTGCTTCTTTATATGAAGTCCCAATTATGGGTACTTGAGGTCAACTTTGCTCTTCAGGTAAACATGAGGACTGTTGGTGGAACAGTGAAACACCTTGGTTGTATCTTCACTGGGTTTACCATTGCACTAGGGGAGCCCCCTTCTAGAAAGAGGAGCTCAGGTGGCCTCCAGCCTGATTCTCCTTTCCTTCCCCTGATGCTTCTATTCTGCAGCCCCAGAGAGGGAATGCTGGGCTGGTGGTAGGTTGTCTGCCTTCCTGGCATCTCTGGCACTGCTGAGGTGTGTGACTGGAGGAAGCCATTTTACCACCCAAGTGACTCTCTCATCTATGCTCTGGGAATAGTAATGGCAGTGTACTGTTAGGATTATTCTGAGTTTCAGAGGAGGTAATTCTGTGGCGCAGCAGGCTTTGTTCAGGGCTCTCAATGCCCAGGAGTCAGACTAATGGTCGAATGGGGAAGACTTTTGCTAGGACTGCCAGTTGCCATTAGGTGGAAGGGACAGCAAGCCTTGGGAATGGGGTAGGACAGGGTCATAGCAATCACAAGCTGGCAGGGCAACCTTGCTTCCGGTGTGCGGCTGCGTGTTGGAATCAGAGAGGCTACGGGTCTGTAGTAATTCTGAGGCACACTGAGAAATGTCTGTAAACCCATGATGCTGTCAGAAACAATGCTATGAAACATCCCTTTCTAAAAAACAAATTGAGTTTCCAAACTTGTTTAGCTTTGACTGTACCTTAGCTATGGCCCAGAAATACTCCTTTGTTACTTGCTCACCCTTGCTCATTGTTTCCGATGATGATGAAGACTTACATGTTTTTGCTGTCAAGGGGCCATAATTTAGTAACTGTATATTCTAAAAGATCAGTTTTTTCTGTACCTCCAAAAGCAAGTAAAACTGGTAGTTAAATATAAGTCTAAAAATCAAGTGAATATTTGATTATCTATTACTTGCTAGTTACTATAAGGACTATAAAGAAAAATGTCTCCTTTTATCTAGGTAATAGACTATTTGAAGAGTCCCATTAATATTAACAAAGAACAAATAAGCTTGTAAAAATTAAGTGTTTAATGCTTCAATGTAGATGAGAGAAGGCATTATCGAAATTTATTTACTCCTGGCCTGTTAAAAAAAATTTTTTTAATAGCTATTACTATCATCTGTATAATTCTACATTTATTTTTTTCCCAACTTCATTGAAGTCTAATAAGACATTCAAAGTGTAAAGACATTTAAAGTGGTGATTTGATGATACATATTATAGAATGATTTTAGTTATGGAGTTTCATTAACATATCCCTCACCTCACATATTTCTCTTCTCTTTTTTGAAGATATTTAAGTTCAACTCTTAGCAAATTCCAATGATATACTAGTCTTATCAACTACAGTCACCATTTTACATTAGTTCCCCAGACCTTATTCTTCTTACAGCTGAAAGTTTGCCTGTCCCTTCCCCCCAACCTCTCCTTATTTCCTGAATCTTCCTCGTGGACTTACAATAAAAATTCATTCCACAAATATTTATTAAATCTCACTTCATGCCATACCCTTGGCTAAGTCCTGAGGGACAGAATGGAATCAGGTCCTCTTCCGGCTCTCAGGAAACTTAGAGAGGAGTAGGAGAGCCCAACTGAAGTAGATGCTGTTGTGAAAGCAGGTATGGATGTGATAAAGGAAAGCGTGGCCCATGGCACACAGGGAAGGTGCCCTGGCAGGATTGGTTTTACAAAGAAGTTCTGATTCTCAACAGTGCTTCTCATGCTTGGGTGTATTCAAATCACCAGGAGATTTTGTTAAAATGGAGGTTGTGATTCAGTAGATCTAGGGTAGGGGCTACAAATGAGTGGCAAGGATTTGCAACAACTGTCGCTTTGTATTCACCAGGCAAGATAGGGGATTAGATGGAAAGGAGGCTAGTTCATTCACAAAGATGAACATATTCAGAAGAATAGAGTAAAAAGGCCTGGAAAAATAAAAATAAGGTGTGTATGTGTGTGTGTGTGTGTGTGTGTGTGTGTGTGTGTGTGTGTAGGGATGAGAGCATGGTAAAGCATAATGGGGAAGAGTTTGATCGTAATCAATCCCAGGACTGTCATTTACAGCTTTAAATATTAAAGGAATTAAAAATAAGATCATCCTAGCTGGGGAATCACAAATTTTAGACTGGGTCATAACCTTTTTTTTCATGTTCAGAAGATCAACGTGATGGACTTGGAAAGGGTGGAAGGACAGCGCTTTAGGAGTCTAATATAGTTGTTGAGGCAAAATATAAAGGGGTGAATGAAGATTTGTAGGATTTGGATTGAGCCGAAGAAGACCTCTTCGAAAAGAAGCAATGTGCCTCATGAATTAGCATACTACTTCTTGGTGTGAGAGAGGAAACTAGCTTGATTGGAGCAGAACACACGCCAGCGTAAAAGAACAGCCTGTGAAATGAGCAATGGGAAACCTCACTAAAATGAAACTGGAAGGTTGGGCAGGGGGAGCTCTCCTGCCCTCCCACCGCTCTGTCGGGAGCGGTGCCAGCAAAAAGACTAACTTGCGAGCAGATACTGCTTGATTAACCCAGCAGGCGGAAGGAACGCTTCCTTCTCCCCGCCCCCCACAACAATCCAGCCAATCAGACGCCGTCACAGCGCAGCCAATGAGAAGCCACTGTCCTTTCGGCGCCCAGTTTGCTCGGGTGGGCTTTTACTTGTATCAGCCTTCCCAGCTTCCCGCTGTCCTCGCCTCTGTTGGACGTATTTGCATATGGCTTTGCCATCGCTTGCTATTATTCTCTGCTCTTCCTAAATAAACTCCTCTTTTGGTAGTAAGCATAACCAGAAGTTTGATGTTTACAGTTAACAAGTACAAAGATAAAGCTGGAGGTGGGTAGAACTTCAAAGTGGATGACTTTCAGTGCAAGATCTAAGAGGTTTAATCTCCTTTTTCTTATGAAAATTTTATGAGCAAAATCACTGAACTCCTACAAAGCCTTGAGCCTTGCTTTCCAGAAATATCACTTTACTCACTTACGGGGCCATTAGGAATATAGGACACCATCGTTTTCATGTAAGTTCCTTTTCAGCTCACCCCATTTTTCAGTGGTGTAATACCCTTAGCACGGAGAGTCTTCATGTTAGATTATATGGGGATGTGGGGAAGGAAGGACAATTCCAATGTTTTGAGGCTGGGAAAAAAGGAAAAATGGATTTGTAATTAGCTTAAGGGAGGAGGGTATGGAAGTGTCGAAATTGAAACATTCAACAAAGAATTTAAAATGGGAATGGCATTGGTATTCAGAAAAAGGGCAAGGCTGCAAGGGCGAATTTGGGATTCATCCAGATGGGCAAGGGTTAGAGTGAAATAAATGAAGATTCTGCAAGAGAGATGGGTGTGAAGAAAGTTGTAAGGATTGAATTTGGGAAATGTCCATAATCAGGTAGCAGGAGTGAGCATCGGGATTGTATGATTTCAAATGTGCCAGAGATTATGAAGCATACATATTTCATTGCTAAGTGGAAACACTTAATGCTACAAGAAAGAGAAGTTTGAGTGAAGACAATTTAAGTTTGGCAAATAAGGAGCCAAGATGAAGAGGAGATTAAAAAAAATAATCCAGCACCACCTGGTGGTAGGCATTAGGCATTTTTTAAAAATGAATTTTTTTTAATGAATTTAATTGAATTTTTCTTTCTCATTTTGGTTTTAAATTTTCATCTATTTTTTATATGGTAGCCTAGTGTATGAGTGGACTAATTTGTTTTTTAATCAACAGTATGAGTGGAAGTCGGAGGTTTGATTTTATCTTTTCCAGAAACCTCTGTGTCACATGGCTTTTTTGATCTCTTGTCACACAAGACCTGAGCTAATTACTCCAGCTTACAGGGTTACAGCTACCCTTCGCATGTCCTGATGGTCTCATCATTGCCTCTGCTCTTCTGCCTTCAAGTCATCAAAAATAAAAAAAACACATCTATCTGAAAATTGCATGATGCTGAATATTCAGTTTGTGTTTTGACTCGGTAGTTAGTGCAGGAAATGAAGTTTATAAGCTTAAACCTTTCAAAATGAAGTAGAAACTTTTTTTTTCTTTAATCCCAAGGAAAACCTACATCCTTGAAAAATGCACAGCTGTCTCGGGTGAATTTGCCTAGGCCACTTCCTAAATCCAAAGCATCTTTGAAAAGTTCTGCACTGAGGAGGACAGGAAGCACCTCCTCTCTTACCAGCACCCACAGTGATCTGAGCACTTACAGCAATAATCGTAAGTCGGTCTTCTGTCAAACTTCTGGGATCATTGCAGCCATAGTTATAAGAAAAGTAATGTGCTACAAATAATCGTTAGAATTTTGATTTTGTGATTTAGGGGAAAATAGGAATGCTGCTTCTCCCATGGACTTTCTCAAAAAGTTTTACAAGAAAAGAAATTCTTCAAATGATGTTCTCTTTTGATGAACATGCTGTGAAATGCTGAAATATTTATGTGTTGAGGGTACCCAGTATTTTGTTGCATGGAGAATTCTAAAGTGTATCATTTGAAACAATGGTGGGTTTTGGTTTGTTTTAGGAAGGGAAGCAGTTTGAGGGCTGTTGGAACCCAGCTGGACATCAGAATAGAACTTCGATGTGATTTGCTTTATAAAAGACTGTATTTTTTATAATCTTGTATTTGTTTGCTAGAGTCAGGGGAATTTGACTAGTATAACCTCAAGCCTAATTTTAAGTAGTTTAAACTCAATATTTCTAAAGTTTTCGGTTAAGGTAAATTCTGTTTTCTGTATAATGGGTGAATTCATTGAGCTATCTTTTTCATTCGAAAGGCATATTTGAATATTTATTTGTTTATTTCTTTTCCAAATTTCCTCACACAATAATTAACAGATTTATTAATTTGAACAGCTGTGGAGTGTCTGCTGTGTATAGGCACCATGATAGATGCTGAGAGGAATATGGGATGTTAAAGAAATGGTCCTTATCTGAAAGGTAGTTGCAGAAGATATTTACCTGGGTAACTAGAATACCAGATAAAATATTAAGCATGAGGCGGAGAGGAAGGCAGTTCTCTCTGCTTTAAGGAGGGATCAGTTTGTTTCTTGTGTGGGAACAAGAACAAAGTGGGGTCCTAGTTATTGAACCTTTTGGCTCAGGGGCCTTTTCGCTCAGGAATGTTGTTGTAAGGTTGCCAGACATTCCTTCTTTCTTTCTTTTTTTTCTTTCTCAAATAACTTCTGCCACTGCCTTGATTGTATATATGAGGTGAAGGAGTGAGGCTCAGAGAGGTTGTTGCTGGCCCAAGGGCACTCAGCAGCATGGGACAGAATTGAGAATGTGAATGTGTAGAGGAGAAGGCATTGAACTAGTGGCTGAATTAATGAGCACATTTCCGCGAGGTCCCTTAGCAGCGGTAGCTTGTCTCCTGTGATAGGGAGTAGCTGTGTCCTGGAACTCTGGGACTATTAAAATGTGCTACTTAAATCTAAAAAGGCTTATTATCCACGTATTGTTTCACTTTTGGAGTTGTGGCTAAATAGGAAAGGTTTGCATGGAGCCAGGAGTGCTCTCTGAATCGGAAAAGGGAATTCACACGTGTATTATTTTAAGGTTATTTCCCTTGCAGCTTTCTCTGTTGGTGTGAATTTTAAAAACAAACCGACAAAGCAGAATCACCAGCGGGCGCTCAGAGAGCCGGGTAGCAAGGGAATGTGTGACCCTTGGAAGCAGGCACGTTCTGGAGAGCCGCTCTCCAGCCTTTTCCGTTGCCAGCCATGTTGACTTGGCCACCGTTTCAGGACTGGGTCAGACTCTCCTAAGGAGGTTGTAAAATGCTTTTGTCCGTTCCTTTTTGTCCTGTAACAAAGGAGTTTACCGTACACCCACAGAGCCTGTCTAGCGCTGGTGTCCCTGTTGCAGATTAAGCATTTAAATCAATGAGTCTTTTCTTAGTTTGATTTGCTAGCGGGTTTAATCTGTTTTGTGTAGTGCCTTGGAGCTTACAGATTCCGCCCCCCCCTCCATTCTAATTCACTAAGAGCAAGCATGAGGGATAGGAGAGTGAACATGGCTGCAGTTTTTCTTGCTTAAGATTGCTTGGATCTTTTTAAATGACTGTACCAGGAGGATTTCGCAGTTGTACAGAGACGGATATTTCTTCAAAAATATTTATCAATTCTACACTCACCCCACCGGCTGGTTCAGAGAAGCACTATGATGCTACCTTATTGACACTGCTGGTCCTGGGATCCTACAGCCTTTGTATAGTTCCTTTGTTAGCCACGCTTACTGGGAAAAGAAGTAGGTTGACAATTTCTGGTTTGATTCTTCTCTTTGTAACCATGCTTAAATTTTAATAAATTGGTTTAGTATCTCTTGATTCTTATTTTGTTAATTTGTAATTTGTTGATTGTAATATTGGCACGTTTATGTTTAAGTTGTGAATGGTTCTGAATAGAATCAGATTTGTTCTGTGTTTTCTGTGTTTTCAGATTTAATATAATTCAGTAGCATTGTTGAGGTGCTGAGTACATGAAATTACCTTATTACTAAAGACTATTTGGTCTCATTTCTCCTTCAATAAGCTGTAGTTTTGTGTAGGTAGCTCATACTTGCATGAGGATAGAAAAATATGTTCCTAGAACTAAAATATCGCTTCTTTGATTATTCTGCTCATTATATTCAAATATATTGAGGATGTGTAACTTTGAAAGATTACCTTAAAACATGAAAAAATCATTTTGAACTGATTTTTTTCCTATTTCTGATAGTGACGGGTCATGTGAGAAAATAATCTTTTGATCACCGTTTTGATTCAGACTGAGTTAAGCATTTAAACCCCTTTCAAGAATGTGTTCTCGCTTTGCTGCTCATTTCTTTGTGATGTGATACTGTTAGTGGCATCATTTAAGAACTTTTGAGGTCCATAGTGCTGTTGTAAAATTAGCAGCTGGTTCTTGGTACTTTGGAATCCTATAGAAATCACATTATCGAGTTAAAAGACCAATGACTAAATTAAGAAATATAAGACAATACATTTTTCTTGTTTGGAGGTTTTAGCAGGTTCTTTCTGTGTATTCTTGTATGCGTAGAAAATTTAGAAGTTAAGATAGTGATTTTCTTTTGGATATTAGTCTAAAACATTACACAGTAGCTTCTAGGTCAAATGCGCTCATGTGTAGAGTTTAAACATTCTTAAGTTCTCCCAGACTCCCCTAAAGTCCAATTTTTAAGGTCATTATGTAAAAATATGTATTGTAGGTCTTGAACAGAGTTGAAGGTTTGAGGGCTATTGTGTATGTGTGAGAAGGAAGCCTTTAGTGAGTGTATAATTTTGCCCCCTTACTAAATGTGAAATCCAAGGCTTTCTTCTTTCCAGTTAGCCACACACACACAAAAATGTTTGTTTGTTTTTAGAGACAGATGGTGAAAGGGGAAATGCAGGAGGTGCACACCAACACTGTTTGTACTCTTCTGGAATTTAGGAGAATCGGAGGGTAGCTACAGAAATGGAGTATGCTTTGCCTTTGCCTTCATGGCCAGCGCTGGCTCAGCCAGTGTCATACATAGAAAAGGGCGTTCACCTCAGACTCATCCAGCTCATGGGAAGATGGACGATTTTCCAGTCTCTCAGCCTCGGGATCCTCACCTGAAGAACGGGAGGGCAGTACTGTCACCCTAAAAATCCCTGTAGCAAAAACGTTTCTTACCACTTCGATTTCCTTCACTTCAGTAAGATGGTGTGGAAGAGTCTGGAAGGTGGGTGTTCAGGTTGTTGAAGTGATCAAGCTGGTAGAAGGGTTCGTCTTACTTATCTGCAGGCTGATGGCAAGTGAGTATTGTCTCACCTGCCTCCACTGGTCAGTTGGTCAGAAGTACCTAGAGTGGATTGTTGAACAGTTTTCAGGCTGCTTCCAGGTTCAGAGGGAAAGTTTGTGTTTGACTAATGATGTCTGCCATAGGTGAGGAAGGGGACGAGAGGCAGTGGACATACTCTAGCCCTGTATCATGTGCTTAATACGCATATCCAAATAGATGGCTAAATAAGAAAATACTGTTATCTAGACTGGCGTTAATTTTGTTTTCATTTTTGCAATGGTTTTCTGGGATACAGAGAGACACTCTTGTTCGTACACTGTTGAGTAGCTCTGCTTTGGGAATTTGGAGTGTAGACTTCAGTAGCGACTTGACTTCAAGCCAGGTGGGCACATGATCTGGCACAGTGGGTGGCGTTACATAGACTGACAAAAAAAATTCCAGAAATAAGCAGAATGTTGGCTCTGTGTATGTACATAACTCAATAAACAACAACAAAAAATAACTGTTAGTCAGATGCCAGAATGTAGCATGAAATGTTAGTTTGCAAATACGTCTGAAACAATGAGAAGCCCTTGTAATAAGAAAATAATTTCTTCTGCCTAGGCTTCTCTGAGAATCTCTTCATATTCTCTTCAGACTCCATTATCTCTCTTACTCTCTTTCATTTGAGTCATACTTGGACCATGGGGAAATGAAACTAAGGATTCCAGAGAATCTGTTATTCTGACATAATCGAGGCTACTAAAACCAAGGATCACAACAGAATAGGGGCAGTTTTAAATTGTTGTTACAGCTGCTGGGACCTGGGTGACCGCATGTGGGATATCACTTATTGACTCTTCAGACTAACTGTCGCTCAGGGATCATGGCCCTTGTAGACTGTGCTGAGGAGAATTTTGAGGATGTTGTGGCTTCAGTGGGTTTATAATAGGAAAGCCTACAGTTCTTCCCTCCTATATCAGGAAAAGCCAGTCCCTTCGTTCTGTGTCTCCTTGACTTTCACACTGCTACCCCACTCAAAACACTTTGCCCTGGTCACCAGACGTGTGGCAGTTTCTACCCCAGCAAGCAATTCCTTGGGATACCAGCTGGGTGGTCTTCAATCCTGACACTGTCTACTGGGGATGGCAGCCCATCCCACAGGTTAAGGGGTCACTCCTGCAGGGCTGGCCCCCACCTCCTTCAGATGCCAGTCACGAGTCCAGGTTGTCAACTGTACTTCTCACAACCAGCCTTCGGTGGGCGATTCCAACAACTCCTATCTTGGTTATGATGAATTTGCTAGAGCAGTGCACAAAACTGAAGTAAACATTTACTTTACTTACTAATAAATGCCCAGTTCTTATTAAAGGGTATAACTGAGGATACAGAGGACCATCTAGATGGAATTGATGCGTAGGGCAAGGTATGCAGGAAGGGTGAAGAGGGTGCATCCCCTCTGCAGGTGTGCACCAACTCAGAAGCTCTCCCGTCTCCATAGCTGGAGATTTTTATGGAGGCTTCCATAAAAGGGCATGATGGATCCTTAAGTTAATTTTTAGCCCTTTTCCCTTCTCGAGAAAATGGAGGGTATAACTGAAAATTCCAAGATTCTAACCATGGCTTGGTCTTTCCAGTGACCGCCTCCCATCTGGGAACCCACACAGAATCACCTTTTTATAACAAAAGATACTCCTGTCACCAAAGAAATTAGGATTTCAGGAGATCTGTGTTAGGAACTGGGGGCAGAGACCCAATATATATTTTCTATATCTCACCATATTTGGAACCTGAGTACCATATTTGTTTAGTGAGGGCCCTGGGAAAGCATATGTACCATTTCCAAACTTGATTTTCAAACCCCCCCCATTATACATAGAGAGATGAAGGGGTTCATAGCTATGCAGTGGCCAAGTCAGGACCAGAACTCAGAGATCATAGATTCTGTTCCACCGCTTGAAATTATGGTAGTTATTATATTGCAACTTTTGTCACCAAAGAGTTTACCATTTGGATATAATATCTCTGGATAAGGGAAAACTTAGATACCATCAGGATACCCAAACAGCTGCCATGGTAGGGACTGAAATGAGCAGGAGAAAGTTTCAGGATATCCTGCCTTATAGAGAAGGACATCCTTCGAGTGGGGTTTACTAGAAAGCAATGCCCCAACAAAGAGTATTTAGGGAATTGAAAGATGTGTAACTGTTAGTCATAAAAGTGTGTGCAGCTCAGCATAGATTGTCCCCACCATTGGTGAACTGGGAAGGAGTGGAGGTGGGAAGTGTGTCAATAGATAATCAGAGAGAGAGAGAGAGAGACTGATTGCACTTGGTCAAATTCAAATTTTTATCCTTGTATATGGATTTGATCCTCCCATGTTACAAAGTTGATGATAGATCTGGGTCCGGTGTTTACACTGAGCCTAAAGAGTGGCGGTTGGTTTCCAGGACAACACCTCCGGTCTGGTGTGACGGAGAGTGGAGGGACAGGAGTATTGTGCCTCATGAGAATTTTGTCTTGTGCTTTAGTGAAAAATCCCTTTAGTCTGTTCTTTGGAAACTGAAGGTCTTTGTTTTTAAAGCTGAGAAATGAGAAGTACAAATGAATTCGCTATCATACGATTTTATATTAGGTTTATAAATTCAACTCAGTTCAGCTTCTCAGAATCTGAGTAGGTGACTTATTTGCTACTGCTGAATTTAAAAAAAAAAGTTTCAGGAAGGCTAAAATCCCGGTTGTTAGAATACATGGTTAAGACTTTAATAACATCATTGACTTCCTTTTGGAATTTTAATTTAGCAAAGGCGAAAATGCTAATTGAAACCCACTTTATATGAAAACCTAATAGATACGCTGTGCAAAAGTTGGCTTCTGTTCAGCCCATGAAGTCCTTTCCCACCCATTCTTAAAAAGGTTATGTTGAATTTTATAGTAGAGGTATTTCAGTACTGTCATTTACATTAGCTCCCCATAATTTTCACCTTCAGAAAGACCAAGTCTTTGGGTTCTGGAGAAAGAGAATTGGAAAGAAGCGTAGGAAATTGACAGAAACCTCTCCATGGGAGGGAAGACTCTGTTGATCTGACCTCATACGGGAAATGTTATATGGGCACAGGAAGAATGAACAGATGGCTCCTTGTAGGGTGACTTGACATAGATCAGGGGAGAATAACAGCATGTCTTTACAGGTTTAACTGTAACATCTATAAACACTGTTTTAGGAGTTAGGATAGTATAACTGAGTGAAAAATTACTGTTCTTAAATTTAAAACATAGTTATAAATAAGATAGAATCTCACCCTCTTCTAATGTGAGGTGAAGAAAGGAAGCAGGTTTGGTAATAAGGAAATTTATGATTATGCATTGAGTATTAGAATATAACTGGATGCTTAGAACTATGATTTGACCATCACTGGATTTTGTAAAAAATCCAATCTGGGTTGGTGGCAGGGAAATTAATCTTGGGAACCAGGTAGTGAAGGACCATACCTCATAGATTTCT
This sequence comes from Martes martes, assembly GCF_963455335.1. NCBI lineage: Eukaryota > Metazoa > Chordata > Mammalia > Carnivora > Mustelidae > Martes > Martes martes. The sequence goes on along the minus strand of NC_137889.1, from coordinate 23,614,028 downwards.
CCTCTGGCTCAGTTAGTCTATGGTGATAAAAAAAAATGCTAGTGGTTTATACAGTTAGCAAGGGGACATGGATAAAAAGATTAACTTTTATGGGGGAAGAAAAGGACCGGAAAACTTTCCAGGCATTTTTTTTTTTTTTTTTAAGATTTCATTTATTTATTTGACAGAGCACAAGCAGAGGGAGCACAGAGGGAGGAGAAGCAGGCTCCTTGCTGAGCAAGAGTCCGCCATAGGGCTCGATCCTGGGGTCCAGGGATCATGACCTGAGCTGAAGGCAGCCACTTAACCACTTAACTTTTTTTTCTTGAATATGGAGAGAAAAGGACTAAGTGCTGGGTTTATGCTCTTGAGTATTGTATAACATGGTAATCTCTTAGGAAAAGTGAAACAGTAGTGTTAAAAATCCTTAGGAGCTAAGCTTCTGGACAGTGTATTTTTTCAAAGATGACTCAGTTATAGAGAATGGTGAATTTAGAATGGTGTTTTAAGGAAATACTGATTTTTTTTTTTGTCCCCTTAGGTCATTGTTGCTAATTTTAAAAAAAAATACCACTTAATGAGGTTTGAAACCGTTTGTTTTGATCTTTACATGTTGGTACTATTTTTCAAAACCTTTACTCTGAGGTTTTTGACACTACTGAGATTTTAAAATGTAGACTCCCCCTGCCCAAAACACTGAAATAAATGATAGTAATGGTGTTACATTCCTAAAGTAGACACAAAGCCCACTTAACCGTACCATAGCAGAGGAACACTGTTGCCTAGGATCTCATCACGGATCAAAAATAGGTGAAAATATAACATGAAAAATGCATTCTTATTTGGAGTTCGGAGTGCAGGAAACAAGCCCTGTTCCTTTCCTTGTCCTCTGCCCTTTTCCCTGCCCCAAGTAAAAATACAAATCTTAACCATTCTTTTTTTAAAGATTTTATTAATTTATTTGACACACAGAGAGAGAGAGAGATCACAAGTAGGCAGAGAGGCAGCCAGAGAGAGAGAGGCGGGGAGTCAGGCTCCCTGATGAGCAACGTGCCTGATGCGGAGCTCGATCCCAGGACCCTGAGATCATGACCTGAACCAAAGGCAGAGGCTTAACCCACTGAGCCACCCAGCCGCCCCAAATCTTAACTATTCTATAGAAGATTTGGTTTCCCTTTATAATCCACTGAGAGGCCAGCAGTAAAAGTCAAGAGAAATGCACAATTTTGAAAAAACCTGTATGAATGCGGGCTACACGGTTGCCTAAGCAACTGAAAGATACTTCGTTTTTATTTGTTTTGATACTTAGTTTTGTGATACTGAAGGGCTTTGGTCATTACTGGGCAAAAGCAGAAATAAGAGTAATCAAGACATCTACTTCAGCCTTTGCTCTGTTTCTCCAAGGTTTCAGACTGTGGTTCTGATAGGAATCAACCAGGTGTAAATGATCACTATTATTTTTTAAAGCTTGTTCTTTATTCTGAAGTCTCACTGTCCATCGATGTGCTAAGTTTGTCTTTTGAGTCCTAGCGAAGAACCAGAGGCAAAATCAGAGACGAGCAAAATGGCAGGGGCCCTCTCCGGGGTTCATGGGTCAATTTTACCTTAAGTGTAGTATTTGTTTGCTTTATTTTTCCCACTAACTTTTACCCTGACATGTGCCCTGGGAGATGGTATAGGTGTACTTCTGTGGCAGTGCCCTTGGCCTAGTTAACGGTAATGGACTCAGAATTTTAGAGCACAGGCTAAACAAAGTTGACACCCACCACAGTTTCTCCAAAAGTTGAGTCGTTCTTTTAGGGCCTAGAAACCACTTGTGTTTTCTTTTCTTTCCAAGAGGATTCCCATGTGAGTAGAGAGGAAAGATTGACGTGTCATGTCAAAGGTGGTTTTCATGATTTAAGTGGGATTTGCTTGTATGTTTCTGCTTTGGGACTTAGGCATTTCGGTTCCAGGGAGGATGATGGAGTTCTCCCAGCTGGAGCAGGGGAGGAGAGAACCAGATCTCAGCCTTGGAGCTACCAAGGCATTTGCACGTTCTTGTTCTCACATTAGTAGCACAGCTGCCTGCCTGCGTTTATTCTTACTAGATGATTGACACATCGGCCTTGTCCTCCTGGGGATCGATGCTCTTCGTAGCTGTACCTTGGGCAGGCTTATTACATGGCATGGATGGCCGTGGAATTTATCTTCCAACTTTTATTTGGGATGAAAGCTCAACTGGATGAAATATATCAACTTGGATTTTGCCAGGATGTATGGTCACTTGGTTTTTTTGTGTGTGTTTTTTGTGGGGGAAGGGAGTTTTGTTTTGTTTTTTTTTGTTTTCTGTTGTTTTGTTTTGTGTTTTTTTGTATGGTCACTTTGGATGTAGCATTTCCCTTGTGTCCCTGAGGACGGGAGCTATAGACTATCCGTCTTCATATTTCCAAGGTGCAGTAATGGCTGGCATGTTGGAGGTGCTTAGTGAGTACTTGTTGATTCGTGAAGGAAGGAATATGTTGTGGACAACTGATGCTGTATTTCACTGTAAAATGAGACGTGCTCTTTCTTATTACAGCTGGAAATGCCACTGTCCTCAAGTATGAGGAAAAACCGCCCAAACCAGCATTTCAGAACGGTTCCTCAGGATCCTTATATTTGAAGCCTTTGGTATCCAGAGCTCATGCACACTTACTAAAAACTCCTCCAAAAGGTATGTTCCTCATTGCAGAGAAAAGCAGAAAGAGAAGACTTTTTAAGTCCTTATCTTGTAGAAAGTTAAATTTTGGCAACTAAGTTCATAGCACATTGAACAGTTATTTACAAGAGTCTCTCTGAAGAAAGACACATATTTCATTTTCGCAGCAAAGGAGATTTTCTTAGAGACCATAGGTTCTGTGGTTAAAACTTGATACCTGCAAACACAGGTATAAGGTATAAATAAATGAAACGATTCTTAGATAGTGAACTAAAACAATGAGATCGAAATCTATAATTTAATTCCCACCTTTGGTCCAAACTATGTACTTTTTTCTGTTCTTTTTCTTCTCCTTTTCTGTGTTACTCACTTCGTAATTGCCATGGCTATGAAGAAGAACTTTCAGTTTACAAAATATGGGGTATGTACTTAGTATGCAATGTTTTCATGCAGCTTTATCCCCAAATCCGAAGTGGATTTTAAGCACATTAGAAGTTGGATTCGTGCTTAGTGAATTGAAAGACTGCTTCATTTATGAGTGAGAAACTTGAAGTAGACTGTGTGACCCATGTGAGAGGCGGTGTTAGTTTTTTTAAGAGAAATATTTTATTTACACTACTAGTAGATCTCGGCTACTGTAGTTACTCTGGGATACAACCATCTTATCAATAACAGGAAAAATATCTTCCAGTGTTTCAGTTTTAACAGAGTGAAATTGCTTAGTTATAGAGTAAGAAACAATTAATGATTTTGGCAGGCAGGGGGGAAATAAAAAATACGTATCTCCCTTCCCCCGATATCTAGGTTAAAATATAACGAATTTTCTTGATTTCTATTAGTCATAAAAATAGCTTGTAGATGTATTCTTAATAGACAATTTCAATTAGAAAACAGTTTAATGGAAACAGTGCTGTGGTTTGTATGAGTGAACTGATAAGGAGGTAAGAGAAGTATTCAGAACTGGACAGATAACATGTTGTCAAATGTAAGTGAGGAATGTCTGCCTGGATGACACCATTTTCAAGCACTCGTTCGACTTTCACACAACTCAGTTTTGCCTTGGGTCCAAGGGAAATACAAAGTCAGTAGGTGATGCTCCTGAGTTGTAGTTAAGAACCCCTTTTTTTGGCCTGTAAGAATTAGCCTTTTGATTTTTTTTTTTTTTGAAGATTTTATTTATCCATTTGTAGAGAGAATGAGAGAGCCCAGCAGGGGGAGCAGCAGGCAGAGGGAGAGGGAGAAGCAGGCTCCCCACTGTGCAGGGAGCCCCATGCAGGACTCGATCCCAGGACCCTGGCATCATGACCTGAGCCGAAGGCAGATGCCGCATTGATTGAGCCACCCAGGTGCCCCTAGCCTTTTGGTTTGATAATTCCTCTACTTTTAACAGTGACAGAATGTGGCAGTAGCCACAGTGGCACACACCCTCATGCCTGCATGTCAGGGAAAACACAGAACCAGACAGGGTCCTCCTTCGTTCCATCAGCCGCGAGCGGCTGTTGTGTTTCCTCCGCTTTTCTCAGGGCGTGGGGTGTACACACTCTTGGGTCTTGCTCTTGTTGTGTGGCGATCACAAGAGTGGCTTCCTTTGCAAAGGCTGTGCTGTAGTCTGTCTTCCAGTTCCATCGTTTCTGGACTCTTTCTGACTTTTACCATGGCACATCATACTGAGGTGAGCGAACATTTTTGAGTGTGAACATTCATTGCTTCAGATCCCGATGACTTCTAATGGGGTGTCCTTGAAAGAGGAATTACCGGTTAAGCTGAACGAATTTTTTTTTTTTTAATTGTTAACGTGTTACTCAGTACTTCTCCAGAAAGACGTTAGTCTCTCATGGAAGCGTGAGAGTGTCCATGGCTCTTCCTCCTCCTCCACATTTGTGTGTATGTATGTAAAGAACCCTGTGGTAACTTGAGGTTAATCACCTAGTGAATATTTATCAACCCTTTCTCTTTCTACACTATTGAAGAGAAAAAAGGCATAAATATTGGCGAAAAGATTCTTCAGTGTGCCAGCAGGTTCCTATCTGTCCGTGGTCTTAAATAAGTTTCTAAAGCATCAGGTGACCCATTGCTGGGATGACATTCTTGCTGGAATGACATCAGTATGTGAATCTGTTGGGGGGGGGGTTGTTTTGGTTTTTTTTTTTTAACAGATTTTATTTATTTATTTGGCAGAGAGAGACTCACAGAGAGAGGGAACACAAGCAGGGGGAGCGGGAGAGGGAGAAGCAGGCTTCCCTCTGAGCAGGGAGCCTGATGCGGAGCTCGATCCCAGGACGCTGGGATCATGACCTGAGTGGAAGGCAGACGTTTAACGAATGAGCCACCCAGGCACCCTGAATCTGCCGTTTTTATTGATGATGATAAAGCCCCAGCATCTGCACATCCACCAGTAACTGAAAAGGGATGTCAAACTCTGATGCTAATTAACTTGCAGAGAATTGGAACTTCATGATTCCACTGATCACTTTATGGAATAGGGAATTCCAGTTTTCCAATACGTCTTGCTGTTGAATTTGCAAGCTTTTGTATCACAAAGTTTTTTTATACTTTTTTCTTTATTTAAACTCAATTAATTGACATAGAATATATTATTAGTTTCTGAAGTAGACGTCAGCAATTCATTAGTCTTATATAATACCCTGTGCACATTATATCACAGGCCCTCTTTAATGTCCATTACCCCGTTACCCCATCCCCCCAACTTCCTCCCCTCCAGCAACCCTCAGTTTCTTTCTTATGAATAAGAGCCTCTTATGGTTTGTTTCCCTCTCTGGTTTCATCTTGTTTCACTTTTTTCTCTCTTCCTGTATGGTCCTCTGACTCGTTTCTTAAATTCCTGTATCACAAAGGTTTTACTTGAGTGGGAATGAATGATTTTCATTTATAGTGGCCACACATTTTTTTTCCATTTTATTTTATTTCTTGGCCACACGTGTTTTAAAAGTTTTGATTGATTGATTGATTGATTTGATGGAGTGTGAGTGAGCTTCAGGAGGGGCTGAGGGAGAGACAATCTCAAGCAGACTTGTGAACTCGGAGCCTGACCCAGGGCTGGATCTCACAACTGTGAGATCATGACCTGAGCAGAAACCAAGAATCAGGCGCTTAACCAACTGAGCCACCCAGGGGCCCCTAATGGCCACATATTTTAAGACAATGTAGTTTCTGAGATTCTACAGATAGAATGTGGCAACCATTCTAACTAGTAATTTGCAGAAGATGATGCTTTAGAATGACCGTCTCTGGGCAAGTAGAAGCACTCCTAGTTTTCTTCTAGTGCCTTATCTTTGTAGCTCTGTACGTATTACCACTACTTGTATTTCTTGTCATACTTATTTAATGTATAACTGACAAAATTGTAGTATGTTTGGTGATTTGATACACATGCACACTGCAGAAGGATCTCCTGGTTGTGTTTCATACTGTGTCAGTTTGGAGAAGAAGCTTCTGTATTTTTTCCTTCCTAGCTGAGTAGCTAGTGAATTGGATTTAATACCTGGCAGTTTTAGAAATCACAGCTAGCAGTTGTCTTTCATAAATATCCTGCCTTTTTTGCTGCATCAGCAGTGGAATAGCATAAACTGTGTAATACGCATGTAAATTCAGTCCTGTTAACATTTGCACTCCAGCTGTTCTTTACTGCAAATATACTCTCATTTTTCTGTCCTGTGTAATTTGTGACCGTGAATTCACATCACCCTTAAACTCTCATCCTAATGTTATTTGGAATATCATTTTATACCTAAAATATACTTGATAAAGGTGACTGTATTTCAGTGGTATTTCTTGTCTAGAACCTAAAATTTACATAATGGATTATTTTTGGAAATACTCTTGTTCTGGGGCACCTGGGTGGCTCAGTCGGTTGGGCTTTTTGCCTTCCGCTCGGGTCATGATCCCGGGGTCCTGGGATCGAGCCCTGCGTCGGGCTCCCTGCTCGGCAGGAGGCCTGCTTCTCGCTCTCCCACTCCCTCTGCTTCTGTTCCCTCTCTGGTTATGTTTCTCTCTGTCAAATAAATAAATAAAATCTTACCAAAAAAAAAATACTCTTGTTTTGAAAATATTTTTAAATGGCTATTTTTTGGGTGGTATTTTACTCAAAATGTGTTTTTTACAAATATTTCTTTTATTTTTTAGGTCCCTCAAGAAAAAACCTGTTTACAGCTTTTAATGTGGGTAAGTGACAACTTTAAATATGGAGGGAGAAAAAAGAATCTTTTTATAATGTCATGTTACCATTGCAAGTATTTGAATATATTTACAGTGATTTTTTTTTCCACTGTTTTGCTTAAAACAGAATTTCAGGTTTGTGACATAAACTTAACTGCTTATGACTTGGACCAGCATAGATTAAAACTTGGTCAGCATGATTAACAAGCAACCCGACACAAAAGGACATTTTATTAATAACAGATAATTTTAGTTTTTTAAAATGATTTTTTTAAAAATGTGATCTAAAGTGGAGAATATAATTTTTTCTACAATAAATGCTCTTTTAAAATTGTATAGTCTTCCATTACTATAACTCAGCATTGGGTTTTAACACCTTTTAACAATTCAGCTTCACATTTTCTGTTCCTTTTTACACTTCTACTGAGCAAACTTGCATCGGTCTTTAAAATCACTTCACACATATGAAGCACAACTGGGAATTTAAAAGTTTTGTCTCTTGAGAAGCCATACAGATTCATGAATTGTATTTACTACAGTTCCTATATTTGATCTATAGCTGATCAGGTCCCCATATACTACTGCATTTTCTAATTTAATATTCATTTATAAGGTAATTATGTGGCTTCTAAATGCATTAAAGATTAGAACAGCAATTTAAAAAGGGAGAAAGGTATTAGAGCACATTGACTACAGTTTGTCCTGCCTGTGACCATGTTCAGTGCTAAGGATACGACAGCAAGCTAGAGGTGAACAAGGGCCTTCTCCTCAGGAAGCTAGGCAGGAGGTGTAAGTTTGTGAGGCCCTATATTTATGAAGTAATTAAAATAGGGTTGATGTATTAGTATAAGGAATAGCTAATACCCTTGATGTTGCCAAGCTGTGCCTAGTGTCTCAGCTTAATCAAACAGGGATGTGTGAGGGAATTATATTACAATTGTTAACCTTTTGTAAGTTCTTAAAACTAGAGAATACTCAACCATCCAGAGTAATTTAAATTCCAAATGTCCCCAATAGCCTGAGATTGAATATATTTTTACTAAATCTTTTCTAATTTAAAAAAAAAACATAAAAAACTATTCTAGATTTTTTTCTTTTTTTATTTTTTTTAATTTTTTAATTTAATTTTAATTTCTTTTTTTAATTTTCTTTTTTTTCTTTTGTTTTAAATTCCTAGCATAACTGGGTATTTCTGAGAAAAAGAGAGCTAATATGCTGTAGAATGATTTTATGTTAGAAAATCAGATAACATTTAATAGGAAGTTAGATGGTATAACTCTGTTTAACTGTTTAACTGAGAAACTTCCAGAATGTTTTCCAAAGTGCACCATTTTACCTTTCTACCACAGTATATGAGGGGTCTAGTTCCTTCACATTTTTGGCAACACTTGGTTTTATCTTTCTTTATCACAGCCATTTTAGTGGGTATGAGATGGTATCTCACTAATGATATTGGGAATCTTTTCGTATGTTTATTGGCCATTTGTAGGTCTCCTTTGGGGAAACATTTATTCAAATCCTTTGCCCTTTTAAAAATTACTTGTATTGTTGAATTGTAGGAGTTCTTTATATATAACCTGAATAACCAGATCCTTATCAGATCCTGATTTGCGAATATTTTCTCCCGCTCTTTTCACTTTTTAATAGTGCCATTTGAAGCACTAATATTTCCAGTTTTGATGTGGTTCAGTTAATTTTTTTTCTTTTGTTGCTTAAGCTTTTTTTTTTTTAATTGAAGTATAGTTGACATATAATATTTAAGGTGTAGCTACAATGAGCATTTATATATAGCAAAATGATCACAATAAGTCTAGTTACCATCTGTCACCACACAAAATTATTAAAATATTATTGACTGTATTCCCAATGCTGTACTTAACATGCCTGTGACGTATTTATTTTATAACTGGAAGTTTGCACCTTTTAATCTCCTTCACCCATGTGCCCATCCCCCAACACCTTTTCCTCTGGCAGCTGCCATTTTGTTCCCGTATTGTTGACCCCAGAACAACATGGGTCTGAACTGCATGGGTCCACTTATACATGGACTTTTTTCAATAAATACAGTATAGTACTGTAAATGTGTTTTCTTTCCTTTTAATTTTCTTATTAACATTTTTTTTCTAGCTTACTCCATTATAAGAATGTAGTATATAATACAGCCCACAAAATATGCGTTACTGTACTCTTTATGTTCTCAGTAAGGCTTCTAGTCAACAGTAGCCTAATAGTTAAGTTTTAGGGGAGTCAAAAGTTATGTACAGATTTTCAGCTGAGGGGGAATGTCAGCACCCCTAATGCCTGGATTTCTCAAGGGTCAACTGAATTTATGAGTCTATTTCTGTTTGTTCATTTCTTTTGTTTTTTAGATTGCACACATAAATGAAATCATATAGTGTTTGTCTTTACCTGTTCGACTTGTGTCTCTTAACATAATACTTTCTAGGTCATCTGTGTTGCTGCAAATGGCAAAATCTTACTCTTTTTTATGGCTAAATAATATTTCATTGTGTATCTATACCACATACTCTATCCATTCATTTATCGATGGACATGTAGTTTACTTCCACTTGGCTATTACGAATAATGCTGCACAGAGCATAGGGGTGCATATATCTATTCAAGTTAGTGTTTTCATGTTCTTCAGATAAATATCCAAAAGTGGAATTGCTAGATTGTATGATATTTCTATTTCTTATTTGTTGATGAACCACCATATTGTTTTCCATAATGGCTGCACCAGTGAATGTTTCCACCAATGGTGCATGAAGGTTTTCTTTTCCTCACATCCTCACCCACACTTGCTATTTCTTATCTTTTCAATAGTATCCATTCTGATGGGTGTAGGATAATATCTTACAGAGGTTATGACATGCATTTCCTTGATGATTAGTAATGTTGAACATCTTTCCATGTATCTGTTGTCCATCTATTATGTCTTTGGAAAAACGTCTATTCAGTTCCTCTGCCCATTTTTAATTGGACTCTTGGTTTGGTTTTGTTTCATTTTTGGTGTTGAGTTGTGTAAGTTCTTCATATATTTTGGATATTAACTCCTTATTGGATATATCATTTACAAATATCTTCTACCATTCAGTGGGTTGCCTTTTCATTTTTTAATGGTTTCCCTTGCTGTGCAAAAGCTTTTTAGTTTGTTACAGTTCTAATGGTTTTTTTAATTGCCGTTTCCTGAGGAGACAGATGCAAAAAAAAAATATTGATAAGACTATGTTTTCTTATAGTTTTATTGTTTCAGGTCTTACATTTAGATCTTTAAACTATTTTGAGTTGACTCCTGGTAATGTTTTGAATAAAGGTGATGACCATGTGCATCCTTGTCTTAATCCTGCTCTTAGAGGAAAAGCTTTCAGTTTCTTACTGTGGAGTATAGTGTAAGCTGTAGGTTTGTCATATATGGCCTTTATTATGCTGAGATATATTCCCTGTATACTCATTTTCTTGAGAGTTTTCATCATAAATGGATGTTAAATTTTGTCAGGTGCTTTTTCTACATCTGTTGAGATAATCATTAGATATTATCCTTCATTTTGTTAAGGTGGTATATCATGTTGATTGATTTATGGATGTTGAAACACCATTGCATATTTAGAATAAATCTTACTTGATCATGGTGTATGATCCTTTTAATGTAGTGTCGAATTTGGTTTTCTAACATACTGGTGAGGATTTTTGCATTGATGTTCACCAGGAATGTTGGCCTGTAATTTTAAGGCTACTATTTCCTTACTGATTTTTGTCTAATGCCTACTTATGTAAATGGAGTATGAAAGTCCCTGATCTTATTATACTATTGTCGATTTCTCCCTTTATGTTTATTAATATTGGCTTTATCTATTTAGGTACTCTTATATTAGGTTCATTGATGTTTATAATTTTTAAACTGTTTTTGTTGGGTTGATCCCTTTATTGTTATATAATTCCTTTTTTTGTTAGTCTTTGCCGTAATGTCTACTTTGTCTGATGTGAGCATCGCTGTCCCAGTTTTCTTTTTGTTTCTATTTGCATGGTATATTTTTTTCTATCCATTCACTTTTAGTGTATGTGTCCTTAGGTCTGAAGGGAGTCTTTTGTAGGCAACATACAGATGGGTCTTGTTTTTTCATCCATTCAACTAGCCTATGTTTTCTGATTGGAGCATTTAGTCCATTTAAATTTAACGTAATCATTGAGAAGTATGTATTTATTGCCATTTTGTTGTTTTCTGATTGTTTTTGTAGTTCTTTTCTGTTGCCTTCTACTTCTCTTGCTCTCTTCCCTTGTGTTTTGATGATTTTCTTCAGTGTTCTGTTTGGATTCCTTTCTCTGTATTTTTTTTTGCTTATGTCTTATGGGTCTTTGGTTTGTGGTCATCATGAGATTTATATGTAACACCATATATAATGATTTATGTTAAGTTGGTGGTCACTTAAGTTTTAACATTTTAAGCACTACATTTCTACTCCCTCTCTCTGTGTTTGATGTATTTGATGTCATATTTTACATCTTTTTATTTTGTTATAACTAAAATAATTATTGTGGATACAATTGATTTCACTATCTTTGTCTTTTAATCTTTAAACTATTTTTATAAGTGGTTGGCCCACTACCTTTACCATATGTATGCTTTACCAGTGAGAATTTTTTCTTTCATTATATTCTTCTGGTTATGACCTTTTCTTTCTTCTTCTTTTTTTTTTTTTAAGATTTATTTGTGTATTTTAGAGAGTGAGCATGTGCAAGCAGGGGGAGGGGCAGAGGGAGAAGAAGAGAGAGAATCTCAAGCAGAGTGCAGACCCCGATGAGGGGCCAGTCCCACAACCCAAGATCATAACCTGAGCCAAAATCAAGTGTCAGACACTTAACTAACTGAGCCACTCAGGAGCTCTATGACCTTTTTTGTTTAAAGAGGTCTCTAACATTTGTTGTAAGGCCAACTTCATGGTGATGAACTCCCTTGACTTTTGTTTGTCTGGGAGGCTTTTTATCTCTTTCATTCTGAATGATAATCTGGCTGGGGAGAGTCTTCTGGTTGTAGATTTTTTTCTTCTCAGACTTTGAATATAGCATGCCACTTTCTTCTGACCTGCAGTTTATGGGGCAAAGGCAGCTGATAGTCTAATGCTGGTTCCCTTGTATGTATCTGGTTGCTTTTCTCTTGCTGCTTTTAAGATTCTCTTCTCATCTTTCATTTTTTTAGAGATTTTATTTTTAAGTAATTTCTACAGCCAACATGGGACTTGAACTCATACTTCCAAGATCAAGAGTTGCATTCTCTACCCACTAAGCCAGCCAGGTCCTCCTTCTTATCTTTCATTTTTTTTTACACATAATTATTAATGTGTTTTCTTGTCACTCTCTTGGGGTCCATCTTGTTTGGTGCTCTCTGTGCTTGCTTGACCTGGTTGTCTTCCTCAAGTTAGAAAAGTTTTGAGCCATTATATCTCCAAATAATTTTTCTGTCCCTCTCTCTATTTTATCTCCTCTGGGACCCCAGAATACAAATGTTAGTATGCTTGATGTTAAACTATCCTTATTAAAAAATGTTTTTTTTCTTTTTGCTGTTGAGCTTGGATCATTTCCACTCCTCTGCCTTCCAGATCACTAATCCATTTTCCTGCGTTCTCGAATCTCCTGTTGATTCTCTGTAGTGTATTTTCCATTTCAGTTATTGTATTCTGAGCCACAATTGGTTTTTTTGTTTTGGTTTGGTTTTTTTTAGATTTTATTTATTTGAGAGAGGGGGAATGAGTGCACAAGCAGGCAGAGAGGCAGGGAGAGGGAGAAGCAGACTCCCTGCTGAGCTGGGAGCCCAAAGCGGGGCTCAATCCCAAAACCCAAGGATCATGCCCCAAGTCAAAGGCAGACACCTAACTGACTGAGTCACCCAGGCACCCTGCCACGATTGTTTTTTTTCTAATGTTCGCTATCTCCTTGTTGAACTTCTCACTCTGTTCCTCCATACTTCTTTTGTGTTAGATGAGTTTATGAACATTGTTTTAGTCTCTGTATCAGTTGGATGGCTTATCTTTATTTCATTTAGTTCTTTTTCTGAGGTTTTTTGTCTTAATCTTTTTTTTTTTTTAAGATTTTATTTACTTATTTGACAGACAGAGATCACAAGTAGAGAGGCAGGTAGGGGGTGGGGGAGAAGCAGGCTCCCCGCTGAGCAGAGAGCCTGATACGGGCTAGATCCCAGGACCCTGGGATCATGACCTGAGCCGAAGGCAGAGGCTTTAACCCACTGAGCCACCCAGGTGCCCCTTGTCTTAGTCTTTTGTTTGAAACATATTTCTGTCTCCTCATTTTGCCTGTTTATGTTTGTTTCTATGTGTTATGTAGATCAGCTATGTCTCCTGGTCTTGAAGGATTGGCTTTATGTAGAAAGTGTCCTACGGGGCCTGGAAGAACAATCTCTCCTGGTCATCAGAATCAGGCATTCCATGGTGTCTTCATTTTTATGGTGTGTGTTCTTCCTCTTTCATTGGCTCACTGCTTTTGTGGGCAAACCGGTGGGTGGGGTTGGTCCCACTTCAATTCAGGGGCAAGAGCTGCTTTAGCAGGCCATCATTCTGTCTGGGGCTGCCTGCTAGGTGTTACAGGTAAAAGCTTCTTGAGTTGTGCGGAGATACTGGTCCCATCTGGGTTCTCTGGCTGGGTGAGGTAGGGCTGGAACCACTTTGCCTTCTGTTATAGGTGTGTTGAATATAGCACATCCACAGAGGAGTGTGGGGCAGGGCGAGTATTGCTGCTAGTAGTGTTGATGGGGAGTGTTAGAACTGGTACCCACCAGTCTTAGGCCAGCTAGACAGGAGAGTAAGAAATGGCACCAGCTAGCACTTCTGTCCTGGGGAAGTTCCTGTTGATCCCTGCCCCTTCAGTACATGCCCTATAATTAGTCACCAAATCTCATTCATGTGTGGTCCAGGTGCTTTTGAAACTGCTGCTTTGCTATGTCTCAGAGCAGGTAAGTTTGTGCACGAGCCTTGTTGAGAATGGAGTCTTCGTTTTCTGTAGCCCTCCCGTTCTCCCAGAGTTAAGCCTCATCAATTTTCAATGAAGGACTCATTTCTGGGTGCCAGACCCTCAGAAATGGAGGTGCCCAATGTGGGGCTTGAGCCCCTTGCTCCTCAGGGAGCATCTCTGGAGCTGTGATAGCCCTCTTGCTCTTGTTATTTTGCTGGAGGTGTGGGTTCCATAGACACTGTGTCTCTACCCTTCCTGCCCTTCTTGATGTTACTTTTCCTTTATATCTTTGTCTGTGGAAGAGCTGTTCTGCTAGTCTTGAGGGCATTCTCAGAGAGTTGTCTAATTGTAGTTGAAGCCTTGGTGTGTCTGGGGGAGGGGGTAAGCTCAGGATTCTCCCACTCAGCCACCTTGATCCTCTCTCTGGTTCTGATGCTCTGTAGAAGCCGTTGATTGATGCTAGGTCATGAAGCTTTATGCCTCTATTATCTTATAAGATTTTTAGACTTTAAGCTCTTAGGCTTAGGCCTGTAATCCATTTTAAGTTAATTTTTGTAATTGAAATAGAGGGTCCAGCTTCATTGTTTTACATGTAGATATCCAGTTGTCCCAGAACCGTTTGTTGAAAACACTTAATCTTTCCATATTGAAATGTCTTGGCACCTTTGTTAAAAATAGTTGCCTGTAAATGTGAGAATTTATTTCTGGACTCTCAAATCTATTCCATGGATCTATGTGTCTCTCTTTGCTAATACCACACTGTTGCTTACTGTGGTATATAATAAGCTTTGACATCAGGTAGTGTGAATTATTCTAACTTGTTCTTTTCTAAGATTCTTATGGCTATTCTGGGTTCCTGGAATTTCTGCATGAGCTTTTGGGTCAGTGTCTATTCTGCAAAAAATCAGCTGTGATTTTTATAGAGATTACATTGAATATGTAGATGAGTTTGGGGAGTATTGCCATTTTTACTGTATCAGGTATTTTGATCCATGATTATGGGAGATCTTCCCTTTTAGTTAGATCTTCTTTTTTTTTTCCTTCAATAATTTTTGTAGTTTTCAAGATACAACTTTTGCAGTTCTTCCGGTGAGTAATTGTATGCAACTTTTCTATGCTTTGGAAAGTGCTATTGATATTGGTCACAGTAAAAGTGCTGGTTAAATAAATCTAATATGCCTATCTTAATTTCAGTTAAATCTGAAACATGGAAAGGCATTCTTCATTCATGTCTCAAGTCTATAATCATGTAAACTGTCACAACGGATATTTTTTTGATAGGCATAGTAAATAATCCCAGTATATTATCCCTTTTCTGCAATAAACTATTAGCATTAGACATTTTTTCCTTTTCACATGTTGGACTGACTTTATGCCTTATTTCCGAAGCATATCATTGACTTTTGACATATAAGTAACCCTTGACAATTATTGTTGTCAGATTAGCAAATTAACTCCTGATTAAATGAGAAAAGAAGTGGAAATTATGAATCATGTTCTGGTTTTCTTTGGCAAAGCCTTTATCTATGGAGTAGAAATGAGGCATATGACAGATTTAGAGAATTCCTGTCTCCAGTTAACCCTTAATAATCAATGTTGTAATAATGGCAGTGGAGAAGACGTATTTTAAAGGATCTGCATTGCAGCTTAATCTCAGTTATGTGGCATGAATGTGTATTTTTTTTCAAAATTCATAAACGTGTCTTTTCCATTTATTTTCCAAGTTGATGGTTACCTATTTAAGACTAACCTAGTATTACGATGAGCCCACTGAGGAAAAGTCAGTGTGTTGGCTTTTAGAGAGATAACTTTGATGTTAACTTGTGTCCAAATAGCCAGTGACTTGGGGTGCATCGTGTAAGCTCTCTGATAATAGTTTCCTGTGTAGTTGAAATGACTGACCACTAAAGTTTCTGCTATAATATTCTATGAGTGCAGAGCACCTAGACTTTCTTCATATTCTGCTTGCAAGTGTTCTTTTAGATGGTACAGAAGACATTGTTTCACATACAAACATGTTCCTCTGAGCATTAAATTTTATGTATTTGTACTATGGCTTTGAGATGGTTTTCTTTTTTTTTTAAGCACAAATAGTGGTGAAGATTATTCTGACCATCTTTTCATATTCTTTTGCTTTAGTCACTTAATTGTAGCAGTTTGCTAAATTCTAAAAAGTTTAGCATGTAGAGGTTTAAGTGTCACCCCTTGTTTGTTTGTTTGTTTTTAATTTTGTGATTTTAAATAAATCCAGATAACTTTATGTCCTGTTTTGTTGCTTACCATGAGTAATCACTTCTAGGGACTAGTATATTTAGCATATGCAGAAACTTTTAACTACTCCTCTTAAATACTTGAGGTACCTCTATTACATACATAAATGATTCTATGGTTGGGCATTTCTCACTTTCAGGGTTTGGGGAGATTGCTTGGGATAGATTCTTGAAAGTAGTTTAAGTAAATCAAAACCTATGTATTTGTCGTCATTTCACTCAGATAAGTGAATTGTTTTCCAAAAGCCCCATATCCCTTTATACCGTGATTGCAACAGAAGAGCGTTGGCTTCACCATACTCTGGCCAACATTGGATATTATTTTTAAATTGTGACTAATGTAATAGTTGAAAAGTGAATGTCACTGTTTTAGCTTAACTTTTCATCAGTTACTTCAAAGACACTTCCATTATCTTATAAGACAATAAAGAGGAGCAGAGAGAGTAAACTTTTGAGATGTTGAATATTGGTTTGAATCTTAGTCTTGCCACATTCTGCTTCTGTCCTGACCTTAGGCCGTTTACTAAGCCTCTCCAAGTCTCAAATCTCTCATTTGGGAATATGGGAATGTTCTAGGAATAATTCCCAGGATAGGTAATTTTGACTTCATAAAGTTATTGTATAAAAAGCTTTCAAATGGTAGCCCATTCTGCTGCAAGGGATGGTGATGATGGGAGTCCCTTCCATTGTTCTGAGAATTCTATTGGCTTATTCTGAGTTCTTTTGCAGGAGGTTGAATTATTTTAAATCCTCAAAGCAAGCAGGAAAAGCCACTTTAAGTCAAGAACTATCCTCATGAGGTCTAGCTGCTATAATTTATTTAAAGAATCTGATGCTAAAACATTTTAGCCAACATTGATTCTAAATAAAACTTGGTTTACTGTTCATAAAGAAGATGTCACATGTACCAGTACTATAATTACCTTGGTTCTCCCGCACATTAAAGCTGTTTGGGATACCAAAGCATGAGAGATGTATTTATCCAACTCCCCCCCCCCCCCCAACACACACACATACACCATTGTTTTACACAAGATTTTCAAGCTCAGGAGCCATGGTGTCTGCCTGGGAGACTAGAAAATGCACTGCTCCTTGCCTGCCCATTTACTAAATACAGCACAGGAGGATAGGGTTGCTTTTTGTACCCACTATTTCCAAGTGTTGGAAAACAGTTGAGAGTTGCAGACCTGCTCTGATGAGGTACTAGTGTAGCCGGCATTTCCCCTGGGAAAAAATGGGATGAGCCTGTCTTTCCATGCTGCTTTGATTATAACTCTCATCCTACGTAAAAAGCAGATTTGGGGGGTTTTATTTGTTTGTTTGTTTGTTTTTTGTTTTTTTCTTTTTAAAGAAGATTTTGTTTTGATGTGTGATAAATTTAGTGTTTCACACCAGGGAAATGTGTAGCTTATTTAGCAAATCTTATTGGTACAAAGGCTATCTCTTCAGCGGGAACTAGGTTCCTACTTCACACACCACATGCAAAAATATTCCTTTTTGGTGGAAATTTAACAAAAAGTAGAATGAAAAGAGCGCTAAGAATATAGACTTGGATAGAAAAGGCCTTTTTCCAGGAACATTAGAACAACAGAAAAGGTGGATAATTATGACAACAGAAGTTTTAGACTTGCCTTTTGTCAAATACATTATAAACAGGGTGGGGAATATCAACCATAAGTAGATTTATTGTGGTTATTTTTCAGTTTATACAAGTATTGAATCATGTTGTACACCTGCAACTAACATGTGCTGTCCGTTATGTCTCAAAAAATTATAAACAATATTAATAGCAAACACATTCGTTCCAGATAGGACTCTTTCAAAACAGCCGGTCAAGATGACCCCGCGGTAGAAATGTAAATGGACAGACATGAAAGAAAAAAATATGAAGCGCTAGGAAATGAGAAAAAGTTTACAAATGGCTAATTAACATAATGTACTATCAGTGCTTGCATTTTTTTTTGAAGATTTTATTTATTTATTTGATAGAGAGATCACAAGTATACAGAGAGGCAGGCAGAGAGAGAGGGGGAAGCAGGCTCCCTGCTGAGCAGAGAACCTGACCTGGGACTTGACCCCAGGACCCTGAGATCATGACCTGAGCCAAAGGCAGAGGCTTAACCCACTGAGCCACCCAGGCACCCCAGTGCTTGCATGTTTTTAAGAGGAGTACCTGGTGTTGATGAGTGAGTGAGGAATGGGTCCCACTCACATACCGCTGAAGACATAAATTATAGCAGCCTTTGCAGAGGCGGTGTAGGGACATAGAACAAAAGTCTTCTACCCAGGAATTCGATTTATCAGAACTGTTTAAAGGGAAATTACTGATTTTCTTATTTTTTGCCTTTCAGAATTGTTTAGAAAGGGGAGGTGAATAGGAAACAACCTGAATGATGTAAACAACACCTGTTTAAGTTAAGCCACTTGTTTAAATTATGTTCACCGACATTTCAGTGATAATTCTGAAGCCTTTAAAAAACAATATAGAGGGTCAGTTAATGCCTTGGAAAGATAAGTGAGAAGTTTTTAAGTTTATTAAATTCAGTCATCTTGTATTAAGTTTAAAAATTGGTTAGAGAGCATTATGATATATAGGTAATTTAACTTTTATTTTTTAAGGAATATTCTATAGTAATGAGTTTTAACTTTTAAAAACCTTTTACATGGCTAAAACAACATCTTTCATTTTTTGGAGACCAAAGAAATAAAAGGCAATGTCACTGGTCTTGGAGAACTTATAATCTTGTGGGTAGGTGGAGGCTAAAATTTTTTATAATTGTTTTATGTGGTTTTTAAAATATTCACAATGTAGGCATTCTTCTTCCTACTAAGGAAGATTCTTCTTCCTACTATGGAAGAATTGGACCCTGAGTTGAACGTCCTACTGTTGAAACAGAGATTTGAACATAAGACAGTAAAGATGACGAGGCATAAAAATGAAGAAAATATGGCAGTCGTGTTGTGTTAGGGACAGTACGGAGATAAACGTTAAGATGGGTACACTTGGTGTTCGAGTTCTAGGGAAGATTGGACAGAGATGCTTGGATCCCTGGTTTGAATATTAATCCTCCGCGGATTCTTCATGATCGTCAGTAGTAAACACATCCATCCTAGTGGGGTTGCATTTCCTGCCATCTAAGCAGCCCGGCACAATGCATGCTTGAATCATATCTAGAATCGTGACATCACTGTGCTCTAAATTGACTCTGATTAACTACCTGTGCATGTATACACATGCGCACGTACACACACACACACACACACACACTCTCTTCCACACAGACTGCAGTGGAATCTGTGGTTCTCTTGAAGGTACTAGGATGCTATAGCATATTTGACCTTCCAAACACTTACATCTTCCATATCACATCTTTTTTTTGTTTGTATATTAAACCTTACTAAAGACTTCGCACAATTTTTATTTCTTATGTGCGTCATTAATAGAAACTCCACTTAATTCTGTACCCTTATTATAAAGCTAATCTGTCACTTCAACTTACTTAAAAGTCTATTTTTTTGGACTCTGTGATCCTTGTTTTTTAAAAAAAAATGGAAAAATAGAGAAATTTATGGCAAAGAAATTGAACATCCTGCTGACAGTTTTGTATACTTGCTCAGTGTTTTTTCTTATTCTTTAAAGTTGAGATCCTATGATACATATAGTTTTATTTTTTAAAGAACTTATTAGAGCAGAGAGAGAGCATGTCCATGAGCCGGGTTGGGGGAGGGGGGGGCGCTGAGGGAGAAGCGGACTCCCCATTGCTGACTGAGGACCCTGGGATCATGAACTGAGCTAAAGGCAGATACTTAAGTGACTGAGTCACCTAGGTGCCCCTATCCATACAATTCTAAATCATGGTTTTGTTTTCCCACTTGACATCCAAACACAAGCTTTGCTGCCTCTTATAAAAACTCCTCTTATTCCTAATTTCTATAACTGTAATAGCATTGTTCTTAGTAACAAAAGTTCCTTAAAGTTTTGTTTTGTTTTGTTTTGTTTTGTTTTTTACTGTCCTTGGTGATCTTTAGATATTCTCTTCACTTAAGACTTTGTATAATGACAAAGATGGGCACTTCTCTTTAGGTGTTTCTCCTATACTTGGAGGAACTTCAGAAATTATGCTGGTGCACAAGTGATTACTGACCAAATAAGTAATCAAAAGAAACTTTTTTTTTTCCCAAAAGAAACTTTTTGAGCCAATTTAAAAATCCATGCTTCCTTGTCCACCCCTCTCCAAAGTTTATGTGTCATAAAAATAGTTGTAACTCTCCACTAACCACTCATTCGGTTATTTGAAAGAGCGAATACATGTGAGCATTTAGGGGAGTATCTGGCACTCAGATTCTGAGAGTCGGTGGTTACTATTCATGAAAAGGCTCACTTGCGCTAGCTTGCCACCAGGGGGCAGACTGTGTTGGGAAAGCAGTGAAAACCCAGCTGGAGCTGTTGTGTCTTTTATCTAGTACACCTTCTTTTGTGTGTGCACACGTACGTGTATCTGACTACGCAAGCAAGGAGTACTCTCCGATTTCTGACTTTCTGATTAGCACTGCCTTTTTTCCTTACAGTTCCTCCTTCTGCTGTTTAAAGAGATCATTCGAGCAATGTTTACTTCTGATATATGTGGTATAACTTAGTGTAGTTAAAGTGAAAATTTTAATGCATGTGGTGGGTTGGTGGCATGTTGCTGATTTCTTCTTTTGGTTAATCTAGGCTAAAAGATTTCCCTTTTAGCCAGTTTAGCCTAGAGTTTGCTATTACTTCACAAGCAAAAAACAAACAAACAAAACAACAACAACAACCCCCCCTGCATGACAGCTGAAATGGGATGGTGTATCAGGTCTGTTTTTAACAGCAATATTTAATTTGATTCTATTTATGATTGTAATGTTGATTGATATTTTAGTTGTTCCAAGGTTTTTATTGGGGGGGGGATAGCAGGAGGAGAGGCGATTGTGGCATATTCATATGCAGAATCTGGAAAAAGGGTGATTGTTAAGTAATAAACTGTGATAAAGTAGAAAGGCAACATCTCATTGTAGCTTTTCTTTAATTCCTTGGTTATTTGTGATTGTGTTGCCATGGGTGTGGTGTGTTTTCAAGATCCATCCTGTATCAACAAGTTGTACCTTTCCCACAGCTAACCCTTGATAGATAATTAGGTTTGTGTCTCTTATTGACAGCTTCTAAGATGGTAGGCTCTGGGGTTGAGGAAGAGGAAGAAGGAATTATTCAGAATGTTCTTTCCTGCCCAGCTCCTTTCATCTTCACACCCTAAATGCTCTGTAGACTTTCTAAAACAGTAGCTGTGCCCTGCACATTTTGATAGCATTTATTAGGGTTATTTACAGCTACCAGTTTCTACATTTATTTCTAAGTTTTGTTTTCTTAGGAAATCTTGGAAACAAGCAGAGATCCTTTTCTGCACACTGTTTTCTTTTTTAAATGAAAAAAGGGTTATTAGGTTGTTCCTGATTATTAGTATTACTTAAGTGAGCATATGGGTGGCATAATTTTCTTACATCCATAACTTCATCTTCCTTTAGTTTTTCCCATAATATTTTAATGTACTTCTATAAACTACTCTACCTAGATAAACATTTAACAGATTCCAGTAAAACAGATCCAAACTTATTCCAAGTCTCAAAACATTACTGTGAGAGGCCACCTGATTTTCCATAAATACAACTGATAAAGCAGTAAGCATTGTCTTGAAAATGTGGCCTGATTAATTTTTATTCCTCTGGAACTATTATATTACATCTGGTAGGGAAATTGCCAAACATGACTATTAAAGTTGAACTTTAACCTTTTATCAATCTGTCATTAATAGAAGTTTTATTAAAAACTGTATCTGGGAACATCTATTACTTGAAGCCATTTAAAAAAAAATAAGTGTATCCAAAGTATCAGGTTTATATATAGATTTATATACAAAATATTTGAAAAAATGTCCCATGTTATCAGTGTGAATATAATTAAAATTTTTAAAATCAGAATATAGATGACTGAAAAAGAAGTCTTAATTTTCTCCTAATTCCTAAATAAGGATTTAGTGCTCAAATTAATTTCGCTTAGCAATCTTTCAAGTAGTGAGAGAATCCGTGACATTATTGGTTGTTATATAAAGCTCCTAAGACCACCCACTTTCTCCTCCCCTTTACCATCTCGGATGAAAACCATAACAGCCCCTAAGCATGTACAGCGTGATGTAATTCGGAGGCTGCTTACTGCTGGATCTGCGAACAGGAGATTTTAGTCAGAGGAAGGGTATTGTTTTGGCAACATCTGGAAGTGAAAGCGGAAGCCAGGAACACTTGGATAGCTCTGGGCTTTTTTTTTTTTTCTTTTGTGTATGTGCGATGGAATGACATTTGCTATGTAGGCATGTTTTCTCCTGCTGTTTTTTCTTGGCTTTGAAGAGTACTGAGTTTACAAAGACAGTATGTGATAGTCCCTGGAAGCTCCTTCTTCTGTGCGATCTTTTCACCTGTTCTGAAGACATGTTGTTGTCTCCCAAATTCTCCTTATCCACCATTCACGTACGACTGACTGCCAAAGGACTGCTTCGAAACCTCCGACTTCCTTCAGGGTTTAGGAAAAGCACTGTCATTTTCCATACAGGTTTGTCTTGCATAAATCTCTGTTGAGTGGTGCATGGGGGACTTTGATTGATTAACTTGCAGCTGCTTATTAGAAATTTTCTAAGGAGATAGGCACTTGAGGAAAGAAAGCTCTGACACAACAAGGCTTTCTTCATAGAAATAGGCATCTTGCCCTTAACATTTCAATGTATGAGCATCTGATACTTTGATTCTATATAAGCAGATATGTGTGTGTGTGTGTGTGTGTGTGTGTGTGTGTGTGTGTGTGTGTGTGTGTGTTTATAGAGAGCAGAATTGTTGCCTTGGTGCTCCCTCTTTTCTGATGTGAACAAGATCTGTGAAAATCAACAGCTGTTAAATTCACATTTTGCTTCAGATGATTTTGGAAATGGGGCATGTGTGAATTAATATTTCTCTCATCCTTAAAGGAGGAGATGAAGGAGAGGGTTTCTATAGTTTTCATTATGTACTTTCTCACTGAGATCGTAATAGGTTAGTTTAACATGCTGAATGATTTCTAAGCTATTTACAAACTATTTCCTAAATTATTTCCAAATTAAACATCCTGGTAGTTGTGGAGCAGTAATAAGTGAGGCACAAAAACTAAACAAAACTCAAGTTTTCCTAGCTTCCTAGTGGAAATATTTGCAATCACAAAAGCCTGCCTTTGATATCTGCTTTTATGCTCTGTGCCTGAGACAGAAATAAATGTCGTGTGTGTTTCAGGCATCTGTGAACCTGCATGCTCACTTTTAGAGGATTTAGTTAATGGCCTCACATTGTTCCTTTTGTTCCAGATAATAATTGCAGCTATGGTAAATTATGTTGGTTTTATTCTGTAAAAACAGGTGTGTTATTATATTTGATTCTGGCTGGTGAGTGTTGACTGTAATAAGACTGAGTATGTAAACAGATTTTTTTTTTTTCTTCTTACTCTTGTCAGCTCTGATGTGTCTTGTTTTCCGTCTCTGTCCCTAGTGATTTTTTTTTTTCCAGCGGACTGTTTCTAGTTTTCCCAGAGGCATCTCCCTTCCCTGTGGGATAGCTCTCATTTTTTCCAGCACCTTCTCCTCATGTTTCATAACTCCCCTTGACCTGTCACTGAAGTCTGCCAGCCTCTCCCTCAGCCTGAGCTGGCAGCTGAAGGTAAATGAGTTGTTAGGAGGCAGAACAGTGGCTCTCTCTCCCAGCCTCAATGCCTCTGTCATTTTTTTTTTTTTTTTAAAGGTGAAGAAACAAAAGGGTGTCTTGTATTTGCAAAAATCTGTATGATCTAAAATAGCTTTTAACTTAAAAATCTGTGCTCCAAGAAAAAGAGAAAGTCAAACTGTACAGAGGTTTTGCAATTCCAAGTGACCTGTGTCTTGCTCGGGCCCCCTGCCCTGTCTCCGGGGGCCACCACTGTCCTGGGTGCTTGCAAAGCCTTCCAGTAACTTGCTCATCATATGTAAGCCTATGTGGATTTTTATAGACTCTTTGGTTATACAGAAATTGAAGCACATATATGTATGGATATATATGTATACACACACACGTGTGTATATATATACACACTCTTTTATAGCTTGCTTTTTAAAGTTAACGTATCTTGGATTTTCATGTCAACACATGTTTCTCTCCCTCTGCTTTTTAATCTTCATGGGCGCCATGATCTTTTTAACCACTCTTCTTCTGGTGAACATTTTAGGTCATTTATTGTATTTTCATGGAGCAGATAAGCTGCTGGGAAATTTAAGCAAAAGATAAAAGCCCTTTATTATCAGACTTTGACTAATAGTTGCTATTTTAGGTACCTTTTGTTTTTGGAATTTCTGTAGAAACACTTGGCAACATTCGTTTGGCTGCAGTGACATGGAGCCTGAGTGCACTTAGCCGTGCTCTAGTTTACCACCTTCTACACCAGGAAGTCAGAGGTCCAGAGAAGTGGATTAACATGCCCAAGGGCACACAGGGGCAGAAATGGGATCAAAACCTGGCCCCTCCGTTTAGAACTCTTGGCTTCTAGATTTTCTTGGCTGTGACTGATGCTGTAATTGTGTTAGAGCTGGTGAATAGTAGTAATGAAGTAAGAGTTTTTTCCGATGTGGGAAGCATTTAAAAATTATGTAAAGAACGTAAGTCTACTTAACCCCAGTAAGAATCCTTTTGTGAGCTTATCCCATATTACACAACTTAAAGGTCTGAGACATTTCTCAGTGAAACGGATATTGAAGTCCCTGCATGGATTCTTATGGGCTATAAGCTGTAACTCATGTTTGTATTCTTTTTTTTTTTTAAGATTTTATTTATTTATTGGACAGACAGATCACAAGTAGGCAGAGAGGCAGGCAGAGAGAGAAGGGAGGAAGCAGGCTCCCTGCTGAGCAGAGAGCCCGATGCCGGGCTCGATCCCAGGACGCTGGGATCATGACCTGAGCCGAAGGCAGAGGCTTTAACCCACTGAGCCACCCAGGCACCCCTCATGTTTGTATTCTTAATAAAGTGGGTGCTCTTGGCCTTGGTTGCCAAAGTGGCAGTGTGCTGACCTGGATTCTAGAACCAGAAAGTGGCTGAGTGTAAAAACAAATAGAGATTTCATGGGCGCCTGGGTGGCTCAGTTGGTTGAACGACTGCCTTCGGCTCAGGTCATGATCCCGGACTTTCAGGATCGAGTCCCGCATCGGGCTCCCAGCTCCTTGGGGAGTCTGCTTCTCTCTCTGACCTTCTCCTCTCTCATGCTCTCTTTCACTCATTCTCTCTCAAATAAATAAATAAAATCTTTAAAAAAAAAAAAAAAACAAATAGAGATTTCAAAGAGTGGAGTCTCAGATTCTTCGAACCAATTAGTCATGGATAAATGATGAAGAACCGTGATTCAGCTGCGACTGATGTCATAGGACAGGATAAAGGAAAACCATCGTGTCATGAGTATTAACTGAATTTGGGTGATAAGGAGAGAATGAGTTTAGATAAGATGAATTTTCAGGTGTAATACATCGAGGATTTTTTTAACTGTACCCAGAAAAATTCATAACATTTGAGGTTAAAGAGGCCTCAGAAATCATCTCATCTGACTCCTTTATTTTGTAGCTCTATGTGAGTGACCAAGGTCATTCCCTTGGTTCCTAGCAGAACTAAGGCTACAACCTCAGGCTCTTGGAATCCATATCTAGTGCATGTGACTCTTGATCTCAGAGTTGTGAGTTCAAGTCCCATGTTGGGTGTAGAGAATAACTTAAATAAAAACTTTTAAAAAATTGATTAGGGGCACCTGGGTGGCTCAGTGGGTTAAGCCTCTGTCTTCAGCTCAGGTCATGATCTCAGGGTCCGGGATCGAGCCCCACATCGGGCTCTCTGCTCAGCAGTGAGCCTGCTTCCTCCTCTCTCTCTCTGCCTGCCTCTCTGCCTACTTGTGATCTCTGTCTGTCAAATAAATAAATAAAATCTTTTTAAAAAATTGTTTAAAGTAAGCTCTATGACCAGCATGGGGCTTGAACTCAAGACTGTGAGATCAGAAGTCATGTGCTCTACTGACTGAGCCAGCCAGCCCCCCACTTTCCCCTCTTTCCAGACTGTCTTTCACATTGCAGGATTCATTCAGTCATTTCATAAGTGAGTACCTATTAGACATGGACCATGTGCCAGGTTCAGTGTTCAATGCTGAAAATAAAACCAAGACTAAGTCACACATAACTCCTTCCTTCTCACAGTCCATAGTTAAACAGAACATGAAGTGATTATGATAGAACTTGGGCTAGATGCCCGGGGAGGCTCCTAGCAGGCGAAGCTAACTTTATCTAGGCCTTCCAGAAGAAGTGCCGGTTTAGCTGGAATCTCAGGATATGTGGAGTTAGCCAAGAAACAGAAAGTGTTCCAGGCAGAGAAAATAGCCTGGGAAAGCCTGGAGCTAGGGAGAGGATGGCTCCTTCAAGGAAACAAAAGAATTTTAATATGCCTGAGCACAG
The DNA here is from genome assembly GCF_963455335.1 of Martes martes. NCBI lineage: Eukaryota > Metazoa > Chordata > Mammalia > Carnivora > Mustelidae > Martes > Martes martes. The sequence goes on along the minus strand of NC_137889.1, from coordinate 23,587,410 downwards.
AAGGTAGACAGAGAGGTGCTAGCAAGAAGGAGGGTGATCACAGGGACCCTGGCAGACCGGGGTCCCTTTCATTGGCCCCCTATATAAGGGGGCACTGTGTGCTCCAGTATGTCGTTCTTGGGTGGCACCCATTCACAGAATGTGTTGTCCAATCCAAGATCTCATGGCCTCTGTAAATAGGGTCAAGCCAAGGGAAAGTGAATTTGTCAGCATCTGAGTGATGTTGCTGGATGTCCAGCACAGACCAAGATCTCCACGTCAGGGAAGTGATAATCTTCTACGTAGTCCAGAGGTGATTTCATTGGCTTGCCAAAACGCTGGCAATAGTCTCTTTTGCCAAAATAGCCCACTATTTCAGAATTTTGCCTCTGCATGTAGATTCCAACTTTATAATGAGTCATGGAAGGAAAAGAATCTTCTTGGTAGAAATATTCCTGACCACCAGTTTTATTAGAATTGTTTTCCTTTGGAGTTGGAGATACCTGTATTAATTATAATGAAAAGTGTGATTTTTGAACCTCAGAAAGTTAAATGTATTTTTTTGATTGAAGCGAAGGCAGTTCATTGCACTTAGATTTGTTTTCACTGACCTAGTGAGGTTAAAAGCAGTTATTATAGGGGCGCCTGGATGGCTCAGTGGGTTTAGCGTCCACCTCTTGATTTCCGCTCAGGTCGTGATCTCAGGGTGGTGAGATCCATCCCAGAGTCCTCTTCCCCGCTGGGTGTGGAGCCTACTTAAAATTCTATCTTTGCATCTCTCCCAATCTCTAAAAAATAAATAAAAGCAATTATTATTGCAAAGAGGAGGGGTGTAGTACATATATATTGAGGAGGGGCAGAAATACTGTTTTTAGTGGGGGGGCAGAGGGAGAGAGAATGTCATGCAGACTCCCCTTTGAGCGTAGAGCAGAGTCAGGCTCGATCTCAGAGCTCCGAGATACTGACATCATGACCTGAGCGCTCCAGAGGAGGGGCCGAGGTATTATTAATAGAACAAGATATTTCATTTACCTAAAGCCACACTAAAGAGAGCCATTTTGACAATTCAGTAAGAATGGGGAAGAATATGAATAAAGTTGTTTGGTTAGAATGCAACCATCAAATTATATTCGGTATTCATTTTTGAGACCGTCAAGAAGAATTGCTTTTAGCTGCAGTTTCAGACAGCTTAACCAAGAAGAAACTTATTTCACCTAACTTGTTTGTTTCACCTAAAATGTTGTTCAGTGGTTCAGCATTGTCTATTTTCTTGGCTCCCTCCTCGTGACTGTTGCCTCCTGATCTCACCATTGCTCCTCCAGGCAGGGAAAAAAAAAGGGTGAGTGGGTGGGTGGTGCCAACTCAAAGTTTACATCTCATTGGCTAACTCGCAGTCACATGGCTAGCTACCTGCAAGGGAGGCTAGGGACTTGAGTGACTTCTCCAGTCTCCAGGGCATGCAGGTACAAGAGAGAGTTTTTCATTAGGATCTGACCCAGAGAGGGTCAAACCCTTAAGTCTCAAAAGCTGATATTAGCTGCTTATAAATAAGGGGAGTATATCCTTTAGCAAGTCTGATCTTGCAACAGAGGTTGATGCTTTTTTTCTCTTTCATGACCTGTATGGGTTTTGGTAATGATTACCTATTTTGTAATTATTTCAGTTAAACACTTTGAAGTCGCTTTGGACATAATTTGATTTTGATGTTAAATGAAGTAATTTTCAGTGATAACATATTGAGAAAGGATGTCTCAACTTGACATATGGCTTTTATATATTTAAAATGTGTTAACAAAAGGTTAATATTTTCATTCGTACAGTTGTGGTAGGTATTGCCAAAGTGACGCTAAATAAACCTGAATTTCTCTAGTGTTTCTCTCTCATACTACAAAATGCAGAAGTCAATGAAGCTGTTTTTAAAAGTTTCACAAGAGGCGCCTGGGTGGCTCAGTTGGTTAAGTGCCTGCCTTCAGTTCAGGTAGTGATCTCAGGGTCCTGGGATCAAGTCCTGCCTTGGGCTCCCTGCTCAGTGGGGAGTCTGCTTCTCCCTCTCCCCTTGGTCCCCCCTGACCTGCTCATCATGCTGTGTCTCTCCCTGTCAAATAAATAAATAAAATCTTTTTTAAATGTTGTTTTCTTTTTTTTTTTTAAAGAAAGCTTCCATAAAAAAACAGATTAGAACTTGTATGTAAAAAGTTAAAAGATTCAATCATTTGTAGATTACAAAAGACATCAAAGGGACCAAATTCAAGAATAACAGATGAGAGACCTAGCCTTCCACCACTCCCTTGTTCCTGTACTGTGAATCCACATTCTTCTTTTGGCTTCCTTGAAAGCAGGCTTGAAGATCTTGCTGGCCTTTTGCCACACTGATAAGCACTTACTGGGAACCGATGTTGTGAATGGCGTTCAGCTGGCAGTGTTCGCCATAGATCCATACTCCACTCCCGTAGTGGCTGTGGCAGTCTTTGAGCTACAGCTTTGCTGTGATGCTAAGAAGTCCTGTTCTGTAGTTCGAGTGGTCTACGTAAGAAGGCAGTGATGAGCTAAATCGGTTTTCACTCATAAGAGGTAATGTTTTGATACGTTCTTTTTAAGGATTTTGTTTGTTTGTCAGAGAGCACAAGTGGGGGAGCTGCAGAAGCAGAGGGAGAAACAGACTTCCCGCTGAGCAGACAGCCAGATGTGGGGTTCCATCCCAAGAGCCTGGGATCATGACCTGAGTGGAACGCAGAAGCTTAACTGACCGAGCCACCTGGGCATTCCATGTTTTGATAAGTTTTTAAAAGTTAGCTGTAACTCACAAGTTTCACATAGCTGAAGTTGTTACTACCCAAAGTTGTGTTTTAATGTAGGAATCTGTTTTCTCCCAAACGTGGGAAGTACATCATATATTACAGTTTGGAGCTGGAGTCAGGATAGGAAGCATAGCAGTGTCTTTCACCAGGAGCAATGAGAGGGCTATGGCAAGAAAATTTGGTAACTATGTAATTAGAACAGTTGAAATATTCTGATTGAGTTTTGGTTAATCGAGAACCACCCTATAAATAAAACAATACAGATTTTAATACTTTGTGTTAGCTCTAAAGCATGTTTTAGAGCTAAAAATGTTTCATTAATAGTATATGCGTATTATTTATTAGGTAAAAAGACATCAGATGTGGTTTTAAATGTTTCCAACATTGAACATCATTTTTCTGTGTTTGTCTTAAGTGATATGTTGAGTTATTTTAGCCTGTGAGTGTTATTTTTATAAATAGCAATTATCCAGCTCTTAGGAAAACTAGGACTAATAGAGCTTTCTTTTGGGTGAGAGACTTGTCTTTTTCCCTTTGTTCCCTGGTGACCTGAGTTGGAAGCCTGGTCTCTTCAATTTCTTTTTCTTAACTGGTTAGTACTTTGAGAATAAACTTCTCTTTTCTGTGGTTTGTGTCATAGAAGTTTTTAATGCTGGTTGTTTTAATTGGCTATTTTTGGTCTCAACTGTAGGATATTCTGTGGTCTTTAATACACACTTTTGACCCACTTTGGCACATTTGGCACATTCCCCATTCCCCACCCTCCACGTTCAGGTCTTTTGCCTGCATGTGCCTGGATTCAGCTGTGCTGTTTTCCTGGGTCTCCTATGTGGCAACATGGGTTTGCAGCAACACAGATGCAGTGGTTTGGGATGCTATCTGCGGCCATGAGTGAGCCCTGACCCACAGGGGATGGCCTCATGGACACAATGGTGACCTCACATGAGCCGGCTAGCTCAAGACGTAAAAGTCACAGAAGAGATAGCATTCAAAAATTCCAGGCTAGCAAATGTGCTTGAGGTAGGCACTGCGAAGGGAAGGGCCTTGTAGAATTTTTGGTCTTGTTTTGGAATAAGTTCCAAGTGGTGACAAAATGTTATTCTTAGTGCTGTATTCTGTATTCTTCTCTGTGTTAAATAAAAAAGGCACCTTGGGGGGGGGGGGGTGTATGTCACAATTGCTGAAATCCAAAGAACCAGTTGGTATAAGCAGGCTTTAGGATGTCAAGCAGTTTTTTAGCTACCTATTAATTTGGGTAAGTCAAAATGATCATTCAGACCAAAACAAAAGTCCACATGAAGGCTAGAATTTAATATTTTAGGTAATTTGTTTAATAATAAGAGGGGGAAAGCCCATAGCAATGACTGCTGTCTTGAGAAACAGCATCTGATTCACATTGGTGGTAACTTGGTGGATATGTATTTTATCCCTTTCCTTGTGTTCTGAAAAGTCCTATCCAATTTGCTCATATATAGTGAGTATAACAAGAGATACTTGTTTCCTGTTTAAGTTGATTTTTCCTCTATTTTTTGATGAAATTCCACTGTACCTGATGAAATTTTGATGTTTGATGATTACAATTAAGATATTTACATTCAGTATCTTCAGAATTGTTAATGCTACAGGATGAAAATTGTATTACTTGCACATTTTTTGCTCTGTTTCATTTTTATACTCTTTTAGTCCTGAAATTCATAAACTTACCATTAAGGTGAACTTCTAGATTATTTAGGAACCAGTGAATCGAGGGAGGTTAATAACTTCTTGAAAATATTTCTGGATGTAATGAATTTGTTTTCTTTGTAGTTTGTAGTCCATTTTAAGAACATGAGAAATTTGCTTATTTTCTGCCAGGTACATGTAAAATGGTTAAGGTCAAGTTTGGAGTTTTGATTTTTTGTTGTTGTTGCTGTTTTTATTTTTTTGTTTGTTTTTGAGAAAAAAATTATTCTGACATGGGAGTTTTTAATATGAATATGCTTTCTGTTTTGTAATCTACTTTTAAAATATATTTTTTTTAAGATTTTATTTATTTGAGGGAGCATGCAAGTGAGAGAGAGCACAAATGGCTGTGGGGGGTGGGGGTAGAAGCAGACTCCCCCCGATCAGGGAGCCTGACCAGGGCTCAGTCCAGGACACTGCAATCATCAGCTGAGCTAAAGACAGACACTTAACCAACTGAGCCACCCAGGTGCTCCGACTTTTAAAATGTAAAGTAAAATGCTTTTACATGTAATACAAACCATTGCAAACAAATTCTGACTATATATGGTAATGACTAAATATTTCTGACAAAATACAGTAATGCAAAATTTTAAATATTGAGGTTTCTTAAAGTCTCACCCTCCACCCCAAAAAGAGTTAGCTCAGGTAATTTTAATAGTCTTCCTATCACTTTCCTGGGCTTGAATGGTTTCATGTAAAGAAATGCCATACCTGCCTAGGCTAGAAAAATTTGTATGTGGCTTCTAAATTGTGATTAGTATCTCTTAGAGTAAACAAATAATGAAAGGAACACTACAAATGTTTACATAAATTTAAGGTAATAATTGATGACATGAATGACAAGTTAAACATCTTGGTGAGATGACACAGGTTACCGTGGGTTTACTGTTCCACTGATGCAAGTAGGAAGTGTGGGTTCATATGATTTTGTTAGCGACAGTACTCAGGACAGTAGAAGATAAAGAGCTGATTGCTTCTCAGGCAAAAGACACTGCAGGTGATTCAATTTGGAGAGTGTTACAGAGCAGATGAGTTTAGAATGGACCCTTTAGGAGCAGGAAGAGCTGTGTCAGAGAATGTCCTAACGCCTTCCTCGCTGTGTCCCACACCAGATGCTTCCCCTCTCTCTGCCCTCACGCTCATTCCCACGGGCTCATCTACTCCTCTTGTGTTATTTCCTAGCTGGAAACTCGTGACTCCTCTTGGGCTCCCCTTGATCCAACGGGTCACAAAGTCCCCCTCTTCTGCCTCGTAAACACACGCACCATTTCCTGCCTGTTCTCACTGCTGCTGACCCGTGGCTTCTCTTCCTGGGCCTTCCTCCTGACCTCCCTGGGCACCTCTCCTCTCTTTCGCGGTGCCCCCTGACCCCCGCTCTGCCACCCCCATGATAAAACCTTGTGTGGCACACGTGTCAGCACCCTGATTATGCCTCAGCCCCCTCATTGTGCTTTAACCTTGGGAGTATCCAGGGCCCCCCTGTTCCCCAGCGCCTCTGCTGGCCTTTGTTCCTTCTCTGTCTCCCAGATGAGCACATGCCCGTGCAAACTCTGCCTCCTGTACCCTTATCCTGACTGCCCCGGATCTAGGTGTTTCTCCACCTGGACTCACCACACTCTGCACGCGGTTCTATTAGCTAATTATCAAATCATATTGCCATTGCTGGTGGCCTCTTCCTCTCAGATGCATGCAGGTTCCTTAAGAGCAGGGAGCAGTTTGTCAGAAGCACATCCAGTTGACATTGACTGAATGAACCGTAGACATCTGGGCGATTGGTTATAACTGGGTCCTCCCTCTTATTAGAACATGTATTTCCCAATAATTTCCTTTTAATGCTTTGTTTTCATGGGATATCCCGGCATGAACATCTATCAGCCAGTGTCTAGGAAATGGACTGAAAGAACTTATGTAGAGATAGGTGTCCCTATTAAGGGTTTTGGGAGTACTGGGTCACATTAAGGCAGAAAGAAGGGAATTGGTTGTCTGTCCAACCCATTAGTTCATTACCTGTATTTTATTACCCCACACATATTAGTTTTCAGTGCAGATGGGAGGATTCTGTGCAAGCTGAGCAGAAAGAGATGTATACTAGGGAATCATGATTCACCCAAGATGGTGGCAGTCTTCATGCATGCCTGTCCAACAGCACCTTCTCTACATGCCTCCCCTCCCCTGCCCCAGGACACCACAACAGGTCCTTCCATCACCCAGCAAAGTTACTGTGGTAGATTTTGGAAAAATATTTGGTGAGCAAATGACTAGTTTAATAGGTATGCAAAAAAAAAAAAAACTAGGCATGTTAGTTACTAAACGCAGTATATAGTTTTGCATTTTGTGGAAGCCAAGACAAACTATTCTTGAGGTCTTGTCTCTTACTTGACTTTACTATTTGGAAACCCAGCACATTCAATAAACGGCTTCTTTGGCCTTAAGATGGCTGTGTCTCCAGCAGGTAGTGGGTTGGTCCATGTCTTAATGGTTGAATTTTTCTCAAAAGCCTTTTTGTCTTGACTTGGGGATCTTTGTGCCTGAGTGACTAGAGCCTGAAAAGGGGACCAATTCCTTTTTTACCCAACTACCTTCCTCAAGATGATAAATAAGTTCATTAGGCTAGTTTGAAACTGTATTAAACTGAGGTTTTAGAGTAGAAGGAACAAAGATAACAAACAGTTGGTTTTCAAGTAAGCACATGTCTTTGATTCATGACTTTTGTTTTCTTGATGGAGGTTTCAATTTCATTACAGTAACTCCCAGGACGGTTGGATCAGACATGATATTGGTAATTGTCTTGTTGACGAATGTCCAAATCTATGTAGAAGGAAATACGCAATTTTAAGGGTTTCTGACTAAGTTGATTCTTGGAAATCACATGTCCTGTTAATGGGTATAATAAATTCTTTTGTATTTTTATTATTTTTTATTTTTATTTTTTTATTGTGTTATGTTAGTCACCATAAAATACATCATTAGTTTTTGATGCAGTGTTCCAAGATTCATTGTTTATGTACAACACCCAGTTGAATACAGCTGCATTACCAAAACAGTAACGTGTTAAAAAAGGGGACACAGGGACAAGTTTGGTTCATATTTTAATTTCCTATAAATCATAGCTCCTGTAGAGTTTAAGGGAAACTATGTTTTAGTTATGAAGTACCCTGTTTATGAGCATTTTGGCTTTGAGCATCATTGGAGGTTTTTGCATCATCTCTGATCTTCAGTTGGGCCAGGAGTGAGAAGGGGGGAAAGATGCTCAAACTAGGTCATCATCTACCTTGTGGCACGATTTTGTCCTTAGGGAGCACAGTATATGGAGCGGAAGATTGAGGCCGCAACTTGATTTCCCAGCTCTAGGTAGAGAGCAGTCTGTTTGCTGATTTGCTCTTACGTTAAATTTTGAAGACCTGTACTCTTAGAATGCGTCAGTGTTTTGTTTCCTCCTTAAGTCTGAATGTATTTTGACTTGTCACATACAACAAAACCTGTATTACTTAGATCTTCGTCTCCATTCCCCAAGGAAGAAACATGGATTAATTATATTTTTATGACTAAGTGTTAACGATTTAGGTGCTCAGAATTGTTTAACCACCTTTATTTTTTTTTTTTAAGATTTTATTTATTTGTCAGAGAGCTTGTGCACACATAAGCGAGCTCGAGCACAAGCAAGGGGGAAAAGCAGGCAGATGGAGAAAGAGGGAGCCGATCTCAGCACCCTGGGACCATGACCTGAGCCGAAGGCAAAGCTTAACTGACTGAGCCACTCAGGCATCCCCAATTTAACCACCTTTAAAAAAAAATACTCTTTAATTTTGGAAAGGTGGTATTTTTACACCATGATTAAAAGTAAGGAAAATATATCAGAACATCTTATACCTCTCTGGTTCCTATTCTGTTTTTGAAAAGGTAAACATTGTTAGTACTTGTATGTGTATTATGGAATAATTTTGTTATGAATTTATAAGCAAAAGAGAAAATGTGCTCTTATATTTTCATCATCACACAGCAGAGCATTCTGTCTACAGTCCTCTTTACTATGGTTTTCTCATTTACCACAGAGTATGCCCTACTTTCTGTTACAGCTGTGATATTTCACTATATAACTGTACCATAAGTTTGTTTAACCAGTCTTCTATCTGGACATTTGGGCTGTGTTTTGATCTTGTCCTTTGCAAACAAGTGTGTGGCGGGAGTCCTTCAGTTAATGTCACTGCACGCCAGTGTAGGCTTCTCAGTAGGATAGATTCTTGTTGACCAGCTATGAATTCAACAGTCAATGCTAGCATGTGTCAGAGAAGGCTTATCACTAAGCTTTTATTGTTCTTTTTTTTTTTTTAAAGATTTTATTTATTTGACAGACAGATCACAAGTAGGCAGAGAGGCAGGCAGAGAGAGAAGGGAGGAAGCAGGCTTCCTGCTGAGCAGAGAGCCCGATGCAGGGCTCGATCCCAGGACCCTGGGATCATGACCTGAGCCAAAGGCAGTGGCTTTAACCCACTGAGCCACCCAGGTGCCCCTAAGCTTTTATTGTTCTTAAACATCAGTTTGAGTGTATAAAGTTAGGCAGACAGACTTGACCTGAATTGTTTTTTAAATGTTTGCATGAGATTTTTGGTGGGTTGCGTGGAAACCCCTCGTGATGTACAGGTCTGACGATTTCAGCCACTACCTGAGGCGGAGCAATGTTGCGTTCTAGGGGTGACGTTTGAGGGCTTCGTGGCTGGATCAGTAAGAGCTCATGCCCATTGGAGGGGTTCCCCGACTCTTGAAACGCCGGTCCTCCGGCCGTGACGAAAGCCTGAGAGAAGAGGTAGCTGTCATGTGGGCACTGGCTTTTACTGGGGCGCAGGTGCTGTCCCTCCCCCGTTTCCCTGGCAAGAGTTAGCACCTTAGCCCGGCAGCTGCAGGTGAGACAGTAACCAGGCAACGCACAGACGAAAAGCAGCTAAGCACCAAGCGCCTTGCACAGCTGGGGTACGGTCAGACTCCGGCGGTGGTTTTCCGGGGTGTACCTTAACAGAAACTACTTAACATTCATTCTAGAGTAATCTTAGCAGCATTCTTTTTTTTTTTTTTTAAAGATTTTATTTATTTATTTGACAGACAGATCACAAGTAGGCAGAGAGAGAAGGGAGGAAGCAGGCTCCCCGCTGAGCAGAGAGCCCGATGCGGGGCTCGATCCCAGGACGCTGGGATCATGACCTGAGCCGAAAGCAGAGGCTTTAACCCACTGAGCCACCCAGGTGCCCCAATCTTAGCAGCATTCTTAATACAGTGTTGGGTCCTAGAGAGCTTTCGAAACTTCCAGAGAGTATACGTGTCCTGACACAGTTAACAGTTCCAAAATATGGAGAATAAGACCTTCATAGGTACAGATGACACTTTGTTATGAAAAGCTAAAGCAACCAAAATATAGTAAAGGAAAGGTAGAGTCGCCAGCCTCACTTGTGGACATAAGCCATCCGATTCCTCAGCAGCAGACTGGGGAACAGCTTACACTGTCCGACTGACATATCTGAGGAAAATGAAGTTTTTTTCGGGGGTGAGATGGGGTTGTGAAATGGGTGAAAAGGGTCAGAAGGGACAAACTTCCCGTTATGAAATAAGCAGGTCATGGGGATGTAACGTACAGCATGGGACTAGAGTTGATAATACTGTATTGTGTATTTGAAACTTGTTAAGAGAGGAGAACTTTAAAGTTCTAATAAGAAAAAAAAAAGTAGCCACGTGTGCTAACATGTTAACTAGACTATTAGGGTGATCATTCCCCAGGATATAAAAAAGTGAACCATTATGTTACACATCTGAAACTAATATAATATTAAATGTCAGTTATACCTCAAAAAAATGGGGAGGGATTACATTTCAGATGATAAAAAAAGTTTTGTTGTTTTTTTTTTTAAAGATTTTATTTATTTATTTGACAGACAGAGATCACAAGTAGGCAGAGAGGCAGGCAGAGTGAGAGGAGAAGACAGGCTCTCCACGGAGCAGAGAGCCCGATGCGGGGCTCGATCCCAGGACCCCGGGATCAGGACCTGAGCCGAAGGCAGAGGCTTTAACCCACTGAGCCACCCAGGCGCCCCCCAAAAAAGTTTTTTAATTAAAGAAAAGAATATGTCTCAGGAATTTGAAGCCACTGTGGCTTAGGAAGAACCTTTCATAAAATGGATTAAATGAAATAGAAGCTACTGAAAACCATGATGGTTTCAGAGGCCTAATATAGAATCAGCAAATCCAACCTGTATTTCCTAAACACTTCAAAAACGGTATGGACAGATTCTTCACATGATGTAGATGTTTTATTTTAAAATCTATGCACACTGAGAAACATAGCTAATCCCACACCAAGAGAAAAATAAAGCTGTCTCCTTTAAAATAATGTTAGTAATGGAATTAACCACCTAATAAGGAAAAAAGATAAGCAATATCAAGTAATTTATTCAAACAATATTACTAGGAAATACTTTATAGTAAATTATAAAAATGTAATATGGTGAAAGAAATTTAGTTTATAAAGAAACCAAACATAACATGTGGCTATTGCTTCACTTTGGAATAAGAAATAATATGAAGGAAAATATAAAATCTGGTGCTACAAAAGGAGCACCTGTATTTTGAATCTGAAGGTGGAAAAACAATGTTTAATAAATTAAATTTATCTCCATATGAAGTAATGTACTAGAACTTGACCAGTGAAATTCATTTGGAAGTCTCAGTAGGCAAGAATTTTAAAGAATGCTTTCTTCAAAAATGTTAGAATACAATATTTACATCTCAGATTTTTAAAATAATTGTAATCTAACAGTTTTAAAACTGATATTTAATTGGTATAGAAATTATAGAGAGTCAAACATTGTTAAGGGATTCAAGGAATGATAAACTCAAAGAAATCTAGCAATAAATACATAAATGAATATTTCAGTAAGTATTGGTAGGACATACAGTGATTATGTCTGGAGAATGAATTTATATCTGCAGTTTGTTACAGGAAATTCTAGATGGTCCAAGGGTTAAAAGCTGTTTTGGGCTGTTCTGTTTGTATAAAATTACATAAAACTATACACTTATATCAGTTTGTATAAACTCATATAAAACACAGGTGTTTATCTACACAGGCCTGATAAGCATAAAGTAACATTTTATTACAATTACTGCATGAATGATTGTTTTTAGTTTTCTGTCATGTCTCCATCCCATCTCCACTTTCCAAGGTGGGTCGCAACGGTAAAGAAGGGGTGTTGGAGGCCTCGGTTCTGACTTTGAATCTGTCCCATAGATGCCTTCTGTGCATGGGGAAGGTCCTTCCCGCCCTGGAGCCTCAGTTTCCCTATGGAGAGTTACTAAGTGGATGAAAGAGAGGAAAAGGGAGGATACTCAGTGAGCAGTAAAACACTGTGTAATTATATGTTACATGAGAAATAGAGCTCCTAAGGACATTTTAGGAAATGACATGAAATAAAGGAATACTAATCTCAGATACTTTGACAAACTGTAAAATATTTTTCATTAATTAGTTCATTGTGAGTCTATAATAAAGTTCTCCTTTCAGGACTTTAGTACTATGACTATGAACTTGGTTGCTTTCTTCATCTGCTTTGGAAATGGCGGTTAGTGCTAAACAGTTATTAATGATTACTAAGAAAGACTAATGGACAAATACTTTCCCCTTGAAGTCTTTTTGAAACATAGAAGATAGTTTAGTCATTTTAGAACAGTGAATTATCAAGTATTAATACAAATTTGAATTGTTGAACCATAGGAAGTACCATAGAAAATGAGAGCCTCCACCCCCGTCCGCCTTTTTTTTTTTTAAAGAATATATTGAGTGTTTTTTGTCATTGGTTCGTGGAGCATGAATACTGAGGTTTGTTTATTCTCCTTCAAGAAATTACCCTGGTTTTCATCCCCCTGAAAAATTGGAGAAAATAATTCCTATCTATAAAATTTTCTTAGGTTGGCTTGTTACCACAGAATGTGAATGTCGTAGGGAATGCCTCTGAAACAAAGGAACATTTTTTTTTCTTAGTTTCTTGTACCTTTTTTTCAGATTTAGTTTTGTTTTGATTACTTGGCCTAATTATTTCGAGAAGCTAAGGAGCATGTTTTGTGTTCTTCCAATTCCATTTGATATTTAAAGTGACTGAGACATTTGGAGTAGTTCCAGCAGTGAACAGTTTTTCATTTAAAATAGAGTAATTCCCAGGACACTGTGGCATAGAAAGTGAATAATCACTTAGCTAAGCATCTTAGTTGGATTTGGAGCATTAGCATGAGCTTAAACAAAATACATAGGCCATTATTAGTACTTAGAGAGGGGAAAAACAGTAAAGCTTGTGTTTCATAGAAAACAGAAAAGGATAGTCAAGAGTATAGTCCTTTTAACAGTGAACTTAAGGGGCAAAATGTGAGTAGATTTTCAGTATACGTAATGATTTACTAAAGATTAGGAAATGACTCATCAGCAGTATAAATCTTTGTAATGACCAGGCCATCAGCAGGAAAGGATAAGAAGTTTGTAGAAAATGTGTAGGAGGAGGGAAGGGCATTGAAAGTCCAATCACTTACATTTTTCTCTCAGCATATGTGATCAGAATATAGAGTCAGAGGACTTGTCATAGTCACGTTACTGTACCACTTTACCTAGAAAATTAGAAACTATGATGTGAATATTATTTTGCATGTAATTTCCATGTTTCTGGATTGCTAAATCTGTTTGTTTCACCTACGTAATTCTCTGCCCCGTTTAAATCTTTCAAACTCAGAGCTAAAGATATTGTCCGTGTTTATAAATTCCACACATCTAGATATTTGATTAATTCCTGCTCTGATCCATATGCTTTCCTTATATAAACATAGCTTAAATGCATTTCTGTGGCTTATCTAGTTGTTTTTGAACCCAGATGGTAGTGATTATAAAAAATCACATATTTTCCTGTGTATACTTATTCCTTTTACAGTTGAAAAGGGCAGGCAAAAGAATCCCAGAAGTTTGTGTATCCAGACACAGACATCTCCAGATGTGCTCTCCTCTGAAAAAACGCTTGAGTTGGCTCAATATAAAACAAAATGTGAAAACCAAAGTGGATTTATCCTGCAGCTCAAACAGCTTCTTTCCTGTGGTAATACCAAGTTTGAAGCATTAACAGTTGTGATTCAGCATCTACTCTCTGAGGTAAGGATGTCTACCCTCTAACAGTCTTTCTCGTTGAGGGGAGGGGGGCAGTAGGGGGGCAGTGTTCATGCTCTCATCTAGGGAATACTTTCCGGTTGATGAATGGTACGAGCAGGTAGAATTCACCCAATTATGTTTTGTCAACTCACTTGGTACCTGAGTCACTCTCTAAAAATTTGGGATCGAAACATTTCTACTACTTTCTTTTTGTTTCCAGAATCACTTAGACCAACAATGGCATGAGATAATCGTTTTATCCATCTCCAGCCTATATTAGCATTATCATTTTTTCACTATATTTTTTTGTCTTACTGTACACAGCTTTCCATATTACCTTTAGTTTAATGCTTTGAAAAATGAGATTGATTATATTTGTGGATTAAAGAACACTTCTGAGGTAACTCACAGTATGGGTCTGGGGACTCTTGAGAATTTCCGTCCATTCCTAAAATAGTTTGTGGTACGACAAATGCAAAACAGATTTTCTTTGCTTACTTACTCTTCCCTGACATTCTTCAAAGATGTTAGCTCAGGGACTAGTTAGAATTCATTGAGAAGACCAAGTTTCTGGGAACAGATGCTACTGGCCTAGCAACAAAGACTACAGTTACCTAAGGGGGAACACGGGGATGGGATTATATTTGAGTTCTTTAGATATTTTTTTTAAAGATTTATTTATTTGAGAGAGAGAGAGAGAGCGCGCGAGCGCACGTGCTTTAGCTGGGAGAAGGAGCAGAGGGAAAGAGTCTCAAGCAGATCCCTGATGAGCAAGGAGCCCGACCCAAGGCTTGATCTGTCTCGTGACCATAAGATCATGACCTGACCCGAAATCAAGAGTCAGTTGCTTAACCCACTGGGCTACCCAAGCTTTTTAAAATATTTAAAATATTTTTTAATGACAGTCTAAAAGAATGGGTATTACATAACATCTCAAGAAGAAAACTGTTCCATTTGCTTATTCTGGAGTTCAGCTCAACCCAACAAACCTCTGTTCATTGCCTACAGAGCTACAGTGATATAGTTGCCAGCCTGGGGCTCGGGGAGCGTGGCACTTGGTCAGGCCAGGCTCTTGGTCTGTGCCTTTGCAAGTTACCACGCTAATAGACAGTTAAGATCAATACTTGAACATTTTACAGCTTTGTCCAGAAACATTTTTTTGAAAGGGAGATGGAGCCATTTACCTAGTTGTTTTTTTTTTTTTTTTTAAGATTTTATTTATTTATTTGATAGAGATCACAAGTAGGCAGAGAGGCAGGCAGAGGGTGGGGGGGAAGCAGGCTCCCTGCTGAGCAAAGAGCCCGATGTGGGGCTCGATCCCAGGACTCTGGAATCATGACCTGAGCTGAAGGCAGAGGCTTTAACCCACTGAGCCACCCAGGTGCCCCATTTACCTAGTTTTTATATACAGTAGTAAATAGCCCTTCTGTTTCTCTTTAATATGTAAGAAGGAATTGGAAAGCTGGCTTATTTAACCAAGTAAGCTATATTGGAAGCGACATAATATCAAATGTCGGAAACAATTAGTTTGTCTATTTTGTGATAAACCAATTACTTTGTTTTACTATATCTAGCCTAATGAACCCCTCATTCAGCTCCTTTCTCTCCTTTTCCTCTCATGTGAGATGAGTCAAGTACTGTGAGCCCTCATCCCACAGTGTTGCTCCCCCTCATCCCCTCTTTTCCATTCGTACTGATGCCAGCATTGTTTGGACTCTGGATAACTGTCCAATAGATTATGATAACTTCTTAATTAGTCTTTAGGCCCACACTCTCTTCACTGTAATCTACTCCAAGCACTGCTAAAAGATTCGTCTTTCCAAAGCATTCCACTCTACTAAGCAAAACCTTCAGTGGTTTCTCCATTGTCTACAGCCTACCTGTCCAACATGGCAGTTACTAGCCTTATGGAGCTACCAAGTACTTAAAGTACAGTAAGTCTAAATTAAGATATGCAGACAAGCATTAAAATATATGCATGGATCTCAAAGACAGTATGAAAAAAAGGGTGTAAGATACTCTGAATAATTTTGAAATGATAATGTGTTGGATATACTGGGTTAAATAAAACACATTAAAATTTAATCTTACAAACTTTTAAGTAATATAGCTATTAGGAAACTAAAATTATATACAGGACTCACATACTTCCTCTGGATGACTCTGGGGTGTAACTTGAAATATAAGACTATAATTTGGCATGAGCTGCCTTTTTAGCCTCGCTTCACTGCCTCTCTGTTCCTGTTTTGTAATTGGTGAGGTGGAGGGGAAGTAAGAGGGATATAATGTTGGTTGACTGTTTAGGAAGTTCTAGACATTAAGTGTTATCCAAAGACACCAGTTGGAATTTACTAGGAAGAAAATGGAGGCATAGAGCTGTTAAGTAACTTGACTCTCAGCAGACAGACAGTTAGAGGAAGACCAGGACTTGCACCTGGGTCTGAGACACTAGGAACTCAACATCACCTATGAACTTCCTGTGCTTTTTCATCCTTGGTTCAAATACCATTACTAGGCTACTGCCCTTCTCCCTCATATACCGACATGTTCAGCTCTTACAGTAGCATCCAGTCACTACCTACATGTGATTCACATGGATTCATTGTACAAACAGCCAAGTAGAAAATGCAAGTTAAATAGATCAGGCAGGCCTGCCTACCGTGGTCCTCGGTGAGGAAAGGCCCAGAAGTGGATGTGGGATGAAAGACCCCTATCTATTCTTCCTTTGGTTCCTAAATGCCTCGTGTGGCATGAACCTTCCACAGTCTGCATGCTCCTAGTGTTTCAAGGTACTTTTTTTCCCATACAGCCTGGCCCGCAAACACAAACCAAACACTTTGAGATGCTCAGTGGGAGAAGGAGTGGATGGAACACTAGAGGAAAAACCTCACTCGATTGGACACAGTGACAGATGTTTTGTCAGTCAACAACAGGGCAAACTCTTACTGAGTTTCTGGGATCCTTTCACTGTACGGGAATTTCATCTTGCACCTGACTTTAAAGGTTTTAAAGCCCATGGAATTGTGACTCCACTGAATTTCTTAAAATTCAGCTCAAAAGCTCCCTCTTTTAGGGGCGCCTGGGTGGCTCAGTCTGTTGAGCATTTGGCTCTTGGTTTTGGCTCAGGTCATGATCTCCGGATCATGGACTCAGCCCTGCATCTGGCTCAGTGCTTAGCAGGGCAGTCTGCTTGAGGATTCTCTCCCTCTGTCCTTCCCCCTGCTTGCACGCATACACACACACACACACTCTGTCTCTCTTCCTAAAATAAATAAATCTTCAAAACAAAACAGCCTCCCTCTTTTATTTCATGGTCCGTCTAGCTCTATGCTCAGTCTACCTTCTGGATTCTAGGAGCACTTAGATTTCTCTGTCACTCTCTACCTTATATTACAGACAACCATCTGCACTCGTTCTGCTTTTTAAGACCAGAAGCTCACTGAGAACAGGATCTGTGTCTAGTTCCTTCTTAGGAACCCACCCCAGCAGCTGTGGCAGGGCTTTATATGTAACAGACGTGTCATCTGTACCTGAGCAAACAAACGAATGGGGAGGATGGATTCCCAGGTGTAAAGACGAACATATAAAGTCGTTGTGTAAATGTTCTTTGCTCTTTAAAACCAATCCGCAAATATTTACTGATTGCCTAATGTGTACAGGACACTGTTATAAAACAGAAAGGAAAGACATAACCAGGGGAAAAGTTAAGTAATTCTTCAGAACAATTTTCCTCTTAACCTTTTGGTCCTCTCATACCATTATGGAAGTGATTGATTAACTGATTGATGTACGGATGGGTAGATATGGACGGTAGATGTCGACTGATCTATATATACGTATATCTTATTGCTAAGTTTTTCTAAATGGTTTTAGAGCATTAGAGTGTGGATAAAAAGGATTGACTATAGGGAATCCTAGAAGTATGACTTATCCTTTTGTTGCAAATCTAATAATGATAGTTCATTATCTGTAAGTTCTATAAGTGCCTCATCAATCTGGAAACTAACACCACACTTTCTGTTTCCCGGAGGACACACTGTTGCTGGTTTTAGTTTGTTCCCAACCTCGGTTTAGCCTTGCATAGTTGTGCAATGTTCTGTACAAATAGCCAGTGTGAAATCCAGCCTAAAGTAGTACCCAAATAAGGTGAATTTGGAAAAGACACCAGCAGTCTACTATAAGTAAAAATGTCTCAGAACAAAATAGAGTGGACGTGATTCATCGTATGAGTGGTGGGGAGGAGGTCAGAGACAGCACACATCTGAGCCATCCGACAGGGCTCTTTTCTGCTGTGGATGCTTTTCAACAGCTAACAGATTCAGGCCCCCTGATGGGACGGCAGCCAGAGCTTAAGTGCCTGTATCCAGGGGACTCCTAATTAAATTATAGTGAATCCAATTTTTCCTTGGAACACTTCATACATTTAACACATGAGTAGAAAGCATATTTCTATCCAGATATCTACCTCCCTCTTTTTTCATATTGTGTGGAATTCTGCGTGTTAAAATACAAAGAGGATTAAATAAACTTGTTATCTAGACTATAAAGAGTTTCTCATCTAGGACAGAAACACTGATTTAGGAGCAGCTGAATAAAAAGAAACGGGCAATCAGTATCAGAGTGACAAAACGTGTTTTCATCATCTACAAGTAAAGGATAGGTATCTTAAAGGGCAAGTTCCCAAAGAGAGTCAGACAGAAACTGACACGGACTATGGTGTGGACACTGCAGTTGGCATTTCACGTAGGATTTTTTAAAAGCCCTTGGTTTTTCCATTATCCTGTACTGCTTCCCCCCAGATGAGGTCATCTGCCTTGAGTAATGACTGAAGAATTGAGCGTGGACGTTTTAGACCTACCTAGGTCCCAAGCTTCTTTTCTTTTTAAAAATTTATTTAATTGAGAGAGAATGAGCGGGGGAGAGGGAGAGGCAGACTCCCCACTGAGCAGGGGGCCCAATGCGGGGCTCAGTCCCAGGACCTGGGGATCATAACCTCAGCCAAAGGCAGACAATAACCAACTGAGCCACCAAGGCACCCCGGTTCCAAGCTTCTTGAGGGCAAGAATCATGTCTTAAATTTCTTTCATGTTTCACCCAGCACCTGGAATGGTCCTTGATTAATTGGTTCATAGCAATAACTTGCCAACCAATTTGGAAAGATAAATGTCTTCTCTAGGCTTTGAGGGGAAGGAGATGGTAACTGTGATTGACACTGAGGTTTATATAATGGGTCAGGTAAAGACCACGCTTTCCAGATTGTGAAGGTGGGACACATGGCAAGTGTGACTTGAACAGAACAAGGAAGGAATTAGAGTCTAAACAGGACTGGATGATTGAGGCTCTTAGAACTAGGGTAAAGTTTCTTTTTCACATATCCCATGCAATACGCTTCGAGTGAGGGCATTTGTGTATACAAAGAATATGGGACATGAACCTAGCAGCCCTCTTCGAGGTTGTGTGGAGGGTTGCTCTCACTAGTGCAGGAAGGAATTGGTGGAGATCAGGACTGTGGTCGAGGTGGCACTAACAGAGAAAGTGTGGTAGGTTCAAGACTCGTTAGAACTGACTAACTTTGGAACAACTCATTTAGACAAGAGACTGGCTGGTGACCTCACAGCCTTCCTGTCACTGTGTGCTCGGATTGACAGAGCTTGGAAGACATCAGTGGCTTCTGGGCATTGAGTAAGGAAGGTAGAGTGTGGAAGAGTTGGGGGAGGTGTTCACATGGACTGAAATTCCCTGTCCCCAAAATCTCTTTAAGAAGCCAAGGGATCACGTGGTATGTATCTCTGCTAGGATGTAAACATTTCCCCAACATTACTCCTGGAAACTATACATCAGCTTAGTTTTTCAGTCCTCACTTAGCACATTTAGGAAAGTTTGAAAAGTTATTTAACTTCTTGCCAGTTTTGCCTTCTACTCGCAATTTAACTACTATTAGAAAGTGAATTTTAAGTAAGTCCTGAATGTTTTGCAGGATTGCTTGTGGCTATTAAGCTTTAGGTTTTCTTGACATGGAGTGACAAATCTTGCTAATACTTACTTGAACTAAATTGCTAAGCAAACAAAATTAAGGCTTAAATTCATGGCATCAGGAGAAGCATGTAATATATGTATTTTTATGTGCTTTCCCCCCAATTTTATCCAGATTGATTTTCCTCAAGGCTTAATTTCTATATCAGAAAACTCATGACTTGTTCATTTTTTAAAAACCTGGACGCACTGATTTGTGATTTCAGAACAACTTAATACTGCACTTAAAAATCAAGCATTTAGGGGCGCCTGGGTGGCTCAGTGGGTTAAAGCCTCTGCCTTCAGCTCAGGTCATGATCTCAGGGTCCTGGGATCAAGCCCCACATCAGGCTCTCTGCTTGGCGGGGAGCCTGCCTCCCCTTCTCTCTCTGCCTGCCTCTCTGCCTACTTGTGATTTCTGTCTGTCAAATAAATAAATAAAATCTTAAAAAAAAAATCAAGCATTTAGAATACATTAATAGCAAAACATACTCAATGAGGACATGTCCTGAAATCGCAGTCACTGTTAACTATCCATGTGACCGTGTTAGCACATTGTTCCTTAAGTTCTCAGCTCTTTTAGTGAGAGACCACCACAAAGTAAAAAAAGCTTTGGATGATGTCTGCTCTCCAAGTCCCAAATCAGCATTTCACGTTTGCCCTTTAACACCAGTGGACCGTGTTCTAAGCATTGAGATTAAATTTCGCGGCAAGCACCATCCGTTTCATGATAATGTCATTTTAAATTGTAAATCACAAAATGCGCACTTGGATTGTTCTCCAGCTAGTTCATAGGCTTCTTCAGTATACAGGTTTCGGAGAACAAGTTTTTCTTTTCTCTTGGTAAGTGTGATAATCTAATGACCTCAATTAAAGAGGGGGACTAAAGAGGCTCACAAATCTAAAAATAACTCCATTATCCAGGCAGAGAAGGTCCGTTTTTCTTTCCACTGTACCAGCTGATATTTAAGTAAGTGGCCATCGATCAGTCTAATGTCTGGCTCTCGTTTTTCATAAATGAAGGGCTGTGGCTTTAAGTAATCGCAGGCTGCTTGTGCCAAAGGCAGAAGCTGCAGAATCAGCTTCTGCCAGGAGAGAGGCATACGGTAACCTGCAGGACGCGAAGTAAGGCTAACCGAGGACCAATGGCGCTCCTCCCGATAGAGCTTTGAATGTAGGCAGACCCGACTGGTGGGTGGTGTGGCCACCTGTGCACTTCTTGGACAGTGCGGGGGGTGGGGACAGTTGGAGACAGAAGCTGGAAAATGGGCTGCTCCAGCAGCAAAATGTGCCTCTATCCTCCATGTGCAGCAACAAGGGTAATTAGTATTTGCTTCTAGTGCGTTTCTGGAAGAATATCAGGGACCGAGGCAGAGGTGGTCTGGAATTAGTGGGGGGACGCTTTGAATGGCAAGCAGCTCTTGCCTGCGGAAGACTGGGTCTCATGATCTCTGCAGTAGTGTAAGCAGGATGCCGCGGGAGCTCCGTCCGGGGTGATCCTAGTGAGGGCTTTGAATTCTGCCTTTTCCTTAGTTAATCCCTGGTGGTGGAGTATTTACCTTTTAAGAAACTATTGCTGTATTTGTGTGTGTGTGTGTGTGTGTGTGTGTGTGTGTGTGTGTGTGTGTGATCTCTTTGAGTTGCTGGGAACTTGGAAATTGTTCTTCTTTGCAGTATAAATAATAGCTTTTTTGATACTGAAACAGTTGCCTGATTCTCTTTGATTTGTTTCTCTAGCGTCACCTTATAATTATAGCTGATCCCAAGTTTAATAATCCTTAGAAAACTAATGTGGAGCTGAGTAAAATTAATCTAATTTTGTCTTTTTTTGAAGGCTTGTTTTTGGCTGTAGCTGTATAACAAACTTGTATGTCCCTTTTAGAAAGATTGACCTTGCAACAAAACTTTTTTTATTTGCAAATACAGGACAAAGTGCATATAAGTGCATACGTTTAGAACATTAAATATTTATCTTAAACTGATTACTGCTTTATTGCCCTTGGAGGAGGAGAATGCATTAAGTCTTAAGTATGCATTTGCTGAGAGGTTCTGCGGATCAGCAGTGAAGCCTGGCTCAAAGTAAATATTTTTAAAAGTGCCATGCAGTGCCTCAAATGAAAGTTTCACGAGGACCTGAGAAAATAAAGATTTTTGAAACATGAATTTCCTTAACAACTAAGGGACATCTGTGTTTTTCTTTAACAACTCAAACTGTTAGTCTAAATGATTCATATCTTGGCTTCTCCATTCTGAGTCTCATTTTCCTGGTGATAACGAATGTGTGCCTTTCTGAAAGGGACCCTCTTGAAAACATTAGTAACTTGATGTGTGTTTTCCGCAGCGGGAGGAAGCACTGAAACAACACAAAACCCTATCTCAAGAACTTGTTAACCTTCGAGGAGAGCTAGGTAAGAGCTTGTTTTTTTTATTTCTTTGTTGGTTTTTGTTTTGTTTTGTTTTGTTTTTACTAAGTTTCACAGCACAAGGGGACAGCTGGAAAATTTGGTTTTCCTATCTGCATCGCGGCTGGATGGCATGCTGGCAGTGGGTAGCTGTCCCACTCTGGTATCTCTGTGCAAACACTTACTATCAACATTTCTTTTGAATCTTGGCAGCCTGACCTCTAGTTCACAGAATTCCTGGCACTGATCTGACTAAGCCTAGCAGAGCTTCTGATGACCAAAACATTGCTCTTCCTAAAGACAGGGCAGAGTGATTTCTGGAATTGTATGCGTTCCTGTTAAATAATCCCGTCATATTTTTTTTCTGAACCTCTTTCTGTGTTAAAGAGTGATGAGAAAATGCCTTTTCTGATAATAGTAACTACATTACACTTGCTCAGGGCACTTTGAGAGGAGTGAGCCTACAGAAAAGAAGGACGTGTGCATCCAGGGTGGCCTGCCTGGAGAAGGCATCCTCTGTGCCCCTGTTACAAGTTGAACAGGGCTTATGGTGAATAAGGACCTGGTTCCTCCGGTAGCCATGGGTCTCTGATGTCTGTAGCACCCACTACCCAGTGCTGTGGTTCCCAAGCTGAGCTCAGTTTTGGGTCTTGTCTCCCCTGGAAGGGTCCTCAGGGTTCAGGCAACAGAGGCAGTACTGCCTTTCCTACCTCATGTGCTATGCTGGAGTGAGCCAGCTGCCTTGGGATCCCCCAGTCAGCCACGGGCACCTCAGGCCTGGAGAATCGGCTTCCGACTTTCGCTTCAGCCAGGTTTTCAGTTGTTCATTAAAAGGCTGAGTTCCTTGCCCTTTGCAATTTTCTGTGTATGCTGACAGCCTCCTCTTCAAGTGTGAGTGGCTGTGTGTATAAATAATGCAAAAGCAACAGCCAGTGTTCATCCAGTTCTAGAAGAAACTGCCCATTTTTCTTTGGACAAGACCAGAATTTCAACATTGTCAGTATAATTTGCTGGACTTGAAGGTTTTCTTCCCCCGCCCGCCACCCCCACGAAGGCAAAGATCAAAGAGCATTTAATGTGGGGCCATGACTTGTCTCTGCGCTCCTCTCCCCACCCCCCACCGCCAAGGAGAGGCAATCCCCAACTCTTGGCTCACCTTCCAGGTTCTTAATACCTAGCTGGGGCATCATTTTCTCCTGACCTTATTTTAGGCTATGGAAATGAAGAACTCTTTATAAAAAAGTAATGTTAAGACAGATGGAACTTCGGGACCCCGAAGACTCGTGAGTTCTAGGGAAACAGTTCAAGGAAACCACAGCCGAGAAACAGGCTTCTGGCTGTAGCGCTCGAGGCTTTCTGCCATGTCAACCGGACTGTTCTCCCTTCGATCGCCCAGATGACCAACTTAATTTGCTTTTGTCTGTGCCTTAAATAGTGTAATGGAGCTGGAGTGAGCAGGTCAGGAAAGAGGCCTTTGTGTGTGTGTTTCAGAGTTCGTTATGACCCAGTGGAGGTGGAGATGAGCCTACCTGCCGGTTCACATTTCAGCCTCTCCCCGAGACGAGGCCGAAACAGCCGTGGAACACTGCGCTCATTCATGCTGCTTGAATGGGGGATCCTCCTTTTACCTTTTAGCGGAGAGCACAATGAAAGGATCCGAATGGGGATCCATTCATTGGATCAGCACTCCCGTTGGTCACAGAGCCTGACAGGAAATAGCCTGGCAGTTAGTACCCATTCTCCCCTTTTCTTCCATTTGTGATGGGGAGAGTGTGCCCTGGTGTGTTTTCCTGCTGCTGGCCCAGTGTCCGGATGCGGTGGTTGGCCTGTGTGTATCGTTCGTCACACAGGTGGGAGCTGGCTGAACCCGGAAGTAGAGGATTCTTGTCAGGAGAATGAGTGAGACGACAGTGCGAATGTCAGTCAGCGGAGGGGATGACGGGGAATGTGTCCTTGCTCCTGTCGCATGAGGTAGGACTGCTCAAGGGACTATGGAAAGCATTTGGGGAATGGTTTCAGTGAGGGGAGAGGAGAGAAGAGAAGAGAAGGCTTTACATAGTTCTTCTGGTGGAACGGTCCAGGAAGAACATCCTAAAAACTGCCAGAGGAATTGTTCGTAGCATGAGCCGAGATGAAAGAAGATAGGTTACATAGCAAAGTGGGAAATGCAGTTTTAAAATTTGAGGCAATAGGGGCGCTTGGGTGGCTCAGTGGGTTAAAGCCTCTGCCGTCGGCTCAGGTCATGATCCCAGGGTCCTGGGATGGAGCCCCACATCGGGCTCTCTGCTCAGCAGGGAGCCTGCTTCCTCTTCTCTCTCTGCCCGCCTCTCTGCCTACTTGTGATCTCTGTCAAATAAATAAATAAATCTTTAAAAAAAAAGATTTCATAAAAAAAAAAAATTTGAGACAATAGTATAGAATGCTTAACCTGTGTGGTCACACTCTCAGGGTCCAAATCTTTGGTGGCTGGGTGATGTAGGAACAAGTCACGTGACAGGTCTTGAGTCACAGTTTCATTCTCTATTCAGTGGCACTAATAATGGTCTGCTCAGGGGTGGTCATGAGGATGACATGAGGTAACTCACTGTGAAGTGCCTAGCACCAGGTGTCACCTACTACTAAATAGTAGGAATGCACGTGTGCAGTTTATAGCTGTGTAGTAATTACCCACATTGGCTGTGTTTGGGGGGCATGGACTACACTGCAGGGAAGGAATTGTAATTAGACCAAATACTATTAGAAATCCCTCAGGATGAGCTGGGTGTTTTGTTTGTTTTCCGACTCCAAGGGCAGAGAGACA
This sequence comes from Martes martes, assembly GCF_963455335.1. Classification (NCBI taxonomy): domain Eukaryota; kingdom Metazoa; phylum Chordata; class Mammalia; order Carnivora; family Mustelidae; genus Martes; species Martes martes. The sequence continues at coordinate 23,562,528 of NC_137889.1, read as the reverse complement.
TGGTGGGTCCCTTCCTGACGCAGTAGAAGGACTTGCCATGTGGAGTCTGCAGTGTAGAATTGGGTCCACGTATTCTAGCTAGGAGTTGCCTCACTTCTTTGAGTCCAGTTTCCTCATGGGACTTAGGAAGTTAATGCGTATTTGGCTGGATTGTCATGGAGCTTGGATAAAACAGTGAGATGTATGAAGCAGCTGTCATAGTGCCTGGTCTGCCACAGGCACCTCAAGAAGAGGAAGCGCTACTACCATCACTATCATCCAAGTGTCCACCATTTCTCTCCAAAATAATGGGGGGCTCTTGTTGTAAGTCTCCCGCTGGGTGCTGTTTCTTTTCTTTCCTTTATGAAAATATAGGCAAGGTTCCTAAACTAAGAACTGCAAAAATAATAATAATAATAATAAAATAAAGGACAGCTGAAACTCTGGAGCACTGAAACCCAAGTAAAGTCTGTGATAGTGGCCTTTGGAATCTAACTGCCTCCAACTGTCTGCTCCATTGACTGACTTTCCTGTTGTCTCACTAGTTACTCTGACAAGTGTCCTCTACTGCCAAGTTCACTCAACTGAGCTCAGAACAAAAGCCATAAGGCTCCCCCCACCCCTGGAGTCCTCAATACTTTACAACCATGTATTTATTGTGTCTTGTGTTTTCTTGTTGTCTTCAGATAGTAAATTGCTTCGTTTCAAGGATTCTTTTCTCCTTACTATGGAAAAAATATATATGCTTTCCATTTTCCTAAGAAATTGATAAGTATTGATGGGCATTTGAAGTGTTTGGGTGTTGGTTTCTTTGTATTTAAGGACATTGTGTGGAAATTAAAATTGCAAAGTGAGAGGAAAATAGCCCAGAGTTATGGCACCCTTGACAGAGCTTTTATTTTTGCATATTCTCTTGTGTCTTTGTTTATATGAATATATATGACTTCATGTCTTGACTTGTTTGTGAAGTTATGACTTACATAGAGTGGAATGCTTGTTGATAAACACGTATATAACCTACACCTTTATCAAGGTATTGAAGATCTCTGTCCTCCCAGAAAATCTCCTCATGCTCCTTTCCAGTCAATGACCAACCCCCCCAGAAACAAACACTGATCTGATTTTTATCATGTAAGTTATCTTGTGTATCCTAGAATTTCGTATAAATGGAAACATGCATTATGTTATGTCTGATATTTTTCACACAGAAAAAATCCTTTTGAGATTCATTCATGTTGTTTTATGTGTCTTCTGATCTGTTTAGCACGTGTCAAACACTTTTCCATCTTGCCTCATAGTCTTCATTATGGTTATGCTGAATGACTTGGGAAAGTCTTCGTCGATGTTGCTTGATTTCACTAACCCCTTTAGGGTCAGAGTATAGCGAGGGTTTCACTGTCTGCTGTTATCCCCTGCATTCCCCTGGTTTCAGCTACAACCTGTAGGGTCATGATGCACTGATTTATTTTCCTAGTTCTCTCCTTCCAAGCTGTAGATGTGTTTTGCCCAGTGCAGAGCTGCCTCCAGGAGAACCAGTGGTATAATCAGACCTTCGGACTCCCCAACCCCTTGCTTCCTTAATGTAATGTTCTGCAGTGTCTCCTCCTTCAGGCCTCTTTTCCTCAAAGTCTATTCATCATCTTCTGCAATGACATCATCACTCACTCACCACCCAAGCTAACAACAGGTATCACACGCCTTTTCCTCCATCTTCTACGTGATAGTCTGTGTTCTAAGTATCGCAGTATCTGGATCTGTCCCTCCTCTGCCTTCTGGCTGCTGCTGTTCTAATTTAAGCCCCATAATTGCTCACCCCAGATATATTCCAGTGGTCACCCAACAGGTCACCTTGCTCCAGGCCTGCTTCTGTCCTCTCCACATGCTACCGGGACCATATTTAAAATAAATCTCACATCTGTCCTCTATTGGACATCTTTAACAAACGTCAGTGACTTCATTTGGGCTTTGGCAGAAAGTCCAAATACCCTCTGGCTGCCATGTATGGTTTGACTGGGACTCTCAGCCCAGCTTCATGATGTCGGGGAATTCCTTTGCCTTTCTTCACACTTTCTTTCCTCTCCTCACACCCCAGCAATGGGTCCATTCATACCTCTCTGGCACATGATATTCTCTGTGCTTGAAATGCTCTCTTTTTTACTGCCTTTCTATTTTTGCTTCTTAAACGTCTCCTTAACGTACCTCGTTAAGTCCTAATGAAAATATCATATCATCAGTTGAGTTTTACCTAATCTTGCAAGCAAGTTCATTGTGCCCCCTACTGTGACCTTCAAGAAACTCTGTTCTTCGGGTAGTTTCTAGACCTCTTCTCACAATCCAGAACAATGGAGCCCTTCAGAGACTGTATCTCCTTCACATTGGCAGCTCTACCTGCTGATACCTTTGTGTCTGGCACTCACTACCTCAGTGAATGAATGACTTTTGTATTGAAGATGGTAACTAGGGAAAGTTGGTATTATCCTTATAAATTATAATACTCAGTGGTTTTGTGTACGAATGTTTTCCTGCAAACCATTTAAAAATAACGTGCATGTTTTTAAGACTGAATAATAATAAAGTAAGGTGAACTATAATTCCCTTGGAAACATTTTATAATTATGTCTGACAGTGCCAGTTAGATCATTTTGAAAGTGTTAGCCCTTGAAATAGATGACAGTTCAGTTTAATGGTCTGTATCCGCAGCAAGCATTTGGCCTCTGGGATGGGGAATAAGTATATCATTCTGATTTTTTTAAGAGTTGTGTTGGATCAAAACCAGTATGATAGAGAACCATAAATTATGATCTTCAGGAGTTCCTACTGCTTTTTGTTAATCACTAGAATCACATTTTTATCTAAATTAATGAAGAAAAGGTATTTTTTTATTGAAAAGGTATTTTATATGTTTAGCCATCAGAATTAATAGCTAATGTACATCTTTTTTATAGATGTTCCATCTATTTTTATTCAAGTTTTTCATCCTACTGAGACTTAAATATCTGGTCAAATGAACTAGATTTCCGAACCTTGAGATGCCTCTATTCACAGGCATTCCTGTAAATTTAATATCGTTTGCACTGAGCTATTTGGACAATGCACATCTCTTTTATACATTTGTCCTAATAGTTTCTATTTAATGCCACAAATGGGATTTGAACTCTTAATTCACTAGGACTAGTTGACTGTTCTTCTGTGTGTATAAAAATTATGAGCTGGATATGGCAGTAAGATCTACTGAATGCCAGCTCTTTCCCGACAGCAATACTCAGCTCCAAGTCTACTGGTTAGTATTTTATTAAAAGACAGGAAAGGGAAGGGAAGGGAGGGAGGGAGAGAGGGAGGAAGGAAGAAAGGAAAAGAAACTGAGGCTTAAAAGTGAAGTAACCTTCCTAAGGTCAGACAGCTAGAGGGCAAAGTGCCTGGATAACGACCTAGGTAGCATCGGTAGGTCCAAACTCCTATTCGTGGTAACAGGGAAAGCATGATGAAAATATTCGAAAGGTCAGAAAATCGTGTGATACAAGTACTCCTTTGCATTGGTAACAACTTTTAGGACCTTTCTATTCAAAAGTACAGGAAGTACTGTCAGATTAAAATAGGACTTGTTATCATCAGTTAGGGAAAAGTGACTTGGCTCTGCCAGAAGCAGTGTATAAATTGTCTAAGCAACACTTGATTGGTGTCTACGAACTTGAGGCTCCCACACACCTTGTGGAATGTGTTAATTCTTTCAGGAGTTTTGTCTACAGTTATGACTTAACAGCCTATGTATTTAAAGTGATTTTTAAACTCTGTACGGTTAAGTCACTTTGGAGTTGCAGAATTCCAGAAGTGGTTTTTGAAGTGGGCTTTAATGAAAAAACTGCTAATATAATGAGAACCAACTCTATACCCAAAGAGAATTCTTTCTCTCCCTGAGCTGACTGAGGATGGTTTTGATACCACCTCAGACATAAACCGTTTTCCCCATCCATGGCCGTCCATCGCATACTCAGCCTTTGGCTGGCTGTGTCTTTAAGTAAAAGGTCACATTCTGTCACCTCTTCAGATACACAGTAATACCAAGGGTATCTGTTTTGAAAGCCTATAGAGGCTTCTTCCTTCTTCTGTAACTTGTCCTAACTTGTCCTTGTCCAGTTTGATAGGATCAGTTTTGACTAATGTCATATGTCCAGAACGCTGGTTCTCAGACTTCCCTGTGTGATAAAATAGACCAGGTTAGAATCCAGATTCATAGTTGTGACTCAGGTGGCTTGGGAACAGAGCCCAGCAACGCGCTTCTGATGACTGCAGGTGATTATCATATAGTGTTCCATGGGGTACACTTTGACACCACCCTAGGGGTCCAGAATGTTGTTTTTTTATTTAAAGTATATACGAATCAAGTAAGCCCAGCAAGACAGTCAACAGTAATGCCAGAAAGCACCAACTGAATTGAGTCTGTTCTTGTACATCGGCTTCCAAATGAGCATTAGATGCATTGTTTTCATGTCATTGTGATTTCTTTAAAGTCCTAACTGATTTTTCTCAGGCCTGAAGCATAGAACCCTGTGTCTGTTACCCTGCCAGGCTTGCATCTCTGATCCACTTTCATGCCTAAATGTTTTCACTGGTCCATGGAATGTTGCTGTTGTCATTGCGAGAGCATCTGTTTTGCAGCATGTCGTTGGCCAGTGAGTAAGTTGAAAAACAGCAGAGCCTTTTCAGACTTGTATTGGCAGCGAGACCCAGAGGCTCTGAGGAGGCCCAGCTGGCCCCTCTGTACCTAGATTGGCTGGCTGGGCCAGATCATCTCTCTCTACCCCACTGCTCCCCCCCCCCCCATTCAACACAAATCAGTGTTGAGGGGGGAGATCTTTTTTTTTTTTTTTAAACCTGCCTTATCTTATCTTGCAGTTTTTCTAGCTTCTACAAGAGAACATACCTTAATAGTCTCAGACATCCCTTGCATGTACAGATTAAATTCTCGCTTACACGTCACAAGTTGTGGGGCACCTGGGTGGCTCAGTGGATTAAGTCTCTGCCTTCGGCTCAGGTTATGATCTCAGAGTCCTGGGATCGAGCCCCACATCATGTGCTCAGCAGGAGCCTGCTTCCTCTTCTCTCTCTGCCTGCTGCTCTGCCTACTTGTGATTTCTCTCTCAAATAAATAAATAAAATCTTAAAAAAAAAAAAAAAGACACATCGCAAGTTGAGAAAATAGCCCTCCAGATGAGGTTCTGAGCTCTGTGCTGTATATCTGCATTGAAAACATTGAGTAGATTGGTGTCCTGGACCCAATTCTGCCCCTTCGGTTCCCTTGCCAGTAAAAGGACATTGAAGATAATATCTCTTTTATTAACTCAAAACACCGTTACATGAAATTATAGGTGTGAGAGCACCTTGTAAAGCGTGACCTGAATTTAAAAGGAAACTAGTATGAGTTATGGAAGAATTGAGAGGCCAGGCATTTTGTAAAGCAAATTCCTAATAAGTTAGGATTAGTGAGAGGCTTTTGAAAATAGTTCATGTTGATTCACATAATTCCCAAGAGCCATCAGAAAGCTGTCTGTAGCTCATTTTGAAATTTAGAAGAAGACTGTTCTCTGCCACGTGACTGCCAAATTTCTTGGTCATAGAAGGAAGTAGTACATTTTGGAAAGAAACTGGAGGTCTTCTGAGTCAATGATCATGGCGTAGGCAGTTTTTGAAGACTTACTCTACAAAATCCGCACCAAACACTAAAGTTAGTGGAATGGGTGGTGTTTGTTCCTGCCTTGCTCACCAGGAAACTGAGAGGCGGAAAGTTGGAATTGACCATGGTTGGATAGTCTAAGTCCCTACCCTTTGGTTGTAGGCTCCCTGGCCCTTCCCCCATGTAGTGATTTACTTCTTACAAGTGGCATCTTGATAACTTTATTCACTTATATCTCTATCTCCCATTTTAAACAGATGAGACCCTGGTTTAAGAGAGTAACTTCTGTAGTCATTCACCGTGGGAGTGGGTCATGACCAGATATCCCTCTGTAGAATAAGAATAATATTCTGAAGTAGTTAGTTATGCTACTATGGTAAAAGATAGCGTTCCCATTCATGCTTCTGGGGCCGGGGTACAGGAGAAGTAAGATGAGATACTTACTTGTTTCTCCTTTACTGTTATAGACAATTGGGAGCATATTATACATGCATTTCTGCACCTTGTTATTCCACTTAACAGTTCTTGAAGTTCAATACATAAAGAACTTTATCACTCTCTTTAAATAGCTTAATTAAATTGTCTTATTTTTGGAAAGCATTCCATTGTTTTGATACACCACAGTTAATTTAACTGGTTCCTTCCTAGTAGACATTAGGGTGTTTCTGATGTTTTGCTGTTATGGAAATGCTCCAGTGAAAAACCCCAAACATCCTTCATTTTATATATATGGGAATATATGTGTATAGATTCTTACTAGTGGAATTGCTGGGTCAGTGGACTATGCAGAGAAAACATGACAGGCCAAAATTAAGAGACATTCTAAAATACCTGACTCCAAAACTGTCCTGATGGAGGGCTGGGGGAAGACCCACTCACAGACCAGAGAAGACTCAGGAAACATGACAACTATCTTGGATGGGATCCTGGAACATAAATAAGGGACAAAGTTTGGAGTTGAGTTCATAATAGTGTGCCAATGTTGGTTTCTCAGTTTCAACAATGTCCCTTGGTAGTGTGCAATGTTAATGTTAGGGGGAAAGGGGTGAGAGGTATCTGGAAACTATTCTCTGTTCGCAGCTTCTCTGAAGTTCTAAAATTAATCTCAAAGTTTTTTCTTAAAAAAGCATTAGTGGAAAAACTGGTAAAGTCCAAATGAAGTCTATAGTATGGTTACTAGTATTGTTCCAGTGTTAAAACCTTAATTGTGACAAATGTCTCATGATTACGTAAAATGCTGACATTTGGGACAGCTACGTGGAGAGTATGTAGGAACTCTGTGTACTATCTTCTATAAATCTAAAATTTTCCACAATTAAAAGGTTTTTTTAAAGCAAGTATACTTTCCTGAGAAGTATGTGCTTTATTTTCCTTTTCAGATTTTTATTAAATTCTAGTTAGTTAACATATAGTGTAGTATTAGTTTCAGGAGTAGAATTTAGTGATTCATCACTTACATACAACACCCAGGGCTCATCACAAGTGCCCTCCTTAGTCCCCATGACCCATCTAGCCCTTCCTCACCCCCATTCCTCCATCAACCCTCAGTTTGTTCTCTGTTGTTAAGAGTCTCTTATGGTTTGCCTCTTACTCTTTTTCCCCTTCCCCATGTTCATCTGTTTCATTTCTTAAATTCCACGCATGAGTAAAATCATATGGTATTTGTCTCTCTGGCTGACTTATTTCACTTAGCATAATATCCTCTAGTTCCATCCACATTATTGCAGATGGGAAGATTTTCATTTTTTTGATGGCTTAGTAATATTCCTCTGTGTGTGTGTGTGTGTGTGTTTGTGTGTGTGTGTGTGTGTGTGTGTGTGTGTGTGTGTACACACTTCTTTTATCCATTAATCAGTAGATGGACATTTAGGCTCTTTCATAATTCGGCTGTTGTTGATAACGCTGCTATAAACATTTATGCCCCTTCAAATCTATATCTCTGTAGCCTTGGGGTACATACCTAGTGCAGTTGCTGGATTGTAGGGTTTCTATTCTGTTCTTTTTAAGGAACATCCATACTGCTTTCCAGAGTGGCTACACTGGTTTGCATTCCTACCAATAGTGCAAGAGGGTTCCCCTTTCTCCTCAACCTTGCCAGCATCTGTTGTTCCCAGTGTTTGTTAATTTTAGCCATTCTGACTGGTATGAGGCAGTATCTCATGGTTTTGATTTGTATTTCCCTGATGATGAGTGACGTTGAGCCTCTTTTCATGTGTCTGTTGCCCATCTGGATGTCTTCTTTGGAAAAATGTCTATTCATGTCTTCTGCCCATTTCTAAACTGGATTATTTGTTTTTTGGGTGTTGAGTTTTAGAAGTTCTTTATAGATTTTGGATACTAACCCTTTATCAGATATGTCATTTGCAAAAATTTTCTCTCATTTTGTGGGCTGCCTTTTGGTTTTATCAATTGTTTCCTTTGCTGTGCAGAAGCTTTTCATCTTGATTAAGTCCCAATAGTTCATTTTTGCTTTCATTTCTCTTGCCTCCAGCGACATGTCTAGTAAGAAGTTGCTATGGCCAAGGTCAAAGAGGTTGCTGCCTGTGTTCTTCTCTAGGATTTTGACGGTTTCCTATCTCAACTTTAAGTTTTTCATCCGTTTTGAATTTATTTTTTTTACGTGGTAAAGTAAGAAAATGGTCCAGTTGAGAGAAAAGAGTGAAGGTGTCTAGCACTAAAAGCAGGTGTCTGACTTCCCAGGTGGCTAGAAAGAGAGAGGGACTCAAAGCAGGAAAGAAACGTTAGACACAGGCATCTCGTCTCCCTCATAGCTGGTGCAGAGAAGGGGGAACAATGCTTGAAGAAGGGTTGGCACCCACAGCATGCCTACCAGAAGCTCCTGGAGAAAGTGTGTCTGTACAGTTGGGGAATGAAGTCCTCTTATTTTTCTCTTTATCTTTCCTTTCTGTCACAATGTGTGACACACAGTATGTGGCATCATGAAAATTTGTATGATTTCCATGTGACCTTACCTCCTCCTTTTTTCCTTTTTTAGACTTTATGTCCAACTTAGATAAAATCCTCTAAAAGTTGGGATGATTCTGTTGCACCCAGTGTTAGAGCGATAGGAGTAGGAAGGGAAGGTTGGAGGTGTGTGGGTACCATAGTGCCCCACCGTATGTGTGTGTGTATACATTTAGGTTTGACTACTCAACAAGCAAGGCTGCTTTTTAACTGTCACATTGGGTCCTGGGACCCCAAGCGTGTCTTTGAGGACTCTTCAAACACATTTGAACTGGTGGACTTTTTCAAGGCCAGGAATAATAGTAACAACAGCATTTATCACATAGTGACTTGGTTCAGGCACTGGGTCAAGTGCTTCTCCTATATAATCTTATTTAATTCTGCAGGGAAGGTGCTAAATATTATCTGCATTTTTAAAAATGAGGAAATGAAGGCTTAGAAAGCTTAAGTAATTTGTTCAAATCACATGGGCGGTAAATGGTGTGACTGAGAATTGAACCTAATTATTCTAGCTCTTGTCTTTTAAGTCATTTATTTATACTCCTGAGGATTAAAGTATTTTGGGTTGTCTCATGATGAAGCATGCTACCCAGATACAAAAGTGAAGAAAGCTCTATAACATTTCGCAAGAATATTGCAGCTGGAGGGCCATGGTTGTGTAATGGTTTTCTATATAAACAGGACATTTATCAATCTCCAAAGTGAAATGGGTCTCTATGAGATGGAGAGAATACAGATCTAACCTCCTCCTCTTAGAAAAGGCCACGGGGACTAATTAGGTAATGGCTGTGCTTCAGCTCCTCGGGGATGATGGCTAAGGGGCCCAAGATGAATCCAGTTCTATTTTTCAGAGATTCTAATTGACCGTGACATGGGGCCTTTTCTAGAGGTCATCCAGATAACTATGCAAAAAGGGAAAATGCTGAGCATCTCACCACTTTTTCTGAAATACTTTTCCCTTCTCAGTTATGTATGCTTAAACTATGTTGTTCCTGTTCTGTCGTTGGCTTAGAACTCTTCACAGGCATGGTTTGTCCCAGGGTGAAAACACCAACTTCTGTTCTGTTCCATGACCTTCTGCTTTAGGGGTGGCCTTGTAAATGAGTTGATTTCTTTCTTTCCTAAGTCTGAAAACTCTCTTTCTTATCCTAAGGTGGACTGCTGGAGATAGCTTTTGCAGTTCCTCTGCTCTGGCTCTCGACGGTGGTCTGTTGTCACCCTTCGTCACAGACAGGCTTTTAATAATCGCCTAATAAAACAGATTAAAACATCAGGACAGAAAGATTACTTTGTACTCTATGGATGTTGTATTTGTGCAGTAACTCCTTGAAAACCATATCACCTAATACTATGAAAACTCCTTGCTTGCTTGCTCAAAATCCTGCAAAATCTCCTATTTTGTCCTGGCTTTCGTTGGGTGCCTGATGAATTGCCTGAAAGTGACTGGAATTCTGAAGAGAAAGTGAGGAAGAGACAAGGCTGAGCACAGGTGGCATTAGAAACTGCTCCTCGGCTGTCCTAAGCACAAGGGCAAGTCCAGGACTAAACCCAAGGGGTCACATCCATCACCCCTCCCCTCCCCCCAACAGTGTGTTTCTGGCAGGAGGAGCACTCAGAGCCTTGAGGCAATGTTTACATGGATGTCCTTTAAAAAAGTATTTCATGAGCCAAATAAAAATGTCCCTTCAGGATCCCAGGCCAGTTAATTCAGAGTGAAGCTGTTTGTGTGAGGGATGATTTCAGCCCAGCTGTTGTCCACACCACACACCAGGCCTGTTGCAGAGCAAAGGTCTGTGCACAGCTGCCGGCTGATGTCACTGCCTGGGGCTGGGCCTGCGCTTCGGATTGTGGTACTGATTGAGCAGTAAATCCTCCCTCCCCAGCCTGACCCTGACCCATTTTTCCTTTCCCCTCTCCTCTGCCTTCCCTTCACCTCGCTCACAGTGGCCAAGGAAACTTAAACACTTTTAAGCTTTGTTTTCTTTTCTTTTTCTTTTTTAAAATTTTATTTATTTATCTGAGACTGAGAGGGAGCACAAGCAGGGGCAGGGGGAGGGGGCAGAGGGAGAGAAGCAGGCTCTGTGCTCAGCAGGGTGTGAGGCCTCTGAAGGAATACCAATAGGGGACATGTGACTAATATTTCTGCTGCCACATGGCATATTCCCAAGAAAACAAGTCTGCCTCATTGTTGGAGATTCTTCCCAGAAACTGGCCAATTTCACATTACTTAAGTAGAATGATCATTAAGCTAAACTGTCCTTTTCTCTGCCCTGAAACTCTCACTCCTTCTACAACTGCGAAATCCTTACATGAGAGGTAAGGATTAACAACTGAGTCGCCAGGACTCATTTTACATTACTGCCTGGGCACTTTGGGATACTCCTGACAGAGTATCACTCGTTTCACCTGTTTTGAATGCCAGCAAACGAAAGCTGGAAAAGTCAGAAGTCAAGCTTCCTGAGAAATGGTTAAAGATATTCCAGGATTTATTAGAGTGTGGGTGGGCATGCATTTATGTGCAAGTTCTGCCATGTATCGTTAATCGTTACGTGTTTTCAGTAGTGGTGGTGAAGAGTAGGGTGCTTGGATTTTAAATTATGCCTTTCGGATTACTTTGCCTTTAAAAATAATGACCTTCTGATATATTTATATTGTAGCTTTTAAAATGTGCTTTTTTCTAAAGCTGGTATGCTCTGGTGATTGTGTTCAACATATTCTAATACTTTGTTTTTATTACTGTACTTTTGAAATCGGCTCAAATTAAGTCAAAGCTTAAAACCCATTTATTTCTTCTCTCTGATCTTTCCTGTGTCTTAGCTTCTCCCTGCAGGCTGGCCGGCCTTAGAGACGCCTCGGCCAATCAGAGTCGCCTCTCCTTATGGCCCCTGCACTGATTGGTCAACATACAAAAGGGTGATCCTCCCTTGGAAACCGGGTTTTTCTCAAGTACTTCTGTTATTTCTTGCTAGATGGTTGTGTGGGAGTTTTTTGGTTTTTGTATTGTTTTGGTTTGGTTTGGTTTTTGTTTTTTGGTTTGGGGGGTTTTATTTTGCTGCCAGCGACCATTTCCTCTTGTTCCTATTTCTTGTTCACTTTTATACCATTACATTTGAAAATCTGGTCAGGAGAGAACGAAGTACTCTGAGAGTACTGTGTCAGTATTTCCAGACTCATCACAGCTATGCGTGAATGTGATGAATTTAGGACATTGCACAGATGAAATATCTTTTCCCTTTTTCATCTCTTTTCAGTCACTGCTTCATCGACCTGTGAGAAATTAGAAAAAGCCAGGAATGAGTTGCAAATAGCTTATGAAGGGTTCGTCCAGAAGCTAAACCAGCAGCACCAAACTGATCTATCAGAGCTAGAGAATCGGCTTAAAGAATTTTACACCGGGGAGTGTGAAAAGTTCCAGAATATTTACATTGAAGAAGCAGAGAAGTATAAAACTCAGTTGCAAGAGCAGGTCTGTGCCTTTGGAACCTGAGCATGTTCTTGGTCATGGCTATTTATTTAAATTCTAATTGTGGGATGAGGAACTTCCTTTGAACTTCTGTTTATTTAAATAAGTGAAAAAGGGTTTATCAGTTAATTTTTTTCTTATGATCAAAGCAATGTTGAGTGAAAGAAGGGAAGAAAAAAAAGTTTTAAAAAAATCCTTTATCATGCAACCCGGAAGTAATCCCTTTGTGAGCATATTGACATACTGCTAAATGATGGGTTTGCATTTCTTCCTTTTCAAAGTGACACTTAATAACCCATATTTCCCACATATTTTTTTTTTAATGTGAGAAAGATTTATTTAGTTAATTTTAGTTGCACATACCTACTTGGCAATAGAAGACAGTGGGGGGTAAAAACCAAATTCAGATCCACATTTTGTACAATATTTCAAAATATATCCTGTGTTAATTAGTGAAGTATTACAATAAATCCCTAGTAAATCCTAGATTAAAACAGAAGGATATTTTAACTCAGAGGGTTAGAAAAGTTTTTATTTATTTATAAAGTTTTTTTTATTTATTTGAGAGAGAGAGGGAGAGAGAGAGAGAAGCAGGCTCCCTGCTGACCCTGGGGTCATGACCTTGGCAAAGGCAGACTTTTAACCCAGTGAGCCACCCAGGGGCCCCAAGAAAAGCTTATCAATTAAAAAGTGATAGGAGAAATAACAGAGGGAAAGAAAAATGTTTGTATTATGTACAAATGTAAAACATTAAGAAACAACTTACATAATTAAAAGGAAAAAACTGGTGAAAATAATTGGTAGTATATACAACAAAAGAATGCTTAATTTCTTTACCAGAGAGAGCCCATATCATAAGCTTCTCTTTAATTTTCTTGCTTCCTTTTAAAATCAGTTCGCCATTTAGTAAATATTTACTGAGTGCTTACTAGACCAGGCACGCGATAAGGACCGAGGATATAAAGACCAGTATTATAGGCATGGATCGTACATGGTCCTACCACCATGAAACAAAGCCTCATTCCTCATGATGGAGTTGGCTGTTCGCATCAGGGAACGCTGGAGAGCCTGTGTGTTGGTGTTCCTGAGCGGGGACAGAGTGGAGAACTGGGAAGGGCAGATCCAGATTGGCTTGTTCTTTCCAGGCGCTGGGCAGCCCTTTAACTTGAATACACACTATGTATCAAGTCTCCTAATACTGTTGCTTATTACTCAAGACTTTTAATTGTTGTTTTTTTTTTCCTTCTAGTTTGACAATTTAAATGCTGCCCATGAAACCTCTAAGTTGGAAATTGAAGCCAGCCACTCAGAGAAAATCGAATTGCTAAAGAAAGCCTATGAAACCTCCCTTTCAGGCAAGAATGCTTTTTCTTTTTAAATAGATTCAGATCTAATGGAACGACGTGATATGTTTTAAAACGGAAATGATTCATAACTTTCCCTTCCAGAGAATACCCTGTGGTATTCAGTTTGGAGTGTTTTTGCTTTCTTTTTGCATTGTTCATTGTTAGCAGATGCCCTTTTCCCCTTAGGAGGCAAATAATAGTTTGTCACAAATGCCAGCCTTTTTAGAAATAAGAGCTTTTAAAGAACGTAAAGGCCTTTTTGGTAGTAGCTGTTCTTTACCACTTGAAGTCCTGGGAAGTTAAAAGTGTTAGTTTACATCCTAGCGACAGTAAAGGATTGGTGCTAACAACACTTGCTCGCCGACACTCTTGCACACCAACAACACCGTGACATGGAAATGGCACTGGTTGAGTCAAGAAAGAATATTTTAAAATTATTTTGTATTTTAAAATTATTTTATCATGATTGGAAAGGCTGAAGTAAAAGGAAAAGAAGGAGCCATTTCTTTAAGAACACAGAGGATCGTGGAAGTTGTTACACTTAGTCCCATGCACCCCTCAGAGAAGCCTGTAGACGCGGGCGAAGAACTGGCGGGCTCCCTGGTGGCAAAGGCCTTTTCTTATCAGAAAAGTAAAATTGTCCTGAGAAGTCAGAGATGACAACATGTGAAAGTGACTGACCAAGGGTAGATACTAGTAAACACTGTCGTTCTTCCTTCCTGCTAGAATTGGGTTTAATTTTAGACTTCTGTTTGGTTCACGCAGAGCAAATGGAAAAGCACACAGGAACTCCAGAGCACGAGGGCGAAGGCCAGTGTTGGAGGAGCCCTCCCCTGAGGAGGATGCTGTTTCCTCTGGCCTCTGGGGGCCTCTGCGCTCTCCATCATAAAATGGAAATATCTGCCCTACTCCCCTCACAAGGCTAATTTGAGAACAGAGAGCTTAATTCTTATGAAAGCATCTTACAAATATAAAGTAACATAGTCCTACTGCTTCATAATCAACTCTTAGATCTACATGCTCTAACAACTGTAGAATACAGTGATCTCATAGGATGCCATTGCCTCCAAAAAAATCCCTTCTTTTCAGAAATCAAGAAAAGCCATGAAGTGGAAAAGAAATCACTTGAGGATATGCTTCACGAGAAGCAGGAATCACTGGAGGTGGGTCTGTCTCACTCACCCCCACCCCCCCAAAAATAGCCCCATTCCGGAGGTTTGTGTGGTTTGGGTAATGTTTCTGTGTACATTTGCTATGTTTTTGGTGTCTGCTTGCTAACTTGTGCTCCACATTTCATTGTTTGTTTTAGAAACAAATCAGTGATCTGAAGAGTGAAAATGATGCTTTAAATGAAAAGTTGAAATCAGAAGAACAAAAAAGAATATCGAGAGAGAAAGCAAATTTAGTAAGTTGTGTGTGCTTTTCCATCACTACTGAGTTCTCTTCTGCTCAGCTGCCTGTGAGGGTCAGCCCGTGTTCAGCAGCTGGGGAAATGATAGGGGTTTGGAATCCTTTTCCTATGTTGCAGAGTGATTTTTAAACTGGCTTCTTTGTTTACTGGTAGCTTTTAGAAATCCCAAGACCTGACATACAGAGGAAGCCCAGTACATTGCGAGTGGTCTAAACCAATAACTATGGGAAGACAAGAAAATTGTCAGTGAGGGTCAGGGTTTCATGTGAAGACTACACTATTTTTTTTTTTTTTTTCTTAAAAAATCAAAAACCTCCCTGGTATATTGAGATAAAATTGACATAGCACAACATTCAGCCTTTGTTAAATGTGCAGTTCAGTGGTTCACAGATTGTTCATTGGTCACTATTATCTACTTCCAGAACATGTTGTCACTCCAGAAAGAAACCCTGTACCCATTCCCCACTAAATCCCCCCAAACCCCCCATCCCTAGGGAACCACCATTCTACTTTCTTTCTCCATGGATTTGCCAGTTCTGGACATTTCCTATAAATGGAGTCATGTTCTGTGTGGCTTTTTGTGTCTGGATGCTTTGGCTCAGCTTCTGTCCTTGAGATCGATGCATATTGTAATATGTATAGACACTTCATTCCTATCTGTGTCTGACCAATAGGTCATACGGATAATCCTCACTTGGGAAAAGTACAGATTTATCTCGTAAGCTCACCTTTCTCTTGCAACTTGTATCCTAACTCACCTGGCCCCACCTTTTCTGTTTCTGTCTTCAGTGCCACCAATTCCCTTCTCTATGTTTGTGCCTGGGACTGCAGAAGCAAAGTTCTTTTGCCACTTAAAATCTGCTAGCTCGGAAAGTACATGCGCGTGGGTCTCTTAGTGAAATTTTTCACGGATGTCTTTGGATACCCTCTAGACTTTTGAATACAATTGGATGAGACGCGGTCATACCCAGTGAAACTTCAAAGCTATTTATACTGGAAGATTTTTAGACAAAAGAGCGATTTCCCCCCCAAAAAAAAAACCAAAACAAAAAAAAACAAAAAACTAGGCTTACATGCAGGGTGTAAACCTTATAAGTGGTTCCAGGAGTGGGTTTTGAAGGGCTTCCTGGAACTGCAGCAGTTTTGAAAACGAACGGAAACAGATTGAGGAAAGCAGGGTTACCTGAGGCCTGACCTCCTGTGGGAATGCACCTGATGCCCTGGGAGAGCGCATTTGAAGAAGGCCCGGGCCAGCAGGGACATCAGCAAAGGTGCGGTGGAAACGGGGCTGTGAATGCTCGAAGTTTAAAAATGGACATGGTATCGCTTCTCAGCCTTTTGGCTATGATCAAGTGTAAAAATGGACAGAGTAAATAACAGACTAAATGATGTCTCCTTCTAAGAAAAATGAGGTACTGTTTTTTTTTTCCCCCTAAAGATAATGCATCCTGTGTGAAAGGATGAGAGTATTTGAGGCCTGTGAAATTTGGGCAAGAGCTCTGGATTTGCAGACTTGGGTGTTAAGCCTGCCCCAACCCTTTCCCGCTCTGGCACCTTCCCTGAGCCGGTCCCCTGGATTGTGGGACTCTCTGTATCCTATGGAGTGAGGAGTTTGCATAGGTAGTCCTGAGGACGCATTCCCTGATCATCCCTGAGGCTTGGTCTGGAGCCCAGGAGTATAATTTGGATGACTTACCCACTGACACCTGTCTGAGATTAGACATCCGGTCGGTAGATCTGGCATGGTCAGTTTGTATGTTTGGGATGATAGATTTCCAGAACTAAAGCAAGGAGTCAGGATTCCACTCTGGTGGTGTGCTCTAAGAGGATGTCTCCCCTTATGTAGCATTTATTTTAGACAGAATTTTAGTAGTGCATGTGCTGTATGCCGTAGGGTTTCACAGAATAAACGAGAAGGACAGGACAAGCCAATAGAGTCCCCTCATAATAAAAACGCCAAAGACTCAGGACATGATTGTCACTCTGTTTTCCAGAAAACCCTAGAAATGCACTGCCCTTTCACTCCTGATCAGTTACTAACTTTGTTGACAGAGAACAGTTGTTCCCTTTTCTCCCTGCCAAACAGCAATGAAGGACTGTCATGGCCTCAACTCTAGCCAGAGTTGTTTTGCGTTGTAAGCAATGCTTTTTTTTTTTTTCCTCTTCCAGTAAAATATTTGGTGTGACCAGTATTTTCCCATGTTAAGTTCCTGATAAATGAAAGAAGTGTTTGTTTTCAAAGATGAAATGATTTCATTCTTATAACCGAAGACTTTGAGATTACTGTTCTCTTAACCCTTTGTCCGCCTCTTCCTCTAGCTGCTGTGAGAAGGTTAGAAGTCTCTCCCCCAATATCTAAATCTAATCAGAGACTCTGTCTATTAAGAATTGAACAACGTGCGGTTAAATAACCAGAGCTGGGTTCTGCTGTGTCTGTTCCAGAAGAACCCTCAGATCATGTACCTGGAGCAGGAGTTAGAGAGCCTGAAGGCTGTATTGGAGATCAAGAACGAGAAACTCCATCAGCAAGACATCAAGTTAATGAAAATGGAGAAACTGGTATGTTTCTTTCGGGGGTTTACCCGGCAGAAACGAAGTCTGTGGCAAAGGCACTGGGCTCTGAGCTAGAATTGTGCAGCTGTTTTAACTGCTACTTCAAGGTACTTGGAGATGTGCAGAAGGTAACAGAGGCTACATTTGCTTCTGTGGCTTATTTATTGCTGCCTTCTGGAACCTTTTTTTTTGTTTCCCAAGCAATATAGAAAGCAGCATTTGGGTTCTTGGAAAAACCACAACAAACAAATTAGGCTTCCGTTTTAGTGGTCTCTGAATCTTAATGCATCTATGAAGAATCTTAAAATCATGTAAAATCAGTACTTTAATATATCACCAACTCTGGGCTGTTGTCTTATGCCACAGTCAGTTGAAAATGTAAGTGAATCACATTAGGGTAATGCAGTTTGCTATCTAAATGCATCCTCTTTCTCGTGAATTAGAATGTAATAGAAGAGTCGTGCTCTCATAAAATTAATCTGGGTGGACAGATGCAAACATTATGAAAAATATGAATGAAGTGGAGTTTGTAGCCTTGAGGGCAGAACACCGATGTCAGCCAGTGACAAGTTTACTGAGAAGTCCGTGTTTGGGTGGTGTGCCCAGCCCTGGCACACGGCTGCTGGGAGCCAGGAGTTTCACCGAGTGGGCGGGGTTTGGCAAGGAGGCTTAACTGATCCCAGTTATTGCCATACTTTGCCCTTGACTGTGCCAGCTGCCTCCTGTGCCTGTCCCTTGTCCCCCAATTATGAGTGATTCATCATTGAGTGACCGAGTGCCTCGTTCAAGCCCAAACCAGCGCTGGACAACAGGGAGCCTGGAGGCCGCTCTTTGCTTCCTGGTTTGTTTGAGTTTTAGTGTTTGGTTTGGTTCAGTTTTCTAGAGACACCATTACCTCACTGTTGAGGGATGTAATAAGGGCTAAGCCCCCACCTGGATAGGTGGGCACTTTGACATGCCAGGCAGTTTTGATATTTCTTTTAAAGGAAGGAAAGAATTCTTATGGTTTATTAATGGGCCTAATCTGGCATAGATACCAGTTCCTGCCAAAGGTCATCCTGTTCCATCAAGCCTGATAAGTCAGCTAATCACAGTCACTGGTCCTGTGGATCACCCTGCTAATAATTTGTTGTCCCATGTACCATTCATGCATCCAAACTTTTCAAAATACCGTATACATGAAGAACAGGCTCTGTTATAAAATTGACAACACATTGTAATTTTTGTTGACCCAGAAATATTTTTGTTTCTTGCCATGCCCGAGAATTATCATGGTATTCATTAGCATTGAGTTGCTGCAACAGGTAAAGCCATGGTTACTTTATCTTCAGGCATACCTCAGTGAACGATATTGTGGGTTTGATTTGAGACCACTGCAACACCAGTATTGCAATAAAGTGAGTCAAATTGCACTTTTTGGTTTCCCAGTGCACGTAGAAAGAAGTCTGTTAAGTCTGCAATAGCATTATATCTAAACAAAACTAAACAAAAAAATCAATGCACATACCTTAATTAAAAAGTGCTTTTATCTGAGCTTTCAGTGAGTCGTAATCACTAATCAAAGGTCATCATAGCAAATGTAATAATATTGAAAAAGTTTGAAATATTTCCAGAATGACCAAAATGTGTCAAAGACCTTGAAGAGAACAAATGCTATTGGAAAAGTAGCACCAGTAGACTTGCTTGACATGGGGTTGCCACAGATCTTCAATTTATTAAAACAAACAAAAAATCCCCCAGAAAACCCACAATACCTGCAAAGCACAAAGAAGTGACATATAATAAAATAAGGTACGCTTGTATTTGTAAGCTCAGAGCCTGTGTCGAAAATGAGACTCCTAGAAAGCAAGGAAGCTTTCTCAGTACGAAAGCTTTGGTATGAAAACTAGCTCTGCCGGTGGTTGGCTGTGTGGGAACACGAGGGCTAGTTTCCTGTGAAAGGAGGCATTGGATGAGAGAATACTATCAGGCCAATCCCTGCCCAGTCTCTCATTCCAGATTTCCCCACCTCATGTGTTATCTTGAATTCCTTTATAATTACTGGAAATCCCAAGGCTCCCTTTCTCTTAGAGTCTCGTTTTTGGGAAGGTTATGCCACCTGGCTGGCTTGTCCTGAGCACTTTCTGGATAATAGGAAATGTTAAGAACAGTAGGACTCCCAACGGAGAATCATAATCAGAGTGGATTAGTCATACCCTGCAGAGACAGGGATTAGCATTAATTCTGACAGAGCTATGATGTCACCGCCTCAGCAAGTAATAAAATCTTACCTTTAGAAAGTAATGGATGTAATCAGCTCTTCGTCATGTTAAGTGATGAAATGTCTTCCGGGATTTTATCCTTGAACCTCTCCCCCGATCAGTTTGTTTTCCCTGGAAGTTTAGCCTGGGCAGGCCTGCAGGGGAACCGATGTCTCTTCCCCTGAATGGAGGAGGCAGGCTTTGTGTAGCGAGTGCTCCTTCTCCCGGTTGGTGCTCCACGGAGCTTGGCGAATCGGTGCTTTGTGTGGCCACCCGAATTTAAGACTACAGAGAAACTCCAAACCGCGTTAAGACCATAGTGGACAAGAACTGTCAGCTGTGGGCCTACTATGAGTTTTCTTCCAACATAGGGATTTTTTTTTTTCCTCTAGAATTTACCACAGGAAGCTGTAGTGCAGGCCTGCGCTATTGTCATTTTACCACCTTGCAACTGAAGGAGACGCCCAGGCTCTGGGGTTGCCCGGGGCGGGGCACCAGTTCTCAGGGGCAGTTCTAAAACCTTCCCCCCACCCCAACAAATCCATCACCCCCAGGGCCGCGTCAATGACCTGGCAGAGATTTTTTAAAAATACATTTTTTAAAAAATTATTAATCTATTAAAAAATAGATTTTTAAAATCTATTTTTTTATATTTAAACTTTATTTTTTCGATGTTGCAAGATTAAAAATACACATCTCGATGCTCTGTTTTGCTGCCTCGGATTCTTTGGCAGCATGTCCATGTGTAGGTATTTCAGTATTTGACTAAACCTTCCTTAATGAAATCTCTCCAGGTGTGTTAGTGTCAGGAATGTGTCTGAGGGAAGGGGGGCGGGTGCTTTCCTGTTTAATGTCTAAATGCGAGCATTCTCGTTCACACCAAGGTGGACAACAACACAGCCTTGGTTGACAAACTGAAGCGGTTTCAGCAGGAGAATGAGGAATTGAAAGCTCGCATGGACAAGCACATGGCGATTTCCAGGTAAAAACAGTCCCGTTTTCCCTGAGCTCTTCCTGTCCTCGTTACCCCACTCCATCCACGTGGGGCGTGAAATAGGACTGAAGTGGGTGGTTCACCAGGTACTGACTTCCACCTGGAAAATAGGATGGGAGCCAGTGGTGTAGACCACTGTGGTCCCTGGCTTACTGACCCTGAGAATGCTTTCAGAGAAGGAGTATCACAAGACCCAGTAGGAAACAGCCCCAAGCATGAGACAGTCAGTCATAAGACGTGGAGAAAAGCTGTGGTAGGGTCACCCAGCCACCACGGAACTCACCCCCAAGGGTACTTTTCCTTGGGCTGAGGCTTACACTCCCAGCGTTTCTCCAGCAGCCAGCCCCCCCCCCCTGCCCCTGCCGTGCCCAGTCAGCCCTGGGCAGTTCTCCCTTTTGTTCCAAAGGGATTGTTTCATGGGCTCAAATTTTAAGTGGTAAGAATTTTTTTTAAGTTCCTTTGAACTCAGGTCCCCATGGTTTGTGGCTCTCTTTTTGTCCTCAAGGCAACTTTCCACCGAGCAGGCTGTTCTTCAGGAGTCACTGGAGAAGGAGTCCAAGGTCAACAAGAGACTGTCCATGGAGAACGAGGAGCTGCTCTGGAAGTTGCACAACGGGGACTTGTGCAGCCCCAAGAGGTCCCCCACGTCTGCCGCGGTCCCCTTCCAGTCACCGAGGAACTCCGGCTCCTTCCCCAGCCCCAGCATCTCACCCAGATGACGCTTTCTGGAAGCTTGGAGACTCTCCAAAAGCATTTGTACAGGTCTGCGGGACTGACCCTAACCACGCTCCTGGGAGCGAGCGCTACAGTCATGGACGCGTGCTGACCACTCTGGAACTGGAGAGCCGCCACCCCCGAGGCTCCTTAGGAGACTGGAACTCTGGAGGAAGACTTGGACCCCGTCCCAGAGCCTCCCCCCAAAGATCTCAGAATGGATCTACATGGACGCTGTTGCACAAAGCACTTCAAGAACAAGAGGGTCTTGTTCATTGCCTTTTTCACCTAAGCATAAGGGGAAAAAAACTCTCAGGGGCCTGTTAAGATAAAGATTTATAACCTTTATAATGTTCTTCACCGTAGACACCTTCTTGTGATTTTTGTTTTGGTCTGACTGGGGATGTGTGAATGAAATGGGTGCACAGAGTGTCAATGTGTCTGACGCTGCCTCCTTTGCTCTGAATTGAAAATCCAATGCTGCGTAAATCTGGGTATGTACTAATCTAATAACAGTGTATGCATTTCTGCAAAAGCCATAGGAGGAGGAACGATAGTCATAGTCGCTTGAATTAAAATTCTCTACCACCAGCTTGGCTCAGCCTTTGACGGTGGGGAGTGGTAATGACAGGAAAAGCTTTGCCTCGTCTACGTCTATCCAGCTCTGTTTCCTTCTGGAGTAACTTGTTGGCAGGCTTTCGGTGCTTGGCAATGTCAGCTGAAACTAGTTAGATTTTTAATGTCCCCACGTGAACCTAACATGATACTACAATCTATTTTCTCAGGCTATGCGCAAATAGAGAACCCTAATTTTTCTAAAAATCTGTATAAAGCAAAAGGGCAGTACTGGTTGATTTACTTCTGCCTTACTTTTACCTTGATCTGAGCTATTCCCACGGGTTGAAACTATTTGCTCTCCCATGATCCTCACTTAACCCCCTTCCTCTTCTGCTCCCAACCCCGCCCCCACTGCCCCACCTCTCACCAGAGCCACAAAAGCAAACCTTCTACCTCCTACCTACTTTTCTCTGGGACAAGAAATATGCTTTTCCAGACCCAGCTCATCATTGAGGTGCCAAAACCACTTTCCAAATAAACCAAGGCCTGGATCTCCTAGTACAAATTTTGGGAAACCCTAGAGAGAATGAAGAGTAAGTCATTAGCTAGTTAGGACTAAGGTAGGATTCTGTGCTTCTCGAGGAGTAGGAACAGCCTGTTTAACAAAATGATGCAGTATTGAGTAAAACATTTGGAGAAGAGACGCTGTTTCCATGCATCCTTTGAAGAATCTTTCTGTCCTTGAGAAAGTAGCAGAATGGTCATTGAATGAATGGACAATGTGCAACTCCTTCCAAGTTGCATTGCAGTTTCTTTTCAGAACTTATTACCTCCCCCCCTTTCTAGTTCTTTGGGGGAGGGGAAGTAGAAGGAAGAACTGTGGCTTCATCTCCCTCTCCCTGCATGTCAGTGTTTACTAACCTGTGTCGCTGATGCCCAGTGGCTTTACAAGTAACCGCTATAGGGTAAGAACGGACTTGGGATACTAGAGGTGGATAGGAGTCCTCATTTACATGAATACTACATAGCAAACAGATCTTCATGATGCATGGTTGTTTTTATTAGTGATTGTGTCTCAAGCCTTTAACCTCCAACCGTTTCTTATATATGTAACTTTCCATGTTTGCTTCTGATAAATGGAAATATAGGTTCACTGCCACCTCCTGGCATAGCTCTCCGCTTGCCCTTCTGAGTTGTTTTCAATGCCATTAGCCAAAGTCGGGTTTGCCATCCATCTCCTACGCATGGGACGTCTTGTGCTGTTCCTTGCTGTCCTCTGTACCATTTAGGTGTCTGGGGAAATCAGTCTTTTACACAATTAATACAAAATGTCTTCAGAGAATGGGAGGCAACAGGAGAGTAGATAGGAAATGAACCAGAGAACTTATTTTTTTTCCAAACCAAATGTTTTTCACGTAGGATGCAAAATGTTGGCACGTCATGAAAATATGGATGTATAAACTGTAGTTGTGCTCAGTTTGTAGTGATGGAAAGTGTATTTTACTTTGATCAAATAAATAATGCTGGAATATTCAATGTAAGAATTGTAACCTCTGACCCCTTCCATCCTCCAAAGTGTCACCCAGCTTTTAGCCCTTCTCAAGACCCAGGTAGCCATCTGTCTCCTCTTCAGCTGTTTCCCAGGAGCTTCCAACGCAACAACAGAATTAGTCACGGGGCTAAAATCTGGCTTTCAGAGCTAGACTTACAGGTAAGCTTCTCTGAATTCCCAGCTATGTGTGTTGGAGAAATTTTGACTGATTTTAACAATTTCTTCTGTATAAGGTAAGAAAAGGGAACAGCTAAAGTCTAAATATTTTTAAAGATGGTAAAAAAGCCTAAATGAAGTTGAGTCTTCCTTGATCTGGAAGTTTAACAGCTAAAGTCTAAATATTTTTAAAGATGGTAAAAAAGCCTAAATGAAGTTGAGTCTTCCTTGATCTGGACATTTATTTTATATTGAAAGTTAAATTTTTAAAAAATACTCGAGAATGACTCCTTTAGAACTCGTACTTTTGAGTACGGCAGCTTAGAAAGGCAAGTTTACGCCATTTTTTGATACCTTTGTATTTGCGTTGTAGATATGGCTCACCCATGTACTACTGCATTTTTAGGTCCTCATGTGTTGTAGTTGTGATATCAAATAGAATCTTGGGTAATGATCCAAACATTGCTGCCAACAAAGTCCTCCTGGATGTACTTCAAAACAAACTAAAAAATGAACACTTTGCTCATTTTGTTTTTACAAAAACTTGCTTATTTAATACAAATGAGGATATAAAGTTAATATCGATGCTTTTTTATTATAAAAAGTAGAAATGCATGGAGATAGGTAAGCAATCAAAATACATGCTGCCAGAGGAGTTAACACTTCTATTATTAGACTGGATGACTTCCTTTTAGTTTGGATGTCTGGGTCTGACTCACAGGGCAGGGGGTGGGGTCTGGCACTTGACATCAGCCTCTGGCAAAGCATTAGTCAAAAGAACCCCGAAGCAGATTATAGACACAAATGAACTTTCCATCAATTCTTCGTACTTCATTTGCCAAATCAGGAAAACTCAACAGTGGTAGCAACTGTGGTCTCCCCTTGGAGATTGTGAGCAGTGCAAATATAATATCCTACATCAATGGTCTCAAAGTCTTCGATTGTCATAGTGCTCTGGGAGATTCTTGTGGTGTGCCCCAGTCCTCTGTGGATCAGCCTCCAACTGTCTTGAATTGTCACGGGCCTTTCATCCTGTTGAACGACACCCCCATGTGCTAAAGCACAAGCAACAGCTCCCATTCACCCAACACCATTGGGTGTTGTTTTCCAAGGCCAAAATACGTACTTAGAAAAGATTATTTGGTATGCGTAGCACAGGGGAGCTTTTACACTGTATAAACATTATACTGTTTGGTACACTCTTTCTGGTCTTCAATAAGTGGCTACTTAATATAAAATTTATTCTTTTGGACTCGAAGAATATAAAACTGGAATTAGGCAAAGAAACAGGGATAAAAATTTCCGCTGCTCTCCTCTTGACATTGCCCACTCAATAGTTCTGTGTCACAGAATTTAAAGGCAATTGTGAATGAGTAAGAGCTCTTGATTGTTCAGATTTGGGGGAAGCAGAAGTAGAAATAGATATTCCAAAGGACTCCAGTGAGGAGAAAAGTTGTACCCCAAGGATGGATGACATGATGCCCTAGATGACATAACTTCCTATTTCTAGAAAGTGAGATGGTCACTTTTAAGATGCTTCATCCAACTTTGGTGATAAGAATGTAGTGTGTTCTGGATTAATTTAACATAACTCTAATATTACCAGTATTTAAAAAAAAAAAAAAGACACTTTCTGCTCATTAAAAAAAAAAAAATTCTGTTGCAAATCACTGATGTCTTCAAAGTGTGACATCGCTTTTTAAAAACATGTACCTAGTCCCAGGAAACTACTTTCCTCTGGGGAGAGTTATTTTCTACCAATCATAGTAGCCAATACGCTTCTGGCTTATGGGCCGAGTGTGTCTTAGGAGGCCAAATCTCTTCTGGCAAGGAAGGGATTATTCCATGGTGGTAGAAAGCTGTTTATTTTAGTGAGCAAAACAGGCACGGGGGCTAAATGTGCGGTGGTTGCTCTTATGGAAAGTCTATTTTAAAATAATCTCTGGCCTCACAGCACCTTTTTGCCAGGGCCTAGGTTTTTATGCCCACTTGGTGGATGTCCTCACCACAGGGCATAGTTTGTATGGGGAGAGCTCTCTGCTGGAAACCAAGTGGCCTCCAACTGACCCAGAATTGGGGGTGGAGAAAGAGGGAGACCCCCTCCTTTGCCTTTCAGGTCTCAGCCGTGCTTAAGGGCTATGAAGAAAAATCACATATAAAGAGAGTATGCTGAACTGCCTGACAGAACTCACTTAAAAAAAAAAAAAAGCCACTTGTAAATATAAAAAAATGTCTTAGAAAACCAGTAAGCCTGGGCTCCTACCGTGGTTCCACACACTTCTTGCACTTCTCAAGTTCTGATCTCTTCACTTACAGGTGGGGATGGAGGACAAAACAGCGAGCTGAGAGCGCTGGCTGGGATGGGGGCAGGGGGACAGCCCTTACCTTCTGTCCTGGATAGATCCACCTGAATTCCACCTCCACGTCAGGTTCCCCGAGGACTGTGCAGAGGACACTGATGTCATCCCCACCTCTCACCTTGTTTGAGGACGCCAAGATGGTTGTTGACGGAGGGCCTCTGGGGACTGAAAGGAAGCAGGGGACAGGGACAGTGAGATGGAATCCGTGTGACCTTGCAGACGAACCTTGAGACGCATTCTACTCTTTGAACAGAGCTGTAACATTTCTGCCTGCCTTCCAGCTTCCCGGCCAACTTCCGGTGTCCTTTGGGGCCTCTTCTCTACCTTGATGGTCTGGGGTGGGTGCTTATCCAGGACTCCCAGGCCCGGCCCTTATATTTACACTGGGAGAGGAGGCTAAAAGTTCTGGGAATAAGAAGGGGAATAAGAAAGTTGAGGGAGAAGGTGCGTGGGGAAAGAGCAAGCCAAAGGTAGAGAAGGGGCGGGCCGGGAGGAGGGGAGCTGAAGGGGTGAGGAGGAGCCAGGCGGGTGTGTGACTGTCCATCCTCAGAAGGAAGAGGAGAATGAGTCGAAGGAAAAGGATGTTCGCAGGAAGGGCGCAGATACTACGTCGGTTGGCAGTCCCTTTACTTCACAGCGATGTAGAAACATCTCTTCACTGGGGTCAGTTCTCTCAAGTACTTGTGATGGCAGCCTTGAGCAAGGCAACGGACTAGGAGCTGGGACAACCCAGACGTGGTCTCTGAGCCCTTGGGGACCTCTCTTCATGGTCTAGAGGGGGCAGACACTAAGCAAGTAAGTGTACAGTTTATATAAAATGTGAGTTCTGTTAGGAACTGTGAAGAAGCCCAGCATGTTCTAGAAGCTCAGAATAGTCTGCAGAGCAAGAAGGGCTTCCTTGATTGAGGGAACAATGTTTGAACTAAAATCTGAAGGCTGAGCTTAGCAGGCACGGAGGGAGCAGCAGGGTGAGGCAGCAGGGGCCCCAGGAATCCCAGTGTGCAGAGCCCCCGCCGTGAGGTGGACAAAGGCCAGGCAGGCTGCAGGCTGGGGAGGGGGGCAGGGGCTGGTCCGGCAAGGCCCTTCAGTCCACCTGCAAGATTCTGACCAGAGGTCTAAGAAATGTGGGCACTACTAAGTGGTCTTAATTGTAATTATAGTCAGCCATGGTATGGAAGATGAAGAGAGAAAAGGGGGAAACCATGATAATTTGAACTTTTCTTTTGCAGTAAGGATAGGGAGAAATAGGGCCTGAAAAGATGATGTGAAAGTGATTTGATGGAAAGGTGAAAAGGCCTGGGAGGGAGGAGACGGGACTGTCAGGTTGACTCCCAGTCCTGAGCCGGCACATGGGTGATGGTATCACCATCACTGAGACCGGGAAAGCCGACGAACCGGACCCTGGAGGAAGACCTGAGTTCGAGGCAGGGCCCATGAGGCGTCCAAGTGCAGACAAACTTGAAGCTGGCATTCCCAAATCTGGGCCACACATCTGTACTTGGGAGCTAGCAGTGAGCAGATAGGAAGCAGAGCACAGGTATGGCTGAGGCTGGCCAGCAGGACAGCGAGGCGTGAGAGAGAAGGGGGTCCCGTGGACCTCCAACATTGACAAGATGGGAGAGGCAAAATGCTGGCAAAGCAGAATAAGAAAGTGGGGGTAAAGTAGGAAAACTCGAAGCCAAAGAAGAGGCATTTCACGTAGGTGTGGCAGAATCTAATAGGATGAAGACAGAAACCTATCTACTGGATTTGATGTCCTGGGAGTCCCGAGGCCCTTAGGGAGATAGATGAGGAGCGTGTAGGAGGGAGGGAAACACAGGGAATGGGGAGCACTCTTTCAGGGTATTTAGCTGTGATGGGGAAAGAGAGAAGACCTTAGCCGAGGGCTGAGGCTGGTCAAGGAAGTTCTGAAAGTTACGCAGCAGCAGCGTTCCTGGGGGGCATGGCCTACTGAGTAAGTCCCAGGGCTGAGAACCAGGGGCATGAAGGAGTCCAAATTCTCATCTCAGAGAACAGTTTGTTGTTGGGGCCACTCATGCCTCTCCAGGGCTGCTCAAGCAGCAGCATTGCAGAAGGACTCCCCCCCACACACAGACCACTCATCCCAGGCACAGCAGAGTTCCTGGAGGGAGACAAGTCCCTGGTGAAGGACTATAGTACATGAAAAGGAACCATTTCTTCCACTCCCCTAAAGGGGCTGGCAAGGGGGTGCTTTTGGTCCTGGAAGTCAGGAGAGGGAGCCCCAAGAGTATCACTTGTTAAAGGAAGGGGACACCACGTTATTCTGCAGGAAGAGATCTGCTTGCTGGCTGTGCCTGTGCCACCAGCCCAGAGCTGGAGAGCACTGGGAATGATGGTACATGGGGGCTGCCAGGGCCACAGGAGACCCAGACTGTGTCCCTGCTGTGAGTTTCTCATTCTTACATGCTCCAGAGCCAGGGGAACAGAAGGACATAGAGACATCAAGGACCATATCCTTTCCAAGACCACACTGCAGATCAGGGCAAAGAGGTACATGAGAAGAGCAGAGGCCTTTAGCTGAGGGTCCAAAGGGAAGATGGGGCTGAATCTGACACAGGCATATGCACTGCAGGGGCTACCTAGGGGTGAATTCTTTATCATCCCATGGCAAGACCTTGGAGCCATCATCTGTCCCACTGGGTTCAAAAATAAGCCAGGTCAGTAAATACCACCAAGAAACAAATGTCTCTGGGCTACAGGCTCTCTCCTTCTCCCCCAAGGCCGGCAGCAGAGCAGGGAGAGGAGGGGAGGTAGACTGTCTCCCTCCACCACTACAAACCCCCACTCCAAGATGATGGAGTCACCAGTGCTGCCTGCATGCTGGTGGACAGAGCAGGAGCGGGTGTCAGGTCAAGTGTAGAGTTCATGATTTTAAATGAACAGGGTTAAAGACAGGAATAAGACTGTCTTACTAACCCAAAGTGCCCGTTGGATGTAGAGTAGACTGAGATATCATTAATAGACCTCGCTACCCTTAGGAAAGCAGGTTTTTAACACGACAGAGTTGAAGGAAGTGAAGAAAACAGTATTTCATATATGAATCCACTGAATTGAAACTCCTCATTAAAATGATCACATTAGAAAAATACTTCCATTTTTAATGGAGAGATTTGAGGATACTTCAGTTGTGTCAAGAGATAGGAAGTGAGGTCAACTGGAGGAGACTGAGTTTACCCATCCATGGGATTTTCCAGTAGCTCTCATCATGGAGAAAGGGTAAAGTCATGTTCTCTAGGGTGGGATTTCCCTGGCTGTGGGGGAACAGGAGGGCAAGGAGTTGAGGGCACCAACAGAGAGCACAGCAATGTGAAGCCCTGGACCCCAAGCTGGGAGGGTGGGGAGGGAAAGAAGGCACTGGAGAATTTGGGGAGGAGGGTGGAGGTGAGGACAGGCGCAGAGGAGTCACTGAACATGGAGCAGTAGTTGAGCAGGGGTGAGGCTGTGTGTGGGGTTGGAGGTCTGATTCAGTGAGTGATTCTCCAGTGGGAGCAGCGGTAGCTGAGGACAGGCTGAAGTTGCAGCCGAAGGAGGGGTGCCTGAGGTGGAAGGGATGAAGGGGTCAGGGAACCAGGCCCAGTGAACTCCAGCTGGTTAGTGACGTCACAGAAAGTGAAGAGACAAGGAGGACAAGGAGCCAACAAAGGGAATGACTGGAAGGGAGAAGAGAAAGTTGGTGGAGCCATGATGCTCAGAGGGGCAGAGGTTCCTAACGGAGGATGAGAGGACGTGTGTGAGGAAGCCGGAATAAGCACAAGAAGAACCTGACCTTGAATTGCAGAGGGAT
Source organism: Martes martes (assembly GCF_963455335.1). Lineage (NCBI taxonomy): Eukaryota > Metazoa > Chordata > Mammalia > Carnivora > Mustelidae > Martes > Martes martes. The sequence goes on along the minus strand of NC_137889.1, from coordinate 23,532,762 downwards.
GGTGCCCTTTGGAGACCACGGATTTGGGATACAACAGAGAGGATGTTCTCATCAGAGAGGATGTTCTAAGCAGTTGGAAATACTGGAGAATGGCTGATGCATCACACAGAAGTAGGACTAGAGGGAGGAGTGGATGAAGGGAGGGAAGGGGTTGGGTCAGTTCACGGGCAATTCTAGAAATGGCCGTACAGTCGGGGAGCCTTTAAGAACAGCATTCTGTGCCTCCTGATTTCCAACCTAGCTGGGAACATCAGTACCGGATACTGACTACCGGCAGAGGTTAAACTCTAGGTGGTGGTAGAGGCAGGCTTACCTTCCACGTAGAGCAGTTGGTACTTGACGGAGATCTGAGACTTGCCCCCAGCCTCCGCCTTGCAGTAGACCACCCCCTGGTGGTCGGCATGAGGTTGCAGATACACAAAGCCTCTCTTCACATCATAAACAATGTCTGTTCCATTGGCTGGGATTTCCTTGGCAGGGAACTCCCTGTGGAGGGTGACTTTGGCCGACAAGACAGTCACTCGACAAGGAACCACAGCCTGCCTGTCCGGGTTCAGATAGACAACATCAAAGTAACTGGGAGAAGGGACAAAGAGTTCTCCTTTTTCTGCAAAGGGAAAGAGAGAGATTTATTTATTCTGGAGAAACAAGGTAAGAGTACTTTAAGCATTTTTACATTCTTGGGGCACAGAGACGGAACTGGCAATATATTCAGACACTAAGTCCTCATACATAGAAAAAGCTATTTTTTAATGCTTTTCCTTTTCTCATAAAAAAGATTTCACTTCCCATTTCCTTAAAGGAAACAAAAAAAATTTAGGTCAAGCCCAGATCAGGCCCATGAATTAGTCCACTGAGAAAGCAGGGAAGGAGATGGATTTCCTTATGTTAAGAGAATTTTAAGGGCACCTGGATGGCTCAGTTGGTTAAGCAAGTGTCTTCAGCTCAGGTCATGATCCTGGAGTCCCAGGATCAAGTCCCACATCAGGCTCCCTGCTCAACAGGGAGTCTGCTTCTCCCACTGACCCCTCTCCTCTCATGCTCTCTCTCTCTCATTCTCTCTCTCAAATAAGTAAAATGTTAAAAAAATAAACCAAAAAAAAGGCAGTTTTAAGACTTGTGAAAAATCTGCTGTGTCTCTGGAGAAGATAGCCCCAAAGCCTATGCTTGTAACTGCCCATTGAGAATGGTTCCCCAGCACAGCAGAGTCTCCGAGAGGCCCGGCCTAGCAAGGGTGCTGGCCTCCTCACCTGTCCTTACTCGAAGCCCAGAGGACCTCACTCCTGCCAAGGTCAATGGAAAGAGAATTAAGTAAGGACAGACAAGGAAACCACTAGTCTCAGGTTCTAAGCTCTGCTCGTCCAACACTAGGCTGGGGAATTCGGTCAGTTTCTCCTGTCCTCCTATTTGCTCTGAAATCACTCTCCCTGTACGTTAAGTTCTAGATGATGGCATTTGATCTTACAGTAATGAGAGAAACAAGGACTGGCTTGCCCATACATCCATTCCTTAGGATAATCAAGGGACTATGGTTTAGGGTTTTGTTTTTGGCATGGCACTTTAAATCCTTTGCTTTCTGGATGATTCTATGAGGGAATATTATGGTGATTGCTAAGAGAAATCTTTGAACTTAAAATTTTTCCCATGTTCTTTAAAAAAAAATTTTTTTTTTCCCCCATGTTTTTCCCCACCATGTTCCTGAAACAAATAATTATTCTTGGCTTCTCCTTCACTAGCCCTCTTTGTGCCATAGTCATCTGATATTTTAGGTTGGGGACAGAATTCCTATATACATTAAATATCTTCATGGGCCAAGAGTTCTTTGGCCATAAGTGCCAACTTCATTGACATGGAGGTTTTCTCTGGCTCTGAGATCAAGAGGGACTATGTCATGGCTCAGTTAAGGCTCTATCTTTTCCAAGAATTTCTATCATGCTGGGGGATTTGTGCCACCGTCTTAATAAACTGACTTCCAGACTTAGTTAAGGGGCACCTTGGTCAATGTTGTATCTAAAACCCACATGTTCGGGCTCCTGGGTGGCTCAGTGGGTTAAATCCTCTGCCTTCAGCTCAGGTCATGATCTCAGGGTCCTGGGATCGAGCCCCACATCGGGCTCTCTGCTCAGTGGGGAGCCTGCTTCCTCCTCTCTCTCTGCCTGTCTCTCTGCCTACTTGTGATCTTTCTCTGTCAAATAAATTTTTTAAAAAATCTTAAAAAAAATTTTAAAACCCACATGTTCACACAGAGTTAAGTCTATATGGCCTTGGATAGGTCAACTTAATCTCTGTGCTTCTACATCCCTATTTGCAGAGAGAAGAATCTGGAATAGTAAAGATAGCTTTTGAGCAAAGGCCTTTAAGGAAAACTTCTGACTGTAAGATTTAGAAACCACCTTGCTTTAACGGTTTTGTAGAGGAAACTGAATGAATAAACAAAGCCAGTAGAATGAGTGAAGAGTCCAAAGTCCCGAACAAAAAATGTGGTCTTACTTCTTGTATTATAAAACAGTCTTTGAAGGAAGTGACCACACCAGTTGCTTTAATAAACAGAAAAAAACATATTTGTAATTAGTGGATCCCATCTACCAACAGCAACAAAAAACTTTGCTGAAGTTCATTTAAAAAATTTTAGATTACATATGACCCCTGCAAACATGGTTGTAGCTACTCAAGTGGATGGCAAAGCATTACTTTAAGAAACTAAACATGGGGGCACCTGGGTGGCTCAGTGGGTTAAAGCTTCTGCCTTCAGCTCAGGTTATGATCCCAGGGTCCTGGGATCAAGCCCTGCAATGGGCTCTCTGATCATCGGGGAGCCTGCTTCCTCTTCTCTCTCTGCCTGCCTCTCTGCCTACTTGTGATCTCGGTCAAATAAATAAATAAAATAAAATAAAATAATGGGGCGCCTGGGTGGCTCAGTGGGTTAAGTCTCTGCCTTCAGCTCAGGTCATGATCTCAGGGTCCTGGGATTGAGTCCCGCATTGGGCTCTCTGCTTGGCGGGGAGCCTGCTTCCTCCTCTCTCTCTCTCTGCTTGCCTCTCTGCCTGCTTGTGATCTCTCTCTGTCAAATAAGTAAATAAAATCTTTAAAAAATAAATAAATAAATAAATAAATAAAATAAAAAAAAAGAAAACCAAACATGTAGAAATTCAGATTTCCAAAAAATTAAATAGGCTACAAATTAAAATCAAAATTTCAACAAACTCCAGATTTAGCAAGATGCTCATGAATGTGGTTTTACTATACGTAATTGGTGCCCAATACTTTGCTATGAGAAAACTCTACAGCTGGTAAGTTACATGCATATATTCATTTGAGGATAATTTATTGAGCTGTATACTAATAATTTGTGTACTTTTCTTTGTAGGTATCATACTTGAATAAGAAGTTAGAAAAAAAAAAAAACCCTCTGATAGTGCCCCCCATAAAGATCAAATACGTGTGGCAGTTGCTTAATCAAAAATTGCACAAATTAACAATAGCCAGAAAGAGGCTTCAGTGTTTGCAATCAAACTCTGGGAAACACACAAACATAACGAATGCCAGACGTTTCTCTATGTGGGTAGTGGGGAAGCATATGTTCTGGAAGAATCAGAGCCAGCAGCGGGACGCTCAGCTTCCATAACAGCTCATCTTGGTTTTACAAACCCACCATGCCTGAAAAGATAAATGCTAAACCTTGTACTGAAAATCCAACTGGCCTCTTGGCTTGGCATTGAGAAGAGAGAAACAACAAAGATACAACACATTAGGTCATGTCCCTTTTTGATCCAGCCTTCTTTAAAGTTGAAGTAAATATTTCAGCCTTCCTGTGACTCACAAGAGAGAGTCCCATAAGTTAGGAATGAGGACCCAGCTTCAAAACTCAAAGAGAGCCCCCTTAACCCTAATGGGACGTTCTGCTCAAGGGAGGTCTTCAGTTCAAAATCTCAACTCAAAACCCAATATTTTAGGAAGATGCGGTAGTGCCAGCCATGGCAAGACATCTTCATTCTGCCATTTGAAATATAGTTATCAGTTCTTGTCCAGAATAACAGGCGCTAAGGGCACGTGGGCAATTCTATGCAGCACATTCCAGAATGAGGATCACAAGGGATTACCTGTGAACAACTGTTAGCAATTCTCCTGACAACACCAGTTATGCTAGCTAGTGTCTGTCTGCCTGTTTATCAAGCCACCCATCACCCCATCCTAGAAATGGATCAGGGCAGTAAGAACAGGAGATCTAGGTCAGAAAAACAGGAGTGGACTCTTTCTCCTCACTACCAGGCATGGAACACTGAACAAGTCACCTTGCCCTTTCAAGCCTCAGTGTCAGCATCATAATTTCTAAAACAGAGACGGTAAAGTAGCTTCTCCTTATTTCCTGAGGGTGTGGTAATAATGAGACCCGCGTGACTCCAGAACCACAGAGCACGTGCTCATGAGTCTTCTCACCGGAGAGAAGCGATGTGGGAGGGATGGGAGAACACATGAGATTTTGCTAGAGCGCTCACAAATGGCCAGGACCTAGGATCATCCGGGTCGCAATGGCTAAGTCAGCATAAGTCTGAAACGTGGAAAGATTCAGGATGTAGACAGCACTCAAGAAAGCCCCAGCCTAGGCAGGAAGAAGGCATTCTGCTTCTCCTGAAATGCCAAGGCCAATGCCAGCACCAGGGGGTGGCATTCTAAGATGCCTGAAAGCTGTGCTCCCCTCTGAACCTGCTGAAAAGAGACCAGCAGGCTATATGGCAATGCCCCTTTCCCCAAGAGCAAGTTTCAGCGGGCAGAACGTAGCCAACGCTGCTCAGAGAAGAGGTTTCCCTCTGACCTGCATACTTTCAGGTACCTCGCTTAGCACAGGGAGGGGGCTGGACCACACAGGCCACCACCTTTGGGAATCATGCCCCCAAAACTTCAGCTCACAGTACTAAGAACAAATGTGGGGGTGGGGAGGCTGTAGCTAAGCCTCTTCTGACTAGGGAAGCTCCAGAACGGAGGTCACCATTGGTTCTGAGAGCACAGTGACCAAGAGTCTGCAGTGACAGCCATGTTCTCTGTCTGCAGCGGCCACAAGAAGAGCCACCAGCTACGTGTGGCCAAGGAGCACTTGAAACCCGGCAAGGGCCACTCAGAAATTGAGTTTTAAATTGTTTAATTTTAAATAATTTCCATCTAAATAAAAACCGCCACACACAGGGAGGCCTGGGTGGCTCAGCTGGTTAAGCAACAGACTCTTGATTTCAGCTCAGGTCACCATCTCAGGGTGGTGAGAATGAGTGCTAGGCACGGAGCCTGCCTAAGATACTCTCCCTCCTTCTCCCTCTGCTCCTCCAGCCCCCTCCCCAGCGTGCGCACATGTGCTCTCTCTTGCTCTCAAAATAATAATAATAATAATAATAAAAGTCACACATGTTTAGTGGCTGCCATATTGGACAATGCAGATATGGACTCTGCAGTCAGACTGGGTTCAACTCCTGGTACCGCCACTTAACCCTTAAGGACGTATTTCATCTCTCTAAACCTCTACTTGCCCATGAAAGCCACATAAATGATCTCAGTACTTACTCTGGAAGGCTCCTGTGAGACTTCCATGAAATAACTGACATAACCCGACAGAGCCTGGCCAACAGGGAGAGCTCTCATTGTCATTGTTGGATATTTGGAACTGTAAACTCTGGGCCAAGTCCGGCACTCTCGAGAACCCCACCAACACCCCAAACAGTTTACCTGTAAAAAAGATGTAGGTGGAGCCCGTCTTGGTCTCGTCCCTCCTGCAGACGTAGCCCTGGCAGAGCTGCCCCCAGCAGCTAAACTCGCCCGTGTCGGCCGCCGTGGAGTTGGCAAGGGTCAGCTGCCCGTAACGCTCATGCTGCTTCACGCTGTCAATCAAAACAAAGCCAGTTCACACCTGGCACCAGGGGCTTGTGGCCTGCACCCGGGGCTCCACTGTTCCCGAGTGGAAGTCCCTGGTGGCTCCGGGCAGATGGCTCTCTCTCAGAGGGCAAAAACTGCTGAAAGTGTGCGTTGGGGGGAAGTGTTTGTAGGGGAGGTGAGTCCTCAGAGAAAGAAGCTTCTAAAATGAAGCAAAAAATGACAACTATGTTTTCTAACTGGAGGAAATTCTGATGTTTCCCCTCAGTAACATCACTGGTGTGCTGTTAGCCCCACAGCCACAGAAACACCGTCAAAGAGCCTTTTCAGGGGGCGCCTGGGTGGCTCAGTGGGTTAAAGCCTCTGCCTTCAGCTCAGGTCATGATCCCAGGGTCCTGGGATCGAGCCCTGCATAGGGCTCTCTGCTCAGCAGGGAGCCTGTTTCCTTCTCTCTCTCTCTGCCTGTGTCTCTGCCTACTTGTGATCTCTGTCCAATAAATAAATTAAAAAAAAAAAAAAAAGCCTTTTCAGGGCACCTGGGTGGCTCAGTTGGTTAAGTGACTGCTTTGGCTCAGGTCCTGATCCCGGACTCCCAGGATCGAGTCCCATATCGGGCTCCCAGCTCCATGAGGAGTCTACTTCTCCCTCTGACCTCCCCTCTCCTGCTCTCTCTCTCACTCACTCTCTCTCTCAAATGAATAAATAAAATATTTTTTTTAAAAAGTCTTTTCAGAGGCGCCTGGGTGGCTCAGTGGGTTAAAGCCTCTGCCTTCAGCTCAGGTCATGATCCCAGTGTCCTGGGATCGAGCCCCGCATCTGGCTCTCTGCTCCGTGGAGAGCCTGCTTTCTCCTCTCTCTCTGTCCGCCTCTCTGCCTACTTGTAATCTCTGTCTGTCAAATAAATACATAAAATCTTTAAAAAACAAAACAAAACAAAAAAGCCTTTTCATTCAGTCAAAAAAGCTTTTGCTTCTCATGAGTTCATTTAAACAGCAGTCAAGGGGCACCTGAGTGGCTCAGTCTGTTGGGTGGCTCTCTTCAGCTCAGGTCATGCTCCTGGAGTCCCAGGATCGAGCACCTCATTGGGCTCCCCACTCAGAGGGGTTCTACTTCTCCCTCTGACCCGCCTCCTGCTTATGCTCTCACTCACACTCACTCTTTCTCAAATAAGTAAAAAAAAAACAAACAAACAAACAAAAAAAACCTTTAACATAAACAAAGAGCAGTCAACATGAAAGAAAGCACCTAACATCATCCTGTGTGCAAAATCTCTTGGATCAAAAAGAATAAATCTCCAAATATAAGCTTGGAATCTCTAAGATGCCACATTATTATAATAAAAATGAAAACTTTCTTTGGGGAAAAATGCTTGGTAGCTAAGATGCTGAGCCCCAGTTACACAGCCTATGTCTGGTACAGTATTTAGAACTTTGGAGCATTTAGCTTTTCCACTGGCCTCACTTTTGTTTTCTCATTCTCTATCTCTTGTATTTTTGTCTTCTGGCATGTGAATATATTTGCAAACTGCTTCAGTTCCTTCTGAAATGAGGAGAGACATAAATATTAACATTGAATACTATAATTAGCTGATTGTAATGGTAATTAATTATATTATATTGTGACAGGAGTCCAGATGTAGCACCAATGGAACAGATGTTCCCCTGTGGCTTTTGAGCCTCCACATGTGGGGAGGTCAAAATAAGTGGTTTTAATCTGAGGATGCATCTCGAACACCCAAATGGCTAACCCCTCTGAGATCCACAGAACCTTGTGATGCAGTTGTGATTCTCCTGTTGTATTTTGTAGCAACATCAGTGTGGTCACCATGCTAAATTTAGCGCACAACAAAGTGTCTGGTTGGTTGGTTCTAAACGCAGCCCTGTTCTGGTTCATCACTGAAGAGCTGCTTTGCCCACCAGTTCTGCCAAGAGGGGCCTCCAAACTCCCACTCCATCAACTGCCTCTTTCAACTGGACGGAAATCTCTCCTCCTTCAGGAAGCTTTTAATTAGAAGCAACTCTCGCTTTCTCCTAGTGATGTAATTAGCTCCCTCATTCTCTACCCCTCAGACACCCATGGCTTCCTGTTATTACAATGGACGGTAAAAACTTTGGAAGGCAGGGACTGTGGCATATTTGCTTTATATTTCCTAAACAAAAAATCTTTGCAGAGAACACAGCAAAGATTCCCTAGAAATAAATGCATTGAAATTGAATTGAACCACTGGGTTGGAACTGGAAAGAATCTTGAAAAGAAGGCATCCATCCAGTGATGTACGGAAAAAAGAAAAAAAAAAAAAAAAGGTATCCAGCTTCCAGTACTGCGGGTGAAGAAACTGAGTCTCAGAAGTGACTTTCCTGAGACCCACAGCTGAGGGACACTGAGTCAAAAATTTAAGTCAATTAAGTATGTATGGAATAGCCACTCATTACATAAGCAAATGCATGTAAAGCTCTGCCTGCAACACCAGGTTCATTGTATTATTTTAATTATAGCTTAATTACATATAATTGCAGACTAGTAGTAACTACTGTGAATATCACTACAACAATGACAAATAATACATGTCCAACATTGGAAATACAATAGCGAAAAAAAAAAAAAAAAGAGCAGACCTCAAAGATATTACAATCCAAGTAAGGGGTTAAGACTAGCGTACATGAAAATATCAGAGAATAACTAAAGGGGTATTCACAGCAAGAAGAGTAAGAATTCTGAAAAGGGATTCATCCCTGTGGGTTGAAGAGGCTGAAGGCAGCTTTGAGGAGGAGGTGAGACAAGCTGGCCTTTTGAAGGCGGAGGTAGAGAGGCAGGGAGTGAGCTCACTCGCTCAGGAAACTACAGCCCCAGGAGGGCTGGAACAGACCTGGTCTGCTCATTTTACTGCACTGCCGTGGCCTGAGTGCCTGGTGGGTGGGAGGCACTCATTACTGATTTGAGGATTTAATACATTCATCACAGAGGATACAGAGGGAGGGGACTGGGAGTCACGGGGCATATAGTTGAGAACAGGCAGCAGGGACCACCCTCATGTTTGGAGGTGGAATGTGATGGGCCACCTTAGCCAGGGCAAGAGTGAAAAGAACAGGCGTGGGAGAGGCAGGAGGAAGAGGGGGAGGCTGAGAGAGCCTGTCACTGAGATGAACAGCAAGGCAAGTGCTAGGGCCAGGCTGGGTGTTGGCCGGGGAACGGAAGCAAATTCAAGGCATGTTTTCTTGGGGGACATATATGACCGACTGAGTATAAGAGATGGAATAAAGAGAGACATCAGTCATGACCACTTAATTTGTATTTCTGTGTGTCAGAAAGAATGGGGTTTTAACCAACTGAGATGGAATCACGGAGAAGAGAAAGGAGATTGGGGTAGGCAAAATACTGGATCCACCATTGGAGATTTTGAATTTGTGATGAAATCTGGGTCACTGAAGTGTGGGTGTCCGTTGATGTGGGAGTTGGAAACACAAGCTGGGGCACAGAAGAGATGAAACAGCACCAGAGTTGTATTTGGGGGAGTCATCTACAGAGGAGTAAGAGGTGAAGCTAAAAGAAAGAATGACCTCAACAAAAGAAAGCATAGGAAAAAAGAAGATTGAGGACAAAATCTAGAGTCAAACTAGGGTCCTAATAGGAAAAGAAGATGTAGAGAGAAGAATCAGGAAAGTATCATCAAGGAGAAGGATTCAAGAAATGGACGCTTGGAAGCTTCAGATACCTTTAAGAGAGATTCATAACCACACACACACACACACACACACACACACACACACACACACACAAACTTCATTTGGCAGAATGAAAGTTTTTGGCAATGACCAAAAGGGTAATTTCAGTTGTGAGGACAGAGATGGCTTTCAGCAGATAAAAAATGGAAAGGTGGAGAGAAAATGGAGGTGGATGTCTTCCTAGGTGGACCAAAATATCTGACCACATTCCCCATAGAGCTCAGAACTGGAGTACAAAATCAGTATGTAATTGATAAATATCCTGAGCACCTTCTGTGGACCCAACACTTGCTAGCACTGTTGTGATAGGAAGTATAAGATGCCATTCCTACCAGGAAAGTAATTGGGTACATAAAAATTTAGCACTTGGGAATAACCCTACCACCATGAAATCTGCATCCTGTATCTTTAGCAGGATTGGGGGTGGAAGGAAGGAAATGCACTGGAAAACATTTCTGGATTTTTTCCACCCCCTCTTGTATGCAAACAATATAAAACAGGAAACAAATTATTTAGCAGGATTACAGTTTAAATACCTGGATTTAAAATGTCCATTTCTTCTAATGGTCTCACACAGTCCAAGCAGCAGGCTACCCAAATGGGTGGACTATGACACAAGGCGTTTTGGGACAGAGTCTGCACAACGGAATGGAGACAAGGATTCACTGAGCCCTGCAAAGAACTGGGAATCACTTCACATGAGAACTCTCCCCTTCTCTTATAACCATTTAACGAATTCCCAGGAATGGAACAGTGGATGGTGTAAAGTTTGAGTGAAGCAAAAAAGAGGTGCCCAAAAATTATATTTAAGAGAAGCAGAATTTATCCTAATTGGAGGCAGCTCTGAGCATCCTAGCACACATCAGTATAGGTCTTTCTCTTCTAGACCTGGCCCACAGTGAGCTCAGTATTGAACAAGTCCAAGTTTCAAAGAGTGTTTAAAAATTTAGAACTGTGGGGGCAACTGGGTGGCTCAGTCAGTTAAACATCTGCCTTCAGCTCAGGTCATGATCCCAGGGTCCTGGGATGGAGCCCCAAGTCAGGCTCCCTTCTCAGTGAGGAGTCTGTTTCTGCCTCTGCCCCTCCCTCTGGTCCTGCATGCTTGCATGTATGCACTCTTTCTCTCTCTCTCTCTCTCTCTCTCACGTAAATAAATAAATTAAAAAATAAAATTTAGTACTGTGTATGTGCATGCATGCATGTGTGTATGCTTTCCATTAGGGTCCTGTGGCCTTTACAAACAGTTGTTCCCATCAGTAGAGGCTTGAAGCTCCATCAGGTTGCCCAGCCTACTCTCTTCTGGGGGTGGGGGAAGGAGGTGGTAAGAAGGCTATGTCATGGGACATAAAAGAGGAGGCTGATAGCTCTCAGAGTTAGGGGCCACTGTGGATTTCACCTGGGATAGTGACCAGGTAATGATGGTGAGGTTCATGTTCCTAACCATTCCCTAGACTCTATAAGCCAGGGGCAGGAGGTAAATCCTGGGTTACAAAATAATTAGTTACCAGTCCCATAAATACTTCATGAGTGCAAATTAAATGGGAGGTTCCAAAGTGAAGAGTAAGGGACTCATTGTTTTCTAAATAGCTTCCTGCTCTCACGTTCCCCCTATACAAAATGCCATGGAAATCCAAGGAGGGTAGCCAGGAAAAACTTCAGGGCTAGGAGAGTCTTGGGAGAAGGAAAGGATTTCAACATACACAAAGTAGCGGGTATATATTCCAAGGGAAGGAGATCCCCTGAAAAGAGAAAAAAGGAACTTTGGTGCATGGCAAAGAGATGTTTGACTGGAACATAGGTGGACAGAGGCCCGGGGTGACAGGCAGCAGTCACATGAGGCATAAGATATGGACTTTGGAGCCATACTGATGGGATTCAAACCCCAGCTCCACCAAGACCTTCAGACTCCTAACCTGGAGCTCATGCCTTCCACCGTCTGGCCACACCTATTTCTTCAGATTTGAACTAACAAGAGCTAATGCTTAGGAATGTGAGGCATCACACTAAGCCCTTTGAATAAATTCAGGACTTAGAACAGTGCCTGGCACAGAGTAAGTGCTTTATACATTTTGGATATTGCTGTTATGATGATCCTCTAGTTCTCATGACCAATTAGGATGGAAGTATTATTTTTACTCTTTTACTGATGAGGACACTGAAACTTAGAGAAGTACCTTGTCCACTGTTTTCCAACTGGAAAGAGTAGAGCTTCTAATCCTAATATCACGAAGACTTAGCTTACAAATGTTTGTAAGTGAAAAGGGCATGGATATCTATCCTGCTGAAAGGAAATGAACTGAAGGAATTTTGACTAAGAGATGGTGCCTCTAACTAGCTTGCAAATCCTATTAAATACGGACACACACACACACCCCAAGCAAAAACATGGAAGAGCTGATTAAATTAGCTGAGTAATATTTGTGATATCACATTTTCTATATATATGGCCAATTAACAGTTCAGTGAGTAATTGAAGGAAACAAGGGAAGGAAAACAACTAGTTATTAAACATCTACTATATAATGGACCCAAGACACACATCACTTTTTCTCAGTCCCAGGAGATGGAGATAATCTAATAATAATAACTAAAACCTAAATAGTGTTTAATACATGTTAAGCCCTGTTTTAGGGATGTCTGGGTGGCTCAGTTGGTTAAGCATCTGCCTTTGGCTCAGGTCTTGATCTCAGGGACCTGGGATTGAGCCCCACATCGGGCTCCCTGCTCAGTGGGGAGTCTGCTTCTCCCTCTCCCCCACTGCTTGTGTTCTCTCTTTGCTAACTTTCTCTTTCAAATAAATACAATCTTAAAAAAAAAAAAAACATCGTATGTTTTTTAAAAAGCCTGTTTTAAGCCCTTTTAGATTTTGACCGATTTCATCCTCATAAAAGCTTTGTGAAGTAGGTGCTGTTATCCCCCCTAAGTTGTAGGTGAGCAAATGGATGATGAAGAGGCTAGGTAACTTTCCCAAGTAAGTGTTGGAACCACAGGAGAAGAATTTGAAGGTTAGTTTAAACAATGTTTCCAGGGCCACTCAACTATCAGAACCCAGATATTCTGCATTGGAGACTGTGTTGCCTCTATTGACATAAAACAGAAGCATAAGGAATAAGAGGAAAAGATGCAATCCAAAATCCTCTTCATTCAACATTCACTTCAAAAATTAATTATTTAGCTTCTACCACATGCAAGGAACTATGCCAAGCATCAAAGGAGATAAAGATTCATGTGTATTTGCCTGTTCATATTTCAAGTGTTTGTACAGGACCTCGTGTTTAAGCTTCTTTTTAAGAATGTGTCAGAAAATAATTGCTCTATGGTATTCTGGGAATGGAGCCATATCAACAAAGTACAAACCCTGGGAAACAGACAGCTGGTAAAACATATCAAAGTTTCACAGTTTATGATTTTTTTTAAAAAATGATGAAAAGAAATATGTATGAGAAACTAGTAGAAAACCGAATATGCAAAATGAGGAACAAAGTGAATATAGTTTCAACGTCAAAAACTAAGCTGAAACATCCCTCGCCCTTTCTTTCCTTCCTTCCCTCTCTTTTCTTTCTCCCTCCCTTCCCTCTCTCTCCCCTACCTCCCTCCCTTCCTGCCCCACTCCACCTCCCTCTCCTTCTTCCTCTCTCACCCCCCTCTCTTCATCTCTCCCTCTGTATGTTTGAGGACTATCCAAGGACATACTCAAAATCCTTGCAATATAACTACTATATTTCTATGCTAACAACAGGTTATGTTAATGTACGTGAATGGGATTCAAGACTTTCCTAGTACAATGACTTATGCCTGATTCTTCTATATTCTTAAAAAAGAAGTAATAGGAGGGGATCAAGTTGACAGAGAAGGAAAACCCTGAGCTCACCTGCTCACAGGATACAACAAAACTGCAACTGTATATAGAACAACTATCTCTGGGAACAACTTGAAGATTAGCAGAGCAACTCCAGAACAACAACAGCTACACTGAGATAGGTAGAAGAGTCAAAGACATGGTCTAGTCAGGACCAAAACCCTTGGCATGATGAGGAGGTACTCCCTGAGAAGTAAGGGGTTCAAGCTCCACATCAGGTACCCAATCCCTGGGCACCTGAACTAGGAAAACAAGCCCCAATAAGGTCTTGCTTTGAAAACCAGCAAGGTTTAACTCCAAGAAAGCCAGAGACTATAAGAAACCCAAACTCCACTTTTAAAGGGCTTACAAACAAATGACTCCCACTGAGACCTAGCATAGAAGCAGCAGTTTGAAAAGTGCCTGGGTCATGTGTGAGAGAGATTTAGTGACTAATTTTAGTGCATGGACTGGAGGGGCAGGGATCTGTAGGAACTTCATCTAGAAAGGGAAGTTTTCTGGTAGGTATCATTTTATTTTACTCTCCCTCTATCTACCTGGCCCAGCACTGGTGGGTGCCATTTCTGACACATGGCCATCTACCTTGCTAGCACCATTCACCCCACCTCCACATTCCCCTGTGGACCCATGTGACCATGGTCCACTAAAGTGGCTGCCACTCTGCCACACCCAGGAGGTGGCCTTGGCTAGTACTGGTACACCCCAATGTGATTCCCAGTATGCCCTGCCAAACTTGGTGGGAAACCTTGGCATGGACCATCACCCTTTGAAGTAAATCACATCCTGAGAAAGGGGAACCTACCATACCCACCAGCACAACTACACACAGCAGCATAATCACAAATCACAGCTGGTCCTCATAGCCTGCTGAACCAGGGGACATCCCTGCTCACCAGCAACCCAGGAGCAGCTATAGCCCAGCCACAGGTATGTACAGACCGCACAGGGAACACCTCTGGAGTGCCTGGTTTTGGTGGCCCTGGAGGGATTTCTCTTCTGGGCCCCAGAGGACACCTACTATAAAAGGCCACTCCTTTAAGAGACATGGGTTATCTACCTAATATATAGAAAAACAGAGAGTCAGAAAAAATGAGGAGACAGAGGAATATGACAAACCTCAGAAAAAGAACTAAAAGAAGGAGGGATAAGCAATAAGCAATCTACCTAATAAAGAGTTCAAAGTAATGGTAATAAAGCTGCTAATGGAACCCAGAAAAATAATGGATGAACACAGTGAGAACTTCAACAAAGAGAAATAAAATATTAAAAAGAATTCATCAGAGCTGAAATTTTAAAAATACACTTAAGAGAATCAACATCAGATTAGAAGATGCAGAAGAACTAATCAGTGATCTGGAAGACAGGGTAGTGGAAATCATCCAAGTGGAACAGAAAAAAAAATTGTTTTAATAAAGATAGTTTTTAAAAAAGATTTATTTATTTATTTGAGAGACAGAGTGAGTGCTTGTGCAAAAGAGAGAGCACACAAATGGAGGTGGGGGGATGGAGAGGGAGAAGCAGACTCCCCACTGAGCAGGGAGCCCAACACAGAGCTCAATTCCAGCACCCTGAGATCATGACCTGAGCCAAAGGCAGAGGCTTTAACCTACTGAGCCACCCAGGGGCCCCTTAATAAAAATAATTTGAAAGACCTCTAGGCAACATTAAGCATAAAACATTCACATTATAGGGATCCCAGAGGGAGAAGAGACAGAAAGGGACAGAAAACTTATGTGAAGAAATAATAGCTGAAAACTTCCCTAACCTGGGGAAGGAAGCAGACATCCAGGTCCAGGAAGCAGAAAGAGCCCCAAACAAGATGAACCCAGTGAGGTCCAAACCAAGATATATTATAATTAAGCTATAAAAATTTAAACATAAAGAGAGAATCTTAAAAGCGGCAACAAAAAAACAACTAGTTACATACATCAGTTGATTTTTCAAAAGAAACTTTGCAGACCAGAAGAAAAGGACATATATTCCAAGTGCTGAAGAAAAAGCCTACAGTCAAGAATACTCTTTCCACCTAAGTTATAATTCAGAATTGGAGGGGAGGTAAAGAGTTTCCTAGACCAAAAAAAGTTAAAGGAGTTCATTTCCACTAAACAGATTTTACAAGAAATGTTAAAAAGATTCCTTTAAGCAGAAAAGAAAATGTCACAGCTAGAAGAAAATTATAAAATAAAAAAATATCAATGATAAGAGTAAATGTACAGTAAAGGTAGTGGATCAACCACTTATAAAGTTAGTATGAGAGTTAAAAGATAAAAGTAGTAAAATCAACTAACCTATAATAATGAGTACACAAAATAAAAATATATAAAATATAATGTCAAAAACAAAATATGGCAAAGGAGAATAAAATTTAATGCTTTTAGAATGCATTCAAACTTAAGTGACCATCAACTTAGACTATTATATACATAGATTGTTATATATAAACCTCATGATAACCATTAACCAAAAACCTGTAATAAATTAAAAGAGAGAAAAAGAAAGGAAACCAAACATAACACTAATTAAAATCATCAAAACACAAGGGAAGAGACAAAGAAAAAAAGGAACACAGAAGAACTGCAAAAACAACCAGAAAAAAATGGCAATAAACATATACCTATCAATAATTACTTTAAATGTTACTGTACTAAATGCTCTAATCAAAAGACATAGGGTGAGTGAATGGATAAAAAGACAAGACCCATCTATGTGCTGCCTACAAGAGACTCACCTAAAAGCACATATAGACTAAAACTGAAGAGATTTAAAAAAGACAATCCACGAAAATGGAAATGAACAGAAAGCTGGCAGAGCAGTATTTGTATCAAACTTTAAAACAAAGATTGTGACAAGAGACATAAAAAGGGCATTATATATTGAAAAATGGATCACTCCAAGAGGATGTAATCATTGTAAATATCTATGCACACAACATAGGAGCACCTGAACATATAAAGAAAATAATAACAGACATAAAGGGAGAAAATGACAGTACAATAATATTAAATGACTTTAACATTCCATTTACATCAATGGATGGATTATCCAGACAGACATCAATAAGGAAACAGTGGCCTTAAATGAAACATGGGACTACATAAACTTCATAGATATATACAAAACATTTCAACAAAAACAGCAGAATGCACAATTTTTCATGTGCATAGGGAATATTCTCCAAATTAGATGAAATATTAACAAAATAATTCTCAATACATTCAAGATTGAAATTATATCAAACCTCTTTTCCAACCACAATAATCTGAAACTAGAAATTTTCCCAAGAATGAAACTGGAAAAAACACAAACGAGGCTAAACAACATGCTACTCAATAATCTGGGTCAATGAAGAAATCAAAGAGGAGATTTAAAAATACCTTGAGAAAAACGAAAATAGAAACACAATTTTCCATAATCGATGGGACACAGCAAAAGCAGTTCTGAGGGCGCAGTTTATGATACAGACTACTTCAAGAAAAAAGAAAAATCTCAAACAATCTAACCATATATTTAAGGTAACTAGAAAAAGCATAAGAAACAAAACCCAAAGTAGTAGAAGGAAGAAAATAACAAAAGGAGAACAAAAATAAATAAAATATACACTTAAAATAATGGGAAAAAAAAATCAATGAAACTAAGAACTGTTCCTTGGACAAAAAGAAACAAAACTGATAAACCTTTAGCCAGACTCATCAAGAAAAAACACAAATAAATAAAATAAAAAATGCAAAAGAAGAGGTTACAACTGACACTACAGAAATACAAAGGGTTGAAAAAGGCTGCTATGAACAATTATATTCCAACAACTTAAACAATTTAGAAGAAATGAATAAATTCCTAGAAATACGCAGTTTTCTAAGACTGAATCAGGAAGAAATAAAATATCTGAACGGAATCATTACTAGTAATAAAATTAAATCTGTAAAACAAAAGCCTCCCAACAAAATCTAGGCCCAGACAGCTTCACAGGTGAATTCTACCAAACATTTAAGGAGAGTTAGCAGTATACTTCTCAAACTATTTCAGAAAAATGGAAGAAGGAATGTTTCCAAATTCACTCTACAAGTCCAGCACCACCCTGAAAACAAAACCAGACAAAGACACTATTAAAAAAAAAAAGAAGAAGAAGAAAGAAAACTATAGGCCAATATCCCTGATAAACACAGATGCACAAATCCTCAAGGAAT
Organism: Martes martes; assembly: GCF_963455335.1. NCBI lineage: Eukaryota > Metazoa > Chordata > Mammalia > Carnivora > Mustelidae > Martes > Martes martes. The sequence continues at coordinate 23,515,141 of NC_137889.1, read as the reverse complement.
TATCAGCAAGCCAAATTCAAATATACGTTAAAAGAATAATACAACAATTCCACCTGTAGGAATAAATCACAGCTACCTATCTGTTTACTGCAGCAATGACTCAGATAGGAAAAGTGAAAAATAACCTGAAATTCTAACAATAGAAATTTAGTTAAACATATTATGGTATTATAGGCATAACACAGAAAAACACTCATGATATGTTAGGGAAAAAATCATAAAACAGTTTGTGCATTTTGATATGAATATTTTACCTATAAAAATAAAACTGGAACTCTACACCTGAAGGCACTAAAAAAAGAACAAAGAACAAAAGAACAAAGTACAAAGCCAGTAGAAAGAAGGATCAGTGAAACTGGTTCTTTGAAAGGATCAATAAAATTTATAAACATTCAGCCAGACTTATCAAGAAAAAAGAAAGAGAGAGAGAAAACTCAAATAAACTCAGAAATGAAAGAGGAGAAATAACAATCCACACACCAGAAATACAAAGGAGTATAAGAGAATATTATGAAAAATGATATGCCAACAAATTGGACAACCTAGAAAAAAGTGGATAAACTCCTAGAAACATATAACTTTCCAAAACTAAACTGGAAAGAAATAGAAAATTTAAATAGACCAATTACCAACAAAGAAATTGAATCAGTAATCAAGAAACTAACAAACAAAAGTCCAGGACCAGAGATCTTCACAGACGAATTCTAGCTAACATTTAAAGAAATCATATCTATTCTTCTCAAATGACTTAAAAAAACACAAGAGGAAGGAGAGCTTCCAAGTTCATCTTATGAGGCCAGCATTACTCTGATACCAAAATGAGGCAAAGACACACACAGAAAAAAAGAAAACCAAAGGCAAATATCTCTGATGAACATAAGTGCAAAAATCCTCAACAAAGTATTAGCAAACCAAATCCAACAATATATTTAAAAAATGATTCACAATTAAATGGGATTTATTCCCTGGATGCAAGGATGGTTCAATATATGCAAATCAATTCAACCTGATACATCACACCAACTAAAGAAAGAATAAAAAACTTGATCATCTCAATAGATTCAGAAAAAGCATCTGACAAAGTACATTATCCATTCATAATAAAAACTCTTGTAACAAAGTAGGTTTGGAGGAACATATTTCAACATAATAAGGGCCATATATGACAAACACATAACTAATAGCATACTGAGTGGTGAGAAACTGAGAAAATTTCCTCTAAGATCAGGAAAAAGACCAGGATGTCCATTCTCACCACTTTTATTCAACATAGCACTGGAAATGCTAGCCACAGCAATCAGATGAGAAAAATAAATAAAAACCACCCAAATTGGTAAAAGCAAATTAAAACTTTTACTATTTGCAGATGACATGATTTTATATATAGAAAACCCTAAAGTTGCCACAAAACAAAAAACGAAAAACAAAAAAAAAACAAAAACAAAACCCTACTAGAATTGATAAATAAATTCAGTAAAGCCACAGGATAAGAAATTAATATACAGAAATCTGTTGAATTTCTCTAAACTAATAATAGAGCTGAAGAGAAATTAAGAAAACCATCCTATTTATAATTCCACCAAAAATAATAAAGCTGGATATATCACAACCCCAGATTTCAAGATATACTATATAGCTGTAATAATCAGAACAGTCTGGTACTGGCACAAAGAAATAGACACATAGGTCTTTGGAACAGAATAGAGAGTTCACAAATAAACCCACATTTACATGGTCAGTTAATCTACGACAAAGGAGGCAAGACCCTAACCCTAACTATACAAATGGTTCTGGAAAAATTGGATAGCTACACGCAAAGGACTGAACAACTTTCTTAGACTATACACAAAGCTAAACTCAAAATGGATTAAAGATCCAAATATGAGAACTGAAACCACCAAATTCCTAGAAGAAAACATAGGCAGTTATTTCTTTGATATCAGTCATTTCTCTAGATAGGTGTCCTCAGGAAACAAAAGCAAAAATATACTATTGGGACTACACCAAAAGAACCATCAACAAAACTAGGCAAACTACTGAACAAGAGAAGATATTTACAAATGGTAGAGCTGATAAGGGATTAGCATCCAAAATATTTAAAGACCTTATACAACTAACTCAACTCCAAAAAAACCAAACAACCTGACTAAAAAATGGACAGATGACCTAAATAGACATTTTTCCAGGGACGACACAGAGATGAACAACAGACTCATGAAAAGATGCTCAGCATCTCTAATCATCAGGGAGAGGCGAGTCAAAACTACAATGAGATATCATCTTACACCAGTAAGAATGGCTAGAATCAAAATGTATGTTGGTGAGGATATGGAGGGAAAGGAACGCTCATACAGTGCTAGTGGGAATGCAAATTGGTGCAGCCATTGTGGAAAACAGTATGGAGACTCCACAAAAAATTAAAAAGAAAATTACCATATGATCCAGCAATTTCATTACAGGTATTTACCCAAAGAAAACAAAAACATTAATTCAAAAGATGTATGTACCCTTATGTTTATTGCAGCATTATATGGAAGCAACCCAAGTGTTTTATCAACAAATGAATGGATAAAGGAGATGTGGTATATATACAATGAAATATTACTCAGCTGTAAGAAAAAGAATGCGATCTTGCCATTTACAACAATATGGATGGACCTAGAGGATATAATGCCAAGTGAAATAAGTCAGTCAGAGAAAGACAAATACCAGATGATTTCACTCATACATGGAATTTAAGACATAAAACAAATGAACAATGAAAAAGAGAAAAACAAGCAAAAAAACCAGATTCTTAAATACAGAGAAAAAACCTTCTGGTTTCCAGGTAGGTGGGGGATAGGTAAAAGAGTGAAAGGGATTAAGAGCACTCTTATCTTGATGAGCACTGAGTAATACAGAGAACTAGCGAATGATTACATTATACACTTGAAACTAATATAACACTGTATTAATTGTACTCCAATAAAAATAAAAGTAAAGCTAAAAGATTCTATGCTATGGCGTTAACAGTGTATCCTGGGAGTTTTAGTAACCTCTTCTTTTTACTTATCTATAATTTCTAACTTTCTAAATTATATAAACATAAACTATTTCGTAATAACAAAATCAAAATAATGATAAAATCAAAGCAACTTAAACCTCTTAAAAAACTTCAGAACAGATGCTCTAAAAATGTGTGATTGTGGTTGGCTCATTTGTAGTTTAAAAATCTGGAGGCGAGTTTCTTGTTTTGTTTTGTTTTTAATCATGTTGCCTTTCTAGCCCATGGATTCCAAAAGGCAGGAGGCATAGAAATTTATTTGGAGACCCCAAAAATCCAGTATATTATTTTGCTCTGATTTAAAAAAATACTGCCAGTTGGAGTATGGAAATAACCGAGTGCAGTGTGACTTTGTTCTCAGATCTTCCTTCTTCCTCTTGCACAGGTAACCTGTCCAGGCTATGCCACCTCCCGGGAGATTATACCTGGCTTCCCAGGCACCAGATCTCACTCAGCCTCCCCTCTCACCTGGTTCCCATTCTTGCCTTTGCTATTTTTTTCTGATAGAGCCACAATTCCATCTGTCACACAGACTGAATTTTGATATCAGGCTGAATCTTTTTTTTGGGGGGGGGGATTTTATTTATTTATTTATTTGACACAGAGAGAGATGGGGGGGTGCGGAACACAAGCAGGGGGAGTGGGAGAGGGAGAAGCAGGCTTCCCGCCAAGCAGGGAGCCCAATGTGGGGCTCGATCCCAGAACCTGAGCCAAAGGCAGATGCTTAACGACGGAACCACCCAGGTTCCCTCCAGGCTGAATCTGGATATCAACTCTCCATGTTGTTTTCATTCCCTACATTTTATCAACCAACAAATTGATCCTTCCAGTAAAATGTCTGTCTCCTCTATCCCCTTCAGATGCTCTACAAAACTGTCCAATATATTTTCCTAAAAACCATTTTATTATTACCTCCAGTTTACAACAGCAGCAGCAACTAGAGCAAAGCGAGTCAACTGAGGTCATCTTGGCTTGGTATTCAAATCTCCCAACACCTCCATCATTTACCCCCCTCTCCACACAACCTAACTCCTCACCTATCCCAAACACACTGGGTTATTTCCATCCCCGTCTTCTAGCCGTCTCTTTTCCACCAAAAGCCTCTCTTATTAGCCATCTGGCCTAAACCTAGTTATTCTTTAGAGTTGTATTTTTAGGAAGATCGTTTATGTTTAGTGGCATTTATAAAATGGTGATATTAATAAGAAACGGGCCCAAAATAGAGTCACCTAGGTTAAGTCCCTCCAAGACCTAATACCTAAACTAACTGCAACCTCAGCGTCTTCTAGGAGTGGAATGTTCAACCAATGAATCTGGAATTTCTTGATCAGCACTAGTGAGGTCATCTGTATGATAAGACCTCCTGCCATTCCCCCTGAGGAAAGGTGACCATGCTTGAAACAATCCTTTCTCTTCTTTTGCTAATAATGTCCTTGTCCCCACCCCCTCATTTCTGCTGATAAAAGCCTTCCATTTTGTATGACTCTTGGGAGCCTCTTCTCTTTGTGACATGAGATGCTGCCTGATTCATGAATCTTTGAGTAGAGCCAATTAGATCTTTAAATTTACTTGGTTGAATTTTTGTTCTTTAACAGATTTAGTGGCAGGAGAAGGACTGGCAGAGACTTCTGTTGCAGGATTCCTTTCCCTTTAGCGCCCACAGTTCTTGGTCACATCACTTCAAAGAATGAAGAGATAGACCAGATGAAGACTGGTGGGCAGCAAAGCAAATTTAAAGCAAAGTTTATTGACCAAGAATATAAAGCTTCCAAAGAGAGAGGGGACCCGAGAGGGTTGCCATTTTGGCATTTAAATCTAGGGGTTTTTTAGGCTCTTTGGTGTGGGCTGTTCTAATCTGATTAAGCCTCCATGCACCCGTCACCCAGTCAGGGTCTTGTTCATGACCTCATCTACCTATCAGGTAGTTGTTCATGTAGGAAAGGGTTGAGGGCTCCTTCCAGGGTGGTGTTTCCTAGCCTTTGGAATCAAGACAGCACAGCCACCACTGCCCTAAGGTGTGCCACCCAGCCGCAGGCCACCAGATCAAGCTCTTCATTTGAATATCCCACTGACTGCTGAGCTGACCGCCTGGGCCTGGGTTAGGACACCCAAAGCCATTCCCTTTCTTTCTGTCACAAGTTGTAAGTCCTCCCAGTAGGAAGACTTAAAGCTAGGGCACTGAGTAAAGCCTAGAATAATAGGATGAGTGTTTTTTCCTTTTAAGGTTAGTTTTCCTTGGGATGGGGCCCCTTGTCCCTGCCTGCCTTTCTCCCGACTATCTTTCATTACTTCTAGCAGCTCTGGGGACAACAAGAAACACAGGTGTGGCAGCCACAAACACTTTGAGTTCTTTGAGTTCTCTTTCTCGCCCTTTCTGAGGGCTATGGGTAAGTTCCTCTTGGTTCTGAGCTCCCCTCACTCTGCATCCAGCTCCTGATCTAATTGGCTTTCCACAGTTCCCTGTAGAGCCCTTGGTTCTATCCCCAGATTCTGCAGTGGGCACTGCTGGTGGCAGCTGCAGTTCCCCATTGGTTTGGAATCAGCCCATAGTCCCTATTTTTGCCTTCTGCTGGTTCCATCCTTCCCCCAATCCCCAGATTTCATATAAGGAACAGGTTGGTGGTTATCAGCCACCAGAGGACTAGGTCCAACCTAAAAACTGGACTGGGCCTAGGATCTGGGCTTTCACTTGGACTGGGTCCAATTTAAAAACCAAACTCGGTCTAGGATTGGGTCCGGTTTGGGCAGAACTAAGTCTTGTGGGAGGCCTCAGTGAATACTACAGGAGAGCTAGCTGCTAATGGAAACCTCAGAAGTCAAAAAAGCTGCAAACATTAGTGAGTATGGGTCAAGCATTTAAAAGTTGTTAGAGCACATGTACCTCAAGAAGACTCTTGTGATTGACTCTCTTAGTTGTGTGTTTGGATCTGAGAAACTCAAAGGCCTAGCAAGAAGAAACCAAATCCTTCAATCCAAAGAGTTGCGCCACTTTCCGGCACACCTATGATTTCATGTTTAAGAACTATCGTCCTGGAAGCTACAGTTATCTAGCAAAATAGCAGGTTTTTACTAAAAATAACCTAGACCTGCAGTGGCCTTTCTGAGGAGCATTCCAGTTTGACACGATTGCTTACTTAAGAAATGTACTTGACAGCAGGGGATCCCAAGATGAACAAACAGAACAGGATGCTTACTTTAACTGGTGTGCTTCCAAAAGTCTTCAAGATCCCAAAATAACTTCATTAAAAGACCCATCACAAAAGGGTAATAAAAAAGTAAAGACACAAGAGGTACCTAAAGCAAAAGATGACGGGACAATAAATGTGACTCCCACTTACTCTCATCTTTTTCTTTTCTTTTTTTTTTTTAACCTGAGTGCTCATATTTTACTAATTATCTGTCTGAACTGCCTTTTCACTCTGAAGAGACTATTAGTTACCTTTTAAAATAGAACTACTCGGGGTGCCTGAGTGGCTCAGTGGGTTAAGCCTCTGCCTTCAGCTCAGGTCATGATCTCAGAGTCCTGGGATCGAGCCCCACGTCAGGCTCTCTGCTGAGCAGAGAGCCTGCTTCCCTTCCTCTCTCTCTCTGCCTGCCTCTCTGCCTACTTGTGATCTCTATTAAATAAAATCTTTAAAAATAATAATAAAATAAAATAGAACTACTTGAAGTTACAGACAAACCTCTTCGGGTATCCTTCGTTCCTTGGTCAGAGACTGAATTAAGGGCCATAGTTAAAGAATCTTCTAAGCCTAAGGAGGAATTCCAAAAATTTTTTGAAGAATTTAGTGTCATTGGGGCCTGTGTCCCAGGCTGCCAGATCTTTACCAGCCTGCACACATGTACGTAGGACCTAGAAACAACCAAAATGGTTGCAAGAAGCAAGACGACAAAACCCTGAAGATGATATCTGAGATCCTCCATCTTTAACATCTTGGGGCCCAGAAAAAGCTCAAAAAATAGCAACAGAACTTTTACAAGCCATTCCTAGAGTCTTCCCTACCTTCACTGGTTGATGTAATATCCAGACGTGCAACCAAAAAAAGATAAATCCATGACATACTTCAAAACCCATTTGGAAGTCCTTTTTCTATGCCATTCAGGGTTCCTTACAATGAGTTCACCCAGTCTTCTCTAAAAGGACAGCAAACAGGATAGGAGCCCACCCACCTAACTGAACTTGTGTCTCAGCAAACCATAAGGTTTGAACTTAGGACCTGGAGATCAAGAGTCCGTTGCCCAACCTACCAAGCCACCCAGGTGCCCCTAAACTAAGCATTTTGAAAGGACCCTGGAGCGAGATTGCAAGAAAAATCCTCCAGGCTATCAGCTTTACAGATACAACAGATCCAAGGCCAGAGACCCATCAAAACACTGGTCCAAAGATTGATGCCCCCACTATGATCAACTGGAGGGAAGACCAAAAAAGAGACTCCTCTTAAAGGTTATATGCAAATTCTTCTTAAATGCCCTTATACCTACTTCTAAAGGAGGGTTCCCATATAGAAACTCCCACAACTGATGGGACTTTGAGGAATTTGCCAGGCAACTATTACTATAATAATTCCCTTAAACAACCATGGGGAAACTAACATTAAAACTAATGGGGAAATTTGCCAAATTTTAGTTGATACTGGAGTTATGCTTTCTATTTGAACCCCACCCTCATAGAAGAACATTTCTCTCAGAGTATAAAAGAGATTTCCACAGGGTAGGAATCTCATAAAGTTTGGAGAGAATTTTTATCTCAACCAGTACAGACGACTCTGGGATCTTCAACCAAGAAACATTCCTTTTTCATATGTGATACAACCCCAACCAGTCTATTAGGTAGAAATCTTTCTAAATTACAAGGGGTAATATATTTTATGGCCAATGACGACCTTACCTTAGAATTTCCTGACCAACCTGATCTTTAATGTTCTCTACATTCTAACTTTGTCATAAAAGAGGAAGGATTCCAACCAAAGTCTTCTAATTTAATTGAGGTGCTCAAAAATCTGTGGGCTACTTCTAATATGGGCATTGGAAGAATGAAAAGTACAGAATCTCTAAATATTCAGATAGATAAAACTAAACCTCTGCCCAAAGTATCTCACTATCCATTAAAGCTTGAGGCCATACAAGGCCTCACACCCATAGAGGAGACAATCACCCAGGGACTAGTCATTCCCTGCACTAGTCCCCATAATAGGCAGATCTTGCCAGCCCAAACCTCATAGTTGGGATGATAATTTGTCTAGGATTAGAGAGCTATTGATAAGATAGTTACTCTCCTACTAGTTCCAACCTGGACACTCTGCTGGCCCACGTTCCATCAGACTTAATATGCTTCACTCTTGCAGACTTCCGTCATCTTTTTCAGCATTCCTGCAGACACCGAGAATTACTATCTGCCTTTACTTGGAACAACAGACAATCTGCCTGGATAGTCATGCCTCCATAGTTCAGTGATGCCCTTTCTTGTTTCCTCAAGTACTTAGCCAAGATGTAAGCCCCCTCCAGTTCCATGCAAAATTGACCCTTTTGGAATATGGAGATGACCTTTTGCCTTGCTCAGTTATCAAAGAGATATCCTTAAAAGACTATATTTACTTGCTGCAATAGTTAGCTGAAAGGAACACAACACCTCTAAGGAAAAGTTACAATTATCTCCACACACTGTTCATTACCTAGATCATGATCCAAGTGCTAAAGGAAATCAACTGTCTCCAAAAAGAATGAAGCTAATTCAGGAATTTCCTCAATCCATAACCAAGCTATACCTTCATGGATTTCTGGACCCCACTGGTTATTGCAGACTATGGGTTTCTAATTTTTCTCTATTAGCTTCCCCACTCCATGAACTTACTAAAATTTCCATCCCTGAGTCCCTTCTTTGGGACAACAAACATGCGCGGGCTTTTATGAGGTTAATACAAGTGCTGTAAGATCCACCTGCCTTGGGGCTCACTATTCAAAAGCTCCCACTGTATTTGCCTAGGAAGAGGATCATCCAGCCCCGGGAATGCTTAAGCAAGAGCGCGGTAATAAACATAGGCTTGTTGCCCATGCTAGCGTACAACCTGATGGAGTCGGTCATGCCCACCTCGCCCAGTTATCTTAAGACTATAGCCATAGCTGCGAAGTGAGCGGAAGACTCAGCAGACTTGACTCTAGGCAATGGCTTTTATTTTCAAATGCCACACGCTGTCCAAAGTCTGAACTCTGAATTGATTCAATATTTCTCTGTAAGTAGGTTACCTTTTTTTTTTTTTTTAAGATTTTATTTATTTGACAGAGATCACAAGTTGGCAGAGAGGCAGGCAGAGAGAGAGGAGGAAGCAGGCTCCCCGCTGAGCAGAGAGCCCGATGCGGGGCTCGATCCCAGGACCCTGGGATCATGATCTGAGCTGAAGGCAGAGGCTTTAACCCAGTGAGCCACCCAGGCACCCCTGTAAGTGGATTACCTCCTATGAGACCCTTCTGCACCACCTCCTCTACCCCTGACACACTTATCCATAACCCTGCCATGTTACTCCCTTGTACTGGAAGTAGGCAAGCCCCATAACTGTGAGGGAACAGCGTCCCATTTTGTGACTGCTGATTTACAAGAAAGCCCTCTAACTACTTCTGAACTAATTTGTTGATGGGTCACACTGTAGGAATGAACGAAGGAATTTGCAAGCTGGTTATGCTATTACTATGACCTACTCAGAAGGGGAAACCTCCTGCAAGCTAAAACCACACACCAAGCAGGGCTCCATGTCCTCACCCAAGTGTGCCGGTTATTGGAAGGACAGACTGTTGATATTTACACGGACAGCCCATATGCCTTTGGGGTTGTTCGTGACTTGGGGATGGTATGGCAACAAAGGGGTTTTCTTACGTCTTCCCCGGGACCCTAGGGAAAAATCAGCAACAAGTAAATAATCTTCTTACTGCTCTTTTACTTTCTGAAATTGTCATCATCAAAACTGAGGCTTACACTAAAGGGACTGAGACTGAGTAGCAGGGGAAATGCCCCAGCTGACTTTCATGCAGAGGCAGCACCAACAGAATCTATAAAGATTGTAGTACGTGTCCGTCAAGTCTGTTCTGCTTTTGCAAAAAATGACCCTCCATCGCAGAGTTTTGCAACATGTTTTGTAACATGGCGACAGTCTGCTCCTGAGCCAGAGAAACTAAGATGGTCAGCGATAACTGGTAAGTAAATGACCAGTTGGGACTATGGGAAACCTAGGACAGCTTCTCGGTTCTTCCTGGCTCCCTGGCAAACCTCATTTTTCATTTTGTGCATTTCTTCACCCACCATGGTGCATTTAGATGACTCAAATAGCACTAGTCGTAATGTTAGGAGTGAGGTGGACCATTAGGTGGTCGGGCTAGGGTCCCTAACAAGAAAATATGGAGTCAGGACAGCTCAAATAAAATAGCACTGACATCCTGTTTTGCAGCTTAGACAGGACTATGCTAGTACTCTGCTCTGCAGCCTTTGCAGAAATGACTTCTGCAAAACATCCTAACATAAGACAATTAACCTGAAAGGTAGACAGGTACATGACCGAAGTCCTGACTCAACACACCCTGATTGCTTAAGATAGTTCCACAAAAGAGCTCCTAAAAGCCCCCAAACTGAGAAATTCTGAGGGTAGCCCACTTGGGTCCCCCTCCCTGGCCGGGAGATTTGTACTCTTGCTCAGTAAACTGTGCTTTGCTGCCCACCACTCTTTGGTCTACCTCTTCATTCTTTGAAGCAGTGTGACCAAGAACCTGGGCACTAAGGGGACACCCAAATCCTGTAACAGGAAGAGGTCTATAAAATTACCAAAATAGTCTACCAGCATTGTCTGACCTGAAAGGTCCATGATCCTGGAAAACTACTTTTTTTTCCCTCACAGAGGCTTCAGACCTCCTCCCATCTGGACCCTTTGAACAGCTTCAGCTGGCTTCATTTGACTGACAGTTTGGGCTATCAATATGTTCTTGTTATTGCCCGTGTGTTTTCCAGATGGGTTGAAGCCTTCCACTACTGCAAAGCTGAAGCCCTCACAGTGACAAAAAAAAAACTGTTAGAAAACATGGTTACCACTTAGGGTATACTTTCCACAATTTCCAGTAATTGAGGTATCCACTTCACTGGGAAAATCATACAAGCCTTAAGGAAAACTTTGCAAACTTCTGGGAATTATCACTGTCCCAATTATCTTCAACCATCAGGCAAGGTCAAGAGAACTCATCAGGTTCTCAAATTTAAAAATTTCTGAACTTTCCAAAGCTACTGGACTCCCCTGGCCTATGGTATTGCTTTTGGACTTGCTGACCATTCACAGAACATCCTCTGGAAACATACTCACTCCATACAAGATAGTCATTAGCAGACCAACGTCTATTGGTATACAACTTCTGGTCCCTGTGGTCTTACGCTAGTATGACCACCTACTGTACATCTTTAGTGTTTTATGTTCAAGATAATATCAATAAAGAAGTTTCCTGGATCCTAATTCCAAGGATCCCAATTCCCAATTCCAAGAATAACACTGGCCAGAGAGTCTAAGGATCTTTGCTGGCCCATTAGTGTCTTGCCATTGGGATTTGAAGTGTCTCTGAGAGTTAAGGAGAGGTTTCTGATCATATTCTCATTTGTGTTTATTCCTAAGCCAGGGTCAGTTAGGTTTTTAGTGCATATGGGAAGAGAATCTCCCATCCTGAAATAAAAAGTCATCCTGAGTGCCTCACAAAGATGGGCTGGTGAGATCTCTTGAAGTCAGTGGGGGCAAATCTGGACAATCATGGGAATGTGAGGGTACCCATGTACTAAGATTTACATAGGCAAATGTGTCTATACACACATGTATACATGTATACATACATAGGCAAATGTGTCTATACACAGTCTAGAGCCAGATGACTAGGTACTCTGGAAGTGTCAGCAGAGGAAGATGGTCTTTGAGCCTTGTTGTAAGGGACCTTACCAAGTGCTTCTGACCACTGACACTGCTGCACAACCAGAAGGCATTGAGCCTTGGATTCATATCTTACAGCTAACGAAGATGCCACCTGATATTTGGCCCTGTAGAGATGCTACAAATGAAACTGACAAGGAAGAGAAGTAGCAGACATCAAAGTCAACTATTTCTGAACAAGATGCCAGATCAAGGCTTCATACTTTAACTCAGTAGCCCCCTCTCCTTTTTCTTTTCTTTATTCTGTCATTGGCCTTGAAAGATAATGCCTTCATCTGTATCTCCCAGGGCACTCCTAATCGGGTAATCTCTCAGATTGCTAGATTTGTCATGGTAGAAGAGATCCCCTGGTCTTCCCGGTGACCACTTGCTCTATTCCCAATGTCACTGCAAACTACAATCGACCTATCTTAGAAATATGTGCCCAGTTAGACACATTTGCCTATGTAAACCTCAGTACATGGGTACCCTCACATTCCCATGATTATCCAGATTTGCCCCCACTGACTTCAAGAGATCTCACCAGCCCATCTTTTTGAGGCCCAGAGAAATCCAGACCCTGTGGGCACAATACACACGTTCTCTCTCTCTGTGTCTCTCTCTACCCCGTTCTCTCAAGCAGTCTCTTATCTTTGAAGTATACTTTTTGCTTCAATAATCTTTCCCTTTTGTGTTATTCATCTACCTTGCTATGTTGCATGTCTGTCCTTAAGTTCATTCTTGTGACAAGATCAAGAAAATTTGCCAATTCCTTTGAGTCTGTCTCGGTTGATTCCCCAAGTCCTAGGATCTCCCCAGGGCACCTGGCAATAGCTCCGTGACCATGAACAAGTTACTTCATCTTACTGTACTCTGTTTCTTCATCTGAGACATGGAGATAATCACAGTCCCTATTTTATAGGGTTATGAGAATGAAATTAGTTAGTAAATGTATGAGATTCTAGAAGGATGCTGGCACAGCCTAAGTGCCCACAAATTTTAGGTGCTGTTGGTGCAGCCCCAGTACTCATTGATCTAAGCGTCTCATATCCTACACTTAATGCCTTTCTCGCATAGTATTTGCAGGATGGAACTTCTAACTCCCTACTATTTCTATTGAAATGATCTCTTCCCAAGCAGAAACCATGTTTGTCTATATCTCCCAGAGCCTTCTGCCTGGCATAATGCTATGTAGACGAGAGTTACAGGTGACTGAGCCGAAGGGAACAGAATTCAGTGAGTGAAACGGAGTTGAAGGTTCTTACTCGTTGGCCCCATATAGTCTGCCCTGAATTAAGTAGAAGTGTCAGGAGTCACTTTTGAACTAGAAGGGACCTTAAGAATCATCTAGTTGGATCCTTCATTGTACAGAGATCCAGTGACTCGCCCAGGGTCACACAGCCAGTTAGAATCAGAGCTGGGAATGGACTGACTCCCTTGGGAACAAAGTCTGGCATGCTTTCCACTGTGCACTGGGAAGGAAACCTGTGTATTATTTCCAATACATAACCGAATTCCGACCATATGTGTGACTTAGAGGAAGTTGATGGATGATGGTAGGAGATAAGCTGAGCAGATGTGCACCCACCATGTAGAGAAACTCATAGAAATAACAAATCATCGTTGTCACGTCATTCTCACCGGGTCATCTTTCAGACTTGGCAACCATAGGATTCTGAGGTATGGGGGTTATTTAGGTTAACAATTCGCATTACTGTATTTCCAGCAATTCTAATCATACTAGGAAGAGCAAGTCGGCCCACCAGCACTTCTCTGCATAGCATGTAGAAAAGATTCACCAGCTCTGCTTAGCTCAAGTGGTCAAGGCCACATCTCTAGGGAAGAATAGCCCCTGGCAGAGGAGGGGCAGAAGACAATGGAGCCAGCCTCCACCACCCTCCTTAGGAAAACAAGCTGTGGGTTACTAATCTGCTGGCATACAGCCACAGTGAGTGTGTTATGGCCGAGTTATAATAGTGAATGCAGAACCCGTGGGCCAGGCCCCATTCATACCCTGCACGAGGAATTCACAGCAGAGAGAGAGGCACCAAATCTCCCGTCTCGCTAACATTTTCAAGGTGCCCACTCACGCACATGCCACTTGGATGGTGAATCTGGACAAGCCTGAAGAAAGAGACTGCCTTCTTGAGACTAGAGGGGTGTCGGGACCTGGATTCAAGCCTGGTTTACTTCCACTAAAAGCTGCACAAACTTGAAAAATCCCTTAACCTCTGAGCTTCTAACCTAATCATTTATAAATTATAGGATCCAGACTGAATCAGGGGTTCCCCAAGCTGATGGCATAGGCTGATCCCTTGGGGAGGTTTTATTCTCTTCGTCCTTTATCTCCCAGTCGTATCCTCAAGGCCTGTGTCCTGCAATCAAATAATTAATCACTCAACCAGTTGATCTGCCTTTCTAGCCCTTGCGGACAGCTACCTTTTCTCCTTCCCATCAGTCCCCACATACTCACACTTGACTACAAACTGTCCATAGTTGCTCTGTAATTATATATGGTGTGTATGTCCTTATCCTACTAGTTCAAAAGCTTCTGCGGTCTGGACCACTTCTGTTTGTTTGTTATTTTCACATACGCCTTCCTGACTCAGTGGACCATCTTTATAAACTAGACTGCCAGTAATTCTATCTAGCATGCACTCTGCTCAGCTGAACACCTATTATTCCCAAGCTGTGACACACTTGCCCTAGTCACCCCTCCTGCTTTTATACATATGGTTGTGGTCCCCTGTCTTCCCCCAGGATGGCCACCAGCTGATCGTGTATCTTGTACCATTTCATGAGCCACCTATGTAAATAAATGTATAAGGGCATATTCTTTCATATGACTTTTGGTTGATATGCAGGGTCCCACATCTTGCTTTGTCCCATCTACTATGTCAAGTTCATAAAGAAAAGCAAGGTTCTAATGGGGAAGTGTGAGCTTACACCGCCAGACCTTCCCTCTGAGGCAAGTGTGGCATCATGGAACGTGGCTACTAAGAGGTAGGGTGGGGTCAGAATTAAGGCATAACACCGTAGGATGTGATCTGAAAGGCAGAATCCAGGGCAAAGTCAAGATTAAGCCTAAAGACCATCTGAACAAAGGTTCTGAGTGGTAAAACACCAGCAAGGGGAGGGGAGAGGATCCCGAGGCCCGGGGCTGAGTGAACAGTCTGGGAACGTAGGAGGGTAGAAGGTGACAGCCGAGGATCTGGGCCGATTCCTGAGGGTAGGACTTCGCACCCGCCCACCTATGGCCAGCGGCCACGCTAGAGGATGTTCCTGTTAGGGGAGCAGAGCCCAGAACCTGGAGGCAAAAATCTAACATCTCACTTTAGCTGGTTTTTATAATGTGTCCTTCTATACAGTTATATACCAGCAAACATAAAATTGTCCACTTCATGGTTTATCCTTTATTCCCCTTTTCTTGCTTCCTATTCTGACATACCTTTCATAATGGTTTTATTTACATTTTGCATATTTAAATACTTGGTGGAAGATGATCATGTTACATTAACATCCATTTTCAGTTTCTGCTCATTAAATCCCAGATCTCACACGTACCTACATTTTTTGGTAAGTGGTGGGTATACAGGCTTTTTAAAGCAGGGTTTCATTTGTAAAATACAGGCAATCCCTGAATGTTATCCTATAAACAATGCACCATTTTGCAACAGTCTCCAAAATGATCATCAAAAGTAGTGCTGTGATATTCCTATAGTGTCTTTGGTTTGATGCATTAACTCGACTTTACTGTAATCTTACTATCTTTTAATGTTGTGCAATACCTCTGGGATTATCAAACCCAGCCTTATCAGAATGCTCAAGAAATTAAATGTTTTGGTTAACAAAACATTCTTTTTAAATAAGAGCAGGAAACATTTTCCCCAAAACTGTAATTCACTTCAACCCACTTCTCTATCTTAATGCCTAGCAGACTGGAGGGTAGCTGGATCTTCAATTACTCAGGACTGTGAGCCTGATGTCAGTAAGCACTCCACAGCATTACGGACATCTAGAGTTGATACAAGATTGAGATAAATGTCTACAACAATTTTTAAAGACAAAATTCCTGAAAAATTGGCTGTTTTCTTCTGCATTCTTCTACCGTCTTCTGAATAAAAATAGCTCCTCTTAATTGAGATGGCTTACTGTGTATGCCAAGCTTCACTTGCATGACCTCATTCTATCCTGACAACAGCACAATGCGGCTCGTTCTATTATTGCCCTCCCCACCCATGTCCTGAACAGAACAGAGCTGTGTTTTTCTGCAACCTGAACACTGTCAGAACATCTAGTCCACCCTGAAAGTCTTGTATCCTGCCACCCCCATCAATCCATCTCTGGGGGAAATGTTGGAAGGCCTGGCACTGGCGCCATTGAGTCTGAGAAGAGAGAGCCGTACCTTTAAAGCTGGATAGGCTTTTTTTTTCCCCCCTTTTAAATAGGCTCCATGCCTAGCAGGGAGCCCAACGTGAGGCTTGAAGTCACAACCCTGAGATCAAGACCTGAGCTGAAATCAAGAGTTAGATCCCTAACCAACTGAGCTACCCAGGAGCCCCAACTATTTACTTTTAATTCAATAGTTTTCTGGGGTAGAAATCCGTTCAAAGGTCAGTGTCAGAGTTTGGCTGCAACATATGCTTCTACTTCCCACTGTCAACTGGATCCAAACGGCACATCCAGGTAAACCCAAAAACCAAGGGAGAGCCCCCAAGTTTTCATGAAACCTCATCATGTGTTCTGCTCAGAAAATAAAGCAAAATGCACTTTGAAGGAAAGTGAGTTTTTGTTTTGTTTTTAAAAAATTTTATTTATTTATTTGACAGAGAGAGAGAGAGACTACAAGTAGGCAGAGAGTCAGAGCAGAGAGAGAGGGAAGCAGGCACCCTGCTGGGCAGAGAGCCCGATGTGGGGCTCCATCCCAGGACTCTGAGATCATGACCTGAGCTGAAGGCAGAGGCTTTAACCCACTGAGCCACCCAGGTGCCCCGGAAAGTGAGTTTTGAATTAAAAAGAAACCTGCACAACCATACTGCCTCTGAATTGTACACTTAAAAATGGTCAATGGGATTGTAATGGTCAATTTGGTGTTATGTTTGTTTGACTGACATAAAATGAAGCAAAGGAAAAAAAAGACATCTTGCTCAGTACAACATTAGACTATTACAATATTTACCAAAATCTATGCAGATTCCTTCTGGACAGTGGGATTCTGCTGTTTATAAACACTGCTTAACATCTGTCTCTTTTCTATTTAAAATGTCCTCCAGACCACACTCCTTTGCAATGTTGGAAAGGATTAGATTGGCCTGAAGCCAGCTATCTGCTGCTTGGGCTGCTCTGCCTTCGTGTTGTCTGTGGGTGGGGTGAGCTGTTGCCCACTGCACGAGTGAGAAGCCAGATGCCCTCCCTTCTTTCTGGAAGGCTATTTATTGTTTTAGAGGAACCAGCCATCAAAGAGATCTCCTGTGCCCCACCCACTCCTCCCAGCTTAAAGTTCTGGACTGGAAAATGCTAACATCCGACCAGACACACAGAAACATCCTGAAAGACAATGCCTGGGCCCTGATTTTCTAGGGAGGGGAGCTGGGGTTTCTTTATGACCACATCAGCTCAGCTTGTTTTTAAGGCTCTGACAATGCTAACAAGCTAGCTTAAATCTACAGTGTCTGCCTGCTCTTACCCAACGTTGATTTATATTCAAGCCATCATCTGGGCCACCTCTCTTAAATTTCTTATTTTCTTCCTTGGCTCAGCATTGTACCAAGATTCCCCTGCTCTGAACTCTGAAAGTTTTTTTTTTTTTTTTTAAGATTTTATTTATTTATTTGAGAGAGACATAATGAGAGAGAGCATGAGAACAGAGAAGGTCAAAAGGAGAAGCAGACTCTCCATGGAGTTGGGAGCCAGACACAGGACTCAATCCCAGGACTCCAGGATCATGACCTGAGCCGAAGGCAGTCACTTAACCAACTGAGCCACCCAGGCACCCCTGAACTCTGAAAGTCTTATGACAGGAATAAAATGTTTCTAGAAAAGATGGAAATGGATTGTGCTGATTGCCTAGTAGAGGTTAATCAGATGGTCCAGAAAATTCTTATATTAGTGTTTTTTTATAGTATCAACAGAGAAAAGCAATTTTTTTTTTTAATTTGCAAAGAAAACTTAGGTCCAGAATATATCCCTAGTTTGTGGAAAATGGTTGCGAGGTGCATGGAGGGACAGAGGGTCCGCCTGACACTGGGAAGTGACGTTGTCTTTCTCCTAAAGGCAGTGGGGAGTAATAACCCTCACAATGGGGTGTATATATCTCTCTGTACTTTCTATGTGTGTCTATTTATGAAGGCTTTAAGTCAACAACTCCTAATGCCCTTACATTTCACTCTAAATTCCTCAGCATCACTGACAAGGCCCTGTAAGGCGGACTCTGGCTTACCTTCCAGCGTCATCTCTCCATGGCCACCCCCTTTCTGCTCCACTACCTCAAGCCACCCCATCTTCCTCCAACACCTTCAGTGTTCCAGGTGCTATACTCTCTCAGCTCTAGGCAACTCCTTATGCTGTTCTCTCCTTCTGGAATTTTCTTATATTCTTTTCCCATCTCCTTCTTTGCCTGGTTAACTCTCACCCTTCAGGTATTAGCTTGAGTTTTCTCCTCTCTGACCCTGCGCTTCTGCTAACAAGGCTTTCCCACAACTATATATTAAAATTGTTTATTTAATAGTGCCTTGCCCTACAGTTAAAAACTCTACAGGTATAGACATTTTGTCTATCTTACCACCGTGTCTCCAGCATCTACCTAGCATAGGACTGTGAACATCATAAATGCTAAATAATAATAATAATAATAATAATAGTTGGAAAAGAAGACCAGAACAATTAAGGGAGAGTGGCCGTGGGAAGACAGATGGTGAAAAAGCAGGAGAGCAGGAAGGGGGCAGGCAGAGGAGTCAGGAAACAGAACAGTCAATAAATGGTCCCAGATAGAGTCAGAAAAATATCCTTGCTCTTTCCAGCCTCAAAAGAGAGTAGACCTCGATGTGATCTGGGATGGACTGAATCTTGAATTACAATCTGAGTCAATTTTAGCACCTAAAAATACAGAATCTTCACATGGCTGTAGCCTCTGAAGCATCACCTAGCTGTTCAAGGGCCCCGGTGCTCTGGGAAGACTCAGCGGGGCTCAGCACTACCAGCGAATTTACCCCTGGTGTGTGCACATGAGCTTGCAAATGTCCACCCCTTTTTTTAATTTGTTAGGAAACTGAATTCTATACTGCTTAAAATAAAACTTGAAACTGTGACTACTGAGTAGCCTAAAAGGATGGGAGAACCATCAGGACAAAAGCGCCATTGTTTTTCCCAACTGGTCTTCCTTGTTTCTTTCACTGGTGAAAGGAAGAGAAGTGTAACACAGCTGAAACCTGCCATCTAGTGGGCCTTCTAATGACATGAGTTCGTCTCTGTGAAGGGAGCGAGCGCCACAGGACAGGAGGCCAGAAGAAGCCTGCAAGCGCGCATCATCTCAGGTCTTCCTGGGGGTGGTCTCAAAGGTGGTCCCACCTTTGAGAAGGAGGGCTCATTTATAGCCTTCTGACAGAGCTCTTCTTTCCAAGTAGCCCAATGTAATGTTTTCACATTCTGATGTCCAAAAGGTTAACAGAAATCAATGTGAAATTTCGACCACTTTAAATTCAAAGCTATCCTAGCAAGAAATCAGTGCCCCCTTTGGAAAAGCATACAAATCTTAATTCTGTTTTGAGTCTTAAATTTAGAAATCAGATTTATAAGTCGAGTACCCAACTTCTTTTCTAGAAGTTCTTTAAGAAGAACTTTCTTCTTAAGAAAGAAGTAGTAGTAGTAGTAGTAGTTGTTGTTAGAAGTAGTAGTAGTCGTTGTCACCATCGTCATCGTCAACAACAAATCTATCTTCCCTGAAGACTACCTACATGAGGCCAAGAGTGGTCTTTGGTCTAAAGGGCTTTGGTCTAAATGTGTCCCATATGGCATAACTCTGAACACTTGCACAGAATAGCAGCTCCACGTAGGAACCAAGAGGCCAGGTTCACGCTGATTTTCACCCATTGTCACTCAGAACCAGCCATCTAGCTTCCCTGAGTCTCTGTTTCCTCATTTGTTAAAAAGAGACACTTAACAACTACTAAGTTCCCTTTGATCTCTCAAGTTCCATGAGCTTGTTCCAGAGTTAACAGGCCTCCTGACCCCAGCGGCCTGATTTTTGACCCACTCTGTGCTCAGTGCCCAGCACCACACTTGCACTGAGATACCGATGGAGGGCCTGAGTGTGCTAGTGAATAAGCAGATGCCACCTCTGCCAAGCCAACTGCTGAGTGAGGGACACAAACATAAAACAGGGATTGCGCCACTGGTGATGAGGGCTTCAGGGAGGATACGTAACTGGGCCTAGAAGAGGGTGGGGCCTGAGAGGACGGAACAGGCCTGGATCTGAAGATCGGTGAGCAGGTTTTTCCATATGTGCCTTACAAGCAAGAAGGCGCAAATGGGCAAAGGCCCAGGCAAGAAGGAGACTGGCACATCTGGGCATCAGAGTCCACAGAGCCTGGACTGTGAACAAGAGAGTGAAGTGAAATGAAAGAGGAGGGAAAGGCAGAGGCTATCTTATGCACGGCCTTGTGGGCCATACCAGGAGTTGTAATTTAATTCTAAGAGCAACAGAATTGCTCTATTGAAGGGCTTGAAGCAGAAAAGTGACAGGACCAGATGTGCTTTTGTGAAGATCTGGCTGCTATGTAAAAGACTGAGGTCAGGTTCAAAACTGGATGCAGGAAAACTAGTTACAGGATTATGCAGTAGTCCGTGTAAGAGATAAGGGTCATTGCTGCCATGATGGAAAGAAGAAAGAAGATGCAAGAAATCATTAAAGAGCATCATTAGGGAATCCAGCAGTAGTTGATTGGACATGGAAGAAAAAGGGAAGCCTCGAAGATGATTCCAGGCTTTTGATTAAGGGCAACTCGGTAGAATTAGTGCCATTCACGGAACTGAAGGACACAGGAGAATGACCAGGTATGGAGAAGACTTATGAGCTCAGTTTCAGATGATTCTTTTCAGAGAAAGGCTCAGGCAATTTGCAGGCTGCTGGACAGTCAGATCTGGAGCTTAACAGAAACATTCAGGTCTGCCGTATGATCAATGGAGAGCAAGCGGTAGCATGTGATGAGAAGAGGAAAAGACACAGAACCAGCACTTAATGTTTGGGAGAGTGGACAATGCAGAGCTGGTGAAGCAAACTTCAAGAAGGGGCCCATGAGGCAGGAAGAAAACTGGCAGAAAATAATGCTGTGGGAGCCAAAAGCAGAGTGTTCCTTTCTGTCGAAGGGACCTGGTGGGGCAAGTCACATGGGGACTGAAAAGAAAACCCTGGATTTAATGACCTTGACCTTGGTGATTAAATGCATGTAGAGTAGTGGGGCAGGAGTCAGGTGGTCTAGGTGGAGGATGATAGGAGAGGACAGTGGAGACCATGAGGGTGGAGAGAGATACTTTCAAGGGGCCCAGTTCTGAAGGTGAGAGAGGACCGTGGCTGGAGGGCATATGGGGCCTAAGGCCAGATTTCTTAATACAGAGAAGGCTTATGGAAGGGATCCCGTTGAGAAGGGGAGGTTGAAGATGCCCAACAGGGAGACAGTAACTTATATCTCAAGTCTCCTGAGAATGCATGCAAGGGTGACATCCAGGACACAGGCAGAGATTGGCCTTAGTCGGGAGGAACAACCCTTCTTCTACTGTAACCGTCAGAGTAGGGAAGGAAGGGATGTGGTTAAGACGGAGTCAAGGCAATTCGAGGGCTCCATTTCTCGGTACATGAGGTGAGAATTTCATTAGCTCAAAGGAGAGAGATGGAAAAGATCAGAGGTTTAAGAAGAGAGAAAAAGTGAGCTCTCTAGAGAAATCTGTCCAGCTGTGCCCGACACAAGTGAAGTGACCACAGTCTAATGGCACGCGCCCGGCCAGCTGCATGTTTTCCTCCGCTAGGGTTCAGTACCCAAGTGCAGGCAAGAAGAAGTGGGCGAACAGGTTCATGGGGTTGTAAATTTCCAAGAAGGAATAAAGGAAAAACAAAGGGTAACATAACTTACTTAGGATGGATTCAAGAGGTTGGTAGAAACCACAGACCCTGGAGTCTGATGAGCATAGAAGGGGGCAAGACGGATAAAATGGGAGAAGTTCCT
Organism: Martes martes; assembly: GCF_963455335.1. Taxonomy (NCBI): domain Eukaryota; kingdom Metazoa; phylum Chordata; class Mammalia; order Carnivora; family Mustelidae; genus Martes; species Martes martes. The sequence continues at coordinate 23,492,957 of NC_137889.1, read as the reverse complement.
GGGGGTGGGGGTGGAAGGGTCAGCTGACGAAATGGCTCCATAAGGTGAGGCAAGGACAGGCTCAGAGAGTGGGGATGGATCCTAGGTGGCACAGCACCGTCGATATAGAACATAGTCACATTTTGTTGTCACTCCCCAACCCATATGCGCAGCGCACCTGTCGCACTAAGTATATTTATCTTTGAACGTTGAATGAACAAATGCATGCCCAGGAACTGGCTTCTGAAATGACCACCAAACTCCTGGGGAAACCAAAATACTGTTCCCTGAGTTTTGGTGCGTGTTGGGCACTCTTCATGGTGCCAGGAATAGGATGATGAACCAAACAAACATGGATATTGCCCAGCAGTGGCTTACATTTTCATGGGGGGACGATGGGGATAGGCCCCAGATTACAAAGAATTGATCAGTGAAATGAAAAAGGAAAGAGATGTACCGTATTTCCTGGATATTCTAAATTATAAATTACATTGGCTGTGCAACATTCTCTGATTTGAGTCTTGATCAGAATTAATTGCCCCAAAAGATCCCTTGATGATCATGCTTGAGAAATACACACTGCTTGGCAATGATTAGTTGCAGTTTATCGAACATTTACCATAGGCCAGGCAGCACCTACATTAGGTAATATAATCTCCATATTCCAGATGAGGAAAGTGGGTTCTAGGCAAATTGCTGCTCAAAGAGCACTTTGCTGCCTTAATCCTAGCAGGATTAAGCCCGGCTATGCCTCTGCCCGACCTCTCTGTTCCATAACCTCTTCCCCTCTTCTGGTCAGAAGACTGACGGACAAATGTGGTAGCATTGTGAACTTTGTTTCAGAAAGCTACCAAAGCTGCTTAAAACGACCAGGCTTTGTTGGAAGCACACCTGGGGGGCGGTGGGGGGGGGGGCGTCCAAACCCAAAGCTGTCAGAACACTGGTAAGAACTCATTCCACAGGAAAAGAAAACACAAGATGAATACTTCTCTTCTCTCCAAAGGTACCACGTTCTGGGAAAGATGTCAGGAGTCAATTTGCTGAATCTCTGGTGTCAAATAACTTGTGATTTTGTTGTTGTTGTTTGAAATAGTTATGACTAGATGTTTTTCACATTTTTCACATTTTTTGGTAAAGTCTTGGAAGCCCACATCTGTCTTTACTTTCTTATAAAACCCTGACTGGGCTTTGAATGAATACAATTTAATATTACAAAGTCAAAATTGGATTTTTTAGCTCTTAGATAGTTCTCTTCAATTCAGATTCATGTTCACTTTACTTTGAGTCCTTAAGATATTTTCAAACATATTCTGGCTAATACAACTTTGAAAATATTTCTGGAAAATACTGTATCTTCAAGGGCCAAATCATCTAGGTTTAAAATACTATAAGTCGGGGCACCTGGGTGGCTCAGTGGGTTAGGCCTCTGCCTTCAGTTCAGGTCATGATCCCAGGGTCCTGGAATCGAGCCTCCCATCGGGCTCTCTGCTCCTCGGGGAACCTGCTTCCTCCTCTCTCTCTGCCTGCCTCTCTGCCTACTTGTGATCTGTCTGTCAAATAAATAAATAAATAAAATCTTCTAAAAAATACTGTAAGTCAAAGATTAACTGTTCAGAATGATTTTAAAAAGCTCAATTCTGAGGGTGTTTTTTTTTTTAAGTATGTAAATCTCACTTTGGGAACTAAATCATTTGAAAGGTAGCAAATCTTTCCAGATTCCCAGGCAGGGGATGCACACACATACTTTAATACACACACACACACACACACACACACACACACCACTCTCCATTCTCCATTCCATATCTCCCAATATCCCTCAAGGAAAACTCTACAAGATTACATCTCCTGACACCAGAAGATTATCCTCAGAATAAAATGGGAAAGAGTCTTAATACAAGAAGGTAGTGAGATGGAGAGATATTACTTGTATATATTTTAACTTATTTATTCTCTAAGGTGTATGTGTGTCAGGAGCAGGAGAAGACTGTCTAGTCATTCGATAGCTAAAGCTAAATGCCAAGGACTCAGTTAAGCCCCATGAAAAACAAATATTAAAAAAAAAAAAGGAGTCCTAAGTATAAAGAGTGATCAAAAGAGGATGCATCCCAGGCCTTGGAAAAGCAAACGCCGGGAGGCGGGACAGCCTTCCCTGAGAAAGCCACAGGCAGGCTGAAGTTGGCCAGGTGACAAGGGGGCCCGGAGGGAGCCGGGCACATTTGAAGATCTTACAGGAGCCCAGGCTAGTGAAAGCAGGGATACTAATCTAGAGATTAGAGGTGACTCTACAGAGATTCTGAGTTCAGGAAGGTCTCATCAGTCAGGTGAAGATGTTGGACTTTATCCCCAGTGGAGCCCTACTCTTTAAGTAGGGAAAGGTCATGTCCAGATCTTAAGACCTCAGCCCAGTGGCTGTGAGAAAAAGCCCAGAAGGACATCTGGGTGTAGTTACTGAGTTTCAGGATCGGGGGTGAGGGACAACCTTGGCTGGGACTGTGGTTGGATGGGTTCACGGAGTGAGAGGATGTGGGGGCATGAGGGGAGTTGAGGGGGAAGGCAAGGATGCTCCCCAGTTTAGTGTCCCAGCTGCTATGTTCCAGTGGCCTGGAGGGAAAGGAAGATGTGTCGGGGTGGAGTTTGTATGGAAAATGAACCTGTCAGGAACACACAACATTTTTGATCCCAAGATCCTCATTCTTTCTCCATTTGAGTCATTCCAGACAATATCCTGCATAGATTTCTTTTCCTGAATCATATGAAGAAAAAGCTGGAAAGATTCTTAGAAGTCATGCAGTCAGATCCCCTTCATTCTGTGCATGAGGAAAAGGAACCCCGGGGATTTCTGGGGAACCCCCACAAAGATGCACTGGAACCCCAGCCCTTAAGGCCCTGGGGTCCTACCAGGACCCACTTCTGAAGTGTGCTCCGCATTCTTGCTTTTTAACACTTTTCCTAAGCATCATCTTAGCCACTTTTCTAGTGCAAGAAACCCAGGCTCCGGAAGATACTCATTCAAATGCAGCCCTCTCACCAACTGAGGCTCTGAACATGCACCTCACACACTCAGGAAAGTAAACACAAATCAGAAGCAGCTGAAAAGTTCAAAATCAGTTTAAGTTGCCTTCTCAATGTGCTTATAGGTATCTCTAGTTAGATCATTTCGGTTTTCATTTTGATTACATAAAACATAATAGAAAGCAGTGATTGGGCTCATTATTTTTAAGGTATGAATTCTTCAATATCTATGCATCGTAGTTTCAATTATTTGTCTTTTGGCTTCCAATAAAATTTCACCATTTTAACCCATGTGGATAGTATTTGCAGTAATTTTTTTTTTTAAAAAAAGGACAAAGAAATAAAACCTATGGCTTTTACTCATTGAGTTTTCATTTTTTTATAAGCTATGAGGGTGAAATGGTAGATGGCAGAAACGACACCATATTTAACACTAAACCCTTAACCAACAGAAGTAAAGATAAACAAACAAATGCTCACCTAAGGCGAGAGTCCTTAAAGGTGTCAAGATAGGCGGGATAACTCCATTCGATCTTGTTCCCTTTACATCGAAGCTCTAGAGTTTGGCCTGCTGTCAGGCTAAGTGTTGCTCCAGGCTTCTGGAAGCGGCCTTTATCCATCATATGTATCATTATAGATTGAGTCTTTGGTGGGGCATCAGCTGCATCCCTGTCCTTTATTTTAGGAATTTTGGGTTTCACCTTCTTGTTGGTAGGCTTGATTCTATTCTCTCCAGGCTCCTTTGGACGCTTGTTCTTGGGAAGCGGTTGGCCAGTAACTAGGACAAAAATGAAGAGAGAACAATGCAACTCAACTCAATGCAACTCGTAGTAACGAACCAGAGGATTCTGCACCTAAAACAGGTAAATTTTGGACACTCTTCTCCTCCATGAAAATTATTTTCAGAAATTATATTTCAGGAATTTTCAGGAATTCAGGAAAATTATTTTCAGGAATTATTTTCTTAGTTCATCCTTCAGTCGGAAAACAATGACTCACTGAGAGGGAAGTTATTTCATTTTCAAAGATTTTACTCCAGTTCAGCAATTTAGCTCATTGCACATTATGAGCTAAAATTTGCACTTGCCAAATAATAAGACTATTTCTTGTAGTTCACCCTGTCTTGCAGTCCCTAAGGGGTCACAGAGAATGGCAGCATCAGAGCCGCAGCAGGCTGTTGTCCTTCCTTGTGGTCTCAAGGATACCACTGTTCATTCTGAATTTACTGTTTAAATGCAGGAGAATGTCATCTCCAGGGAGTACAGACCCGAACTGCACCATAAACCCTCTCAGAGGAGTTCAAGCCACTATGAACCTTCTCCCAAAGGAGTGCGCACAATGGAGTCTGGGTGTATCTGGATGGACAATGTCCATACGGACGTTGTCCATATAGCATACAAAGCTTAGGAAGGAGTAAGTCCCAAATATTCCCTAATTTATTTTTTATTTTTTAAAGATTTGTTTTAGAGAGACAGCACGCACATGAGTGGGGCGAGGAACAGAGGGAGAGAGAGAGAATCTCAAGCAGGCTCCCTACTGAACAAGGAACCCGACAGGGGCCTCATCCCATGACCCTGATCATGACCTGAGCCCAAACCCAGCTGGCCACTTAACCGACTGAGCCACCCAGGAGCCCCAAATCCGTGCTCATTTAAAATTTCCAAAGAAGTTATTAAAAGCTCAATAGTAACTATAGCAATGGTTTAGAACTTGGCCAACAAAATATTGGGGGGGGGGTAGGAGATTATTTGATCACCAGCATTGTTGATAATTGCTGGCAAAGGGTGATAATAAAAAGACTATCTAATTAGAGTCTATTTTATCACTGTTTTTCCTTTCTCTATAGATGTTCACCCCTGATTGCCTACATCCAGGGAGGATGGCTCCCACTTTCCTTTCCTTGTTATGCCTCTGGGCTCCAGAATGTCCCACATGCCTGCACAGCCTTGGATTTGTGTTTGCCCAGCAAGGATGAGAAGAAGATCATGCAGTTTAAGTCTCCCCTCTGTCTGCATGAACTCAAGGGCAACCTCACTATACACCCACAAAATTACCAAATGTCCCAACTTACAGGGCCCTGAGAGGTCATTTAGGTAAAATTCTTATGTTGTACATTTAAAAAATTAAGGAGACACTGTTGCACTCAGCTGGTTGGTGGCAGAATGTGAGAGTAGAATTCAAGTCTTCTGACTCTTACTGTAAAGTATGTACCTTACTATATAGGTAAATATACTGTATATATTTTAAATAGACAGCAACACAAACCTTGGGCATTTGTATAAAATGCCCAAATACAGGGCATTTGTATAAAATGGGGAAGAGTGATAAATCAGGAGAAAATGTCTTCCTTTTTGATGTACTTATTTATCTAACACTACATTGGTGTACTTAAGACTCAGGGTGGTCAAAAGTACAAATGAGGGTCAAGAAATAGAAAAAGGTAAGTGTTGCAAGCTCTTATATGGGTGGGCCAGGCAGGTGACCACACAAGGTAAGCCCAGTGGGCCTGGTGAGGCCATGCCCTCCCTCAGGAACAGATGCTCCTGTTTCAGCAGGGACAACTCCCTGCCTGCAGAGAGTACATGCCCACCCTTGCCGGATCTGAGACCTCAAAGGATGGCAGAAATGCAGATTTCCTGATTTATAAGTACCAGAAACTTAATTTTTAGAAACTTCCTGTTTGAACCCCTGAAGTTAGGAGTCTGGTAGTAATTGTCCTTGAAGCGGTGAGACGACCAGGAGGGGACATGAGGGGAATTTCCAGGAACATTCTCTCTTAATCTGGGCTAGTTACAGGCATGTGAACAGTTTGTGAGCATTTCATGAAGCCAAACTTTAAGGTTCTAAAAATTCAGCTGCTCTGGACTCAACTGCTTCATGATAAGCTTGGCTGCCTTTGCATGTTGCCCTGTGCCCTTTGAAATAGGAGCCATTCAGATTCCGCTTTTAGTTCAGCTGAGCCCAGACTCTGGAACCAATCCCACTCGGATCCCAGTATCGATCAACATCAACTCCTCAGCCTGTTGCCTTCTTTGGGCTTGTATGTCTTGCTGCCTGAGCCCTGTTCTTTTCCATGGCTTCAGGGCCCATTGAGACCCTTCCTTCTTTCCCTAGGCCCGAGTCTCTTGTTATTTCCCATCCCTCCTCTACTCTAGCTGCTCTGGGTCATGGGCCCTGCTGAACCTCTTCAGTCCTTCCAGAGAGCACAGTTGTGTCCTTGAGCCCCAGTCTCCAAGGTGAGTCCCCAGTGCCTGCTGTTGAACCTGCTGTTCGCCAAGACCTCCCCTGATCCTGCACATTTGCCTTATTTACCCCAAAGTTCTAATGACAGAGGAGGGTGGGCAGTGGCACACATGCACATATTTCCCCAACCTTCTAGAAGGAGAAGCCCTGTAACCACTGGGAACATGTCAAATCAACATGAGTGCGCTGATCTAGCAACGTCAGTTGTGAACTTAAGTCTCAGTTTTGCAACAAAGTAAAAATCACTGTACTTTACTTAGGGTAGCAAATTCAATTGTACCATGAGAATGTCCGTCATCTGTGCCTTACAGGCATTTGATCACACTATGCCTATGGAATTCATGGACTTCTGGGTTAAAGTCGAATTTGATGTGTTTTATCATGGAACAGGAATCCAGGGTATCAGAAATGACCACAACTGGCTGTAAATCCTATGTAATTTAGACAAAAAGTGTAACTCACGTGACTTCTAACCTCTCGGATCCTGTGGGACTGTTTCTCAGGAGACTAATAAGGGATATTATGCATCCAAATGTGGTATTATCCCAGCAAAGTAATTTGACTTGTTCAACAAATAGGCCTAGCAACTGATCTAACTGTATAGTTGGTCCAGCTGCCTGACAATGGAATTGGTCCAAGGTCTGATAACAATGACACTAAGTTACAAGAGCCAGCCTCCTGACCCCATAAGGCACACAGACAGACCTGGGATTGAGTGATTCCCAAATTCCATGTCTAACTTCTTAAAGAACATGACTTTTATACCTATGTAAATTCTTTTCCAAAGGTCTGAAAAATTTACATTATATATAAATAAAAGTGAAATCCCATTACCATTGCATTTTTGAGGTGATAGCATAGTAGCATATTTTATAGAGAAATAAGTGGTAAAATTCACACATCATTAAATATCATTATTGACTTCAGGTCCTGGCTGCCACTTACTAGCTATGTCACAGCAGGATCTTATCTACCCGCTCTCTCAGTTTGTTCATCTATAAATTGAGAATTATGTGTTAACAATGACTATCTTATCAATAGTTGTGGAGGATTACATGAGTTAATATGTTTAACACACTGAGAATATTGTCTGACCCATAATAAGTAAGTGCTAGGTAAGTGCTACTTGCTATTTTGTGGTTGTCTTGTGATAACGTCTCACGGTGATCTCCGTGATAAATTTGTAATGGAAGCAATGAAGTTAATATTCTTCCTAACTTACAGGTGAAATAACTGAGCACAGATGCCAAGTAGCTCACTTCAGGTTACTAAGAAGTTAAGAAGTTAGCTAAGAAACAGATCCTTGGATGTCAGGTCTAGAGTCTTCTCTGGTTCATGCTATTGTCTCTTGATTCACTTAAAGATTAGCATATTGTAACAGTTTCTTTTCTTTTTCTTCTTCTTCTTCTCCCCGCCTCCCCTCCCTCCCCCCACCAAAATCCCATGCATAACACCCTGTCTAAATGGTTTCTTTGTGTGATATGCCCCAGGCTTTGACAAGAAGTTCCAAATCAAACAGAACATGATGCCAGGGAGGTGAGTACAACCTTCCTGGAAGGGCTGGGTATGCTTTTCCAAGGCATACATTAGAATCCCTAAGTGAAGAGACACTGGTCAAAAGCCTGTCTCCAAAATAAATGAATAAATGTTATAAAATAAGAAGTAAACAAGACAAAGGACTGTCATCCTTTGGCACTAATTGAGGACTACAATCAAACCTTTAATAAAGGTAATTTAACTATTAACCCCTCTAGACTAGAATTATGTTGGAGTTAAAAAAAAATTCACTAGCAGAATCATTGACAGCTGCTCATAGGAGGACTAGATATGAATAGTGTCATTAATATAAAGATCTGTAGGGGCACCTGGGTGGCTCAGTGGGTTAGGCCTCTGCCTTCGGCTCAGGTCATGATCTCAGGGTCCTGGGATCGAGCCCCGCATCAGGCTCTCTGCTTGGCGGGGAGCCTGCTCCCCCTCTCTCTCTGCCTGCCTCTCTGTCTACTTGTGATCTGTCTCTCTCTGTCAAATTAATAAACAAAATCTTTAAAAAAAAATAAAGATCTGTAGCTATTTACTTTTTTTCTTCTCGTGGACAGTTAAGGGTAAATGTCTGACATGAGGGTTGCATGAAAATAACCACACTGTTAATTTTCTGAGTAGCTTAGGGCTTCCCTAGTGAGTTATATAAACTGATGAACATGCCTTACTCTAATTTTTTGGTTCCTCATGGAACACCCCACAAGAATACATACACTTTGCCAAGAACAACGTTGAGAAGGTAAGAAGGCAATGAAGCTTGGGAGAAGAAAATATAAAGATGAGAGGCTTTCCTTTCCCTACTCCCTTTGAGAGACCCACTCCAAAATACCCTCTTACCATTTCTTAAAGTATCATTTCCTTAAAATAGCAATTTCTAAGAATAAACACTTCTATTCCAGGACAAAGATGTTACTTTGACAGCTCCTGCCTAACTCCATCAGGTCACTGGCCTCTGCCAGGAGCAGTGCACCCCCAAAGTGGCCCCCACATGACTAGCTTCACCCAAAAGTATGCCCACAGTAGCTGTGTTCCAGCCACAGCAGGAAGGTACATGCAGCCCACACAAGGTGACCCTGGAATGTCTGGTTCTGGTGACCAAGAAGGACTGCACTTCCAGGCCCCACTGGACACCCTTTTCATGACACCATATTCTTCAAGACTGGAAGATGTAGATGTAGCTAATCTACCTAAAACATAGAAACAAACACACAGAGTGAGAGAATAAGGAGACAGAGGAATATATTCCAAACAAAAGAATAAGACAAATCCTTAAATAGGACTAAAGAAAATGAAGATATAAGCACTCTATCTGATAAAGAGGTCAAAGTCAAGGTCATAAAGATGCTCACTGGATTCAGGGAAAGAATGGATGAATACAGTGGGAACTTCAACAAAGGGAAAGAAAATATTAAAAAGAACCAATCAGAGTTGAAGAATACAATAATGGACATAAAAAACACCCTAAAGGGAATCAATAGCAGATCAGAAAATGCAGAAAAGTGGATCAGTGATCTGGAAGACAGGGTACTGGGAATAACACACAAGATTAAAAAAATGATAATAGCTTAAGGAATCTCTAGGACAACATTAAGCATACTAACATTTGCATTATAGAGTTGCCAGAAGACAGAAAAGGACAGAAGATTTATTTGAAAAATAGTGGCTGAAAACATTCCTAACCTGGGGAAAGAAGCAGACATTCAAGTTCAAGAAGCACAGAAAGCCTGAAACAAGATGAACCCAAAGATGCCCATACTAAGACACATTACAATTGAATATCAAAAATTAAAGATATAGAATCTTGAAAGCAGCAAGAGAAAAGCAACTAGTTGTGTACAAGGGAACACCCAAAACTCAGTTGGTTTTTGAGCTGAAACCTCACAGGCCAGAAGGGAGTGGTATAATATATTCTAAGTGCCAAAAGAAAAAAACTATAATCAAGAATACTCTACCCCACAAGATTATCATTCAAAATTGAAAAAGAGGTCAATTTTCCCAGACAAACAAAAGTTAAAAGGGTTCATCACCACTAAACTGGCCTTATAAGAAATGTTAAAGGGACTTTTTAAGAGGAAAAATAAGTGGAAGAAAATTATGAAAGAAAAAAATCTCACTAGTAAAAGTAAATGGAGTAAAGGGAGTGGACCAACAACCTATGAAGCTCGTGTGAAGGTTAAAAGACAAAAGTAGTAAAATCAACTATATCTACAATAATTATTTAATGGATACACATACCAAAAAAATGTAATATGAAGTCACATATGTAAAACATGGGAAAGGTAAAAATATAGCATAGTGCTTTTAGAATGTGTTCAAACATAAGCAATGATTAACTTAAAATAGATTGCTATATACATAGGGTATTATATATAAACTTCATGGTAGCCAGAAGCAAAAAACCTAGAAAAATTTTACAAAAGAGTGAGAGAGAGATATTTCTAAACATAGCACTAAAGAAAGTCATCAAGTAACAAGAGAGCAATAGATGAGAAAAGAAAAAGAGAACTATAAAAGCAACCGGAAAACAATGCACAAAACACTGTAAGTATATATCTGTCAATAATTACTTAAAATGTTGATAAGTGCTCCAATCAAAAGACATAGGGTAAGTGATTAATTTAAAAAAACAAGACCCATTTTTATGCTGAATATAAGAGATTTAGTTCAGAGGTAAAGACACACACACCAACCAAAAGTGAAGGGATAAAAACAAATTATCCATACAAATAGAGATTAAAAAAAAAAAAAAAAGACTTGGGGTAAAAATATTTATACCAGACAAAAGAGTTAGTTTGTTTGTTTATTTGTTTGAGAGAGAGGGAGTGAATGTGAATTGGGGAGGGATGATAGAGGGAGAGAGAGATTCCTAAACAGACTCCATGCTCATCACCCTGAGATCATGACCCAAGCCGAAATCAAGAGTCAGATGCTTAGGTGACTGAGTCACCCAGGAGCTCCCAGACAAATGATACTTCAAAATAAAGATTGTAAAAATGGCAAAGAAGGGTGTTATATACTGATAAAAGCATCAATCCAGCTGGAAGATATAAACACTGTAAATATCCATGCACACAACATGGGAGCACTAAATACAAAAGCAAATTTTAACAGACATAGAGAGAGAATTCACAGTAATGCAGTAAGAGTAGGGGACTAAAACTCCCACCTATATCAATGGGTAGATCATCCAGACAGAAAATCAATAAGGCATCAGTGACTTTGAGGAATACATTAGACAGATAGACTTAACAAATATATACAGAACATTACATCCCAAAACAACAGAAAAAACATTCTTTACAAGTGCATATAGAAGATTCACCAGGACAGATCACATGTGAGGCCACAAAACAAGTTTCAGTAAATTTAAGAAGACTGAAATCATATTAAATATCTTTTCTGACCCCAAGAAAATGAAACTAGAAATCAATTATGAGCCCCCCCCCCAAAAAAAGCTAGAAGAAAATACAAGCATGTGGAGGCTAAACAAAATGTTATTAGCCAACTAATGGGCCATGGAAGAAATCAAAGAAATAAAAAATACCTAGAGACAAATGAAGATGGAGATGGACACACAATTTTTCAAAATCTATGGGATGCACCAAAACTGTTCTAAGAGGAAGTTTATAGAGATAGAGGCCTAACTCAAGAAGCAAGAGAAGTCTCAAATCTAACTTTACACCTAAAGGACCTGGGTGGGTGGGGAGAGCCCAAAGTTAGTAGAAGGAAGGAAATAATAAAGATCTGGGTGAAAAATAAATAAAAGAGACTAAAAAAAAAAATACAGAAGAAGATCAATGAAATGAAAACTGGTTCTTTGAAAAGATAAAGAAAATTGAAAAGCCTTCAGCCAGACACATGAAGAAAAAAACTGGACCCAAATAAAGAAAATCAGAATTAAAGAGAAGTTACAACTGACACAACAGATATAAAAAGAATCACAAGAGACTACTATGAGAAATGACACACCAACAAATTGTACAACCTAAAAGAAATGCAAGAATTTCTAGAAATATAAAATCTTCTAAGAATGAAACAAGAAGAAATAGAAAATCTGAACATACTGATTACTAATCATTAAATTGAATGAATAACCAAAAAATCCCAACAAACAAAAGTTAGAACCAGATTGTTTCACTGGTAAATTCTACCAAACATTTAAAGAAGTGTTAATACCTAACCTTCTCAAACTATTCCAAAATACTGAAGAAGTATTGCTTCCAAATTCATTCTATGAGGAAACTATTACTCTGATACCAAGACCAGACAAACACTACAAAAAAAGGAAAATTACAAGCAAATATTCCTCATGAACATGGATGCAAAAATCCTCAACAAAATATTAGCAAACCACAGTCAACAATACCATGATGCAATAGAATTTATTTATTCCACTGAATCTAGGATGGATCAATATCTGCAATTCAATCAACATGATATACCACATTAACAAAATGAAGGATAAAACCGTATGATCAGGGGAGGAGTCAAGATGGCGGAGAAGTAGCAGGCTGAGACAACATCAGGTAGCAGGAGATCAGCTAGATAGCTTATCAAACCATTGCAAACACCTACAAATCCAACAGGAGATTGAAGAGAAGAGCAACAATTCTAGAAACAGAAAATCGGCCACTTTCTGAAAGGTAGGACTGGCGGAGAAGTGAATCCAAAGTGACGGGAAGATAGACTGTGGGGGGAGGGGCCGGCTCCCAGCAAGGGACAGAGCAATGGAGCACAAAATCAGGACTTTTAAAAGTCTGCTCCACTGAGGGACATTGCTCCAGAGGCTAAACAGGGGTGAAGCCCTCACAGGGACAGCATGGTCTCAGGTCCTGCGGGGTCACAGAAGGATCGGGGGTGTCTGAGTGTCACAGAGCTCACAGGTGTTACAGCAGGGCAGCTGACTATAGAGATGGAGCCGAGGAGTGAGCTCACAACTCAGGGTTACCTTATCGTGATCCGTGGCACAGGTCACTGCTCTGTGAGGGGGGACCCCGCAAGACCCGGGGAGACGCCCCTGGAAGAGCTCAGGGATCTGCGGGGTTTCCAGACTCCAGGTGGTGCTGTGTGCCAGAGACAGAGATGCTTGGTCACAGGCTGGGTGAGCTCGGAGTGCAGGCAGAGGCCAGGGAGACGGGAGTGATTGAACGCTTTTGTCCAAGGGTGCACTGAGGAGCGGGACCCCAAGCTCTCGGCTCCTCCAGGCCGCGGACTGGGAGGCCGCCATCTTCATTCCCGTCCTCCGGAACTCTACGGAAAGCGCTCAGGGAATAAAAGCTCCCTAAAGCGAACCCGAGCGGATTACTTAGCCCGGCCCCTGGCAAAGGCGGTGCAATTCTGCCTCAGGCAAAGACACCTGAGAATCATTACAACGGGCCCCTCCCCAAGAAGATCATCAAGAAATCCAGCCACTAACAAGTTCACTTACCAAGGAGGACAGCGGAATTCCAGAGGAGGAGAAAGCAAAGCGCGGAATTCATGGCTTTCTCCCCATGATTCTTTAGTCTTGAAAGTTAATTTATCTTTTTTAATCTTATTTTTTTCTTCTGCTAAATTTTTTTTAACTTTTACCCTTTCCTCTTTTAATGTTTCTTAATTAGTTTATCTTAACAATACCTTTCAAAAAAATATTTTTTGAACCTTCATTATTATAGTCACATTATATCCTTCATTGTAACTAACTTTATTTTTTGATACACATAGGGTTTTTTTCTTCTAAAAAAATTAGGGATACAACTTCCTCTAATAAATCTAGCACAGGGCTTTGTTCTAGTCTCCAGCCTGAACAAATTCTCTCCACTTTCTTTTTCTTTATTCTCCCAACCAACTTATCAACTCCTTTTTTAGAAATTAAAAATTTTTTTTCATCTTTATAGTCATATTCCATCTCTTCATCATGTTTACCCTTATATACATTTTTCATTCTTTAAAATCTCGGGAGGTAGTTTCTAATAAGAGACCAAAATACTCCCAAAATTAAGTGGGTGAACCTGTTCTATTTGCCAGTCTAATATATATATTTTTTCTTTTTTATATGTTTTCTTTATTTTTTTTCTCTTTTTATTTTTTTTTATTTTTCCGAACTTTTTACCCCCATTTTTTCCCCCATGATTTGGGGCCTCCTTTGATTTGGTTAAAACACATTTTATTGGGGTCTTTGTCACCCTTTTAGTATTCACTCCTTCATATATTCTTATCTGGATAAGATGACAAGGCGGAAAAACTCCCCACAAAAAAAAGAACAAGAGGCAGTACTGAAGGCCAGGGACCTAATCAATATGGACATTAGTAATATGTCAGATCTAGAGTTCAGAATGACAATTATCAAGGTGCTAGCTGGGCTTGAAAAAGGCATGGAAGATATTAGAGAAACCCTCTCCGGAGAGATAAAAGCCCTTTCTGGAGAAATAAAAGAACTAAAATCTAACCAAGTTGAAATCAAAAAAGCTATTAATGAGGTGCAATCAAAAATGGAGGCTCTTACTGCTAGGATAAATGAGGCAGAAGAGAGAATTAGTAATATAGAAGACCAAATGATGGAGAATAAAGAAGCTGAGCAAAAGAGAGACAAACAACTACTGGAGCACGAGGGGAGAATTTGAGAGATAAGTGATACCATAAGACAAAACAACATTAGAATAATTGGGATACCAGAAGAAGAAGAAAGAGACAGGGAAGCAGAAGGTATATTGGGGAGAATTATTGTAGAGAATTTACCTAATATGGCAAAGGGAACAAGCATCAAAATCCAGGAGTCTCAGAGAACCCCCCTCAAAATCAATGAGAATAGGTCCACACCCTGTCATCTAATAGTAAAATTTACAAGTCTTAGTGACAAAGAGAAAATCCTGAAAGCAGCCCAGGAAAAGAAGTAACATACAATGATAAAAATATTAGATTGGCAACAGACTTATCCACAGAGACCTGGCAGGCCAGAAAGAACTGGCATGATATATTCAGAGCACTAAACGAGAAAAACATGTAGCTAAGAATACTATATCCAGCTAGGCTATCATTGAAAATAGAAGGAGAGATAAAAAGCTTCCAGGACAAACAAAAACTAAAAGAATTTGTAAACACCAAACTAGCTCTACAGGAAATATTGAAAGGGGTCTGCTAAGCAAAGAGAGAGCCTAAAATTAGATCAGAAAGGAACAGTGACAATATACAGTAACAGTTACCTTAAAGGCAATACAACGGCACTAAATTCATATCTCTCAATAGTTACCCTGAATGTAAATGGGCTAAATGCCTCAATCAAAAGACACAGGGTATCTGAATGGATAAAAAAAAACAAAACCCATCAATATGCTGCCTACAAGAAACTCATTTTAGACCCAAAGACATCTCCAGATATAAAGTGAGGGGGTGGAAAACAATTTACCATGCTAATGGACATCAAAAGAAAGCTGGGGTGGCAATCCTTATATCAGATCAATTATATTTTAAGCCAAAGACTATAATAAGGGATGAGGAAGGACATTATATCATACTCAAAGGGTCTGTCCAACAAGAAAATCTAACAATTTTAAATATCTATGCCCCTAACATGGGAGAAGCCAACTACATAAACCAATTAATAACAAAATCAAAGAAACACAACAACAATAAGACAATAATAGCAGGGGACTTTAACACTCCCCTCACTGAAATGGACAGATCATCCAAGCAAAAGATCAACAAGGAAATAAAGGCCTTAAATAACACACTGGACCAGACAGACATCACAGATATATATAGAACATTCCATCCCAAAGCAACAGAATACACATTCTTCTCTAGTGCACATGGGACATCCTCCAAAATAGATTACATCCTGGGTCATAAATCAGGTCTCAACCAGTATCAAAAGATTGGGATCATTCCCTGCATATTTTCAGACCACAATGCTCTGAAGCTAGAACTCAATCACAAGAGGAAATTTGGAAAGAATCCAAATTACATGGAGACTAATGAGCATCCTTCTAAAGAATGAATGGGTCAACCAGGAAATTAAAGAATTGAAAAAATTCATGGAAACAAATAATAATGAAAACATGACGGTTCAAAATCTGTGGGAAACAGCAAAGGCAGTCCTGAGAGGAAAATATATAGCAGTACAAGCCTTTCTCAAGAACCAAGAAAGGTCTCAAATATACAACCTAACCCTACACTTAAAGGAGCTGGAGAAAGAACAAGAAAGAGAGCCTAAACCCAGCAGCAGAAGAGAAATAATAAAGATCAGAGCAGAAATCAATGAAATAGAAACCAAAAAAACAATAGAACAAATCAACAAAACCAGGAGCTAGTTCTTTGAAAGAATTAATAAGATTGATAACCCCCTGGCCAGACTTATGAAAAAGAAAAGAGAAAGGACCCAAATCAATAAAATCATGAATGAGAGAGGAGAGATCACAACCAACACCAAAGAAATACAAACAATTATAAGAACATATTATGAGCACCTATACGCCAGCAAATTTGACAATCTGGAAGAAATGGATGCATTTCTAGAGACATATAAACACCACAACTGAACCAGGAAGAAATAGAAAACCTGAACAGACCCATAACCAGTAAGAAGATTGAAACAGTCATCAAAAATCTCTCAACAAGAGCCCAGGGACAGACGGCTTCCCAGGGGAATTCTACCAAACATTTAAAGAAGAATTAATTCCTATTCTCCTGAAACTGTTCCAAAAAATAGAAATGGAAGGAAAACTTCCAAACTAATTTTATGAGGCCCGCATCACCTTGATCCCCAAACCAGACAAGGATCCCATCAAAAAAGAGAATTATAGACCAATATCCTTGATGAACACAGATGCAAAAATTCTCACCAAAATACTGGCCAATAGGATCCAACAGTACATTAAAAGGATTATTCACCACAACCAAGGGGGATTTATTCCAGGGTTGCAAGGTTGGTTCAACATCTGCAAATCAATCAATGTGATACAATATGTTAATAAAAGAAAGAACAAGAACCATATGATACTCTCGATAGATGCTAAAAAAGCATTTGATAAAGTACAGCATCCTTTCCTGATCAAAACTCTGCAAAGTGTAGGGGTAGATATCATCAAAGCCATCTATGAAATATCAGTATCATCAATATCAAAGTCATCTATGAAAAACCCACAGCAAATATCATTCTCAATGGGGAAAAACTGAGAGCTTTTCCCCTAAGGTCAGGAACATGGCAGGGATGTCCACTATCACCACTGCTATTCAACATAGTACTAGAAGGCCTAGCCTCAGTGATCAGACAACAAAAAGAAATTAAAGGCATCCAAATCAGCAAAGAAGAAGTCAAACTATCACTCTTTGCAGATGATATGATACTACATGTGGAAAACCCAAAAGACTCCACTCCAAAACTGCTACAACCTGTACAGGAATTCAGTAAAGTGTCAGGATATAAAATCAATGCACAGAAATCTGTTGCATTTCTTTACACCAACAGCAAGACAGAAGAAAGAGAAATTGAGGAGTCAATCCCATTTACGATTGCACTCAAAACCATAAGATACCTAGGAATAAACCTAACCAAAGAGGCAAAGAATCTATACTCAGAAAACTATAAAGTGCTCATAAAAGAAATTGAGGAAGACACAAAGAAATGGAAAAATGTTCCATGCTCATGGATTGGAAGAACAAATATCGTGAAAATGTTTATGCTACCTAAAGCAATCTACACATTTAATGCAATCTCTATCAAAATCCCATCCATTTTTTTCAAAGAAATGGAACAAATAATCCTAAAATTTGTATGGAACCAGAAAAGACCTCGAATAGCCAGAGGAATATTGAAAAAGAAAGCCAAAGTCGGTGGCATCACAATTCCAGACTTCAGGCTGTATTACAAAGCCTGTATTACAAAGCTGTCATCATCAAGACAGTATGGTACTGGCACAAAAACAGACACATAGATCAATGGAACAGAATAGAGAGCCCAGAAATGGAACCTCAACTCTATGGTGAATTACTCTTCGACAAAGCAGGAAAAAATGTCCAATGGAAAAAAAAGACAGTCACTTCAACAAATGGTGTTGGGAAAATTGGGACAGCCACACGCAGAAGAATGAAACTGGATCATTTTTTTACACCACACACAAAAATAGACTCAAAATGGAGGAAAGACCTCAATGTGAGACAGGAATCCATCCAAATCCTTGAGGAAAACACAGGCAGCAACCTCTTCGACCTCAGCCGCAGCAACTTCTTCCTGAAACATTGCCAAAGGCAAGGGAAGCAAGAGCAAAAATGAACTATTGGGATTTCATCAAGATCAAAAGCTTTTGCACAGCAAAGGAAACAGTCAACAAAACCAAAAGACAACTGACAGAATGGGAGAAGATATTCGCAAATGACATATCAGACAAAGAGCTAGTATCCAAAATCTATAAAGAACTTACCAAACTCAACACCCAAAGAATAATCTAATCAAGACATGAACAGAAGACATAGACATTCCGGCAAAGAAGACATCCAAAAGGCAAACAGACTCATGAAAAAGTGCTCAACATCACTCAGCATCAGGGAAATACAAATAAAAACCACAGTGAGATACCACCTCACACCAGTCAAAATGGCTAAAATTAATAAGTCAGGAAATGACAGATGCTGGCGAGGATGCAGAGAAAGGGGAACGTTTCCTGCACTATTGGTGGGAATGCAAGCTGGTGCAGCCACTCTGGAAAACAGTATGGAGGTTCCTCAAAAAGTTGAAAATAGAGCTACTCTACAACCCAACAATCACACTACTGGGTATTTACCCTAAAGATACAAATGTAGTGATCCAAAGGGGCACATGCACCCAAATGTTTATAGCAGCAATGTCCACAATAGCCAAACTATGGAAAGAACCCAGATGTCCATCAACAGACGAATGGATAAGGAAAATGTGATACATACACACACACACACACACACACACACACACACACACACACAGGAATACTATGCAGCCATCAAAAAACCCCAAGATCTTGCCATTTGCAATGACGTGGATGGAACTAGAGGGTACTATGCTAAGCAAAATAAGTCAATCAGAGAAAGACAATTATCATATGATCTCTCTGATATGAGAAATTTGAGAGGCAGGGTGGGGGTTGTGGAGGGTAGGGAAGGAAAAAATGAAACCAGATGGGATTGGGAAGGAGACAAACCATAAGAGACTTTTAATCTCAGGAAAAAAACTGAGAGTTGCTGGTGGAGGGATAGGGTGGCTGGGTTATGGACATTGGGGAGGGTATGTACTATGGTGAGTGCTGTGAAGTGTGTAAGCCTGACGATTCACAGACCTGTACCCCTGGGGCTAATAATACATTATATGTTAATAAAAAAACCAATATGAAGCTTCCTCAAAATATTAAAAATAGAAATGTCATATGATATAACAATTCCACTTCTGAGTATTTATAAGAAAATTAAAATACTAATTCTAAGATATATATATATATATATATATTTCTACCTTCATTGCAGCATTATTTATAACAGGCAAGATATGGAAGCAACCTGAGTGTCCTTTGATAGATGAATTGATAAAGATGTGTTATATATATAACAATGGAATAGTACTCAGCCATAAAAAATGAGATTCTGCCATTTGCAACAACATGGATGGAACTAGGGTGTATTATGCTAAGTGACATAAGTCAGAGTTAGACACATACGATTTCACTTATATGTAGAACCTAAAAAACAAATGAACAAATAAAACAAAAGTGAAGGAAACACATAGCTGTAAGAAATACAGGTCACCAAAGCAGGGGTGGGGGGCAGGGAACAATTGAAAGAGGTGAAGGAGAATAGGAGGTACAAGCTTCCAGTTCCAAAATGAGTCCGTCACGGGGCTGTAAAGTACAGCATAGGGAATACAGTCAATAATATTGAAATAACTTTGTATGGTAACTCCAGTCACAGTGGTGAGCATGTCATAATGAATGTAAATGTTGAATCAGTAGGTCCTACACATGATATCTATGTACTAATGTATGTTAACTATATTTCAATAATAAAAACCTTGCTTTGAAATATTCCTTGTAGGGGCGCCTGGGTGGCTCAGTGGGTTAAAGCCGCTGCCTTCGGCTCAGGTCATGATCCCAGCGTCCTGGGATCGAGCCCCACATCAGGCTCTCTGCTCAGCAGGGAGCCTGCTTCTTCCCTTCTCTCTCTGCCTGCCTCTCTGCTTACTTGTGATCTGTCTGTCAAATAAATAAATAAAAACTTTAAAAAAAAAAAAAAAGAAATATTCCTTGTAAAGTTCATTCGAACAGTGTTGATTGTTCTTATTTTAAAAATATAATTGATCTATTAGTTTCAGGTGTATGACCTAAAGATTGGATATTGGTATGTATTGTGAAATAATCACTCTTCTTGAAGCACTCTATTTGCCTGGGTCCTAAAACACAGCGCCGTCTTTGCTTTTGGTTTCTATTTTGTTTTTACCTCCGTCTCTGACAACTCCTTTTCAGTCTCTTTGGCAGTGCTTGCTCATCGTCCTTTCCTGCATGACCTGAGTCCCAAGGTCTTCATCCCTGCAGCTCACCTCAGCCATTTAGGACACTCAATCTCTAAGTGGCCTCACACAGCCCCCTGGGTCCCAGCAGCACTTTTGTGCTGCCAGCTGCTGCCTCGTCCTGTCCTGACTTTGCCTCGAAACTCCAGATCTGAATATTCCGTCGCTTACTCAGCACGGCCGCTTGGAAAGCTAGCAGGCATCTCCAATTGAACGTGTCCAAACTGACCTCCGGAGGCCCTTTCCGTCTGGCTCCTTCCTCCGTGTCCCTTTACCAGCCTATGACGACTTCATTCACTCAGCGGCTCCGGATAAAAACCTCAGAGTCCCACGTGGTTCTTCCTTTCTCTCCTGGGCCACATCGAATTCAGCCACAAATCCTTTTGGCTTCATAGAACCTGATCCTCGTCTGTAGGAAGAAGTGCCTACAGCCACGGTAGCCACGCCAGACCAAGCCACTTTGCACACGGACTATTAAAACCGCTCCCTGTGTAAGCTCCCAACTTCCTCCCGAGCGCTTCTGCCTTTAAAAACATCAGTCGCATCAGGGGCGCTCCTCTGCTCAAGACCATCCAGCGACTTCCATCTCCTTCAGAATAAAGCCCCGAGTCTTCTGTGCTCTACTAGGCTTGCCAGTTCCTGTCTCCCACCTATCGGTCCTCCGGCCACGCTGGCCACAGGACCACCTGGAAACTGCTGCACTGCCGCCCCACCCCCAGACCCCTCCTCCCCGCACCCCGCCCTTGCCCTGCACACCTCTTCTTCCAGACACTTGCTGCCTGTGCATCCTCTCTCCGGCCAGGCCGGACTCGCTTATCCAAACCATGCTCTCACTCCCCTCCGTGCACCTTCTATCCTCTGGCCCCATGTTACATGTTGACTTGTGCCCACCAAAAGGCACACTGAAGTCCTACCCCCCCGGTAGGGCTGAGTGTGACCTTATTTGGGAATAGGATCTTGGTGGTTGTAACCAAGTTAAGAGGAGGTCATCAGGGAGGGCTCCGATCCAATGTGCTGCTGTTCTTATAAAAAGACACATGGAGTGTGTGGGTAACTCAGTTGGTTAAGCGTCCAACTCTTGATTTCAGCTCAGGTCATGATCTCAGGGTCGTGGGATCCAGCCCTGATCAGTGGAGGTGGAAGGGTTGGTTTGGCGTGGGTGGGCTGCTTCAGGATTCTCTCCCTCGGCCCCTCCCCCCACCCGGCCACACTAATAAATCAATCTTTAAAAAAATAAAGAGAGGCACACACACAGGGAAATGCCACGTGAAGTTCAAACACACATAGGATCCAGAGCACCTCGTGGCAACAGGGGGCAATCGGGGTGGTTCAGCTATAAGCCCAGGAGCACGAAGGACAGCCAGCCACCGGCAAAAGCCAGGAAGAGGCAGTGAGACCCAGCGCTGCAGATGCAGCTGGTCTTGCGGACACCTTGCTTTCTGACCATTAGCTTCTGGAACTGGGCGACACTCAACTTCTGTTGTCCTAAGCCACCTCGTCTGTGGTGCTATGTTTCAGCAGCCCTAGGGAACGAATACGTCCGGGTTATCAATTCCTCATGCCACTTAGCACTTCCTGCTATTTTTAGCTTTTCTTGTTGGTCCACTCGCTGTCCTCCCCATTAGATTATGGGCACCACAGAGTCGGGGCCTCTCAACCCTGTCCAGGGAGAGCCATCAGTCCTCAGGAGTCACTCGTCTGGCCAGCATCTGCCCTGTCTCTCTGTCGCCATCAAACTCTTCTCATTTTTGACTCTAAGGATCGGAGATTATTTTGTACATCAAACATATGGGCCAAGATCCCACATGCTTAGAAACATTATTTGCACTCCTAAATGGTGAGAATGTTTATAATTCTTTTTTTATTATAAGGATTGCTGAACTAATTTTTATAATTTTTATACTCCTTTTCCAAGGAATACATGGAGATGCAGAAATGCTAGATTCTGATTGAAATCACGGGCCTGTGTCTCCCTCCCTGCCTTCTTAGAGATCAGCTACTTTGGCCCGGTATCACAGCAAATTCCTGCTGTCCTCCCCGAGACAGAACCTTCCGCAGGATACGAAACAAGCCCATGTGAGACTGAAGATCATATTAGCATTGACCAAAGGTCTGGGGTAAATTCAACAAAACAGAAACAAATCCATTTTTATGGATGTATTAAATAAATGAAATATATTAAAACTATTTATGTAAAGGAAAAACCAGTAAGGGCTTGGGATTTTATACTCTAGTATGTAAGAACAGCAGCACCAGATGAAGAAACCCAGTAGTACAGATTCCATACAAATGCTGACAATCCCGGGCTGGATGCCGGACCTGACTCTAAATAGGATCTGAGCTGTTTACCGTCTCAGTCCCTCACTTTCATGCTCCCTGAGTAGCAGGTGCCTTTCTGGCTCCCATTCTTCATGAGATGAGATTAACTATTTCTAAAAATGTAAACAACGCATTTCACATTTAGGCAAGGCAAACATCACTGGGGTAGAACTAGATGTAGAACCAATATGTGCTTGCAGGGTAGCCTTCGACTATCAGAAGACCTTTTTTAGAAATGATCAGAAAAACAAAAGGGAGTGGCCTGAGCTGAATCATGGGCCTTGTGGCTGCGGTGTGTGCTCTGCAATGGACTGGGTGCAGCTTGGTCCAACCTGCCCATCAGACTGGCGCTGGATGGCTTCTGTATATGCCTCTGTCTTTGGCTGGTTCCTGGCCCAGCCAGCCACGTGATCACTCAAAACAGAAAACAAAAACAAAAACAAAAACAAATATTCTTAATGGGTTTAAGAAAACAGTTACATAATTTAATGAAGCAGGTATACTTTTCTAATTATGGATTCAATATTTTCTTGATCACTCGTCTACATACTTTTAAAAATAAAGCCACAGTACTATTAGCACACCTAAAATGTAAACATTATTTCTTGTAAAATAGCCTTTGTGCTCAGCTTTCTGTCTCGCAAAGAATTCTTGTTTTTGTGAATCACACTGAACTTAAATAGAGACTAACGGATTCAGGCAGTTGTTTGCAATCATCCCCATGGTCTGGACACATACTGGCTGGGAAAGACCCAGGAGGTAGTGGGCGAGCCTAACTCCTAGCCCTTGGAGGGAGGCATCATGGGTGTACTGTATAACCAAGCGAATGGGCTATTGGAAGTTATTTTGTCTGGCCATCTCCTGACCTATTAAAAAAGAGAGAGAGAGAGAAGATACCAGATTCTGCATTTCTGGCACTTGAGCAGTCACATTCAAGGACCTGCCAGGAGCCTCTTAATAGTGCCTTTTACAATGTGACCTCATGCCAGCTCCTCTCTGGGCAGAGTACCCGTTGCTCCTGGGACAGAAGCATTGCCCAGCTTTGATTCAGCATGTATCTAGGGCTGGAGGGTCCTCACCTCAGCTTCAAGCCCCAGGACCATCTTGGCCTTTGCAAACTAGAACATGGTTGGGGAGGGAGGGCACAAATGCCTCCAGTTTCTCAGGAAATACAGGAACTGCTGAGGACTGAGTAGTGGATAAAATGTGAGCCAGGTTGAGGTGGTTCCAGAGTGAGATTGCATAATAGCAAAAGCTGCTTTCAAGCAAAACTAAGCAAAAATTGTGGCTGTAGCTGAGGAATTCCGAGGGAGGTTCCAGGATACCAGGATGTACCCAGGGGCCAAATGGACTATACCCGTAAATAACACTGTTTGAATAAACAATGGGGCCAACCCAACAAAAATCTAAAGTCATATATAAACATAGATACAAGAACACACACACACACACAAATAAAGCCTGACCCTGGTTGTGAGTCTGAACAACAGGGTGAGCCCAGGACAGGCCCACACTCAAAAAAAAGTCAAGAGGTACTAGGGAGCCCCTGTGCTATACAAAAATGCAGTTTCTTTATCTTTTCCCTATCAGTTAAGAAGTGATTAAGGAGATCTTGCAAGATTCAACCCCAGGCTGGCATACGAAAATAAATCAAGGACTGCAGCGGGAGAAGGAGGACACTTTGAATTTTGCCAAAGAATCAGCAATCGCCTTGCTGGGATGGCACCGCCCTCAGAAGCGGAGATCCGGGGAGAAGGCGCGCGCGCAGAGGTGGCAGCGAGCCACCGCTCCCTGCTCCCGCCGCCACCTCCCAGAAAGACACGTTGACACTGGAGGCTGGACCGGGCGCCGGCGGGGGATGCTCGGTTTGCCCGCCAAGGGCTTTCCGGGAGCACCGGTGCGTTCCTAGTGGGGACCCTAAGGGAAGGGGTAGTGGCCACTGTTCCCGGGGGAGTCCCGAGGTGGAGAGGAGATAAGAGGCAGGTGCACCGGGCAGGGCCAAAGCCGAGCCTTGGAAGGTCAAAAGTTAACAGAAGGAGCTGGCTGGAGGACTGTCGGCTGCGGGAGGATCTTGGTTGGGGATCAAAGCTAACTGAAGGCGCAAACTGGGTAGTCCCCGCCCAGGGTCACTCACTTTCCTCGAACGCTTCGTGCAGGAGCAGAAAACCAAGCAACAGCCAAACCTTCATCTTCAGGGCAAAGGGCGCACGGGCAGAGGTGCCGGGACCGTGGTCGGCGGAGCAGCCGACAGCACCGGGCAAAGGCAGGGGCGCAGGGGGAGGCGGCGGCGGGCTAGGGGCGTGTCGGGGCGGGCGTCCGGGAAGCCACAGCTGGAGGATTCGGTTTCATGAGGTGGAAACCAGTTTGGGGGAAAAGTTGAGTTTTTCTTTTCTTTCTTTCTTTCTTTCTTTTTTTTTTTTTTTAAATTCAGCGTTATGTGACCTCTCCTGCCCCCTAGCGGAGCAGTGGAGAGAGGCGCTTTTTCGTGCGCCGAGAGGAAGGGCTAAGGGCAAGATGTCCATTACAACAGTCATTTCTTGAATTTCTCCACCTGGGCATTTCACCAAGTTTATTGACTTCAATAAGGCCCAGTCTAATCCTGTAGGTACTGATGGGGTGTTATTTAACCATTATTATCCAAATATCACCAACACTCTCAGGCAGCGGCAGAATGCCCTGTAAAAAGTGCCCTCTAAATTTTTTTTTATTCCCAGGTCTGTCCCTTGTGCTAACAAGACCATTGTCCTCAGCAGTTTTTGCTGTTCCTCCGTGTCTGGCCAGAAATGGGCTCTGCACCCAGCCCAGTTTCTGCTGGGCACTGGCATTTTCCCAGCCGCTGAGATGTTAGAATCCTGGGGTTCCCAAATGTGGAAGCCGGCCTTCCATCAGAGGGACCCTCAAGTAGGCCAGCTCCTTCCTCAGTTTCCCAGAAGAGGTTTTGGAGAAATAACTCGGGCCTTTTTGTTCAGAAGTCCCATTACTCTGCACAACACTCGGGTGGATGGGAGGGACTGTGCCAGAAAACAGTTCCAAGTAATAGCATCGGTGCCTCTGGTCTCCCAACACACACAAACATATCTTTCTGGGGTGCCTGGGTGGCTTAGTTTAAGCATCTGCCTTCAGCTAGGGTCATGATCCCGGGGTCCTGGGATGGAGCCCTGCACGGGGCTCCCTGCTCAGCAGGAGCCTGCTTCTCCCTATCCCTCTGTCCACACTCCCCCTGCTTGTGCTCCCTCTGTCAAATAAATAAATACAATCTTAAACAAGCAAACAAACACATCTTTCCTTCTGAATCAAAATCAGTACCATGGGCTTCTTTTAAAAGTGCTATCTCTATTCTCCCAGGCGGCTCCTTGGTTCTAGCAAACTCTTCCCCAACCCCTTCAGGTTAGGAAACCCAGAGAGGTTCACTGGTGCTCCATGGACCCTTCTGTATGCTTCTCAAAGCAAGCGAAGGAGGTAATTGAAAGGAAAAGGAAATAGTTTTGCAAACCAAAATATCCTTAAATGCTACATGGTGTAATACAAGCTACTAAGAGTGGGGAGGTTCAGAGGGGTGAGAAATCATGCAGGTTGGAGGAGTGATGGGAAATCTTGGGCTAAGGCTCGACTTTAGAAAGCAGAGGAGGAGTGGAGGGGGCAGGTGTGCATCTTTTCTGATTCCTGGGCCAGTTCTCGGGAGAGCGTGGACCAAAGCACAGAGCAAGACCCGGCCGGGTAGGACTGGCTGGCCAGGCTGGAAGGGTAGTTTGCTATGGGAGTAGTGTGGGAAGGAGACTGAAGCAACAGCGGGTCCGCAGAAGGTGGGCTGTGGCGGGGTGGAGAATTTAGCATTAATGAGCCCCTCTGCAGAGAGGGTCATAGGTTTCTCAGCTTGCAGACCCCTGGGATCAAAGCAGCTAGCAGGTACATTCCCCTAGTGAGCAGCGGGGTCTAGAGCTCTAGCCCATTTCATTCCAACGTTACTATTCAAGTGAGCTTGATTCAAAATAACAGGAAGGGGACTTCTCCCTCAACACTGAAGGCAAAGAATTCAGCGCAAACCAGTATTCATCAGCCACTTAATGCCCAAGGAACCAAGAATTCCACCTACCGTCCCCAGCTCTGGGGCCAACGTTGCTCCTCCTTGAGTGCAATGGAGAGAACAGTTGCCTGGGAATACGGGAGACCAGGAGTCAGGTCCTGACACCGCCGCCAACTCCCAACTCCTCCCCCGACTCGGTTCACCTCTCTAGATTTAAGCTCTCTCCTTGGTAGAGGGCGGGAACTAGATGATTATTTCCACATGTGTCTACAAGGTGTTTGCTATTATGACGGTGGAGACCTCATTGCTATCGTACGGAGTGGATACCGTGAAGACAAGCATTTGAACCACCATAATGAGATGCGTCTCCTTGTGGGGGGCACACGCAGGAGTGCTGAATCTGCCTGGTCTGCCCCCATGGAGATCCCTTTTCATGCTGACTCCACGACGTTGACAACTTCACTCTTACTGGGTGTGGGAGCCTGGATTCAGTCTAGATCTCCTCTCCCCCACTCCCCACTGGTCTACCTGCTGACTGCACCAGGGCCACCCCTCTTTGCTGTCATCCCTCGCTCCATAGCCTCCTAGTTGGTCTCCCTGCCCCTCCTTTTTGCACCCCAATAATTCCAGCAACCACATCTGTCTGTGCAGTCAAATGCTCTATCATTAACCACATCTGTCTGTGAATGATACTCTAATCATCTAATGCAATTGAAACTTTTCAAAAGCCCTCCGGGAAGGCTGAAACTCCCGAGTTCACTGCCCTGCTGGTCTCTCTGGCTGCCTCCCTTGGTGCCACTCTCTGTCATGCCCTCCATACTAACAGCACACTGCCTTCACCTGCCCCCAGACTTCGTTGTGGGTTCGCTGCTCCTGGCACTCCCTCTGCCCCAAATAGCCCACTCCCCTGTTATACACCTGCCTGCCCTCTCACTACACCCCAAATCCTGGCCTCCCTTGCCCTCCAAAACTTGGCTCAGATCTTGCCTTCTCCCAGCTGGGCTTAGCCCTTCTCTGGTAATGGAAACTTCTGTCATCACATTTAGAACAAAAGGCAGAATTTAGTGGTGAATCGGGTTATGCTTCTTTCTCCTGCACCATTCTATGAGTTCAAAGGTAGGAATTGCGTCATTAAATTTTGTATTCCATCACCAGTTTCTGGGAAGTAATAATTGGTTAGGAACTTACTCTGTTCCAGGCAGGGTGTAATCACTGTTTCTTGTTGATACAATCAACAAGCCTATAAGGTTGGTTCTATTGTTAGTATTGTCCCCATTTTATAGATGAGGGTGCCCAAAGTTAAACTTGTAGGTAAGTCATAATCCAGGTTTTGCCTGACTCCCAGATCTGTGGGTCTAACCCCTCACTCTACTCATTAAAATGATCTGCTGAAATCACTACAGATAAAAGTTGTCCAACGGGATCTGCCCTATAAACTCGAGATGCCACTAAATTGTCTCTCTTAAGCTCCTGAGACTAGCGGTGAATACACCGTGACTTGCCTCGGTGTTGCAAAGACGACAAGGCAGCCAGACGAGCGGAATTGCACACCCTTCCACGGAGAGAAGAAATACACACCCTGCTCCTCCTTTTGTAGGAGCCGGAAGAGCAGGTGGCCATGAAAGCAGCCATTAGAAGAACACAGCCGTAATTTTAATGAATTGTTAAGAAGCCGAATGCAGACTGGAATGAAGGTTGAGAATCTCCTGGAAGCCTCAGACTCCAGAAGAAACCAGATTCACTCAGGAGCTCTTTCCATCACCCCTGCGGGTTGCTGATGAGGAAGAGCGACCAGATGGCCCCACACAGGAAGAGACCTGGCATTAACAATGCGCTGCACTCAGTTGTTCCACCTGTGTTTTTTTTATTTAAAGAAAGTTTTTTCAAAATTACTCAATCCACTTAAGGATACTTAAAACCTCCACAGAATTATATAGGACGGAAAATGACAAAAATAATAAAAATGGCTTTTCATGTCCCCTACCCTTCCCACTAGCTATGAAGGGTTTCAAAGGCAAAATGCACCATAGCTTCATTGTTGTCCTGTTGATCACTAGTTTGGTTGTTTAAATAAACTCTTTTACAAAAAAAAAACTTCAGTAACTGTTGTGATCCAAATATCTTGATGCTCATGAGTAGTCATTCTATAAGAAGTGAAGTGAAAATGAAATTATTCAGCCAAAGGTCATGATATCTCATATTTTTGGTGAACGCTGCCAATTTAACAAGGCTGTCCCTGTCGACAGCCAATTCTGCTTTCCTCTGGAGCAGACCTCGTCCCCCCACTCCCCCAACACATGCTACTCAATATTTATAACCTGGAGTGGGGTGGGGGGGGTCTCATTATGCTCTTTTTTTTTAAGAAAAGATTTTATTTACTTATTATTTTTTGAGAGAGAAAGAGCACAAGCCAGGGAGGGAAGGAGTGGGCAGAGGGAGAAGGAGAAGCAGATTCCCTGCTCAGTCCCAGGACCCTGGGATCATGACCTGAGCCGAATGGCAGACACTTAACCAACTGAGCCACCCAGGTGTCCCTCCTTATGCTTTTTTAATCCCCTTTCCCTTTGTTACTATTGAGAATGAGCGTTTTACCATGTTTTTATTAGCCACTTGTATTTGCCTATTTTTGAAAACCGAGTTATTTTTATTACTGTCTTACAATAGTAGAATCCTAATATATTCTGGTTTGTAAGCTCTTTGGGTGTTATACATATCGCAGACATTTTCTTCTAATCCTTTTCTGGTGTTTTAGTGTTGCTAATGGTGCCTTTCTTTGAACAATTACAACCAATGTTTAAGCAATTACGTTTTCAGTTATATTTTCAGTAACTTCTTTCATGGCTTCTGAGTTTTTTATCTCCTTAGGTAGGTCTTCTCTGCCTCTAATTATCCAACTATTTTATATTTCCACCTGAAATTTATATAATTTTGTTGTTATGTTTGGTCTTTAAACTCATCTATACTTTTTCATTTTTTTTAGTATCACAAGTTAGAAATCTAATTTTATGTGTTTCCATTGTTTGGTCAATGTCACATTATTATTTGTTAAACGATTGGCCCTTTCTCCATCTTTTTGAATAGACTTTTAATGTGTATTAAATTACATGTGTACATGGGTCCGTTCTGTTTTATTCTATTGATCTCTTTATTTATACCTATAGAAATATCAGACTGCTTTAATTGGTACTGATTTATAGCATGTTTTGTCATTTGTTTTGGCCCCCATCATTGTTCTTTTACTTACCATTGTACGTTTGGAATCAGCTTGTCAATCTCCATAAAAATTTTATTGTATTTTGATGATGATTGCATGGAATTCATGTTTGAGAGAAGAATGGTCATATTTATGATATTGAGTCTTCCTATCCGGGAATATTATAATACGAGCTTTCAACTTACTCAAGTCTACTTTTATGTCCCCATTATATTTTATAATTGGTTAATGCTGATATTAGGACAACAGTTTTAGAATTCTACATTCCCAGGTATATTTTGCATCAAATACTCTTTAGCTAAATATTGGCTACCTAAATTTGTGTGTGTGTATGTGTGAGTGTACATATGTGTTTGTGTTTAGCTGCATAGCTAAACACATATATAGTTATATTTTTTCATGTGTCTTGCTTGTTAATAAAAAGCAATAATAATAAGCAAGACTTATTTCTTATTTTTACCTGCTTTTTTGTTTTGCTATTATGAGTGACTCTCCCCCAGTACCTTATCAAATTGGTTAACTGGTACATCGAAAATAATTTTGGAATTCTGCTTTCCCAACGCTTGAGGCAAATTTAGGTATCTGCACTTATCGGAAGTCTGCGTTAATGGGCTGAAGTGTGTTCCCTCCTCCTTCCCACATTTAAATGTGGAAGTCCTAACCTCCAGTACTTCAGAATGGGACCGTATTTGGAAATATGGTCTTTAAAGAGGTAATTACACTAAAACGCGGTCATTAGGGTGAGTCCTAAACCAAGATCAGTGGTATTCTGCTGAGAGTTAATGTAGACACAGGCACAGAGGGAAGAGCATATGAAGGTAGCAGAAGACGCCCTCCTATAAACCCAGGACAGAGGCTCGGAAGAAACCAAGGCTGCCAGTGCCTTAATCTTAGACTTCCAGCTTGCGGATTTGTGAGAAAATACATTTCTGGCGTTTGAGCCATGAGTTTGCATTACTTCGTTAGGACAGCCCTAGGGAACAAATACTCCCTGAGGATGGGAGCAGAAGTTACAAGAAGTATAGATAGAGGTTTTTCCAAAACACGTACCTGCTTCCTCACAGCCTTATTATCCTTGAAGGAGGCAATCTCAAGATGACTGAATTTGAAAAATAGAACTGCCAAGATTGTACCTTTTATGTGTTGCATTTCACTATAAAAATCCATTGGCAGAACACCTGGGTGGCTCAGTGGGTTAAAGCCTCTGCCATCGGCTCAGGTCATGATGCCAGGGTCCTGGGATCGAGCCCCACATCAGGCTCTGTGCTCAGCGGGGAGCCTGCTTCCTCCTCTCTCTCTGCCTGCTTCTCTGCCTACTTGTGATCTCTGTCTGTCAAATAAATAAAATCTTAAAAACAAAACAAAACAAAACCCATTGGCTTCTCTCCGGTGAGAAAGATTATGAGAATCTCTGTTTGCCGTGGTCTTCCATTCTTCCTGCAACAATTGCTGGGATATTGGCCAATCAAAACAAGCATTTTCTTACAGCTCCAAGTCAAATACAACTTGAAGCCTGGTTTCCTAAGGCGTGATTAATTATTGTGCGTTTGTATCTGATCACCCTAATGGACCCTCTTACTAGTCCATATAGTTTTCCACTGATTTTTTGGGGGGTTTTAGATAAATGATCGTATTACCGGCATCAGCCACTTTCTGGTTCTTGGTTAGCTGCTGCCTGTCTGCTCCGTCCACCTCACATGGAGGGCAGCCTTTCATGTCGGGCGTCCACTGACCCCCAACATCAGGAAGCTCAGAGCGCCTCAGGGATGGGACAAATGCAGGAGTCCACACGCCTTCCCTGAACCATCAGATATGGCCTGATGTAGGAAGAGGAGATGCTGCAAACACAGCAATGGCTTTTTAAAAATGGTGTCCAGGGAACCAGTGTGACCCTCGGGAGGAAACAGCACTATTTGAGGGACGGTGTGTTACTGCCTCTCTGAAAAGCTGGGACAGCAGAGCCCCTAGCACTGGATTAACAATGCCAAGCCAGAGAAAAAAGAGGAGTGGCAGAAGTGACGAGCAGACATCAGGAAATAGAAGAGAGAAGTGAGTGGGGTCAGGGGTGCGGAGTAGGCTGCGCCTGGAGACTCAGGTCTAGAGAAGCAGATTTCTTCCCATCGTCTTTAGAAGCACAGTGGTTACACAATGTATATCTCAGGGATGCAGAATCAGTGATCCCTTCAGGTTACCCAAGGCCAGAGTGAAAGGTCAGCACCTCCATTATGGTTTCCTTGTTTGTGAGTTATTTTGTATGTCGCCTTTTCATTATAAATCTTAATTAATAACAGTTGTCTATTACTACTCTGTTCTGAAAAATCTCCCTACTTCTCTGCTCCCTCTACTCTTTCTTCCCCTTCAAAGTGGTGACTAGCACCAGGAATTTGTTAGGTAAGCGAAACAAAAAAAGTCCAAAATTGGGACATTTCACTTCTTGACCTGGTCTTCACGACTATAGAAATATAACCAAGAAGGACTCTTGGGTGGCTCAGTCTATTAAGCATTAGCCTTCAGCTCAGGTCATGATCCCAGGATTCTGGGATTGAGCCCTGAATCAGGTTCCCTGCTTGTGCTCTCCCTCTCTCTGACAAATAAATAAATAAAATCTTAAAAAAGAAAGAAATATAACCAAGATGACTATTTTTTAAAATTAATATTTAGAGGTTTTAGAGGACCTAATGAGTGGTTTTAAATACTGCTCTGAAAATCCAATGGAATGCCCATCATTGCTGATGCTCCCACAGCCACTCCTCAGGAGACATGTGGGGATCCCAGAAATTTAGTTTACTTAAAATAGGTGAAGCAAGCAAAAGTACTTTCTTAGCTTAGCTCCAGGATATAGCATGCTGTAAAGATGTATTGTCTGTTGGTAACAAGAGCCTTTAAATAACTGGAGGAAGAGGGTTAACTCTAAACTAAAATGTAAGTGACTTAAAACCACCATTCTCTCCTTTGTTTTTATTTTTTCATCATTTTATTATTTTTCTTTATTTAATGGTAAACTATCAATGATCCTGTGCCCATTTGATTTCTCCTATCTACTTGCTCTACCTGCTCGTTTTCTGAAAGTGTCTTCTATCGGTCATTTGCCACTTGGTGCCAAATCAATGTTTCAGTTCCAAGAACATTGTCATTTTTTTTTAAAGAGGAAGCACTTTTTTAAAGATTTTATTTATTCATTTGACAGACAGATCACAAGTAGGCAAAGAGGAAGGCAGAGAGAGAGGGGGGAAGCAGGCTCCCCGCTGAGCAGAGAGCCCGATGCAGGGCTCGATCCCAGGACCCTGAGATCATGACCTGAGCCAAAGGCAGAGGCTTAACCCACTGAGACACCCAGGTGCCCCGAACATTGTCATTTTAAGTCTGATTTCTACCGGGGTCCTCGCTTGAAGAAATGTCAGACGTCAGTGCAGTGCACAGACAGGGAAAGATTTTGGAGACCCGAAGACTAAGCCACTGGGAAACGTATGTTCTCCAATGGTGTAGTACTTGTGAGTTAAGGGAGTCAGAGCCCAGAAACAAGCTTGCTCCTCATCAGGGAGGTCCGGGCCCACCTTGAGCTGTAGAGTGATCCTGAGTAGTACAGTCTGTCTTGTTTTCCTCTTCACGTTGGCCGCTCCAGTTTTATTTATTTTTTAAAGATTTATTTATATGAGAGAGAGAGTGCAAGTGCACACGTGCATGTGAGAGCAGAGGGAGGGGCAGAAGGGGAGAGAATCCCAAGCAGACTCCACGCAGAGTACAGAACCCAACCAGGGCTCCATCCCACTGCCCTGAGATCAGGACCCGAGCAAAACCAAGAGCTGGACACTGAATTGAGGGAGCCACGCAGGCGCCCCTGGCTGCTCCAAGTTTAGTAAAAAGCAACAAGGACTCTTTACCCAGCGTTTACTGGAAAAGTTCAAGTAAATCAGTATTGAGCTGAGTTCCTTTCTGGACCATTTCACCCCGACTGCTTTGACCTGCCCAAAAAGAGAAACTGAGATAATGTGATAATGGGTTATTTTGGTAGGTCTTTGAGATTTTTTTCTCTGAGACATTTTATGGGATGAAATGAATCACTTTTTTTCCACACAGATGGGGACTTCTCAGTACAATCTAGCAATCAGAGGGCTCTGAGCCCTTCACCTGAAATGCAAGCCTATCTGTGGCCTTCTTTAGAGAACACCAGGAGATGATGTTCTTATCGCTGGGGTTCCTGGCTGGGCCCACAGCCCAGACACAGTTCCTGGGGGATCACTGCCTTCACATGGGGCGCCAAAACCTAGTAACAATCCTAATAGCCAACAATTAGATAAATTAGGTTTTTAGGTTTCTGCTTAGTAAATACTTTGCTCTTTTAGCTTGGTTTTTCAATGTTGGCTATACTGATACTACAGTTTTCTTAGTTCAACATGGTATACCCTCCAATTTATTAAAATTAATGGGAATAAAATATATACATAAAGACATTTCAAGATAACAAACTAATTCAAGAGATTTGAAATTTAATGCAATGTTGGGCCATGTCAGAAAGCTGAGTCTTTCCTCCCAGTCAGAGATTAAAGAGGGTTGAAGTTGGTAATATTTCTTTATTACACTGTAAAAAATGTGTTAGTTGTACATAAATGGTCACCAATTATTAAAGGCTATGATTTGGTAAGGGGAACATTGACGAAGGAGCTTCTTACAGATAAAAACGATGATGAAGAGATTAATGGTTGAGGTGATGGGATCTCAGATGTGTGGTCCTGGGATGACACGCTTCAGGAACGAGTGATATTTTTTTAGGATGTGCCATGTGGACTGAGTGTATGTGAAAACATGTCTTTTATCCTACAGAACTTGGTAGTCCCCATGTAGTCCCGCGGCTGTCAGGTGAATATTCTGGATGTTATAATCATTTCAGTTTAGAGTGTACCATATTTCTCAGCTTTAAAATTCCCCCAATTTTTTTATAGATAAGTTTGAAATGTATGCTTTGTGTGTGTGTGATACATATGCATATTCTATTATTATAAGTCATATTACAATTTATTTAAAAAGTACATGGTCACATTGGAAAGCCTGTTTTTACAGTGGTAAAGCAGCAATAGTTTTTATTTATTACAATTCTAAAAAATAATCCAACTTTGTAAGTAAAAAGAACTCTGATTATCATTTAGAACATTTAAATTTGAAATTATCTACTAAAAAGAAAATCTTTACATTCAGACAAGTCCAATGTATCTGTTGGCTTTTACAACATAGAATTTCTGTAGGGTTTTGGGCCCTATCAACAGTTTCTGTTAAGTACAAGGACAACAAAATTGGGCAAGAACACAATGGGGCAGCCCTAGTGGACACCAAAGATGAAGAGCCCGTTAACCAGGCCTGGGCCAGAGAACTTCACCCTGTTGGCAACACAAGCTCTCTACCACCTGAGCCCGGGCCCATGCACTCTCCACCACAAGGCTGTCAGTGCCCGTTCGGGGGTTGCTGTGGGCCAGACCCTGTGGTATCAGTTGCAGGAACCAGCCATCCTTTCCATGAGTCATAGAGGTTCCTTATCATTGACCCTCGATGTGTCCCTGGGATATTCAGAACTGAAATTAAGGACCCCAAACTCCTACCTCGCATGGGAAGTCTTTCACTCCACATCCCACCCTGTCATCCCAAGACCCTACTCAACAAGGGTAGCTATGGATGTTTATGCTTTGCAGGCTGCCTGATCCTAGAACGAGCCTGGGCTCTTAGTCATGATCCCCATGGGGCACCAGTGGTCACAGGAGGTTCTCTTAAGGCCAGATATAATGGCAGTGGCTTCAGCCATGGTGACTGGTAAGCTCGGTATAATTACTCGCAGCCAATAAGGTTGCCAGTTGGGTTGAACTGTAAGAAAATGCACTTGAGATCAGTAAGACTAAACTGTGTACATATAAGCAATAATGAATGTTACAAAAACCAACAACCACAAAAACAGAGCAGGCCTCTCAAAAATCCAGAAACCAAAAATTCATTTTAAAATGCTTAAATACAGTTATACAAAGAGGAAAAAAAAAAAAAACCTTCAGCTAAACAACAAAGTCAAGCAAACTTACTTCTAAATCTACATGGCTAAAAAACAACCTGTGCTGAACTTTGGTACTTTTTCCCTTGATATTTTAGGACACGTGAGAGAATATAAGCAGAAAATGTACAGACACGGCACTAGCCAAAAAAAAAAAAAAAATTAATCCCCTTCTCCCCAAAATTCACGCTCATCATGTGAATTTTAACACTCCTTGATGTTCACTCTAAACCCAATCCTTTGAAGTTCTGTGGAAGTGGTAGTTTGGGTATTAATTACAGTTGCTTGAAGCACATTGGGAGAAAATCAGGCAGAGAGCAAGGAACAACATCACGAGGGAGAGCTGGAATCTTGGCACAATGTTATCATGTGGTTTGTAATCTCAGAACATGCCCTGATTTATGAAGGAAGAGGACGAGCCCTGCTAGCCTGGCATTATCGGCCTCGAGGGCAATAGTTTTCCTTATTCTCCCTGTTAAGCACTCAAATTAGTTTAGAAAAGAACTCGGTAAATATAGAGTCTGATTCAAAAATAGGTTGGACAACTACCTGCAAATATCCAGGACTCAGCAAATATTGTGGCTAATTTTTAAAATTAAAAAAAAAAAGTTCAAAAAAATCTTTTATTCAGAAAATGAAAAGAGAGGCTTTTGTATTTTCAAGGAAAAGAATTCTGTAAGAGATATTTTCTTCTAATTATGGTTGGTAATAGTAAAGTTTTAAATATATCAATACTAGTTTTTCTTCAATGTATATATCTCAAAGGATGTTTTTGGTCTTAACGAAGTTTCCTTGATGCTTATCTTGGGGGGAAAATGTGAGTAAGCAATAATCTGCATTTCAGTATTTATCAAAAGTTGTAAGTTTTCTCATAAACAGGGTTTGAACTTGAATTTGTACAGCTACCTTTTTAAATATAAAGGTAGGGAGGACTTTCTGTGGTTGTTCACAAATCATCTTTTCCCTTTTGTGAAGAGTATAAAATAAAGGTGCTCTGATATGAAGTTTCTCATTGAAAATATTAAGAAAGCGTATTTCCTAGTGTAAGAAAGAAAAGTAATTTAAATGGTTTTTACTCAATCACAATTAAGAGAATGTGTGATATGCATTTTTTTTTTTTCATTTCTGGAGAGGTGTTGATGGAAGTGTGATTGATTACCAGTCACATCTGTACAAAAACATCTTGGTAATCCTAAGAAAGCAAAAACAGTATTTTTTTGTTCCAAAGGTTATGAATTCGGATGCAGGAACAGGGAGGTGGTGAAAGAGCTGAGAGAATTAGGTTTTACTAATAAACACAGAGCAAGACAGGGATGTCAGAAAAGGTGCGTCAGAAATAAGTAAACAGAAAAACCCTAACACCTCCTATCCCCACTCCATTTCAGATTATAAAGCACCTGTTACAATGTACTAGAGTTTCGTGATTCCACATTAGATACATGATAAATATATCTTTCTTAAAGAATCTATAGAAAATATCATACATATAAAATTGCTGTATATTGCAAAATAGTTTAAAACCTAAAAATTTTGTATAAGCATACCTATCAATATAAAACATTATTTTTTTCTCCACATCAATTGGGTTCTTTTATCCATACAAATGGTATCATCTCCAAAGCCCATCATAAACCCAACTGACTTACACACTATTTGAAATACACATATACATATATATACACACACTCATACAGAGATATGAGCACACATTTGAGTCCTCACAGAAAAAAAGCACAGTCACCAACAAAGCATCTTTTCATAGATATTTCTGTTTGCAAAGTGTTTTAATGTGGAAAAATAATTCTTAACTAAATTCTGCTCCTAATTGAACACAGTGGGCATAAGAGTTTTAGCTGCCTATCACATTCTAAATAAAGTTCTTGATTTTGTTACAAAGACTCAGATATTTATATATGAAAGTCCTTGTGTTCCCTGTGTTAAGGGCCTATTCTAGATCAATAATAAAAGGGGGTTCTCAGCGTAATACTATAACAAGGATTTAGGATCATGCCTACAGTCCTTACCAAAATCTTTTTACTCCTTGCATATCCAACTCTTCCTCTCCAGTAAAACATGCTTGAAAGAGAATTCTGGGCTTCAAATTTTACCGGGCACCCTGGAAATTGTGGAATGTCAGTACTGAGCTCTAGATCAGGGAGGCTCCAACACTAGCAGCCAGAAACCCACGCTTTCTATCTGTTTATCTGATATTTAGTCACAGTAAACTCTTGGTTAGACAGAACGATCACAACTTGCTTTTTAATGGCATCAGTAAAATAATCTCTTGGAAGAGCTGTCAGGAAACAAATGTTGTCCTTGCCTTTGGATTAAGCTGGTTAACTGGTGTGCTTGATAACATTTATCCTGGGAATGTAACCCATCTATGTGTAAGTATGCAGCCCCTAGCCTCACCCAGTAAACCATTTAATTATTTGTAAGAAAGCTAATTCATGAGAAGCAAAGCACACTGCAGGTAAATAGTCCACTACAAGAGAACCCTATGAAGTAAAATACAATAATTAGAGAATCTTACATAGGAAAACAATTCATTTACTCCTATAAAGGTTACCGTGTCTATATACCTTTAATTTAATTAGGTTAATTCTTCTTTTTTGCTTAAGGTTTTTGATAATCATGTATTTAGCCCAGGTATTTTATCCCCCAACCACTGGGAACGGGGTATTGACAGATTTACTGTGGTCAATTAAAAGTAAAGGAGATAAAAAGTGCTAAACAATTTATGGGATGAGGGGGAAGGAAAACATCCCTAAATGTTTCCAGAAGAAACATCAAAGGCAAATTAGATCCAAACCCCTCAAACTGGGGTAAATGCAATTTAAGATCCGAATAGGCACTTTAAACTCAGAACAGGGACACTTTCTCTTCTTGTATCCCTTCGTTTTTTCCACTTTGGCATGTAGTAAAGACATAATTTGCTAGTGCAGCCCCTCCTATCTAGGACTAGACAAAATACTGGGAAGAAAGGAGTGAATTCTGTACCTGAAAAGGTTTAAAAAAAAAAACTGAACTGTGATTAGTTATTAAGTAAAGGAGAAAAGTGTAAAACGTTCTGCCAATTGTGTGATCCGGGAAGATTTTACTGGCTTATTTTATGTGACTCTAAAGACAAAGTTGCTTGGTGTCTCCTTATCCAAGCGTCTGTCTGACTCTGATTTCCAAATACAGCCTCTTCGCTGCCACTTGCACAAGCTTTCCTGCCAAGGGACTGCCTTCCTTTTCTAGCAGAAACGGTCCCAAATAGATCACATACACTGTTCTCAAGTCTCTGCCAGGACTGAGGGGGGGGGGTGTCTATCATTCACATGTGGAAGGACTGGTTCTCTCAAAAATCACAGCAGTTGCAAGGGGCGTCCTCGGGTGACCCAGAGAGCCGCCCCCGCCCTGGGTAGCCCACCAAACACACCCGTGGCTGAGGTTTTCGCAAATGGCCATACTTTGTGGAAGAAAAATCTGGATTAAACCCACTGCTGGCATTGATAAGTTCTAGAAAAGGCTCATTTCTTATCCCCTCCTCTTGCTCCTGACCAACGACAGATACTAGGAAGGGTAATTGCGTTTTGAGCATGTTCTAATTGACGTGAATGACAGCTAATAAGGAAAAGCCATGGTTATTTCCCCAAAAGCACCAGGCACGTACAAAACACCTTTCTAGTCAGTGATCACTTCCATTTCAGCATGTGCAGTGTAAGCCACCCATTAATGACACCACCAGAAAAATAGCAGGTGGAAGAGAGAAACACAAACAACTAATAACATTCATTCACCCCCATGTACACATACACACGTACACACACGCTCCCACTACTTGAGGGACAGTCATCGCTGAGGAGAGAGCTTGGGAGGTTTCCCCAGGTACACAATTCACCATCTGAGAAGGTGCTGTCCAAGTGAGTGAGTATAAGTTAGGGGGAGCTACATCTGCAGCAAGGCCACGGCAACCCAGTGCAACGATGACAGCCTGTCACGGTTTACTCCATGTAGGACACGTACGGTAAGACTGTGGACCAGCCCGGCCCCAGCAGGCGTTAGCATTCGCTCGTCTTCTCGTGGAATATGAAAGGTAAACTGAGGTTTCTTTGGTGCTGGTCGTTGGCTTGAATGGCAGCTTTTTCTTTTGTCGCGGCATTGATGTTGTCTGAGGAAGCCTCTTCATCGTCTTCTTCCTCTCTTGGATGACCCTCCAGGCTGTGTCTAATACCGTAAGTGAAGTAGATCAGGAAACCTTTTAGAGGGAAAAAAAAAAATCCATGTTTTAAGTATGTCAGAAAATGGCAATATGGAAAATGCAGTATAGAACTTAATGGGTTTTTTTGCCTTCTCTTTCTGGGCTATTTTAGGACAGAAGGCAAGGACAGAATATCCCTGCAGAAGGTCCCCAATGGATGCTTTCCCAGTAGAATGTGCTTTTGCATTTTTAACACCCAGTCTTTGTAGAATGTATGTTTCTCTCAATTAAGGGTTTTTCAGGCACTTATGTTGAAAAAATTGTATGTATTTTCTCAAATTCAACACTACGCTTTAAACAAAAGGATGTGTGTGGGGGGGTAAAATCTCGATTCACAGCCCAAACACAAGCAGTGGGTTGTCTGTGTCACAATCAGGTATTTTGGAAAACACACTCTGTGTAAACAAACGGGACATGGGTGTGCTTTAGCCATGTTACTGTCACCAGGAGAGGCCAAACAGGGGCACTGGGTGGCTCAGGGGGTTAAGCATCATGGTCATGGTCGTGGGCTCCTGGAATCAAGCCCTGCCTCGGGCTCTCTGCTACGTGGGAGGCTGCTTCTCCCTCTCCCTCTGCTGCTCCCCCTGCTTGTTCTCTGTCTCTCTAAAATAAATGAATAAAATCTTAAAAAAAAAAAAAAGCAGGAGAGGCCAAATAATTACGTACAAAGCAATTGGTTCCTTACAGCCATGCTGATTGGGAATTAGAAAGAAAGGTTTTACGTAGCCTCACCAGATAGTTTATTACTTACATGTAGGCATTTTGCTCTGTTTTAGTTATAGATTTGAAAACTGGTTGAGAGTTTTGGGTTGATGTGAAATGCTTTATAATTTTCCCATCTAAATTCACAGGAAGGAGGCTACCAATTAGCATTGTGGCAGGTGTAATTATTAGGGATAATTCTACTTCCTCTCCTGTCCTCAAAGGTTTAAAGACCCAGCCCTCCCTGTCTTCAAACAAAAGCACTACCATCACCATTTTACAAAGAAGCAGGCACACAAACAGGGAGGTAACTTGGCCAAGGCCACGTAGTGAGTAAATGGCACGAGTGGATTCAAACACAGAGTCTGGCTCCAAAGCTTATGCTCTTAACCAAGAAAAGTACATTAAAACACAGTGGGCTATGCTTGAGGAGAGAAGCAAGGGCTCATGGAAAGGCAAGAGACAGTGTTGAAGCTCTCTGCCAGATCCGAAAGAGATTCTTCTGGGCGCAGAGGAGGGGAGTAAGTTCTACAGTTTTGGACTCGGCTCCTTGGGAGCATGTGGGCCGGACCTCAAAGGAACAGCTGCGTGGTTACATCCCCGAGTGTGGGGCTGACTGGCAGGTGATTCTTGTCAGGATCCTTGTCCTGAAGCAACAGAGCCACCTACCAGTAGGGCCACAGTGAGAGAAAGAGAGAACTAGTGTAACCCGTGAGGAATGATAACCTGTGACCCGAGGCACCGGCCCCCCAGCATGAGAATATGGGCAAAACTCTAGCGTGGGTATGGGGAGATGAGCAAAACGGACAGAGGTTAAATCTCCCATCAACTCAAGTAGATAGGTGGCTTGAACTTGAAATTGAATTAATTTCTAGCCAAAGCAAACAATTAGATACATGAGCGAAACTAGGTTCATTCTTGCTAAGCCAAAGGGAGGACTGACAAAACGCACACTCTTCAACTCCCAAGGCGGCCCAAACCAATGCAGACTTAGGACTCATTTCTCCCTGCTTCACCTTACAGACATGTCTGTTCACATTTTTAAGACAAGTGATCAGTGCGTTACATCAAATGTAAATTCTCATTTTCCAACTCAATTTTCACATGGGAAAGGAATCGTAACATAAAAACCATGTAGTAGAGATATAAATAAGCTCACTCAACTCATTTAATGCTAAATCCTAAGGTTCAAATAATAAATTTAGATAACAAAAGAAATTTTTTGCTATCAGCTCATTCAAAATGTCTTCAAAATCCACTGGGACACTGGAAAGAACTGGCTTTGGAATCAGAGTTCTGTACTGCCACCCATGAATTTTATCCTTTGCCTTTGGGTGTTTTTTTTCTCGCCGATTAAGTTGGAGAAAATGGAATCTACAAGATTCTACAGGGTTACTGGTAGAACTTAATCTAAAAAAAAAAAAAAGCATCGCATTTAGAAAATGTGAAAAAAAAAGTACCACATTTAGAGAAGGACTCGTTCACAGGTTATCATTCCACACGGGTTACACTAGTTCTCTTTCGCTCACTGTGGCCCTACTGGTAGGTGGCTCTGTTGCTTCAGGACAAGCATCACATTTAGAGAACGACTCAGATAATCTAAAATTTGGGAAACAAAGAAACTGACAAAAACCCTTGATTTCCAAGAAGGGGGAGGGGATGCATTTCTCTAATCACAGAACATGAAATCGGGAAGACAGAACCACGGTTCAGAAAACATTAAAGGACCTACCGAGTGCCATCCAAATGCTAAATCTGATCCAAGTGTCTGCGCTCAGCTGGACCATCAGATAGATGTTCACCAGAATGCTGAAGGCTGGCAAGAATGGTAAGAACGGAACCTAAGGGGGGAAAACACCCTCTTCAATATACTCAGATTTGGAAAGCACATTTTGGTGATGACAAATTTGACATGGATACTTTCACCCTGGGTCAGTAAGTTTATATTCTTACACAAAGGACAGCCTGAAGAAAAAAGTCCTTCTTGTTGAGTCTACTGAAGGGAGCATTACAGTTGACACTACTTAAGCATGGCCCAAAGCAACAGGGGATTTCTCTGGTCTGCTAACACCCACATCACCACCAAGAGGCAGTCAGTGGTAGGGTTTGGTTTTGTTTGGGGTTCACTGGTTTTGTTCGGGGTTCACTGGTTTTGTTCAGATATCAACAGGGCATGCCTCTGGAAGTCTGG
Organism: Martes martes; assembly: GCF_963455335.1. Lineage (NCBI taxonomy): Eukaryota > Metazoa > Chordata > Mammalia > Carnivora > Mustelidae > Martes > Martes martes. Next base: position 23,449,952 of record NC_137889.1, on the reverse strand, counting down.
ATACACATGGTATCTGAGAGGGGGGGATCCTTCCACAAAGATCTCTTCAAGTCCAAACCTGCTCCTGTTCAAATCTGACAGGATAGTGGGGCAGCTGGGTGGCTCAGTGGGTTGAGCCTCTGCCTTTGGCCCACGTCATGGTCTCAGGTCCTGGGATCAAGTCCCGAATCAGGCTCTCTGCTCGGCAAGGAGCCTGCTTCTCTCCCCTCTCTGCCTGCCTCTCTGCCTACATGTGATCTCTCTCTGTCAAATAAATAAATAAAATCTTTAAAAAAATCTGGGGGCACCTGCGTGGCTTAGTGGGTTAAGCCTCTGCCTTCAGCTCAGGTCATGATCTCTGGGTCCTGTGATCGAGCCCCACATCAGGCTCTCTGCTCAGCAGGGAGCCTGCTTCCCCCCCTCCCCCGCCTGCCTGCTCTCTGCTTCCTTGTGATCTCTCTCTCTCTGTGTCAAATAAATAAATAAAATCTTTTTAAAAAATCGGACAGGATATTTACAGCAGAAGGGCTTTTGGAGGTTAAGAATCTTCCTCAGAGGGTACCTGGGTGGCTCAGTGGGTTAAGCCTCTGCCTTCGCCCAGGTCATGATCTCAGGGTTCTGCGATCGAGCCCCACATCGGGCTCCGCTCAGCGGGGAGCCTGCTTCCCCCACCCCCGCTTGCCTCTCTGCCTACTTGTGATCTCTGTCTCTCTCTGTCAAATAAATAAGCAAAATCTTAAAAAATAAAAAATCTGAGAGAGGACTAAATTTCTATAATAAAATATGCTACTTATTCTTTGATATTACAGACCACTTGACAAGGAATGTGTTTACCATTATAGATAATAACGTGAAAGGGGCATATTCGAGTTTTTGAAAAGCCACGTAGGGAGAATACTTAGGACAAATGGATAACTTCCTCACAAGTGTCTACCCCCCCCTTTTTAGAACAACTTAACGAAACTAACATATGAGATAATATTGAGGATCCCTAATGTTCATTATTCATACCATGAAAGCTACTTTTTGCTGATTCTGGGGCTGCCTCCAAATGGTGAGCACAACGGCGATGCAGAGAACAAGAAACAGGACAAGAAGAGCAACGCTCCATGCTTCTAGGCGGGCAATGGCTTGGACTCCGTAAGTGGTCAAGATACTCAGGCCCAAAACAAGAAATGCTGCAAAAGTGATATGTCGGGGACACAAAATCAGCACACACATTTCACTCAGATTCCGCCAGTTCAAGAAGTCTCTTGTGATAAGACATCGAGCTCTTTCCACAGCTTTTTTGGCAAATACTACAATTCTTCATTTTTGTTATGGGAGAAAATGGCTCTTTTCACCAATTCCAGAACCACCACTCCCTAACTCGTGACTGTCTCCTCCCCCCTCAGCACTACCATCCTGCTTTTTCTGCAAATGTGTCTTCGGGTTCCTCCTTTACTACAGTCTCTGACTATAGCGCATGGATTGAACGTGATACTGTCAGGGGTGGAGATGTCCCTTTTTTCAAAAGGAAATGGCCAGTTTTTCCATTTTCTAGTCTTGTAGACACCGTTCATGCAAACAAATAATCAATGATCTGGGTCTTCTTTCCCTCTTTCAGAAGGTGACATCACCACCCACCCACCATATTCCTGACCATCATGTCTGCATTTGGGGTTCCTCCTCTGTGCTCTAGAGAAGCCTCTACTTCCCGTAGCTTGCCACCAAGAGTCTGTTCCTCAAAGCCCAATGAGAGCAAGGACCATCTTTCTTACTATCCCAAGTGCCCTGCAGAGTTCTTAGCATGTTGATGGTGCTCAGTGAACGTTCCTGAAAATATGACTGATTATGTAACTGTCTGTGAACAAACAAGTTGTTCTGTATTGCCTCCCAGGCTCCTTACTGACAGCTCTTCCTGGCCAGAAGCTTGCACAACAAGGAGCCCCCAACAGCCACTGAAAGGGACCAGCTCTGTACAGCTACCACTCGCACCTCGGGGAACTTCTTTCTTTCTTCTTCAGTGACAGGACCCATGTATCCTGCTAATACAGGGTCTCTGCTCCTAGCGACCCATCAGGTGGAGATTTCAGGACTCGGGGCAGTGGCCAACAGAGGCTAGGGCCAGGTAAGACCTTTTGTGCTCTCACATCGTACCTGCTCCCCCGACGCACACCTGGGGCCCTTCCCAGTGGACACAGCGCAGAGGACTCACCAAGAAATCCTACCAGAAAGCTCACAAGAGACGACGACTGCTGTGTAGGCAGAGCTGATGGGCTGATGAGGAGACGCAGGCTGAGGCCCGGCCCCTGCAGCATGGTGACCGGCGACTCGCTCTTGGAGGCAGCCTTGCCACATGACCCCAGAGCTGCTTTCTCAGGACAGCATTTGGGCTGCTCATAAGATAAGCCGGGCTGGTACCTGGTCCCAAATGAACAAACAAACATTTCTGTCTTTATTCTCAAACAGACACTTGGCCCAAAGGAAGCAAACACCGAAAACTTGAAGGGAGACACCTGACAGGGTCCCCGCTGGGGCAGGGAACTGACCCTTCTCGTGACTCCCGCCCCAGAGCGACCTCAGCCAGGCCCCATGCCTGCTCCAAGAGATACCTGCACAGCCCTGAGCTCCCTCGATGGGCATTTAATTGCAGAGTTACACATTCGATGTGGAAGGGAGTGACCTTTTCACCTGAGGCAACTGTGACTAGAGGAGGATTAGCCTGGCAATATCTGTGTCCAAAGGAACTGCAGTTCCAGAAAACAGCACAGAAAGTCTGGTTCAGCAGCAGCTATAGAATGACATTCAGGCTTCAGGATGCTGTTCTGCTGTCTTGGGCAGTCTGCCTCTCGGGCCTCATGTCCCTCCAATTCCCCTCTCAGTCCTTCAGCGTAACCCTAACGAACTCCGTTCTGCCACCTGCCATGTCCCTTTATCAATGGAGCCTCTTCTCCAGCCTGAGTCAGGGCATCAGCCCGCCTCACCTCCTAGGATCTGCCCCAGTCCCTTCAGTGTGCTCTCTTTCCCTCTGAGCAGCCTTTACTTAAACTTAAAAGTAACATTTGTCCTCAGTCTAAAGAAAAAATAGGCTCACTGAGAAAAAAAATACACAAAGTATAGAGAAGAAAAGCAAAACCACCCCCAATACTACACCGCCAGCATTTTTGTACAATTTCAGCCAGGCTTAAGTGCATAGATGTGTATCTTGATGCACATGTGACTCAAGATACATCTCAATGACTTCTGCATGCAAATTTATGTTAAATTTGAATAAATTCAGGTGCTGCATACAGCTTTGCTGAATCGGATACATTTCTCTATATAATTAAGTATAATTAAGAAGAAGAGTCCACTGTGTAAATGTACCCTTGCTTAGTTATTCTGCTATTAATATTCAGGTTTGCTCAATTTTTTCACTATGATAAATTACCTTTTCATAAACATCCTTTATACATACGTATCTGCATGTATCTCACTGAGTAAAATCTTTATTATAAAATTTGAGCAGTTGAGATAGTGGGACAAAAAATTATAATATTTTAAAGTATTTTTATACATTGTAAGAACTTGCTGTTCATATAGATTAAGCCAACTTATTTTTAATTATCAATTGTGTTTAATTCTTTGCTAAGGACCAAGTACCTTTATTATAGCTTATACTGGTGTTTTTCTGTCCATGGCCTCTCACTTCTGTGAGACAGCTAGCTCCTTAAAAACAAGGATGATGAGTCCTCATTGTCTTTATTCCCCGGGCCCCACATGACGCACACCCTTCAGACACAACGAGGACACTCACCTGAGGATGAGAACACATGCGGCAACCAGAGAGTAGGCCAGGAGAGTGCCAATGGACATCATGTCCACAAGTGCCTTCAGGTCAAAGAGAAAAGCCATCACAGCTATTGGGGAAAGAACAGAAGGGTTAAAAAAAGATAAAACAAAAAAGGCCTATGATAAAACTCCATATAGCTGATAACTTCTAAGTCAGGGACGACTGGCATGTTACAGTTCCAGTATCCATGGTAAATCAAACAACTATAGGAAATATATTTCTCACAGTTAAAAAGATGATCCTTGGATCATATAAACTGCTAGTAAAACTTCAAAAACCCTCAGCCATCTATCAAGTATAAAACACATTCTACTTTGATTACTTAAAAAATATTGGCCTGACAAAGAGTGAAAATATTCTATGACAGAATTCTCTCTTTTGATGTTTCAAAAGAAAAACATGGCTCAGAGATACTGGCTAACTCGTTTTAAAACAACCATTAAAAAATTCAAACAGACGATCTTTCACTATAGATGATACATAATCCTTTCAACTTCCATCCACGTTTTGAGTTATGCCACATACAAAACAAAGTAATTTCCAGTTAAATTGTGTTTCTGATAGAGGTGAAATTATATGCTGGTTAAAACTCCACACTCCAAGAAGACTGACTAGACTTGAGAGATAAATTGGTGTCTCACACTCAAATCTTAGTAATGTTCTGAGGCAAAATATACTTCTCCAGTTGAAGAGTGAACTTGCACTGAGCAATTTTTTTCTCCGTTGAAACATCAAATAGTGATGACCTGACTTGACCACATAGTTGTCCCCATCATCCTAAGTAGAAACACCACATTCCGTTCACATGCTGTTCCAGACATTTCTTAGCAAGCTTTACATCTCTGTGACCTCAATTTATCTTTGATCCAATAATTCTCTGAGACAGAGGAAATGATATAGGTTTAACCAAATGCAGTGGCCACAATTTGACTGGTTTTGACCCCAAAACTAGCAATTTCACATAGGTTGACCTGATAAAATTATGCTCCTCATTCTATAGACAGGCTAACTTAGTATGGTGACAACTCAAAGGGGACAGCAGAGTTACAGTAAACTCAATCTGTTCCCCACTTTCCTGTGCTCCTTCTATTGTATCACATGGTTTCTTTAAATACACCTCATGCCTTACTTTGAAAACCTTCTGTTGCTAGTATACTTATACATTAGATTATTAAAATTTCAATATGTTTTGTAAGAATCACAAATAGCAAAATAGGTGGTCAAGACAGAATAAAATGATTAATTATCCAGACAAGCTCTCTGATCTAAGCTAAAAATGAGCAAAGGAAGGCGAGGGAGTACAAATAACAAAAATATAGTATTTCAGAATGTAAAAAAAAAAAAAAGCCTTCTGCTACAATTATCTTCTTTCAGTTATTAATGTCAATATATTAGGCTGCCAAATAAAATTTTTCCTGAAGAAAGGAGGATACATTTTTTAAAAGTTCTGAATATGAAACAGAGTATTACTGGGCAAGATTTCACTGGCAAAAAAATAAACGTTTTTATGGAATAAATAAAATGTGTGATCCTTTGTCAAGATGTATAAACTCTTCTGAATAGCATAATCCACCGTTTAATAATAAAACGGGCTTTAGATCATCTAGTACAACCTTCATTTCATAGGGGCAGAAATCTAAGCACTAAGAAAAAAAGGGACCTGACCTTCCAATGTATGTCTAATTAAGTGCCAGACTGATTGGAAAACATTTACAAAGTGAAGTTGTTTAGGCAAATACTTTCTGACTCTGAAGAAAATATCATTTGATACATAATTAAGCATTAGCATTCTGTAATTTGTCCCAAATCCAGAGTCTCAACCAAGTTATCAGTTTGGCTTGAATTTTACTACCAAAATAGCTTTATAAAGCTTGATGAAGTCTCTCTCTTGTTTTCTATAACAGGACCTTTGAGGCCATTCTCTTAGGCTATAGAATCTCTTCGAAAATTTCTGCACATCATAAGAATCTGGCCCATGGCATTTTACAAAAATGTTCTGACATCTCCTAAGGTGGGCATCTGGGAGGTGTTTTTTTTCTTTTTTCTTTTTTTTTTTTTTAAACATGAGTTGAGTATCAAAACAGCTGAAAGCAAAAATAGATTCCTAATGGAGTCTAAGAGGAAAGAGTTGTTAGTAACTCTTAGAGAACCATGGTGGTCTGGGATGTGCAGTGATTACCACAGCCAAGTATCGGTTACCCTGACATTTATTATACTTAATTAAAAATGAGTAAAAATACAATCAAGAACCATTACAGCCCTCTGCACATTTGTTAGAAACCCAAAAGGTTAAAATAACAAAATAGTAAAAAAAAAAAATCCCCAAGGGTCAGTGAAGAATGAATTTCCATAGACCACCACCACAATTACCAGATCCCACTGCTCACAACCTCATTTATCAGTGATTTTTTTTTTAACTTACATGCACAGCAAGCAGACCCTCTTTATAAGTCCATGCATGCGCATAAAACGTTCAAGGCCAATGTTGAAGAATCCTGTGTTTGTAAAGCTTACCAGAAATGACCCCTGCCGTCAACGTGGCAGCAACTGGTGACTGCCTCTTACTCACTCTGCCAAGAAATCTAAACAGTAAACCATCCCGGGCCATGGCAAAGAGAATTCGGGGTAAAGGAAACATAGAGCCCAGAAGACTAGAACAGAAAAATTCATAATCCACATGTGAGTTATTGCAAGTCTTATTCCTAGACAGGTATACACAGGTAAAGACCGGACACATTAAAATGCAAACCTATGTCAAAACAATTCAAAATAGGAAAACGTTCACACACAAGTTATTGAGCTTTATATAAATAAAAACAGAAAACTGCCTAACTTGGGCATTTCTCTTCAGAATCCTTGATGGAAAAAAGATTCCCCCTTTTCTTAAAAAAAGTCAACTCTCTCACCTGCCACCGCACCCGATGATAAAGTAGCAATTATTGGTGTCTTCGTTTTGGAATTGATTTGAGCTAGACATTTGAAAAGCAACCCATCCTCCGCCATAGCATAGATTACACGAGGCATTGGGAAAATGGATCCAAGAAGACTGAATAAAAAGCAAACACATGCAGTATGGCAAACACATTCATGCAAGATTACATCTCAGAACAGAAATTACGTACTTGGATAAAACTCAGCATCACAGCTCTGATTACAAGGTCTTGTTATTTTTTAAAACATGTTATGATTGGGCATTTAAAAATATTTGCCAATATTTACCATTATTATTCTATTACAGACATTTTGCCCAACCCACTGACCAGACTAAGAACAATACTGCAAGTAATTGGTGCAAGCCCACAAATTATTACTGAATTAAAACTAAGTAATTAAGACTTAAGAAAACCAAACCCAATTGTATCATTAAGGCATTTTTAGTGGCCTTAATGAAGAAATTAAAATTCCTAAACTGACATGAAATTAGAGATTAGGTTATTTAATTGCATGGTATAGTCACTTCATTTCTTCGATAATTATGAACTTCTTATATTTATTTTACCATTATTTTGCCTCAGATAGCCTTGATATTCCATCAAATTAGTAATAATACCCAGCAGCATAAGAAAATCAAGAGAGGAAGGGTTAAAAAAAAGAAAAAACAACTCACTGTAAATTTAGTACACAGAAGTAGCCACGATTAAAAGTCAGGAACAGCGAAGTTTAAGAAAATGCTCTTTGCATTAGATGTTTCAACTTTCTTGTGTGTTTACTGGCTGCACCATTCCATACATAACTTAGTTATAAAAAAATAACCATTTAAGAGAAAAATATGTAAAATATTTTATTTTAAAAATTCATTTTATCTTTCGATAAAGCTGGGTTGAGCTTGGCCCTGGATAAATCTTTACCCATCTGTCTTCTGAAGACCATGATGGCATGATGTCTTCATAGTTGAGATTTTTGAAAGTACTTGAAATTACTCAGAATAAACCTCAACAGTAGCAGATCGCTGAGAAGCCAATGGGGGTAAATTTCTAATTGCTGCTTACTATTATCTTGAATGGAAAACAAATCAGACTTTGAAAGAGAATAAAAGCTAGGCTGAGGAACCTATAAGAATATTGCTTTTTCCAACTTTGGACTTTCAAAAAACTATTTTCCCTTTAAAAAATTAGTAATCAGTACATCTGTATCTTTGGGGTAAATACCCAGCAGTGCAATTGCAGGGTCATAGGGAAGCTCTATTTTTAATTTCCTGAGGAATCTCCACACTGTTCTCCAAAGTGGCTGCACCAGTTTGCATTCCCACCAACAGTGTAAGAGGGTTCCCCTTTCTCCACATCCTCTCCAACACACGTTGTTTCCTGTCTTGCTAATTTTGGCCATTCTAACTGGTGTAAGGTGGTATCTCAATGTGGTTTTGATTTGAATCTCCCTGATGGCTAGTGATGATGAACATTTTTTCATGTGTCTGGTAGCCATTTGTATGTCTTCATTGGAGAAGTGTCTGTTCATATCTTCTGCCCATTTTTTAATATGATTATCTGTTTTGTGTGTGTTGAGTTTGAGGAGTTCTTTATAGATCCTGGATATCAACCTTTTATCTGTACTGTCATTTGCAAATATCTTCTCCCATTCCGTGGGTTGCCTCTTTGTTTTGATGACTGTTTCTTTTGCTGTGCAGAAGCTTTTTATCTTGATGAAGTCCCAGAAGTTCATCTTTGCCTTTATTTCCTTCACCTTTGGAGACATATCTTGAAAGAAGTTGCTATGGCTGATATCAAAGAGGTTACTCCCTATGTTCTCCTCGAGGATTCTGATGGATTCCTGTCTCACGTTGAGGTCTTTTATCCATTTCGAGTTTATCTTTGTGTACGGTGTAAGAGAATGGTCAAGTTTCATTCTTCTACATATAGCTGTCCAGTTTTCCCAGCACCATTTATTGAAGAGACTGTCTTTTTTCCACTGGATATTTTTTCCTGTTTTGTCAAAGATTATTTGACCATAGAGTTGAGGGTCCATATCTGGGCTCTCTACTCTGTTCCACTGGTCCATGTGTCTGTTTTTATGCCAGTACCATGCTGTCTTGGTGATCACAGCTTTGTAGTAAAGCTTGAAATCAGGTAACGTGATGCCACCAGTTTTATTTTTGTTTTTCAACATTTCCTTAGCAATTCGGGGTCTCTTCTGATTCCATACAAATTTTAGTATTATTTGCTCCAGCTCTTTGAAAAATACTGGTGGAATTTTGATTGGAATGGCATTAAAAGTATAGATTGCTCTGGGCAGTATAGACATTTTAACGATGTTTATTCTTCCCATCCAAGAGCATGGAATGGTCTTCCATCTTTTTGTGTCTTCTTCAATTTCTTTTAGGAGTGTTCTGTAGTTCCTCGAGTACAGATCTTTAACCTCTTTGGTTAGGTTTATTCCGAGGTATCTTATGGTTTTTGGTGCTATAGTAAATGGAATCGATTCTCTAATTTGCCTTTCTGAATTTTCATTGTTAGTGTATAAGAAAGCCACTGATTTCTGGACATTCCCTATGACCCTGCAATTGCACTGCTGGGTATTTACCCCAAAGATACAGATGTAGTGAAAAGAAGGGCCATCTGTACCCCAATGTTTATAGCAGCAATGGCCACGGTCGCCAAACTGTGGAAAGAACCAAGATGCCCTTCAACGGATGAATGGATAAGGAAGATGTGGTCCATATACACTATGGAGTATTATGCCTCCATCAGAAAGGACGAATACCCAACTTTTGTAGCAACATGGACAGGACTGGAAGAGATTATGCTGAGTGAAATAAGTCAAACAGAGAAAGTCAAGTATCATATGGTTTCACTTATTGGTGGAGCATATCAAATAATATAGAGGACAAGGGTAGATGGAGAGGAGAAGGGAGTTGAGGGAAATTGGAAGGGGAGGTGAACCATGAGAGACTATGGACTCTGAAAAACAACCTGAGGGTTTTGAAGGGGCGGGGTGGGAGGGTGGGGGAACCAGGTGGTGGGTATTAGGGAGGGCACAGATTGCATGGAGCACTGGGTGTGGTGAAAAAACAATGAATACTGTTACGCTGAAAATAAATAAAAAATTAAAAAAAAAAAAAAAAAAATTAGTAATCAGGCAATGAGATTTTCTCTTTGTAAGAATGTCCTATGGGATACCATGATATAAACCAGAATGAAATATCTTATGATCACATGTTAATTTGGAATGTGAGTAGCTCAGGGAACCTGAGGAATGAATTCTCAAGTATTAAAACAAGTAGCTACTGCAAATCTGAGCACTTGAGATTCAACTACTCTTTGCTTTCCACATAGACATTATATGAATTTCCACCATTAATTTCAGAAGAGTAATTTCTATTTCTAGCCCAAATTCAGTCTGATGAGTACCAAGAAAAAAAGTCTCAGTGTTTCACAATAAAAAACACATTATACTGAACGATGTCACAGCATATAGTTCCCAGTCACATAGACACGATATAATTTTAAAAGGCAGCAGAAAATGTGAAGTCTGCACCTAAGGTCTTGGCTGTCTGTAGTACTATAAGAAGTCCTTCAACCAGCAGGGAAACATGCTAGTATACGCATCCTACCGCTCTTTAATACATACATACATGAATATGCATGACATACACGTATGTGTATGTGTTCGTGTGTATATCGATGCCATATACACTTCTACCGAAGCTGGACCATCATTATCTTGAAAAAACGACTTTTAACTGATGGGTGAAAAAGTGTTTATCACTTAAGATCTGTATGTAGCTATTCTGGTCAAACTATTTGGAGAAGACATAGTTGTATAATATATTCCTTAGATTAAGACTACTTTTAAAACCTATAAAAGCGATTCTTTAAATACTGACTGCTTGGCAGTGTCACCAACAGCCCCACGTTCAAAGGCAATGCCATGTACCTTGTTGAGAGAGCACAGAGAGAACCTGCCGCAACAACGTATTTGGCGGGGCCCCATCCAACATATTCAAATGCTACCGGCAGAGGGCTTTTCTCGTCCAGGAGGTAGTATGGCATCATAAGGGTTAAAGCTGCAGAGACCCCAAAGTAGGCCATAAAGCAAACAAGCAAAGAAGTCACGATTCCAATAGGAATAGCTTTCTGAGGATTCCGGACTTCTTCACCTAAGGAGATATAAACAATAGGTATGCACCTTTAACGAAACATTAATAGACACAACATGAAGTCGTCTTCTCCTTCATAGTCATTTCTCTCTGCTTTTGTCTCTTCTGTTCTCTTAGCTTGCTCCACACATTCTACACGAAGCTGTCTCTCTTCTTGAGAGTACTATGCTATTACACAAAATTCTGATCCCCAGAGGCAAAAAGAGAGAGCAAGAAATCATGCAGGTCCGTTTCCCATTTCTAGAAAGAAAAGACATGCTATACCAGTGCTATTAAATATTTCAGGACAGTATGGCAGTCTTAATCCACTTGGAAAATGTTTCATCCACAGAAATTAAGTGACTGTCCTGGAATTCTGTGGGCCCTTCAACAGGAAGGCTTCCATAAATATGAAGCTAAACTTTTTCTATCCAGTGCATCAATTTAAACTCTGGCTTCAACACAAAAATAGTATTTGAATCTTTCTAATAAGATTTGACATTTGAAGTGCCCTTAAAAAGGCCAATTATAAGGCAGTACAGTAATATGAACCCAGAAGAAGTACTAGCATGTCTGGCATGATCACTTTGTTGCACAAGATAACGAGAAAAGAATGACCACAATCTCTTTTGTCCTACTAAAGAAGAGACAATTTATGGGCACGATCATCATTTGTTACTCACTGTGATAGTACTAAAGATTACTTTGAGACTGAAGGTTAAGAACACTAATTACAACTAACATTTATAAAATATTTGACAGCCTGCAAAAATCTTTAATGTGTATGTATCTTAAGTAACCTTCATAACATGAGCATGTTACCAAATAATGGAAACCAAGGTTCACAGAGTTTCATGAAGTTTCTTTTTATCATACACAGTAGGTGTCATAGCTGGGGCTGGAACCAGCCTGCATTACCCAAATCCCACTCTTTCCTTGACCCTCTGTTGCTACCCGTGGGTACTCCTTAGAACAAGGAACCCTTTACATAGAACCAAGATTCTGCCCTTACCAGTTGTTGCAATGCAGTCAAATCCCACAAAGGCATAAAAGCAGGTGGCAGCCCCAGCCAAAGTTCCCGCAAAGCCATAAGGCATAAAGCCACCAGCCCCATAGATACTTGTCCCATTTTCAGAAGGCGGATCTCTAAAGGAGAGAGCAAGCACAATGCAAAGTCATTTTCATAGAAAACTGTTTCTATGTGTTCACCAGCTATTGTGTTCACCAGCTCTTTGAAGCTCACATATATAAACGTAAATCCTGTTTTTCTCACTGTGTCCTAGGGCATGTAGTGGTGTTCCCAACAACGGCACCCTCTTGGGTTGTCAACACTCAACTGGAGGCTGGTCAGTAAGAGCATGAGGACAAGGCCCAGACCCACTCTGGCTAGAACTCACAGCCAGGCAGGATTGTGAGAGCAGAGACACCGTGTATGGGCCATGCTCCGAAATAAAGACATAAAGCCTCTTCTTTTCATGGACAGTTGGGCAGGTGGTGCATTTAAAAATTTTACTAATAAGACATTTGAAAAGATGAAATCGAATTCTTGAGGCTTGAATAATAATATTGAAGTTGAATATTTTATTACATGTTAAAAATTGTCTAAAACCAGAAGTTCCTAATTTTTTGCTTCAAAAGAATGGATTGAAACAGCATATCTAAGAAAAACATGTAGTTATACTTCACTTCATGTAATAGACATTTCTGTAACCTTATTTTACTTGCACATCAGAATATTAATATAAATCTTATGATGAAACCTTTTGTATATAATTATTATTAATTTAATTTTTAAGACTACCAGGTTAAAAGCAAAATGCATGGACAGCTCTGCTTAAGTAACCAACGACATTCTCCAAAAATCAAGGCCCAAAAATTACTAAGGGGCTGAAAGAATGCAAGGAAACTAAAGGGTCTTCCCAAAGGAAAAACTAAGGGATACATGGCTCAATAAGATCCGTTGTTTTGCAAAGGTGGCCAAGTTTTGGGGGGAAGAGACATCCTTTCAATGGTTAGGATCTCACTTTGCTCTTCTCCTATATCTCCTGCACAGCTTGAAGCTGAGAACCAGCCACTGCTTGGCTTCAAATAGCTGTTCAACAGTGAGCACATGTACACATCTATGTTTAGGGGGAGATTCAGAAGAAGAGCCTCGGAACAGACCAGACCCTCAGAAATGTCTCCACAGCAAAAGAAAATTGAGAACCACTTGTAGAAGGAAAGGTAAGACAAGAGCAGGCAAATTAAAAACAAAAACAAAAACACATTCAAAATAAGAAGGGAAAAAACCCAAATATTATACCTGGCACTCGCTGATATATTTTTGAGAAACTCTTCACTAATCTTCCAGTTTGCCACATTTCCTTTCACAAACCCAGCAACCATCACGAAGAGAAGGACCAGGATATTAATAGCTGTGAAGATTTTATTCACCCAAGCAGATTCTTTTACTCCAAACGATAAAAGGCCTATGGAAAAAAAGAAAGGGTATTTTAATTTTTTTTTTTTTACCTAAGTTTTAGCAAAAACAATGGCATTTTGGGGCAGTAATAGGCTTTAGGATATTATTTTACCAACATCCATGTTTTTAACTTACATTTCTCACTTTCTCTTGTGAGTTCTGACTCACCTGTCACAAGATCTCCTGAGTACAACCAAGTTCCTAGGAGAGAGCAGGTGGTGCACAGAGCCTAGAGACACCACACTCCAAGAAATCAATTAATCTAGTAACTTTGGCTCTTATTACCAATGGGTAGGGAGAGGCAAAGTAACTCAATTTTAAAGCAATGCTGTTCTAAAAAAGCCACCTCAAGGTGAGTGGCTACAAAATTTTGAAAATAAAAGTTGAATCATACGTCTGTTTCATATTTTCAGAATATATAAAATAATTCAACTGCCTCACCAAAAAGATACATTTTTCTAATTGATTCCCACTGTAATAGTTTTACTTTATATCCTGATTATTAACAGGAATCAATTTCCTATTCAAGTTATTTGAAGACACAGAAAAAATATGAAGGAAAGATCAAGTATAATCTGCTCTCCAGAATTTCAGGCATGCTCACACACGCAGACACACATACACATGTTCATGTTGACATACAGATAACCTCAGTTTTAACAACTGCATACTCTTCTACAATATGAAAACACCATAATCCCTTACTTATAGACCGCCAGGTAACTCTTAGTTTCTGACAACTATAAATAGGACTGACACCATCATCCTTTTATAAATATCTTTGTACACATTCAAATTTGTACTTAAAAATAATGTTCTATAAGGTTATACCATATCAAGGATATGTCCTTTCATGCAAGGCTTTTGGTTCACATTGTAGGAAATATTCTCCAGAAAGTCTGACCCAATTGAATCTGCCCATTTTTTTCTATTAGGTTTTTCTATTTATATCAATTTGTAAGACTTTTTGTATAGTAATGTTATAAGATCTCTGTCATGTATTGCATATGTTTTTCCCAGTTTATCATTTACTTTTACTCTTAGGATTGACTTTATGTATGTGTATATATGTGTGTGTGTGTGTGTGTGTATGATTTTATATATATACAGAAGTTTTAGAACATAAATTTTTCTTTAGTTTTTACCTTTAGAAAGATTTTACCCAATATTAACTCCAAAGCGTTTACCTTTGTTTCCTTCTAGTACCTTCATGACTGTATTTATAATGTGTGTGTGTGTGTTTTTTAAGTTTATTTATTTATTTGACAGATCACAAGTAGGCAGAGAGGCAGGCAGAGAGAGAGGGGGAAGCAGGCTCCCCGCTGAGCAGAGAGCCCGATGCAGGGTTTGATCCCAGGACCCTGAGATCAGGACCTGAGCCGAAGTCAGAGGCTTAACCCACTGAGCCACCCAGGCGCCCCATGTGTGTATTTTTTGAGAGAGAGAGATAAGAAAGAGAAAGAGGAGGCGCAAGTGGAGGGGAGGCGCAGAGGGAGATAGAGAATCTTAAGCAGGCTCCATGACCAACACAGCACACAGTCAGAGGATCCCGGTCTCATGACCCTGAGATCATGACCTGAGCTGAAATCAAGAGTCAGAAGCTTAACCCACTGAGTCACCCAGGCACCTTATCACATTTTTACCTTTAATCCATCTTATATAGGATATTAATTATGGACCAAAGAAAGTTTACCTGTTACCACTGGGGAGAAGATGATGATGAAGGGATTATGCTGTATATCTCTATTTGTTTCATCCACAAATCTATACCACCCAGGATCAAAAAAGCAAAATTACCCGAGTAGAGATGAGGAAAACTGAATTTCATTCTTCTACCTGTGTAATTCCCAGAATTTTACAATAATGTAACTATAATGAGAAAAAGGAAACCGCACAAATGGTATAATTACTGGTTCCGTAGCACTAGAAATCACTATCACCTACACGCTTTGGAAATACACGCTGTACACGATACTGTTAGCCGCCTGGAAAAGAACAAAGCCACTGTCATATTTTATGAGAATTTCCCAATACTGGGCGCCTGGGTGGCTCAGTTGGTTAAGTGACTGCCTTCAGCTCAGATCATGATCCTGGAGTTCTGGGAGCGAGTCTCACATTAGGCTCCCAGCTCCACGGGGAGTCTGCTTCTCCCTCTGACCTTCTCCTCATTCATGCTCTCTCTCACTGCCTCTCTCTCAAATAAATAAATAAAAGGTTTAAAAAAAAAGAAAAAAGAATTTCCCAATACCCCATGTGCACTTTTTATTCTGGGATTAAGGACCAATGAACATCGCATCTAAATACTGCAGACACTTCCCCGTGTCTTTGATAAAGTAGCAGCTTCCGCCAACAAGACATTTGGTATTACAATATGAATCAAAATTTGTAACTGAAGGTTTTGATCTTCAGAGATTCTAGGGACAAAGTTACCACGTGAGCTTCGCCTACATTTAAAGGAAAAACACGCTGGTCAATGACACAGGGCAATGCTGCAGGTCAAGGCTGACTTCTGCTCTGGGCTTTCATGATTCTAACTGTGCCATGGCTGCACGCTTCTCATCGTTTAGAGATTAAAGCCGAATATGTTAAGATCACTGAAATCATTCCTAAATAAAATATGAGGTGAGTCCTTTAATAATGTTAGCTAGGCTGTTTAGAAAGTAAAACAAATGAAATCTATCACCTGTTGAAAAACAATTGTTGTAATTTTTCTTGACATTACAGGTACAATGCCAAAATAGTTTAGAGCTATAAACTTTGTTCGTGTTCCTAACCCTATGTGAAACATTTAATTAATGACTAAGATTTTAAGGGTGAAGTTATTTTTTAAATCATAGAATTTTACAAGTGAAAAGTTCATGGTAGAGATTTCTGTCACACCTTTGTAAGCAAGGGAGAAAGCAGCTGGAGATAAGGTTGGACAGGAAAATAATGCGCAGATTATTCGAGGGCTATCAGGTAGGAAGTGAGAATACAGATTTTATTCTTAGGGAAATCTTGATTGGTTGAAGCAAGAGTGCAGGTGAGAATGGCAATCAAAACAGAAAATGTTTAAATAATGAAAAGAGATATAAGGTGGCAGCAGAGATTAACTAAGCCTACAAAATAAATCTAACTGCCATCTAGGTGCTTACTATATACCGGGCAAGTCTCTATCTTATAGACACTGATATAGCCATTTTATGGATAAGCAAACCAAGTCACAGAAAGATTATGCCACTCAATATGCCAAAGATCGTGAGTGGCAAAGTAGGACTGAAAACCTGGTTGTTCTGATTCTAATTCCTATACCTTTCTTTCTAAACTACTATGTCACAAGATGTAAGATATGGGAAAATTCTAGCAACAAGTACGTTTATCTACATAATGTCTACAGTAAAAAATCACAGGTGGTTTGAATACGCTTCCTTTTCAGCTCAATACCTACATTACATAGATGAAGGCATGAGTAGACAGAAATTCTTCTAGAAATAGTATGCTGATAAATTTCCTTAGTTGTAGCTAACAAGATAAAATAATGTCAAAAATTATGCATTCTTCATTATTGAAACTTCACTGCCATTCCTGCAAATCTACAATTGGTATTATAACGATGTGCCTTATCTTATTCTTTGGTGCATTGTAAGTAACATTGACTTAGAAGTGATATTCCTACCATTCCACATACTTTAGATTTATTTTTTATTTATTTATTTATTTTTCATTTTAAGTTTTTAAAATTTTTTTATAAACATATAATGTATTATTTGCCCCAGGGGTACAGGTCTGTGAATTGCCAGGTTTACACACTTCACAGCACTCACCATATCACACACCCTCCCCAATGTCCATAACCCAACCACCCTCTCCCTACACCCCTTCCCCTGCCACCCTCAGTTTGTTTTGTGACATTAAGAGTCTCTTATGGTTTGTCTCCCTCTCGATCCCATCTTGTTTCATTTATTCTAGATTTATTTTTAAAACATGTCTATCATATAAGAAAAAAACATGATTCTAGCTGGTGATGAGGCCCAACAGTAACCTCAACATATAAGTATGCCACCTTGTCTTGGAAAGTCAGACCCCAAATCCAGTGGTAACTTATTTTCCTGGGATAATTAGTCTGGCTCATCTCAGGGAGGAGTGTAATTGGTTTTCTTACCTGCTAAAAGTAATATAAGGCACACAGCAAAAAAGTCAGGATATTCCGCAAGGCCGGTATAATTCATTTTGAAGTATGTCCTGAAAAACTGGCCAATCTGTTTGCTAAGAAGTTCATCAAAGGTGCCACTCCATGCTCTTGCAACACTTGATGTACCTTCCCAAAACACAGAACATTAAGAGAATGTACAGGTCACTGGGAGAAGATTAACATCACATCCTCTGCTACCCTGTTCTAGGATGAACACAGGTTAGTTCGGACAGAACTGAAAATTCGAATCACATCTAAAATTATCTTGATAATTTTCCAATTCTATGTTAGTAACCAAGTTCAAGCCGATAAATGTGGAATCAGCTAACTTCATCTGCATTAAAGACCTTTTTTTTTTTTTTTTTAAAGCTGGTTTCCAATCCCACTCAGAAGCATCTTCAGAGATGAAGCAGAATCACTGAATTTTCCCATCAGCGGATATTTTCGAGGTGAGATAAATGGGACGCACAGGGATCAAGTAATTCACTCCTGATCACACAGTCACTAACTAATTCAGACCCACAAGGATCTCAGCCTCAGGAGCGCTACCATTCCATACAGTAGATAGATTTTTTTGGGGGCAACATACCTATCACATAAGATAGAATGAGATTCCAGCCGGTGATGAAGGCCCACAGTTCTCCGACAGTGACGTAAGTGTACAAGTATGCAGACCCAGTCTTGGGAACACGGGCCCCAAATTCAGCGTAGCAGAGGCCCGCCATCACGGAGGCAAGGGCGGCAATGAGGAAGGACACCACGATACTGGGGCCGGAGTCTGCTTTGGCCACCTCTCCGGCCAGGACGTAAACCCCAGCACCGAGGGTGCTTCCGACCCCCAGGGCAATGAGGTCCATGGTGGATAGGCAGCGGCATAATTTGGAATCTTCTAGACTGTCCAGGGTGACTATTTTTCTCCGGATCAGACATCGGGCAAAAGACAGCGCAGCTCGGCAGGGAATCATTCTGAAGCGGGAAGCCTGGGGAAGAGAAGGGAGGAGGTCAGGAGCAGATCAGGAATCATCACCCCTCCAAGGACGGGCCCAGCTTCTCAACCCAATTAGGGCACCATTTTGTTTTGTTTTCTGTTTTTTTTTTTTTTTTTTTTTTTTTTTTTAACTTGTTCCTAGAAATGCAGCCCAGAGCTATCAAAGAGAGGATGGGAAAAGTCAAAGCTGCGACTTTCTTAGAGTTCACGAATCATCCACGGCCTTTTCAAAGGGACGGAAACAAACGGCTTCTTTGGGGAACAAAGGAGTGGAAGCGTTGGGTGATTCAAAAGATTTGCCATCGTTGTTCATTTGTGCTGTTACAATTTTTAAAGACTGACTGATGGAAATCTCCTCCAGGACACGGCTCATTTGTCCTCGCTACAAACAAGGGGAAGAATTACCTCATCTTTTCGTCAATCATTCATTCGACTCCTACTTTTTACACCTTATTACATGCCAGGGATTGTGCTAAGAAATATGCTGAGAATGGCGTGCTGCGTGTTGACGGTCTCCAGCTTTAGGAGGCTTGTGGTCTAGCTATTGTCTACAAGCAGGTAAAAGACGCCATCATTACATATTTTCCAGCTTTCTCAGATATGTCTCTTTTCATTTTAGTCTGTTTCATTTTAATGTGAAGCCATTTGAAGCCTTTAGAATAGAAAAAATTCCCCCCAAAACATACTTGGATTTTCCTAAATAAAACTTCTATTCAAAGATACTTTGATGATGAATTTGTAGTAAAACACTCAAGCTTATTTACATTTACTTGAGATTTCTAAATAAATGAATAGTAAATGATAATATTTAGAATAAATAATTCCACACCAAATAGGATATGTTCTTTTAAAAATGGAATGAATAAGGTAGACACAGAAAGACATACTCCCCATACCCTATAGGCCCAAACAATCTAACACTGAAAAAAATTATCAGGTTATAAAACAAAGCATGCATCCTAGTAAGGAAAAAAAATATATGTATTACAGTAAAAAGTCTGAAGTAAAAAAACATCAAAATATTAACCATGATGATCTTTGGGTGGGGGCTAACTTTTACTTCTATGTATTTCACGGAATATATATAATATTGCTAATATATATTTCTAAATTACCTCCAGTAAACATGTACACCTTATTTGCAAAGACCTATAAAAATGAAAAAACCCTACATGACCTTGTCTATAGAGACGTATAACTCAGCAGACAGGGAAATAATTGAGGACTAGGGATCAGTCAATAAAATAAAATGTTTTTAACTTTCAGAAGTTCAGAGTCAGGCCTGCCACTTCTGCTGCACAGTGATGTACAGGGATGGAATGCTTTCTCCTTTGATCTCATTATATTCGTTACCAATAACCTCAACTCATGAGAGTACAGCTTTTCAACTTTATCCTATAAAATAAACCCTTGAACACATCTCATCCTTCTTATCTATAAAAGACAACCTTTATTAAAATTATTTTATTTTAAAAATAACAAATAAGATGAATTTTCTATGTTAAATCGAAATGACTTGTTGCTGATAAAAAAACACAGGCGTTTCTGGGATATGAATAATCTAGTATCACACTAAACCTCATAGAGAACGCTAACTGCCTGAACATTATTCATATATCAACGTAAACACAAGTCCTTGACTTCAAAAGCAGCTAGTTCAAAGAATGGAGAGAAAAATCACACAGATATAGGAAAATGACTGAAAGGTTCCTTGATGGTAAAAATAAAGTTTTACACATTGGTGTTGCCCACACCATCCGACAGAGTGCCGAGCCTGCCACTTCACAAATACTTGTTCAAAAATTTGCAAATACAAATGACGTCTCCAATTTTGCCAATATTCTAGCTTCCAAAGGCAAAACATAATACTTCTCTAGATCAAATGTGTGTCAATTTCTAACCCTGCCTGGCCCTTACAGAGCCATTTCTCAGATAACACAACTAGGAGATAAGGTAGAAAGTGATCTCCTTAAAAAAGAATCAGGAAGGGGCACCTGGGTGGCTCAGTGGGTTAAGCCTCTGCCTTCGGCTCAGGTCATGATCCCAGGGTCCTGGGATCGAGCCCCGCATCGGGCTCTCTGCTCAGCGGGGAGCCTGCTTCCCTTCCTCTCTCTCTGCCTGCTTCTCTGCCTACTTGTGATCTCTGTCAAATAAATAAATAAAATCTTTAAAAAAAAAAAAAAGAATCAGGAAGTGAAAAGGTAAAGTTAGAGAAAGACCAACCGAGCTGGGGAGAGGGGAAGTGAAGGCGTTTACTAAATGCTGACCTTCTGGAACATTCAAGTGTGTTTTTACACAGAGGTGGGCGGAGATCAAGAAGTAGGGATCCCCGCCGACTGAAGAGGGCTCAGAAATGAAGAAGCACTGAACTTTAGTAATGATTTAGGATCATGAGGAAATGGGAACGTGTCATCTACAACTTTAGGGAAATAGTGATGGGCAAAATGAGGCACACCTGTTCTTCATTTAACTAAATGAAATGCTCTTGATAAAGTACTTGATCAACCCCAGATTTTATGAATAAAAGATGCAAAAGGAAAACTAAGAAGAAAAGGTGAATGGCACGATTGTGGGGGAACTTTCATTTATTTTTTTAAATTCTTTTTTCTGGTAATATGGCCACAATGTTGTCTGTGAAATTTCTAAAACAAAACAAAACAAACAAAAAATGCACACAAAATCCACCATAAAAATGAAAGGGCATAAGCCAGCCAACCAATACTACATACCTCTTTGAAGCGTTAAAAATAGTGAAAACTTTTATAAACATTTAGCCCAAATCAATACATGAGTGACCCTCATCTTTTAATAGGAAAATGAATTAATTTGCTCCAGATACATAGAAAGCAGAATGATTTACAGAAATGTATAGCTTTAATCAGATGAGATTTGATAGCTACTGCCTCTGTTGTGTTAAAAATGGAAAGTATTTTATGTTCAGTTTTTCTGTGTTGCCCTGAGGAAATATGACAGAGCTGCCATTTGTCAGGCACTCATTTACTTTGAGTAACAGAAATGCATACGTCAGAAACTCTTCTCAGAACGAACAGGTTACACAATGTCCCTCGCAAACAGCCTCAACTACGCACACCTATCTGATAACATACTGATTGCAAAAGTCATGACACAAAACCAATTTTACAGAAATATAATGGAATGGAAGAAAAGCAACGTAAAAACATCCTGGGTCAACTTAATGAATCATTCTTAAACAAACATATATTAAATACTGGTAGCTATATCACGTAGCATGTAGTTACTAAAGAAAAAAGAACCCTGTGCTTTTGTAAAATGTGTTTTTGTGTAGACAGAATGATAGAGGGAAAGTAGAATGGCAATAAGGGAAGGAGGGGAAAAAAGGATATTTGAGCTTACTATCAGTGACAGAATCTGATATTTACATATTTTTATAACTCGTCCTTTAAAAGGTCTTAAAAAGATAGGCTCCTTATGCGAGATGGTTATGATAGCGTTATCACACGTCTCCAGGTGCTTTTCATTGCTAAAAAAAAAATCTACTCATACGTGTCCTTTGACTCAGGTCTGTATCCATTGTCTTTGCCTGGGCTTTGGGAGGGTTGTCTCATCAACAAATTATGCAGGGAGAATATGCAGGAATTTTGAAGGTAATTCCATTGATCTGGAGGGCACAGTTTTCCCAAGAGCAGACAACGATCCACACCATCATATCCACTGTGAGCTATTGCTATTAGTGACCAAGGACTAGTATTATTTCCTACAGAAATGTATAGTAAAGGACAATCATCTAGGCTTTTGGAAGAGACTTTTGAAGGAAAGCTTAGATCTGAAAACGCTATTAACCAAGGGAGGGTTAGAAGGGATCTACGATATATTCTCTAGCAGAAAAATCTCTGAACGAATTGAATAAGCTTGATGATATAGTTAGATCTTCCCTCAATCCCTCCCTTGTCCCTAACCCTAAATAGAATTGTTTCAAGACACCTACCTCTTGAAGGAACCCTATTAATTCTTGCCAGAAAGCTGAATTACTTCCTCAGCAACTTGGAATCACCTCTTTCTCAAACTTCTCCAACCCAGGCTACGAACCTTATAGGAGAGAATTTCAGGTCAAGTAAATTCCTAGCCCTGAGGATGTGACGGTACCCCTAAAGCAGATTCCCCTTCAACTAACCATAGAAACCTTTTAGAATCTGCTAAATAGTCAAAAGTCAATCCTGGATTTTCACTTGGGTTCAAATGTCTGATGTAGTATTTAATCTCAGAGAAATGAATCTTTGCTTTCCTAAGTAAAGTGAAATCTCACACTTAATCCTCTGTATCAGGCCCTGGCAATAAATCTTATAGGAAAAAGCAGCTGCAGCAAGACAGTGGATAGGTCTTCCAACAAATCCTCAACAAATTAGCTGCTCAGAAACCGAACCAATTTTTCTTGCCTCATTTGAGTTGCTGGTTTCATGATGAGACAATCCGCACTTTAAATTTCTGGACTGACGGGGGAAAGGAATTAAACCGTGGAGAACTGGGATCTCTGCCCCACTGTGTTTTTCTCTCTTCTGAGCTAGAGCTTTGGGGTTTGCGATCTCCAAGCTTAGCACTAATTACATGTCTACAAGTTTAAAGTTCAAAACACATTTCCAAGTTATATTGTAGGTTAAATAATTTAGTGAAAAGGAGAGGAGGGATATGGACATAAAATACCATGAAATTACTGACTTTCATTCTTTTTATGTATATTTAAGAGATTAATTTCTGAAAAATATATTGAAAATATAGTGCAGGATAAGAGATCATAGAAAATGTTCAACTGTTCACTTTGGTTAGTAAAAACAAAACCAAACAACAATAAGCCTTTGCATTTAAACTTAAAACCTTTCTTTTTTGAAAAACAAAAATACTTTTTCATATACATCTCACTTATATTTAGTCCAAAGTTTATCTTTTCTCCAAATCAAATTTTTGGAACAATATTGTCTTCCAAAATTTTCTTCAGTTAGGTGAATACAAATGAATAAGTATAAATAAGTAAAAATTAATGACCCGATTCAGGTCAATAATCAATGTAGCGACATTTACATTTTCTTCCCTTTTACATTAAAGCAGTACTATAAGGAAGTTACACTATTTCAAAAAAATTTTTTTTAAGATCTTATTTATTTATTTGAGAGTGAGAGAGCATGAGTAGGCAGAGCAGCAGGCAGAAGGAGAGGGAGAAGCAGGATTCCCGACAGGCAGGGAGCCTGTCGTGGGACTGGATCCCAGGACCCCGGGATTATGACCTGAGCCGAACGCAGATACTCAACCAAATGAGCCACCAAGAAGCCCCTATTTCAAAAATTCTGACACAAAATCCAGATAGAAACAAACATCTTTCCTAAGGACATCCAACAAATGAACATCTGATAAGAGTTTGCAAAGGTAGATGGTACTTTACAATGTGAGCCCATTCAGCTTTATTTAAGTAAAGGCAAAAATACAGGACTAAGGCATCCCTAGCTGTCTCACTGAGACAGATGCAGAGCAACGAAAAAACATTAAGTTTTCCAGGGGCACTTGGGCCGCTCAGTTGGTTAAGCATCTGCCTTCTGCTCAGGTCCTCAGGTTGTGATCCCAGGGTCTTGGGATCAAGCCCCTGTGGGGCTCTGTGCTCAGTAGGAAGTCTGCTTCTCCCTCTCCCTCTGCCCCTCCCCCCCCAAGGTTAAACTCTCTCCCAATCTCTCAAATAAATGAATGAAATCTTTTTTAAAAAAACCTTAAACCTTTAAGTTTTCTAGCTTCAGTTTTTAGCGTCGGAAAAGAGGGGAAGTTAAAAAAGAAAAAAAAAAAGAAAAAGAAAAAAGAAACCAGAGCCCTCAGCACTTTGGTAACCAGAGTATCTGCCCAGTCAGCACCCCACTTCCACGGTCAAGGATCTTGGGGGCACACTTCGGCACCAGGCGGACGCCCATTCCCAGTAGGTATTGCGACCTCTGGCTAATAAATCACTCTGAATGCCAGAGGGCACCACCTGTTCCCTTTCCTCTGGTAGCTATGGAAGGAAGTGTCCTCTGCAGGGCCCTGTCATCTTCTGTGGACCATTTCCAACATCAGGAGAGGCCTTTTCCAAAGCGATTTCACACCCATCACAACTCTGTGTTATAATAACACTGACTAACATTCATTCAGCATTTCCCACGTGCCTTTTAGTTTATTCCCTGAAGAATCTTCACAGCATCCGTGTAAGATCAGGACTCTTGTCCTGATTCGTATAAGATCAGGACTCACAGCATAGATGAGGAAACAGAGACAAAGAAAGGCTGGGCAATATTGCAGTTAGCAGGTGGAATGAGGGGTGGATGCAGGGGATGTGACTCTTTAGCTTTTATTCACAGCCACTAACTAGGCTGTCCCACCACCTTGCCAGGGAGCTGTCTGGACCCACCTACCCACACCACCTTTTAAGAAGAAAGAGGATCTGTTCCCACAGCACTGTCCGTCCTGCCATCCCTAAGCCACAGGTAACCAGACCTGAGGCAGGCCCCCGACTCAGGGTTCAATATCCAAAGGCTGGGTACGTTCAGTCAGTTCCTGGAAAATCTGAGTATCCCAGCTGAAAGGGTCAGATGGTCCAGTGCTCAGGCTGAAGTCATGCACACTGGAGGCCAAGCTGACACTCTGTGGAAACCAAGTGGCTGAGAGCAGAAGCCAGAGGGCAGTGACTCAGGAGAGCAGAGAGATCTGTGCCCCCAGCAGGGAGATGCAGAGGGGAAGGCAGGGGTCAACCTCTCTCTTTCCTGAGGCCTTGCCATCCTTCCTGATCTGGGTGTGTGAGAGTCCCCGGGGTCATTTCAACAAGTTTGCTGCTCACATAAGCTATTTTCAGTGCTCTCTGTTCCTTGAAACTGGAAGCTACAAAGAAAATTAAGGTGGCATGACTTGGTCTTACCCTACTGGGCTCTACTCCCAATTTCAACCCTTCAAGTCTTCTGCTACTTCTTGCCATTTCTGGTGAGTTTCCTGATAATTCCTTTCTTTCTAAGAGCAGGTAATCTGATGGAATAACTTGTTCAGATATTTTTCCAATAAGGTACTCACTGAGTGGAACACTCATGAGGCCTATCCTTTATACCCACCTACCTGAAAGACACAGCTTTTTACAAGGTAGAAAAATTTTTTTCTTCTTGGACATATATATTATCCAATCTGGGCTCCCGATAACACTATTTCTCCAATGCTCACTATTGATCAAGGAGACCTTACCCCTGGTCAAAGTCTCAGAAATAGCAAACAAGGGTTCCACAGTACTTACTAAGATGTCCAAACATTTTTTTCACCAGTGAATTGTAGAAGTAAACCAATTGTTCACTTAATGAAAGGAGGGACAGCAAAGGAAGCACAGGAAGTATTTTATCACATTGCAGAAGGTTAAGAGTTTCCAGAGTCAGAGAAGGATGAGCTGGATTTGGCTGTCTGAATGTGCCCCGGAAGGAGTTTGGGAAGGGTGTGGTTGGGGTTATGTGTGTTTTGGGTGGGGAGAATGATAAATGCAAAGGAACAGAAAGTGGTTCAATATGTTACAGAGCTCAGGAGCTCGAGGAGAAGCTAGAGGAAAATGGGGTAAGCAGAGGGGTCCCTAGGCCATGCAAGGAGCTTGGAATCACCAAAGGGCTTTAGGCCAGATACACAACTTGACAACTATCGTTCTGACTGTATTATAGGGAAGGGATGAGAAAGATCAAGACTGGAGTTAGGAAGAAAGGAAACCAGGCTCCTGGAATGATCAGGGCACAAAGAACCATGACCTGCTCTAGGGTGAAGTCAGGGAGGTGAGGTGAAATGAATGGAACTCTGATCTGTTCAGGAGGTAAAGAAGCCCATGGCTTCTAGATGGTTCATGGTCCTTCACTTAAGGAGTAAGAGAGGTTCTTTCTGATCACCCTGATTTTAAGATCTGCATGGGGCTTTCACACAGTCAACAAAGCTGAAGAGCACAGAAGACAGGAGATATGAGAATTATCAGCACAGAGAGGATAATTGAACAATATCATCCAGTGACAGACTGAACATGAGAAGGGAAGGAAACAAAACACCAAGGATCCACACATTTAAGGAATGGGAAGAAGAGGAACCCATAGTGGAGCTGAGAGGAAAAGACCAGAGTGGTAGAAGGAACCAGAAGTTCTGACCCAAAAGGGGAGTGAGCCTTTGAGGAGTGAAAGAGTAGTCAACGGGGTCAGATAGTGCTTGAAAGGAAGGAACAAAGTATGATCTTGGGATTTAGTGCCAAGGAAGTCTTTGGGGACCTTGACAGAAGAGATTTCCATGGCTTTGTGAGGTGCATTGGGCTGAGAAATGACGAGAGGTGGGGGAATCAAAGACAAGTTTTTTCAAGTGGATGATATGAGGGGCCCATGGAGTTGAAGGGAGACTTTGTAAAAAGAAGAAATTTGCTGTGTTTAGACCCTGAAGGGAAAGTTCCTAGAGAAAGAGAGACAGAGAGGTAGACCACAGAGAAGGGAGAATGAATGGATCAAGAAGGCCCTTGAGATGTGGAAGACTGGGATTCAGAGCTGAAATGAAGAGTCTGGTAGAAGGAGAAATGGCACCTCCATGTTAAGTGTCAAGAAGGAGGACAGGGTAGGACAGGGCCAGAGAGTTTGTAGGCTAGTGGGTAGATTGCTGGGCTCTCATTCTATTGAGAACTCCTAAAATTCTAATTTTATGTGATGTATAACATTGACCCTTAACACAGGTTTGAACTTCACAGGCCCGCTTATGCACACATTTTTTTCAATAAAAGCAGTACATTATAAATGTACTTGTTCTTCCATAAGATATTCTGCCTAACATTTTCCATTACCTAGCTGACTTTAATGCAAGAATACTGCATAGAATAGATATAAAATATAAAATATGTACTAACTATATTATCCGTAAGACTTCTGGTCAACAGTAGACTATTAGTAGTTAAGTGTGCGGGGAGTGAAAGGTTATACCTGGATTTCTGACTATGAGGAAGATTGGTTCCCTGATCCCCATGTGGAGGGCAATTGTAATTTATAGATGACAATAAAAGGGAATGAACAAGTAATGTCAGTATGATTTCAGCATATTTCTCCACGGATGGTTTTTTGTTTTGTTTTGATCATCAAAAACTTGTACTCCCACTTCACCTAAACATGAAAAAAATCAATGCATAAATAAACTATACGCTTCTAGAATACAGTTAAAACTTCCATGTCTGGCTCTTTGCATACTCAGAAAACAGACACAGTAATATGTGGCATGGTGACTTTGTGGAACATTCTAAATAAATGTGCTTTCAGCTAACTAATGCTTAAATCTCTAAATCACTGACTACTGTTGCTCCAGTTTTGCCACAATTCAGTGATCCTCCTAAGCGCTCCTGAATTCTACTGCGGCTGTCTGCTGTGCTAACGGGGGCCGAAGCTGCTCATTTTGTAAGACAGTGATGCATTCAGAATTCCTTCTCAAGGAATTGTTTAAAAACAAATAAATACTATTACCTTAATTCTGATTTTAATCCACTGACCACACAAATCAGAGCCATCTAAATAATGTCAAAAAATCCAGATGAGGGGCACCTGGGTGGCTCAGTCGGTTAAGCGTCTGCCATCAGCTCAGGTCATGATCTCGGGGTCCTGGGATTGAGCCTCGAATCAGGCTCCCTGCTTCGGCGAGTCTGCTTCTCCCTTTCTCTCTGTGATCTCCCTCCCTCTGTGATCACTTTTGCTCTCTTTCAAATAAATGAATAAAATCGTAAAAAAAAAAAAAAATCCAGGTGAGCTGGACAAACCCAGGATCCTGAGCCATTGTTCAGGAAGGTTTTTTGGGTTTTTTTTTTTAAACCTTATTTCTATATCACTGGTTGAATTTCAGATTAAGGAATCCAGCAGTATGTTCATGGAGTAGGACAGGTATTAAAAATACAAGAAAGCTCTTTTTGTCTGAAGAAATACTTTAGAACACTCTGATTTCCTCTAATAATTCTCTTTCCAAACAGAGCCAAAGTATCCCTCTCAAGTCACCCACCACCCTATACCCTCCCCTAAAAGCTAACTATAATTCACTGTTAGAATTCAACCACTTTTGTTTCAACGCTAAGCAAAATTCCTTCCATCAAAGTGGGGCATTAAAGGAATTCAAACAGAATTCAGATTCATTTTTAGTTGAAGTTCACCAAATCTAGATGGATACTATGTTTTGCTGAAAGTCACTTCTTGAAAAATTGTTGTTTTTGAAGTTATATTTTCAATTTTGCAAAGTGCATTCTGATTTGATACTGTGGAAATACAAAACAATGTGTCACCAGAGATTTTTATCATTAGCCTATTGGCAGATTATTGAAATACTGCTATTGGCTAAGAGGGGTTTGGAAGTTCATGTTGGATTCAGATAAATCTGAATAAAACATTTCTATTCTGCGCTCAGAGAAAGTAATTAAAACAG
This sequence comes from Martes martes, assembly GCF_963455335.1. NCBI lineage: Eukaryota > Metazoa > Chordata > Mammalia > Carnivora > Mustelidae > Martes > Martes martes. The sequence continues at coordinate 23,421,039 of NC_137889.1, read as the reverse complement.
TGCCAGTTCTTCATCATCATGATTCGTACCTGCTAAGATTTAAGTTTAGAAGATGAAAACTAAGCAGAATTTTTAAAACTAAAATAACTTGAAATAATGAGGTCCTTAACATTAAGGTCTGACATTCTTGTCACATTTATGTTCTACTTATTAATATGCCATAACTGCAAACAATTTCTCCAACTTAAGTTTTCAACAAAATTTTTCTTAATTTTTGTAATATTAGTGGACAGACTGAATTCAACCTATCAATTGCTGAATGAACTTCAAATTTCTCTAAAAGATTAAGTCTTACAATTTCAAAAAGGAAAAAGGAAATGTTCTAAATGCAATATATATGTTATATATTGCATATATATGTTGTGTGTATATAGTATATATAGTGTGTATAAATATATTACATATTATATATTATATATGTTGTATGTATATACACACACACGTCTTTTTTTTAAAGATTTTTATTTATTTATTTGACAGACAGAGATCACAAGTAGGCAGAGAGGCAGGAAGAGAGACAGGGGAAGCAGGCTCCCCGCTGAGCAGAGAGCCCGACATGGGGCTCGATCCCAGGACCCTGTGATCATGACCTGAGCTGAAGGCAGAGGCTTTAACCCACTGAGCCACTCAGGCGCCCCACAACACATCTTCTTTATCCATTCTTCAACTGATGGACACTTACAATGGAATATTACTCGGCCATAAAAAGAATGATATATTGCCACTGGCAATGACATAGATGGCACTAGAGAGTATTATGATAAATGAAATAAGTCAGTCACAGAAAGACAAATACCGTATGATTTCCCTCATATGGGGAATTTAAGAAACAAGACAAATGAGCACGGGGGGAAAAAGAGAGAGAGAGAGACAAATCAATCAACAGACACTTGACTATAGAGAACAAACTGATGGTTATCAGAAGGGAGGTGGGAGGGGGAATGGGTGAAATAGATGGTGGGAATTAAGGAGGGCATTTGTTGTGATGGGCACTGAGTGTTGTATGGAGGTGTTGAATCACTACATTATACACCTGAAACTAGCATTTCATGGTATGTGAACTAACTGGAATTTAAATCAAATTAAAAAAAATAAATACAATTTCTAAAGAAAGTTCCAAGGAGCATGGGGATACAGGTAGAGGGAGAAAGACAAATACAACTGGCCATTGCTATGTAATATGCTTGTGGGTAAGAGAAGTCCAGGGTACTATGGGGACTAAAAGGAGGCACCCTATTGGGACTTAGGCTGGCCTTGGGGACTTCCTGGCGGGAGCCATGACTAATCTGATTTCTTATCCATTATTTCACTCTAGAAGTCATTGAAAAAAAGAAGAAAGAAAAAGAAAAAAGCCAAATACTGCTTAACTAGTCCTCAGAACAAAACAGCATCCATAATCTTTAAAAACTAATTTTGAAATTCTGACAATTTATATAACCAGCCACTTTTAAAATCAATCACTTCAAAGTTTGGCCTTCCTTTTCTTTATTTGAAAATTTCCGGTTTTGGAAGAAGATCCTGAATTTTGTATAAATACCTAATAACTATTGAAGTCTTTTCCTTAATAAATAGTAACAAAATCTTAAAATAAACATACTAGCCTGCAAACTATTAATCTGAAATTCCTGGAAACATCTATTTTGATTTTTAATTTCCAATAGCAATGGCTTAAGTTACTCTACAACTTAAAATTCAAATTATTGCATAATCTACTAAAAACTCTACTTGGTAATGGCTGATCAATGACAGTTCCCTAAATAAGTAAATTATTTAAATGTGTTAAGAGTAGGATCCACAAGGAATATGATTTATAAAAACAAAAAGTACATTTTGAGTTTATCTTTGTGTATGGTGTAAGAGAATAAAAGACCTCAACATGAGGCAGGAATCCATCAGAATCCTAGAGGAGAACACAGGCAGTAACCTCTTCAACATCAGCCACAGCAACTTTTTTCAAGGTATGTCTCCAAAGGCAAAGGAAACAAAAGCGAAAACGAACTTTTGGGACTTCATCAAGATCAAAAGCTTCTGCACAGCAAAGGAAACAGTCAACAAAACAAAGAGGCAACCCACGGAATGGGAGAAGATATTTGCAAATAACAGTATAGACAAAGGGTTGATATCCAGGATCTATAAAGAACTCCTCAAACTCAACACACACAAAACAGATAATCATGTCAAAAAATCGGCAGAAGACACGAACAGATGCTTCTCCAATGAAGGCATACAAATGGCTAACAGACATGTTCATCATGAAAAATATTCATCATCACCAGTCATCACGGAGAGTCAAATCAAAACCACATTGAGATAGCACCTCACACCAGTTAGAATGGCCACAATTAACAAGACAGTAAACAACACGTGTTGGAGAGGATGTGGAGAAAGGGGAACCCTCTTACACTGTTGGTGGGAATGCAAGTTGGTGCAGCCACTTTGGAAAACAGTGTGGAGATTCCTTAAGAAATTAAAAATAGAGCTTCCCTGTGACCCTGCAATTGCACTACTGGGTATTTACCCCAAAGATACAGATGTAGTGAAAAGAAGGGCTATCTGTACCCTAATGTTCATAGCAGCAATGGCCACGGTCGCCAAACTGTGGAAAGAACCAAGATGCCCTTCAACGGACGAATGGATAAGGAAGATGTGGTCTGTATAAACTATGGAATATTATGCCTCCATCAGAAAGGATGAATACCCAACTTTTGTATCAACATGGACAGGACTGGAAGAGATTATGCTAAGTGAAATAAGTCAAGCAGAGAGTCAATTATCATGGTTTCGCTTATGTGTGGAGCTTAAGGAGTAACATGGAGTTCATGAGGAGATGGAGAGAAGTGAGTTGGGGGAAATTGGAGGGGGAGATGAACCATGAGAGACTGTGGACTCTGAGAAACAAACTGAGGGTTTTGGAGGGGAGGTAGGTGGGAGGTTGGGTGAGCCTGGTGGTGGGTATTATGGAGGGCACTTATTACATGAAGCACTGGGTGTGGTGCATAAACAATGAATTCTGGAACACTGAAAAGAAATTTAAAAAATAAATACAAATTTGAAAAAAAAAAAGTACAGAACGTTAGAAGACCTGCCAATTAAGCAGAAATTGTAAAAATGTGTAGACCTGTATGTGCTACTCACAGAGTTTCTTAAACTTCTTTTTAAAAACATTCATTTTTAATCTTTTCGTTAGCCCCAACGACAAACTACTATCTTGGCCTTCTTGCCTCTAAAAACCTCTATAAGTGTTCTGGATTACAATGTGGCGATGGTCCATCTGGGGTAGTGAAAGAAGAAGAAAAATGTAACAAAAAGATAAACTCCCTTCAACCCCACACCCCCTCCCAGGGGCGGTTTCATCTGACCCTCAGAGCCTGTAGCACCAACATGCAGAGAGAGAACTATCACAGGTAGGGCTGGGAATTCCAGCTCTGTCCAGGAAACCAGACTGTTACGTCCTAATCCTGACTTTATAGGATCATGCCTGCAAGAGGAAGCAACAGTTTGAAATCAAGCTGTGCAGAGATTTGAAAAGAATGATTTTGGTCAAAGAGAGTTTAATGTCTGTAACTTTAAAGCACGCTTGGAAATGCTTCGGATTCTCAGCATACTCCAAAATAACAGAGGATTATGAAATACAGGGAGTGAGCTGCACTTTAATTCTTGGGAACTATTTAGTTACACTTGTATCTAATGTGCGTCCCGCCAACCCCCAACACCTAAGCCGGAGCCCATCTGCCATGGGGTTCAGCCTGCGTTCTTCCTAGCCTCCTATTTTGCTATTCTCCACATGAACGCTCTAGTCCACTTTGCCCACCGACTACCCCTTGCACATCTGTCTTCTCACCCACACACAGGTGACAAGATTTATTGGCCTGTGTGTTTCCAGTCACTCCCTCGTCCTCTATGAAGGGCTTGTTCCCAGGCCCTCTGAGTCACTTTAGAGACAGCAAGAAGGTTCTTTCTTGCCTTCTCTGTCAGCTCCTGAGTTTCCTCTTGACTCAAAGAAGTAAAACACATACACCACACACTTAAGGAAATTAAAGCCAAGAAGCTGATGTGTCTAATAAAGGGCTGGCAGTGGGGGTGGCAGGAGGCAAGAGAACACTACAGCCCAGAGCAGGTCCACTGGCGGGGAAAGCAGGGGGTTGGGGGGGGAGGGCTGGTGTGGAGGAGGAGCTGGATGTCCTTCCAGAGATACAAGGGCAAGTCGAAATTCCATTTGGGTATCCGGTTGGCAGCTGGTCAGTGTTTCTTTGAATATGACCTCCCGCCACGGGACTGGGTCCTATGACATTTGGGTAGTGATATTAACTTTCACTTATACTATGCTCCCCCAATGAAGGTAAAACTGCTTGTTTGGTGTAAAAAGGATTGCACACACTTACATATCATCACTTCTAAATAGGATTTATTTGGCTTAACATGAAGGACTGGCAATTGACTTCTAGGAACCAATTGGATAGAACAAGCCAAGTGAGGACAGCGGGCTGACATCAGGAAAGGGAAAGAGGCAGTTGTACCAAAGACGTGAAGTGAAGGACAATACTGTGATCGCTGCAGAGTGTCGGGAAAGACAAATGCATCTGAATTATTCTGCAAAGATTTTATTGATTTATTTGAGAGAGAGCATGAGCAGGGGGGAGTAGGGATGCAGTGGAAGAGGGAGAAGCAGAGTCCCCACAGAGCAGGGAGCCCGATGTGGGGCTCCATCCCAGGACCGCCAGATCATGACCTGAGCCAAAGGCAGTTGCTCAACCAATGGAGCCACCCAGACCCCCCCAATTTTTTTTTAATTGAGATATAATTGATGTATCACATTATATTACAAAGTATTTTTTTAAAGAATTCAGTTGTTTAATAATCCCCAGTGACATTTAATCTTAAAACCTTTTTAATTGTTCTTAGATTTTAATTATAAAGTTCGGTAAACGTATTTTAGAAATCTTAACATCACATTTGAAACTCTAGTGGATACTTCTCATAGGGGACTTTGGAGGAAATCACTGCCTGCCTCACCTTCAGTGCAGGGCCCCTTTCATTCCTGACAGAAGGCGAGGCACAGAAAGGCCTCATTCTTCCGGCACCCTGTTCTCTCCTGCGCAGCTCCCCCTGCTAGGAGATCTCTTTCACGGAGCCCTCCTGTAACTCCTGCCTACGGTCTCATTCTGCCCCAAGAATAACCACAGCAAAGTCTTCTGCCTCAAATAATTCCAAATGGCTACCATCCCAAGATTTCTCTCCTCTCTGGTAAATACGTGAATGCAAAGTATAACTACTACACTTTGAAAAACATGAACTTAAAAAATGACGCTCTGGACAAGACCAAGGCATTCCAGATGTGGTCAAACAAGTAGAGTCTCATTTGCTTATTATCTTCTTCCATCCTATAAACTTCTATTAATTTTTTCTGTTTTGTTTTTTTTTTTATAGCCACCCCGAGCCACCTCGACACTGCTTCCAAACCTCGCTGGATCCGGCTCCTTCCTATCTTCTAGCTCACCTTCTGCCTTTCCTTCATACCCTTGAGCTATATATACTGCATTTCCTTTTAACCTTCTCAGAACTCCGAGCCCCTTCCTGCCACTGGGCTTTTGGCGCAGGTGTTTCTTCCAGGACTCCTTCTCCTCTTTGCATGGACAGCTCCCAATCATGCTTGATGTCCTTCCCCAAGCTAATGGGGGGTCACCCTATTACTTGTTCTCATGGCACTGTATTTTGATGGCAGTTTTTCTTTACCACAATTACAATCAATCACTTGGAGGAGTAGACTTTAATCCTTGTTATGGGTTGAACAGTGCTCCCCCAAAAGATATGCTGAAGTCCTAAACCCTGGTACCTTATTTGGTGACCTTATTGGAAACAGGGTCTTTGTAGCTGTTATCAAATGAAGATGAGATCACTAGGGTAAGTCCTAATCCAATATGATTGGTGTGCTTATAAGAGGACAATGCCAGGAGAATTACACACACGGGGGGAATGCCACGTGATGACAGAGGCAGACACGGCAGTGACGCCAGCTGAGGAACACCTCACATCTCACGGTTCACGGTTCACGGCTGCCACCAGAAGGTAGAGCACTAAGGAGGGAATCGCCCCTATAGGTTTCATAAGGAGCATGACCCTGCTACCACCTTGGTTTTGGACTTCTAGTTTCCAGAAACTCTTGAGACAATAAATTTCTGTTACTTTAAGTTGCCTAGTATGTGGTACTTTTTTATGGCAACCTGGGAAACTAACACGCTCCTTTAGACTGGAAGCTTCCTGAACGAAAGGTCTCTATTTTGTTCCCTTGCTGTATTCCCTGTGTACATAGCGATATGGAGAGGAACACAATAAACATTTGTTCAGTGAATGAATGAACCACACTGGGTTTGCAGTCAACTAAAACCCTAGGTTTCTCCTCTCAAAGATATCAATACAGATGAGTTGCTTAGAGTCCATTTTGTTTCACTGATAAATTTAAAACTCACATTCAGAATTCTAAATTTAATATTACTTGGGATTATGTTGTATTACAAATCCATCAGTCAATATAGTAAATACCTTACCTGTCTTTACATCTTCAAATTTAATAAGCATGTCTTCTATCTCAATCCAATGATAAATGATTAAAAGTGTTAAACCTGACAGGGCCAAGGGCAGAGTACCATGGCATGTCACCAAGAACATCCAAGCTGGTATCGACCCATTAATCAACACTCTGAGCATATCACGCAACCAACTAGAAATCCACATCTCTCTCCAGCTCATCCAAAGGTTATCACAACACATAATGGGAAATCCTTTCTAAAATCCTAATGCGTTATATTTAATCTTCCCAAATCCACCAGCCTAACAGCCATGTAAAAACAGAGCATGGAGTTTAGAAGGCATAACTTGTCCTTGGTGAACACATGCCTTTTGGAAATCTGTCACGTTCCACTGCAAACCACAAACTAAGAGTTTGCTGGTGAACTGTGCCCAGGACCCACATCTGTGGTTTCCAGGATCTACACTGGCCTTCATTTTGAAAGTAAGGGTAACAGCTTCTTTCTTGTACTTCAGGGCACCTCCACGATAACAGGTGGTCACTCCACACTCATATCTACCAATGATTTTAATATTACAAGGTATAATTCATCCAGGCCTAAAATGCAAACTAGCTGAAAGTAGCTAGGATCTATCTGACCAATTTGGTTTATGGGCTCCCTTTCAGTTATTTCTCCTTTCTTCTCTTTAGATAACACATTTCTGGTAAAGGGAAAAGCAAAATAGGGATAGCTGGTCATTTAGAGAATGTTTTAAGGTGCAGGCAAATGATTTCCTTGGCATCAAAAGACAAACATTTTATGAATATTACAAAAAAGTGTAGTTTGTACAAATACTTTCGACCTTCTAAAGTCTCACTACTCACCCTCTCTATTTGGTTTATCTTGTGCCAACAAAGACCAAGGTTTGTTTAAGTATCTTTCACTGGAGGGTTTCAACAAATCCTGCTTGCGGGAATGTCCTTGTTTGCAAGCAACAAAACAAAGTTTCATCATCTATGGCTCTAGTAGCATCGCATTATTTAACGTACTCTGAGCGCGAGCTCATATGCCAACCCAATCATCACCAGCAAAGCACATAGAATCCTACCGCGATAATCTGAAGGTAAACAGCTCATTGTCAAATTCAAACCCAGGCAAACAAATCCTTCCAGATTATCACTTGAGCCTTCCTTAAGACTTGCCAGTCCTACAGTTCATGCAACCAAACCCCTATTGTGTAAAGTCCTTTTTCTAGGACATTTTTCTGTTGAGTGAAAAGATGATTTATTGAGGAATAAGAAGCAAATGCAACAAATACCAATAATTATAACTATGATTTTTGACTACATTCTTGTTTCATATTCTAGAGCTTATTTTTTCCCCTTAAGACTTCTAAACACTTCCTTTTTCTTCAAATAGAGAACTATTCATACACCAATTATCCTTTCTAATGGGGCATACAAAGAGCCTCACACATCTAAGATACTCAATGAAGATATTTTTCAACTTAAAAAGTCAAGGCAATCTCCTTGTGGGTGGAAAGGCTAACTTTAACATAAATATAGCAAAAATACCAGGGAAATATGTGGAAAATGGCTCCATGTTAGATTACAATGTCATCTAGACACAGGAATAGAGAGTCTATCTAGCTCTGAGTCATTCTTGACTTCTGCCCCAATCAATAATTTTTAGTAATTTCTCCACCTCCAATAGTTAAAGTACTATCACTACACAGCAAGTAAGTAAAGAGAAACTGGTCACCAATGCCAAGAACTTGTTCCTAAGAGCATATCGTGGCTCTGTATTTTTCCCTAATACAAAGAACATAGGAAAAAAAAATGTGAAAGTTACAACTATGTACATAAATGCATACACATTTCAGCCAATTATTTTACTTATTCTGGAGGTTGAGAATGAAAGGTGAAGGGGTGGGAAATTGCTTTTATTCATTCCTTTGCAATGCCAATAACCACAAAACAACCATTACTGCTATCCTTCCAGGCAACCAACAGAAATTTAAGAGGGCCCTCATGCAAAGTTAAATACCTCTAGAAAATTCAAAGGGAATCAGGTGTAGTTATATTACCATCCACACTCATTTGATCTTAGAGTTAAGTGATAAAAGCAGATTCCTAAAAGTAACCCAGTACTGGAAAAGCTTTAGAGGGCTTTAGAAGAAGGCAGGTGGGTGTCTACCTCTCAGCTCTAATCTTCTCACTGCTAAAAATGAAGATATGAGTCTCACAGGATAGTTCTGAGGGTCAAATGAGGTAGGACATGTGAAGTGCCCACTACAGAGCAGGTACTCAATGGAAGGTAGTAGCTGTTGTTAACTTATTTATTATAATAAAAACTAAGGACACATGCTTGAATGCCCAATATAATCCATTTACAAAAGCCACTCATCTTTAGTTCAAAATATTTGTAGATAGACAGAAATAGAGATTGAGAATGAAACAGACTGCTTGTCTAGTAATTCTAAGTTTTGCAGGAGAAACCTAAGGCCAGGGATAGAGAGTTAAAGGGACTGGCTCAGAATGCAGGTCTCCCCACTCCACCCAAGCTGTGCTGAAATGCAAAACATGAGAAAAAATGTAGAACACATATAAAAACCACAAGTTAAAATGAAACAGATATGTCTAAAAGATCAAGAATTATACTAAAGATGATGGACACATTTTCTAGTTAAAAGTCAGAGTATAGACCGAATTTTTCAAAAGTTACAATTCTAGGTGTTATTACAGAGAAACATCAAATCAAAAGAACCTGGAAATGATGGAAGTATAGAAAAAACAACCAGGCAAATTCCAGTAATAAATGAATGGAAGCAGAAAAAAACAAGTAAATATATACTAATAAAAAACAAAGCTGAGGTAGCTGTATTAACATAAAGTACAATAGGGATTTGAGACAAAAACATTTTAAGGCCATTTCATAATGTGACTAGATTAAACTTGTTGGAAAATTATTCTAGATTTGTATGCAGTAATCAAATAACCTAAAAATACATGAAGCAAAAACTGAGAGAACTATAGAAAGAAACTGACAAATGCATGCCCACAGTGGGAGATTTCAACTTCCCTCCCTCAATTTTTGATGTTAAAGAAAAAAATTACCAATGCTGCAGGTGATTTGAAGGTCACAATTGACTGGACTTAGTTCACTTATAATCAGTAATTAGAATATGCTATATGTCAGTCACTATCCTAGCTAGTGGAGATAGAGCAGTGAACAAAACCCAGCCCTTACCCTCATGGAAATAACATCCCAGATGAGGAGACAATAAACACTATGGAAATAAAGGCAGAGCCCAGACATGCACAGAACCTTGCAATTAGAGAATCCATACTCTAATCTAATCTAGCATTTAGAGAATTCATACTCTGTGCAACCCCATGAGAAACATACACAAAAACTGACAGAATTTTAGACCAGTTAAAGTAAATCCCAACAAATTTCAAAGGAAACTAAATCATAAAATCTGACCACAATGCAGGTTGGTCAGTTACATCAGTCACAAATCCATTTTAAAACCCAAAGTTTTGGACATTTGTGAATATATTCGGAATATATAATAACTGAATAAATTCAGAATAACTTGATAGTTTTCACAGAGCTGCAGGTTTAGAAAAATCTTCCAAGTTTTAAATGTCCTACTTGTATGAAAATAACTACACATAAGTTATTCAAGTAGAGTTGGGCTGAATTTCTTAATATGTTTATCCCAAAACTTACCAGTTCCTTCCAGTGTTTTTTTAAACATTGTTCACCGTTTAAAAAGTTATCCTATGTTGAAAGTTTAAACCTCTTTTGCATATCTTCATTTTAACTTCATTTACCACATTCTCTGTACTCATTAGGATTTAGGTTCAGCTATCAGTGACAGAATACTTCAGAAAACAGTGGTTTATACCATGCCCTGTTTTGCTGACATAAAAAGTCCAGAACCCATCTGCCCAAGCTCCACTGGATCAAGGGCACACCAAGATGTCTTCTAGCGTGTTCTCCTACCACTTCACAGTCTAAAGATCTTCAAACTTCAGCCCCATATCTGCCTTCCAATCAGTGAGAAGGAGGAAGCAGGGCTAGTTAGTTTGTGCTGCTAAAACAAAAATACCATAGACAGAATGGCTTAAACACCCAACATTTATTTCCCACAGTCTGGAGACTGGGAAGCCCAAGATCAAGGCACCAGCAGCTTCAGTGTCTGGTGAGAGCCTGCTTCCTGGTTCATAAATGGCCTTCTTCTTGCTTCATGTGTCTTGTCGTAGTGTCTTCATGTGGCACCAGGGACAATGGAGCTCTCAGGGGGTCTCTCTTATAAGGACACTAATCTCATTTATGAGGGACTCACTCTCATAACCTAGTCACCTCCCAAAGACGCTTCTTGCCAATACCATCACACTGGGGATTAGGTTTTCAAAATATGAATTGAAAGGGACACATTCAATCTATAAGAGAAGGCATGAGGGGAAGACGAACCCCCCCTTTTTAATGTAGGCTCCACACCCAGTGTGGAGCCCAACATGGGGCTCAAACTCACAACTGTGAGATCAAGACCTGAGCCGAAATCAAGAGTCAGACGCTTCACTGACTGAGACACTCAGGAGCCCTTATACCCCCTTCTTGCATGGGGAGTGAGATAAACCGTAAGAGACTCTTAATCTCACAAAACAAACTAAGGGTTGCTGGGGGGAGGGGCGGTGTGGAGAGGATGGTTGGGTTATGGACACTGGGGAGGGCATGTGCTATGGTGAGTGCTATGAAGTGTATAAGCCTGACAATTCACAGACCTGTACCCCTGGGGCAAATAATACATTATATGTTAATAAAAATAATTTTTAAAAATATATACTTGAAAAAGTCACAAAAGACAGTTATCCTTACTTGCTATTAGCTAGGATTAATTCAATGCTTCAAGGGAGGCTCAGAACCTAGTCTTTATTTCGGCTGTTCATATATGTATGCCCAGGTGAAAACTGGGGAGATGTGGAGAAAAACCACAATTTCTATTAGGTCATCTGAGAAAATGTGGTAAAATATAGTCAAGAATCCTGTCCAGTCTCTCTTCTCAGCCATTTACCAGGTGGTACCAATGAGTGTATGGCACGCTCAGGTCCCCGTACGCATATTCAGCCTTGCTTCACTGGGGCCAGTAGGGTTTTCAGTCTCTGGGGCCTCAAGTATAGTCTAGATCATTCTTGTCTTCTTGCCTGGAAGAGCTAATGTTACTGAAGAAACCTGTCTTTAAAGCACAGTCTGATATTCTGTAGCTTCCGTTAAGAGAACTTCAGTTAAAAGAAATTCCAAATGCAATTTTCTGGACACAGCCCACTGGGTCCTATCTCCCTAAGAAGGAAGCTGCTTGACAGAAAACTTTAAAGTGGGAGATGAGAGCATTAAGAAACTTGCCTTCACATTCGGGTTTGATTTCTTCCTTTTACAACCCGCGGCAGGCTAACAATGTATCATTCTGGGCATGGACACAAGAGAGGAGTTGGGCTTTCTTCAAGCCTTTGCTTTGGGTTGTCCTCCTTAGCTAAGCATATCCCGGCACTCATGCTAATGAAGGACTTGCTGCCAGAAGCCAAAAAGAGGCCACAGCCCAGCGCCACTTCTTGCAGGGAAGAGCCCATCTCTGGGGCTCCTGGCACAACCTCTGGGCTGGGTCCTGCCATGGCCGTCCTCACAGCAAGGTCCGGCCCAGGAGCAGGAGTCCAGAGACCCTCAAAAGATGGCAATCTGCTATGGATAAGACAGCCAAACTCTCCCGCAGTGATTCCTTGGCCAAGAAGTTCACACACATGAACAAGATAGAAACAGTGTGCCTAGAATTAACGATCAAGGAGCTATCAGAACTCTGCCAAATGAACCTGATGTAAATTCTTCCAGTCCTACACTGTCCCCTTCCCACCAATCACAAAGAACAAACACAGGCCATTTACAAGCACGTGTGTGTGTGTGTGTGTGTGTGTGTGCACGTGCGTGCACGGGCACGCGTGGGAAAAGCACAGCTGAAGTATGCCAAACGTTGCCTAAACTCTGCGAGGCTTTCCTTCCATTTTTCTGAGATAAAAACATGTCTTTTGACCTCCCTCTATCAAAATATACAGTATTGTATTTTAAATATATTTTTCCTCAAAGGCGAGTACCCTAAAAAGGCTCAAGGACAACAAAAAAGACTAATAGAAAAAAAGATGTAGTTACTTTACATATATATTAGCCTAAGTAATAACATCAGCAAATCAGTGACAGTTAATATCATTACGGTACTATGCTTAAGTCTGAAGTAGGTTCACAAAGGTCATTTCAGACACATTTTAGCTTGAGGTTAAAATTTTAAGTGACTTTAAAACAGGTAACAGATTGTATTTGCTTTTAAGATACTTAAAAACCTTTTTTATATAGCAGCTCTGTAGTCACAAATCAATACTGGAATATGAAATAAACATGCTACTCTATTTAAAAAGATCTCCTCTTTCTTTGAAGATGTGGAAATCTGTAAATATAAAAATACTAACACTACTGTTCATGGGACTTCCCAATTATGCCCAATTACCTCAATTTAAAACATCAGTGAGCATAATTCTCATTCCTGTAGCCTCAACTCATCACAGGAGCTCAGTTACTCCTTGGGGCAATTCATACACCTCACTGCCCATCAAAATACAAACATCTTTTCTCCCCAAAGCCCAAACTGTGAACCCAATCTATATTTCTATGAGCCTTATCCTCTTTATGATTAAATCAGTGAATACAAGTAAAGTGCTTAAAACAGTACCTAGCACATAGAATGTACTCAGTAAATGTGAGCTCTTACTAGGATTCCCCTTCTTTCCTTCTTTCTTTCCCCTGCCCCATTCCCCTTCCATCCCATCTTAGGTCAGTCAAGACGAGTTATGTGCTATTTTGCCAATAGGTCCTATACTTTTCAGAGTCCTTTGCTAACGCTGTTTCCCTGCCAAGAAAAAGAACATCTTCTTAATCTCATTTCCTGCTACTGGATATCCTTTCCAGATGTCCTTCTCTTTCTAACTCTTTTTCAAATCCTACCTTCTGCAAGAAAGTTTCTCTTAATCCCCACAAGTGGAAGTGATCTCTCTTGGAGGAGTCCTTATGGACTATATATCCTGTCGGCACCTCTCTGGATATGGCATTCAGCACCTGTGCCCTAGACTAGAGCACCATATGTATTTGGCTTATCACTTTCCTCAGCACATACACATTTGATAAACCTGCTGGGCAGAAACTTTGTTCTATGTATCTTCATATAACCCCTTTGGAATGTACCACACATCCCCTTAACTGAAAAATATACTAAAAGATTTTTAATTGTTTAACATTTTTTTAAATTTTAACAATTATTGTGTTGAAGAAGTACTGACTTTTTTTAATTGAAAGAATTAAAGATTTTACATATACATATATTATTATAAACAAAAATACATTTTCCATGTATCTCTAAACTTGATAGGACTCTACTTTGAAATAGTTGATGAAATGTATGCCATAGTAAGAAACTGTCTACCTTTGATGACTCTCCCCTAAAACACATTTGCTATCTGTTAGACATAATCTGTTTTAAGATTTAAAACTCATTTGTCGCTTTTCAAAGTTTCAAAATGGCGCCAATTCTAAAATCAATACTCGATAGTATTCAAAACTAAATACAGATTGAAGATATGTGTTTCAGTATGGTAATCAATAATAATTCCTTTTTACAGAACACTCTTATTTTCCCCAATTCATTGCTGAGGAATAAGATGCTTCATTCTATGACATGTGCTACTGGTAGGCAGTCATGGTAGACTGGATCCATTACCAGGGTCCTCAGAAGAAGCAGAGTACTCTTCTTGGGTCAGTCTGGAAGGCTTTATGGAGAAGTCAAAGTAGAGAATATTTTAAGCAGTCAGAAAGAATCAGTTTAGCAAGCTGAATGTGAACATCTCTTTTAGGAACCTGGCCACTCTTGCTCAGAAGACCTGGAGAAATTCTCATCTTCTGTATATAAGTGACCTTAATGTAAATGAGGGGGACAAGATGCAGTAGCAGGGCGGGGAAAGAGGGTCTGGGGGTTTGAGGCAAAGCTGAGGGAGGCAAAAAGCAATGGGCAACACGCACCTACATATAAGGTAGTGTCGGAGGCAAAAGAAGAGCCCAGTAACTCCATCCACAGCGGAGGCTGATCTGGGGGCACAGAGCTGGAAGGAACAGGGTTCAGAGCAAGCAACTGGCAATTAAAATGGGAAAAGAAAAGAGCAGTGAGCATGTTGATACTCCTTAAAGAGAATTCAATCATCAACTTAAAATTTAAGAAGTGTCTTGGGGCACCTGGGTGGCTTAGTCGGTTAAGCATCCAACTCTTGATTTTAGCTCCAGTCATGATCTCAGGATCGGGAGACTGAGTCCCGCGCTGGTCTCTGTGCTGAACGTGGAGCCTGCTTAAGGTTCTCTCTCTCTCTCTGCCCCTACCCCTGCCCCATTTGCACACACTCCCTCTAAAAACAAACAAACAAACAACAACAACAATAACAAATAAAATTTAAGAAGGGTCCTGATAAGTTCCTGGAATGAGACACATTCATAAAGTGTATGCCAACAGATCACCTCTATGACTTTTACTTTTGCTGCTGGTACTGACGCTCACATTTGTCAAGGGCATTCTAGGTTTCGGCAGCTGGGCTAAGTGCGTTACATGTATTAGCCCAACCAAATTGCCCAATACCCCTATGAGGTAGGTACTATCACTATTCTTACTTCATAGATGAGATAAATAGAAAGGTAAATACTAGCCAGTACCTACCAAAGTCAGCACACAAAATCAAGTCTGCCTGACTCTCCATAACAAAGCATAACAATGTGAGCGTTAGCTTTTTAGAAGCAATGTCATAAAGCCTCATGATTTAAGAAATAACAACAACAAAAAACAAACTACTTCTCCTTTTCTTCCTCTTTTTTGCTAATGTTTCTCTCTCATGGCAGCCCTCTAAGTTTTTGGCTGGTCTGCACCATCTAACGAGACAAACACAAAGTTTACATTTCTGCCAGAGCTCACAGTTTCCCAGGATGAGGGAGGGATTGAGGAAACAGTGGTTTGAGGAGCGAAGCACTAACCAGCACATCCCAGAAAGTGAAGTAGAGGCAGTTCTCTGCCAATAAATAGTCCAGTTATGAAGCTCACATTCTAAACTGAGCTGAAACACTATCCAGAGTGTGCGTTAAGGAAAGAAACTTGTCCCCACAGCCTGGGTAAAAGCCAGTGTTTGCTAATGGTGACCTCACTGAGCTCAATATAGCGTGCAGAGGAGGAACCCAGAGTCGATGGAGTTGTAGGATACCCTCCCTTTAGTTCTGGAGGTTGTGTAGCAAAAACAAAAAGGAAGGAAAAGGAATACATATTTGAGACTATCCACTAGGGAGAAAAAAAAAAAAAAAAGAAGTTCAAAGAGGGGGGTTCATTTTACCACAGGCTTTGAGATATGAAAATAAAAAAGTATGGTTGGGGTCATGCACAGCTCTCCCATTAGGATCTGACATACGTTTCTTCATTAATCCCTCATAACCACCTCAGGGCAAGCACTGCCTCTCCTTCAGACAGGACAACTGCTGCTCAGAGATGTTCAGACACTTGCCTAAGATCTCTCAAAGCCAGATTTGAACCTAAGGTTGTGTGGCTCCAACATCCATGCCCATTCCTCTAAGTCAAAGAAAAGTGCTGAATTCTAACTGTTCCCATGCTCCCGGCAGCCCATCTGACACCCAAATGATGAAAGAAAGACAATCTGAAGGTTGTCATTAAGATGTTGCCAAAAATATGTGCAAATCACTTTGGGATTTTAAAGCCTGCTCCCGGCAGCCCATCTGACACCCAAATAATGAAAGAAAGACAATCTGAAGGTTGTCATTAAGATGTTGCCAAAAATATGTACAAATCACTTTGGGATTTTAAAGCCTTGTCACCAATAGAGTGTCACCCTCCGAACTCCTGAACCACTACCATCTTAAGACTGAAAGTATAAGAATTATTAAAATATCAGCAATGGAGGAAAAGTTTTAGAAACCAGGAAGAACAAATAAGCATCATAACTTATGTTTTCATTAAAATTTTAACATATATTAGAACTCATTTCTTCTAGCTACAAAAACCTCCAGTGATCTAAGAAGGCTTCTTGGAATAAAAAAACTGGGGATTTTACAACTTCTATTAAAACATACAACATTTTCAGGGCACCTGGGTGGCTCAGTGGGTTAAAGCCTCTGCCTTCAGCTCGGGTCGTGATCCCGGGGTCCTGGGATGGAGCCCCACATGGGGCTCTC
Source organism: Martes martes (assembly GCF_963455335.1). NCBI lineage: Eukaryota > Metazoa > Chordata > Mammalia > Carnivora > Mustelidae > Martes > Martes martes. Next base: position 23,404,216 of record NC_137889.1, on the reverse strand, counting down.
TGCTCAGTAGGGAGCCTGCTTCCCTTCTTCTCTCTCTCTGCCTACCTGTGATCTCTGTCAAATAAATAAATAAAATCTTAAAAAAAATACACCATTTTCTGAAACACCATATTAATTTTATAATTTATCTAGTTCATTTTTACCTATGTCTTGGGTTCTCAAATAGCTAATATTCTCCATTCTCCCCATATTTCTAAATTCAAAACATTATTTCAAAACAAATGAAGTCTTTTGTTATTATAAATCACATTGTTCATGTTTTTATTTTGTTTAGATTTTATTCCAAATGGCCTCTGATAATATCAAGCACCTTTCCCTTCTATTACCAAAAGTTTTTCTGTGGCCTCGTTCTATGCCTGGGAATTAATTAACTGTTGTAATCCAGTAGGAGTCAACATTATTTTTTTAAATCCACAGAAGGAATCTGTATGGAGGGATGAAAAGGGGGAAATGAGCAGAGATGTTAGATATGTATTTGACACACCATTTAACATTTTACATAGAATTCCCACTTAACTCCTTAGTGGCACAGAGCACCTGCTCTAACTCTGTGGTCTCCAGTTTCAAACTCCTTTGGGGTACTGGTTATGGGGCTGGGGCCTCAGCCTCGATGTAAACCCTCACAACATGGAAGCTTCACAAAGGCAGAGATTTCACTGGACTGCTTTGTTCACTGGTGTATTCCAAATACCTGGAGGGCCTGGTACACAGTAGATACTCAAATAATTCCTGAATGGATAATTGCCACTATCTTTTTCTGAAATGTTGGCCAAGTACGTCCAGTAAAGAATGACCAGGATATGGTGAGGGGTCCAGAAACCATGTCACCACTGGAGCAATGAAAGCAGCAGCAGGTTTTTGGGTACAAAAGGCAGGGAGAGAGCTGGGGCCCAGAGACAACCCTCCTCTTAGCCCAGCCTGTAAGCCTAAAAGTTACCAGCCATGGGTCTGTGCAAGTCCCCGGAGTCTCCATCTTTCCATCTTTGAAACAGAACTGCTACGAGGATTAAATACACAAGAAAGGCATCCGGCAAAAAGCAAAGAATTTATGAAAAATAAATTGATACTAGTTCTACATTTAGCTTCTTTTCACTCTTGGGGGAAGAAAAAGACTTAGAAACGATAACTTTCTTCAGATATGTGAATGGCAATGTGTAAGCAAGACAGTAATACTATCCACAGTACACAGGACACAAAACGCTAAATAAAGGATATAATACAAAGAAGACTAAAATACTGACCCAATAAAATGCAGACCTCCGCAATTAAGAGTGTTTCTACCCATAAGAAGCTGCCTACCAATAAAGGTGTCAGATTTCTGTCATTTATTTTAAACAGAGGACAGGTGATTCAGAATGATTCAGAAATTCGCAGAACCAGGTTTCGTTAAAAGGGTATTAGCTAAGGTATCTGCCAACTCAGATTCTCTGATTTAATGATAGGATTTCTTTCATGAAGAAAGAAATAATATCTTTATTTCATGGCTGAAATAACCTATATTTTTCATGATTCTCTGCATATGTATAAACCAGTAGTCAAGATTGTAGGTAGACAATTTACACCAAAGTCCATATTGCCAAAAAATCTGCCATCCCAATCAACACCCTCATCTTCGCCCCCTCAAAAACATGGCGATCATGTAAGTGCACAGTGACTAGAAAACAAAAGAAAACAAAAAAACCCAAAAAGTATGTGCTCATAATAGTGATGACTTTGGAAAAGTGTCAAGGGGTATTACACCACTACATATCTGCTATTCAGATCAAATAAATATTGATTTGGTAAACAGTTCTCAAGTTTAAAGGTTCACCTGATGCAACAAGTCTATTTTCGGGCTAGCAACTGTGATTCCTCTTTCTTTCCCCATTCCCCTGTAGAGAATATTTAATTCACAACAGCAGGTCCTGCCTCCACCAATGTCCCTGCAAACAGCAATGTCCTACAAGACCAGGAAGAAAAAAAAAACAAAAAACCAACTCTATCATTTTACTTTTTTGGCCCAGACAACGACAATGCTAAACACCAGGAATATTCAGATCTCACAACTAACAGATTTTATCTTTCTCATTGCAGTAAAATTCATAGAGTCTCCACTGCCTTTATCTTCATTACTGTTATGCTTCCAAGACTTAAGGTAGTTGTGATTCATGACTTTGAAAAAGTAGCATCTGCTGGAAGATGAGGCTTTACTTGATCATCCTCAGGAGACCACATTTTCGGCTCAATGAAAGGATAGTGAAGCTAGTCTAAGAGATGAATACAGAGACTAAGAAGTAGGGAAAAGACATTCCCCCCAGGCAAGATTGAGTTTTGTTCCCACTCAGAATAGCTTTAAGAGGAGAGGGAAATCTGGAAAACTTAAAAGTTTAAGTTATTCCAGAATTAAATGCAAGGAGTCAACTGCTGCAGCCGCTGCTACATATTTCCCAACTCCTCTTCCCCGTACATTTTTGGGAGGGGAAAAGATATTTGGAATGCTTTATATACAGTGGGTTCTGGCATATTTAAAGAGAGCTAGAGTAAAAAGAGGGTTTTTTTTTCCTGGGCTGCATTTTTATGCCACACTCTTTTCACAGTGTCAGGGACTCTGCTGGGTTCCTCATCAGCCACTCCTCCCAACTCCCAACCTATGTTTTAGTGCAGGTGGTATTTTTAAAAGATTGCTCTCTGATTCACCATATACCTTATCATTTTGCACTAACTGGTTTCATTCATTTGCGTTACATGCCCGGACCCAGGGAAACAGAACCAAATCAGTGGGAGCCTCTGTGAGGTCAAGGAAGCTTCATGAATGTGAAGGGCTTTTGCTCCCAAGTAATCCTTTAAGAGTGGAGCATGTACATCCTTGATATTTACACGCTATTTGTGGGTTGAGATGAGCTCAAGACTTTCTTTATTGACCTATGCTATTACATAGATGTATACAAAAGGCAACTGATCCTGAGAATCAACGGAAACTTCTTAAATCTTAGAAAAATAACCAGGCAATATTTTAAGCTTCTTTTTGTGTGACTGAAGGTAAAACACCTGATTTTATTTTTATTTATTTAGAGACAATTTGTAACTATAAAAGTACTTTAACACCTGTTCAGATGGCTGCTAAAAATAAAGGATAATAATAAGTGTTGGCTAGGATGTGGAGAAATTATAATCCTTGGCCACTGTTGGTGGGAATGTAAAATGGTTTAAATGGTTTGGTCACTATGGAAAATAGTACAGTGATTCTTTAAAAATTTAGAAATAACATAACCATATGACCCAGCAATTCCATTTCTGAGCCTATACTCAAAAAATTGAAAACAGAGACTCAAAAAGATATTTGCACATCCATGTTCATAGCATCATTATTCACAATAGCCAAAAGATGGAATCAATCTAAGAACCCTTTGATAAGGGTTCTTGTCAAGTGAATGAATAAACAAAATGTGGTCTAATCACACAATTGAATATTATTCAGCCTTAAAAAATGGGATATTCCAACACATATTACAACAGGGATGGACCTGGCAGGCATTATGCTAACTGAATAAACCAGTCACAAAGAGACATATACTCTTTGATTCCACTTATATGAGGTATCTACAGTAGTCAAATCCATAGAATGATGATTATCTGGGATTGAGAGGAGAGGAAAAATAAGTTGTCAGTGGGTAGAGAGTTTAGTTTTAAAAAATGAAAAAGTTATAGAGATTGGTTATACAATAATGTGAACAAACAGTACTGAAGTGTACACTTAAAAATGGTGAAGGCAATAAATTTTATGCTATGTGTATTTCAATATAATTTAAAAAAATTTTTTTGAAGAAAAAAAGACTTTAGGAGTGTTCAGAAAGGCTACATATAGTTTATTCCAGAACAACTTGGGATTCTGTATTTTTTATTTGAGAGTGAGAGAGAAAGAGAGACAGAGACAGAGAGAAGAGCGTGTAGAAGTGGGGGGGGGGGGCGAGAAAGAGGAGGGGGAATCCCAAGCAGACTCCTCGCTGAGTGTGGAGCCCAATGCCGCCTGATCTCACAACCCTGGAATCATGACCTGAGCCAAAACCAAGAGTCAGATGTTCAACCAACTGAGCCAACCTGGCACCCTGGGTTCTATTTTTTAATGATAGATATTAGAGTATATGTCCCTAGGGTTTAGAAAAAAAGCCATGTCATTTGTTACTCTGTTTTGGGTATAGAGATACCAGTAATATTGACCTAGAGTTAAGTGTTAAGTCCCTTTTAAAATTGTGTCCCTTTTAAAATTTGTGTCTGTGCCTAAGTACACAGAAAAGTTCTGCCCTTGGTGGGCATTCTGTAACTACTGCGTGGCTACAAGTTTTAAAACGAAAAAAAAAAAAAAAAAGAAATTATAAAGCTTACAAAGTTTTCTTTGGGCCAATGAGCTAAAGATTTCATTTGGCTAGAAATGCTAACTAATGCTGTCCATGTTGGTTCCACATGTCCCAGTTTGTCAAGAAGTAGCCCTAGTAAAGGTTCCAACTCTCTCAGTTTTAGCTTTCAGAGTCTGTTGTAAATGGGAAATTTTTTCAATGACAGGTTGCTGTTTGGGCTTTGTAAAACCCCCAGTTTAGTACCCTGTAGCAGCAAGTTCATATAAAATGGTTGTTGCCCTTGAAAAAGCTGATCTAAACTATGTTCTGCCAGGAGATGTCGTTTAAATGTAATTATTAAAACATATGTTGATTAAGGCTTTCAAGACAGATATTACTTGAATACAAACCTAATTCACTGAACTGTATCCTCTGAATCACAATAACAAATGCAGTCACTGGTAATAACAGGATTTTCAAAAGCAGTAACTATGTTACTCTAATTCAGGTCATAAACTAGCTCCATTTATTTGGAAAAGCAATAACTAAAAGTGATGACTCACAGGGGAACTTCTTGAGAAAACACATTGGCTTTTTTTTTTTTTTTTTGGAATAACTACAAGGTGCTCTTCCACGCAAAGTTAAAGGGAGGCTATAAATGGATGAAGATGTAGATTTTTCTTTAAAAGTTACATAATTACCCTCCCTATATTCACCGTTCATTTTTATGCTTTGAAAAGTTTGCCCATTATACTAAAGTTAGCATTTAAAGTCAGGCTTGAGGGAAAGGGAGTATAGGAAGAGAATGAGGGAGAGGAGGAAAGGCAGACAGTGATGTTGGTTTCCCCACACACTAGTGTTCTCCCCAAAGTCTCTGCCAAGTGCACGTAACAATGCTCTTCAAGGCTGACCTTATCCAAAGGAGAAAACACAACCCACGTGCCAAGGACAGCAGCAGCCAGTTAAGGATGACATCCAGAGCGTGGTCTACAAAGGAGTTCAGCCTTGACAACTGAGGCTCTGCTGAGCCCTAGGCTCAGGTTTAACTAGACAGTTCGCCCATTCACTTCCAACTAAAAGAAGAATGGTAAGGGAGGAGGGGGAGGAGGAAGATAGAAAAGGAAAGAGGACAAGGGGATGAAGACGAGGAGGGGGAGGGCAAGAGGGAATGAAAGGGGAGGAGGGGGAGGAAGAGGTCAGGGAGGAGGACAAAGAGACCAAGAGGGGGAGGGGGAAGGAGAGGGATGAAGGAAAGAGGACTAGGGGACTGAGAGGAGTGGGGGAGAGGAGAAAACCTGGAGCCTGCTGTAAATGTTTCCTTGATTTCAAGCTGAATTATCTTAAGCAGCTACAGCGGCCCCTGCCACCCCCACCCAGGACATCCCAGCTACTTTTCAGGGTCTCTAACATCTGAGTGGCATTGTATCTGGATATGGTCAGAAAAGACATCAAGAAGCTCTTGATGGGAAAACCTGGGGGATAATAAGTAGAACAGTCTACTTGCCATTTTTCTTCTAGGGCAGGAAAGGAATCTAAGGGATCTTCTGATGCTCTAAGCCCCTCTTTTTCTAAATACTGAAATAGAGTTGGGAAAAAATCAGCATTTACTGGGAATTAAGAAAGAGAAAATGTGGATTTTTTTTCTACAGCTATAGATATTCTCAGCATTTTATTGTTTTAAATATGAAAAAAATCATCATTTATGTTTCCAGTTAGGAAATTTTGACTTTTCTGTAGAAGTTTGCACACATACAATCTCCAGCTCACTCTTCCATGATACATGCATTTATGTAGAATACTTAGGCATGATTCTGCTTGGAATGAAATGGGACAGGCATCTTCTGAGTCTAAAAATCTCATGATTTATTAAAACCAGCAATGCTGTGGGGTGCCTCGGTGGCTCAGTGGGTTAAAGCCTCTGCCTTCAGCTCAGGTCATGATGCCAGAATCCTGGGATCGAGCCCCGCATGGGGCTCTCTGCTCAGCAGGGAGCCTGCTTCCTCCTCTCTCTCTGCCTGCCTCTCTGCCTACTTGTGATCTGTCTGTCAAATTAAAAAAAAATAAAATAAAATAAAAATAAAAATAAAAAAACCCAGCAATGCTGTATTTGATGCCTTCAAAGGCGTGGAAAATTCAATTCAGGAAATAATTTCAGTCTAGTTCTGTTGAAGTGAACACTGGAGAAAAATTACTTTCTCTACCTTGAAACACTAGTCTATGTACATCATTTCGTTGGGGGCAAAAAAAAAAAAAAAAGAACAAGGATTCTTGCATTCTTTTTTTTTTTTTTTTAAAGATTTTATTTATTTATTTGACAGGGAGAGATCACAAGCAGGCAGAAAGGCAGGCAGAGAGAGAGGGAGAAGCAGGCTCCCCGCTGAGCAGAGGGCCCGATGCAGGGCTCCATCCCAGGACCCTGGGATCATGACCTAAGCCGAAGGCAGAGGCTTTAACCCACTGAGCCACCGAGGTGCCCTGGATTCTTGCATTCTTTTTTCACCTTTTATGTAGTGCAATAGAAACTATACTTGGTTCAATAAGACGAGCAGTTTTCTTCCACTTCTTGAAAACGGCCTGAATTCTGATTCATGCATACAAAGTTATAAGTGAAATAATATGGTTTAACTTTAACACCAGTTCCCCTGGTCTAGTGGGTCATGTATTAAAACTGTGTGTGACGAAGTCAAATTTTCAACTGAACTTTCAATTACCACTTGCACCAGCTACAGCTGCGGTCTGCCTCCCCACTCGCCAAGTCACCCTTGCGGCAGCCACATCATCCCGCCTGCCTCCCGCCACTGGCACCTCTACCTTTTGACGTCACACAAGAGTTAAGCAACAACTATGAGGAGGCTGGTCGATCAACAGAAAGTCAAACATTAGCAACCATACTAAATAATTTCAAAATTGGGGGATTAGAGAAATGATGGGGTTCTCGAGGTCTTAAGGTTTCAAATCCTTAAAAACATTAAGTTACTATTATTCCAGTGTCGTGCAATGAGATCAAAGTGCCTGCAGTTTCCACACTCACTGGAGCAATTTATCAGTTTTGAAAGTAGTCGGGCACGAAACATGCCTAGAGTTAGCATTGTAGTAAAAATTTAAAAATACTTTAAATATTATATAACTTTTAAAGTGGCAATGCTAGGTTTACCCTTCATATTTATTTTGAACTCTGCAGCAAAAACGACCAGAATAATGTAAATATGCCGTTCATTATTCAGAAGGTTCATACAACCCATTTCAGTGAGATAAAATGCACTATCAACAGAAATTTTATGCAAAGTCTGCTCTTTGTTTGGTTCACTGAACTAAGTGCAAACCATCTGTTACCTATGATAATCAGAAAAAGTAAAAAAAAAAAAAATCAAACAGCTTTTTTCTCTATTTTTCCAGATAGCACAATAGCACTCCAAACAGAACTTACTTGCTTAAAAGCATCACTGAGAAAGTTTAAATCCTAATGACTTTAGATAGCTTAGAACCCACATTTAAAGGCATTTTATTTTCAGGTTAAGATTACATTTTTCCTCTTTTTTTTTTTTTGGAAAGGCAAGCCATTAAAAAAAAATTGTTCACATCATAAGAGTGCCAGTACATGAAAACATCTTATTCGAATGTTAATTTCCAAGATATTTTTAAAAATTACGCTGAAGTTGTGCTTTGATTCCCATTTATAAAATTCCTACCATATAACTGGTATATTATGATTCTGATTTGCTTTCAGAAGCAGAACAGTCTGATATAAATCAGTGCTTTTGCTACACCAATATCTTAAAATGAAGTCTGGACTCTAGGCCTATCTCTCCGACCTCAGGTAAGTTACACCTCTGAAGATCTCAATTTCTCAACCTATAAAAAGAGAGGTCTAAAATGTCATTCTCGGGAGGTTACCTCCTTGTCTTCCAAACTGGTGTATCACCAGTTGGCTGACGTATGCATAGTGCCAAGAACTCAGAAACTGCATGAATTGTCCACAGGACAGTTTTTCAACATATTGTTGAGTTTACAATTTGGAATACAAAACCAGCTATCACAACAGTACCTCGCCATGTGTTCCAGCAGTAGAACCAAATTTCTGGGGTACCAAGCCTTCTGCATGTCTTATCATCTAACAAAAGAGTGATTTGGGTTTTAAAGGTGCAATTGTTTCTCAGGAGAGTTTAAAACAGGCACCCACCCAAGATCTGTTTTCAAAGTTCTAGTACTACAAATTTTATCAACACCCACTGCTGCTTCTCAATGGCATGCAAATGTGCTTTGTGCTCTTTTCTTGATGAATACTGCATACACAAGTCCTACTCCACCTACACAACCACAATGGCACCACGTAATGTACTTAAAGACAGCTCTTTGCAACAAAACATTACAAATCGTAAACACTTACCAAGTTTGGTGAAAGACAAGAATTTCAGTAGAGAAATCCACTTTAAAATCTTGTTCTTCGTTAGGCACATTATTAAGCATCTGCAGGGCTGCTTTCTAGTCACTCTTGAATTCAGCATGACCTCGTTAGTTCCATTAAACTGTACCTTTTTTAACTTCCAGAGCTTTCTATAAGAAAACCCACACCGGACTGACACTGAGACATTAAGGTCAGATTTCAAACGTCTCTCTAAAGATGCTCTGATTTTAGATGGAAAAAGAGAGCACTGACTATTCCTATGCATTATTTTTTTCCTTCCCATTTATGTATATATTTACAACTATTCGGTTAAAGTGGTCTCGGTTAAGTTTAGTATCAAATCTATTTCCTGGTCCATAGCCAGACATAGAAATCTGTAGATCTGAGAATGTGGAAGACAGATGGTGATGCTGGAGATAAGTGATGTCCTAAGTGTTCCTTTGACGCCAGGCAACTGCTTCCATGATGACACAGATGAGAATGGTCTTCCCTGGGTTACTGTCACAGCTTTTAACTGGAGCCACACTTACCTCTGAACCTTTTCTCAGCTCCTCTGTGGAGGCCATGAGCAGCCCTCAACCAGCAAGAAGAAAGGATGTATGACCCAAGAAGGCCCCTCCCTTCCCCAAAACATCCTCTCCTAAGATAGTTTTCCAAGGAGTTGAAATGGCTTCTGGATCACAGGATTCTCATCCTATGAGATCCTAAAACGCTAGGTATGAATTCAGGACAGCTTAAACTGCCAGATACATTACAGAAATTAACGGGGGCATTTGTATTTTTCATGTGTGGTTCTTTTTTCCATGAAAATATAAACATAATCAGAATGGACAGAAGAAGGAGGGGCTCCTCTCTATCAAAAAACTGTAAGTACTATTTGTTCAAAGACAGCTGATCCAAATTGTATGAAACTTGTCATGAAAACTTCCACTAAAAGATAGTAAGTCAATGCAACCTTTGTTTCCAACCTGAATCTCTTTATTCTCCCATTTGATTCTCTTGTCCAATCTTTTAAGAGTCGGAGATTAAATTTCAGAGACTGCTCAAACAGCACGGACCCTCAAGTTATAAATATTAAGATGATTCTACTATGATTACATTAATACATTAAATGATTCTGCTATCTTCCCTTACAAAAAAGTTCATGTACATTTGTCATATACATTGAGAAGCCAAAGAGGAGAGGCTTTGGTAGGGAAGTAACTCTGAATGCCATCGAGTTCCATAGTAACTCTGAATGCCATCGAGCTCCATAATGATTAAACTGTGAGCCACCAGAGCATCTCATTCATAAGGCATATCCTCAGGGCACAGAGTGGGCACTCAATCTTTACTCTAAGCTGAAATGCACTGAAAAACTCAGCTGTGTTGTTTGTTTTAGGTGATGAACAAAGTGAACTCTTAGTAGGTTTTGGGCTTGGATGATGTTTCTTATTCTTGTCACTCCTTCAGATAAGTCTAGGGCCACGCAGCCTGACAAACCTGACAATGCAACAGGTCCAAACCTGAACTAGCG